>NC_049174.1:13332700-13934902 GCF_009769625.2 Cygnus olor | reverse complement strand
GCTGGTTTAGGTTCATGTGGAGTTGGCTATGTACAAATAACGTACATTTTTGACATTCACAGGCTCCGTAGGAAACCCAAAGCATGGATTCATAGCCTTCAAAGAAGTCTGTCAATTTTCTGGCTCAACAAACCTTGGAGCTTCGTCGTCATCTTTGTCCCCTTCCCCTTTTTCCATGCCCAGAACAAAGAATGTGCAAAAACTCCCAATTTTGAAGAATCGTGCTCTCTTTTTTGAGCAGTTCTCAAGTTGTTGAATTGTTTTATGGCTTCTGTCATTTGCTTCCTGAATGAATGGTCCTGTGTTGGGTATGGTTAGCATTATTTGGAGGAAAACAAAACGGGGGAAAAAAAAGAAAAAGTCCTCTTCTGTCAATATATGTTTTTGGCCCATTTTGTAGGAATATGAAGGAACAACAAGATTTGATGTGCATCCATTAGCTCTTGTTCCTTTACTTCATTTCTTAGGTTCCATTTTCTGTGCTGTCCTTGTGGGCGGGGGCTGCCTTGTACCAGTATAGGTGAGAGGCAAACTGAACTAGGTGTTTCTCTTTCTCAGTCGTTATATTTATTTCTGTATGACTCTTTCCTGGGAGAGAGGGGTGGACAGAAGGAAAGGGAGAGAAGAATTTCATTGTCTTAAACAAATGAGCTCTTGCACAATTTTGCAGTGTCCTCATGATAAGTACATAAGTGAACAATTTTAAGTATGTTTTGTGGCTTGCTTTAAAAGTCTGGTGAAAAGTGAAATAAGTGTTTAAGAAGCTAAATTTTAATTTGATATCTACTTGATAGTTCTGTACTGAACTACTTCTGTCATTGATTTTACTTTTTAAAACACTGTTTTACAGCCTACTTAAAAATGATTTTCCTACATGTGGGAAATACTGCAGTAATTAAACACATTTGGGTTTATGCATAAATTTTCTAAAATTAACTCTCTCTTTCACACTAATCTTTCTTGTCTTTAATTGGGTTGAAATGTGTGAAAAGGAAAAAGGTTTGATAGGGAACTATTTTTCAAAGAGTCGTTCCACTCCTGTGCATATGTAAAGGAGCTGCTAGATATGCTTGGGCCAGGGAGGCAAGGACCCTTCTGTTAAAGGGGAAACATTTCTATGTTGGTTTCTGCTGCATCATTTTAAAGAAACAGCAAGGAAAAAGAAGATTACACTTTCACTCCAGTAGAGTAATTCAGGTGTGCTGCAGTTAGGAACAAAATATCCTTTCACTTAGTGAATTAATGATTTTTAATCAGGAAATTGGGACTATCACTTTATCCATATTATGGATATTTTTTCTTTTACGTTGTTTTTACTTTTTTTTTGTTTCCCAAGCAGAATTTGCTAAGCTATTCACAAATGGCAATGCTCACTAAACTTTAAAATCTTTAAATGTGTCTAATAAGTAAACTAATGCCTGACACATTTGCTCAAAAAAGAGAAATCGTTCTGAAACGTTTGAAGTTAGGGCACATTTCAGGGGAAGATGGAAAAGTGATTAAAATAGATGTGAAAAATATTTAGGTGTATATCCTGCTGTAGTAGAGTTGGTGTAAATTAGTGGAATAAACAGTTGAAATATTTTTATTGTAACAGTGACTTTTGCTTTATTTATAGCCGAATTCTGACTTCCTGCTTTCTTAGTAGATTTGTTTTCTTTTTGGAAACTCTTTTCTAGTGCTGAGTAGGAAACTAGCTTGTTTCAGGTGTAGGTATAAAAACTTTATGCCTAGATCATACATTTTTGTCTTAGGGAACTTTGTTTTTAACCTTTAACTCCATCATCTTGTTTTTTCCAAGTATGTTTGCTGTTATAATTATTTTTTCAGTTAACTTGAAATTTATGAAGCCTATCTTGGGATCAGCATTCAGTCTTTCACGTACAACAACAAATTTGAGACACATGGTTATGCGTTTTGTATTCAACTTTTCACTTTGGAGTAAGTGATTAATCTTTCTTCTTGTCATGTTTCATGTCACAGTAGCACTGTCGTTTTTTCCCCGTGACAGTCTGACACTGTTTAAACATCAGTCTAATTTTGCACGTAAGCCAGTTTAAGAGAAGGCAAAAAAATAAAATCACGTGAGGCATGTCACAATAACTTACTTTCAGAAGCAGCAGGCTTGCAGAAGGCACAACTTGCTCTGTTCTGCCTTGATTTCTGCTGACAGCAGGCTGTGGTGTTAAGCACATATAACAAAAATCAGGAGTATTTCAGACAACAAAAGTATGGAAGAGTACATTTCTTCCTGTGAAATGAAAAGGCAAGGCTTATTGGAGGGATAAGATGGTGGAGCCAATATACGATTGATTTTGTACTGGTATCTCTGCCTTTTTAAGGAAAAGGTCTGCTTTGTGCCACATGTTTTAATAGTTACTGTTTTTCTTAATGTGCTACAGTTCTTAGTGTAAGTCCTACCTGTCACCTTCACCAATTGAGTTTTCACCTTTAAAATGATGCTTAAATACGCTTATTTTGCCCTTATTTTTTGAGTTCACGATAAGCCATACCAAGGTCATGCCATCAGTTATAGATGACTTCTGTTTCCCTGTATGAAATATTTTATGTGCTGTTCCTTATTCTTTCAGTCATCTTAGCTGCAATTGTATGGCAATTTTTTCCTTTCTTTCCCCCTGTGAACCAGCATTTCATGACAAAATGGGAAAATAACTGTTTTGTTTTCCTTTTTTAAGCAACATGTGCAAGAATCTGAAGGCAATGTAGGTGATGTTTCAAAACCATAACTTCTATTTAATCTTAATAATGGTTTTAATGGGAAACTGTGTATCACCCCATTCCTAGAATGTGTTTAGAAGAAGAATGTCTAGCCAATGCGTGTGGTATGTAGTGCTGCTCTAAAGAGAAGACAGTTTACGATATATTTTATATGGATTCCTGCATCAGGATCTTTGTGAGAACAGAGTGCAGGAGAAGCAGAAAGCCTTTCAGGTATTTTTTGTATAGTAGACGGTTAACTCTTGTTCTGTATGTGTTACAGCTGCTTATTTACCACTTTGGACTAAGGGTGGAAGAGTTTCTGGTGCTGCTGTCGGAGCACTGTGATGTACCGGGTCCTGCACGGCCTGCCCAGGCCTTTCTGTGTTCCTTCTGCTTTCTTGCTTGGAGTTGTTGGCCGTGCTGTAAATGTCATGCTGCATACTTCTTGAGCAGGTTTTGAGGCAAACTAATGGGTGTGGATTGCATGAGGCTTTCTTCTAGATGGCTGATGTCTTTTTCCCCTCTGCAGTTCTGTTTGTTGAAACCCAAACCACCAGAAAAAATCCTCCAGACCATCCGTGACGAATGCGTGGCTAATATCTTCTTTGGGTCTGAGAAGGCCATGTGGACGAGGAAATGCCAGATGATCATCTAGTTCTGTAGTTCTTGTGTTAGTTAATCTATTTGGCTTTTCAGAGCTCACTGAAATGATACATAAAAATAGTTCTGTATTCCTTTCAAAGAGAATTTGAGAGATGGTACTGACCAGCAATTTATGTTTACAGATCATGCATACATGCGCACCTGGGCCTTACATAATGTAGTTTAGGGAAACAAGTCAGCCTTTAGCCAAACTGAACTGCTTAATCCATTTGGGACAGCGTACTCACTGTATTGTTCTAGCTGGACTTTTGCAGCCTTTGAGCAGTAGATTTGGTGCTGAGGAAGTCATTTAAGGGAGGCTATTTCAGAGAAAATGAGGAGGGAATTACCCTACTTTTCCTTTGTAGGTTTTGCTAAGAAGTCTCTTTCTTCCTGTTCCATCAGCTATTTTTTCTTTTAATTCCTTTTTAAAGCATGGGCACAGTACATTGCCAGCCCTGGAGAATGGAGTGGTTCCTTGCAGGACCATTCACTTCTAATGCTTGAAGGTGCTTGATGGAAATTGCTCATATCGATGCAAATTTTTCCCTACCTTATCTCTATACACTCTCCTTTCATCTGCAGGTCAGATGAAGCAAGTGTTGCCACTGAAAGGAGGGACCTCGAAACTCCTTTGGATTACAAATAAGCTTTTTCTTCTTTCTTTTTATAAGATGTCTCACTATTACTTGATCGCTTTCTGCCCCGCTCCTTTGGGGTATCATGTGCCCTTGGCCTGATATAGTCTTAAGCTGTTGACTCAACATTTATAGCCCTCTCTGAAAGAGTTGTCAGGAGACACTATTGACCCTTAATTGGAATTTGTTACAAAGGCTGACTTATATTATGCTGAACTTGGATTATTTGTGAGAGAGATTTCTTAAATCTTTCAAAGAAAAAAGTGAGCTAATGAAGGTCTTTGATCTCTTCTGTACTGAAGCTAACTGATATTTGGGTTGTTCATAATTAATTTCATCCTTCAAATTAATTTCTGTGAGCTTTAGAAATTAGCAATGAAGTAGTTCATAGCTTTGGTCTTCTTTAGTAGACATTGGGCTTAAACAACATTTCCCAAAGCTACAATTACGATAAAAGGCAGCATGCTGCCACTGGTAGAAGAGATGGTGGAAGAGAACATTTAAAGGCGCTATTGCATTCTTGCTCTTGCCTGCTGTTACCTGCTTGGCATCTGTATCTCCTGGAAACTTTACTGAGCTGTTTGCTTTGCCTTTTTCTCCTAATTCCCACTTAAAGATACCACCTAGCTTATCACAGTATGTGTGCAGATAAATGTCCTAAGAATGCTTAAAAAAAAGTTATTTTTTTGGTTTATACAGCCTTCATTGATTTAGATTATAAATGAAGTGATGTAAACCACTTCTGAAGAAAGGATGACAAGACAGTTGGATTCATTTAGCTTTAAGCCTGTTGTTTTTACTGTACTACAAATCAACGCTTTGTTCCTGTAGGGCCTTACAGTAATGGCAAAGATCCTGAGAATTT
Organism: Cygnus olor; assembly: GCF_009769625.2. Classification (NCBI taxonomy): domain Eukaryota; kingdom Metazoa; phylum Chordata; class Aves; order Anseriformes; family Anatidae; genus Cygnus; species Cygnus olor. The sequence continues at coordinate 13,930,036 of NC_049174.1, read as the reverse complement.
CTTGTCTGCCTCTTTTGTAAGAAAAAATAGAGATGTCAAATTTCATGAGACTAGGAAGAAATTGCTGTTTCACTAAACTTGAATGCAAGTGAATATAAAATGCAAAGTCTTAATACAAGGATCGTATTTGAAATGGCAAGATGAAACACGTTTTGAAAGCTCTTCTGCTTTCTTGTTCTCTTGTGAACTCTCCCACTTGTCTTGAGTCAGTGTCTCAGGATGCTGGGTGAAGTTGCTTGGTGGTTTTTGCTGTCCCTGAGAAATATTTTTTCCATGATGTTTCATTCTCTATTACCTGTCTAAAATAGCTGAACTGTGAATTGTGCCTCTTTCTGTTCAGTTTGCCTCTGCGCATCTACATAATCTATGTGAGATTGCTTCGGATTGCTTATGGTTAATTTAATTTATCATAAAGGAAAGCCCGGTATGAGCCTGTTTTAGAGCAAAACTCTTGCAACGGTGGATTGATGAAGTCAGCACTTCTGTAACTGATGCTCAAAAATACTCTTGCAGTATCTCCTTTTACAATTAAATTGTTTTATGAGACAAAATAGTTGATTGCTTTTTTGCATGTCCTGTAGGACCTCTCTACTTTGGAAAAAAATGTTGAAAAGCCTGGAAATGTTCCATGTTTCTTCTATATACAGAAACATAACGTGGTGGAAAGGACATGTACTCAAATGTTCTGAAACTGCAGACTTCCTCTGAAAGCACGTTGTCCTATACTTCCTTGTGGAGACAAAGTGAAAGCGAGGTTTGTGTGCTGTACCAAATGGAAATATTTACTATTGAGTGAAGTGTAGCTAACTATTTCTTGAGAAATAATACTGTATATGTAGGGCTTTGAAATACAGTGTTAGTGCATGAAGAGTAGGGAAAGGGGAGATGTGTTCTGTGGATTGTATTGCTGTGAATCTCTTACACTAGCGATGGACCAGGAAAGCAAGTGGTGTGTACGTGTTTTCACCTCCTCTACCTTATCAGCTGCTTGGCTGCAAAAAAAAAAAAAAAAAAAAAAGGATAACTTCAAAATTGCAGCAGTGATGTTCTTTCATATTTTTCCGTTTTTTTTAGTCTCCTGTTTCTGTTGAAAGTAAAAATGCTGGAAGGTTGTATTAACTTCTAGAAGAAGAGACAAGGGGTAGAAGGAATTCTTGATGGTTGTCCTGATGCAGCAGAACAACTAATAATGAAACAAATAGTTTGATGTCTGTATAATATCTGATCTAAAATGAATGTATTTGTGTCCTTTTTGGAGTTATACTGATTATCTGCATTTCAACAGGCCAATGAGTATTGTGGCTGAGATCTGCTGTGTAAGAATACTAGATAGTGCAGTGTGAACAATTTAATAATGCTGTCTCTAGGAATAATTTATATATTCAATAAATAACTCCAGAGGAGAAAGACAAAGCATCTCAAGTGAATTACGTATTTTCCTTTGCTTGCTATAAAATATGTAGACTGTGTTGTCACAGAATGACCCAGAACTGTGCGGGACCCTTGCATACACCAGGTCATTTCTCAGAACTTCAGATACTGCTTTGGCAGATGGTAAAGGTGAACAATTCAGATACAGCAATGCAGCAGGACAGAGATTGTGAAGAGATGAACGTAGTTGGAATTGAGAATTTTCTGTATTGGTTTATGAATGTCTTCTGGATCTTTTTCTCTCTAAGTAGCAAACCAGAAATTATCTATTGGATTGTATTGAAGTACCTAATATTTGCTTTATGTACATCTTCAGACAATAGTAGAAGAGAAGGCAGGCTTATTTTCAAAACAAGCACGTTAATGTTAGAAACAAAGCTATCTAGAGCTGTCTAAGCAGCGTGTTCTCAGTATAATCAGGCAATAAAAATGTGGGCTTGATGTCTAATTTCACAGCCTCTATAGATTGCATTTAATAACTGTTATTTTTTGTCATCTGTGGTCTGTAGAGCAAAAAAGACTAATGAGGCAGGTAAACTTCCAATACCAGATTCACAACTCCTCAAGCTTCATGATGCATAAGACTTACGATGGTAAAACACAAACATTGGATGACATAGTGGGATTATTCCATCTAGGGGAAAGACTGAATTTTGGTAGGAGTTGGTTAAACCTCTGTTCAAATCAGAGGACAGGTTGTTTGCAGATAGCTGTCTGCAGTTCTAGTCTTGGATGACTGGTGATGCATATAATTTAGCCTAGAGTTTACTGAAATATTTATGCTTCCCCAGACTGCATCATTCCATGTGTGCATGGAAACTGCAAGCTGAGTCTGACAAGAAGCTGGCCAAATTAGATAAGTTGTCTGAAACTCATACTTCCTACAGGCGGGGGGGAAACCGGGAAGGCAGCTACTTTAATATCTTTAAAATCAGAGTGCACTAAAAGATGCTTTTAACAGGAAATCTCCTCATGTATGCACAAGGTATCTGTATCTGGCTTTATTTAATACTGATTGTATGACAGTTAGATGCTTAGTCCTACATCTTTTAATTAAAGTAATGTAAGTGATAATTTCATTAAAGCAGTCTACCAAGAGAAACTTTGGATAATGATTTCCAGCTTCTAGAACCACACTAAGGCAGAAAGTCATTCCAGAAAACAAATTATTTTTTTAAAAAGTCACTTTACAATTTTTCATAAATATTTGTGTAATCGTTTGAACTTTGTAGTAAAGATATTGTACTATTTTTGAGGAATGGGGAAAAATCCTGCAATAAATAAAAATTAAAATAATGTGAAATAGATGTATTGTTAAGTAAACTACTAGAACTGGGTAGGATCTGTAGATGAGAATAGCTACAGTGCTCAGAGGGAATACTGGAGTAGTGAGTGCATGCGTGAGAAAGCCCAGCCTTTGTTAGTGTCTTTGCTGCAATGGCTACTAAAATAATAAGTGTTCCATGGATTTCTTTTTTTAATTTCAGTATGAGCTCAGTTTTTTCCCTCATCCTTGATTTTTTTGGGTTTGGGATCACTTCAGCAGCTTTTGAGTTACCAATATCCATTATAGCTAGATGCGGTATGTGCTCTTTCTGGAAGTTGGACGAAAAGTTTTGCCAGCATTGCTGCAAGGAAACCATCCTTTCATAAGAAAATGGTTCTATATAATAGTGTGGTTTAATGCTTAATTACAGTTTGTTACAGAATCATTAAAAACTACTGATTGATTTAAAAGGATGCTATTTCAAGGTTGTATTTTTTTTAAATCTCTCCACAACTGTGTGCTTCTGCTGTTATTTTTCAGTGATCTTTATAACTGTTCAGATGGACCTCTTCTGTGACAACATCAAAAAAAAAAGTTATTGTGGATGTGTGGAAATTGTTTTAATATTCTGTTATTAGCAGGTTAACCAAAAAAATATATCTGCATCCCAGACTCTCCAAACCTTTAGGAGGAATATTTAACTACTTTGATACTGTTCTTCCCCTCCCTCACTAGTTGACAAAACAAAATGCTTTATTGTAAAGGAGATGTAATAATATATTTATGGCTATGGTTTAATAAGGAAAAAATGTATAAATATTTAGTATTTTTTTTAAATATTGGAGCAAAAAAAAAATCAACCTCTCAGGGATTTGGGATCACAAGCCTTGTTTCTCTAAAACTCCATGAAACATGGGCCTGTATTTTTTTTTGTCATGTAAATGAAAATAGTGGTTAGGTGTTTTCTACAGGCTTTTAAGTTTGTATTTTGAGGGTTAAATAACTTTTTCTATTTTTTCATGTTCTATCACTGTAACCACAGTAACCACTTTAACTGTGTTTGATTTAGTCCCAGTAGGCAAGCGAAAATTAATATTTAGAGCAATTCATAGGCAAAGTGAACTTATCTCTTCATCCCAGAGGACTGAAGAAATGAATTAATTATTGTTGGCTTCAAAATTGGTATAGTATTGACAGGTTAAAAAAAAAAAGGTTTTATGTTTTCATTTTTTTAACTAGCTCTGTTCTTTCAGCCTAAGTAGTAGACAAAAAAAAAAAAAGAAATAAAGGAAAAAAACTACTGCTCATTGAGGAGGATGCATTTTTTTCTCCTTAAAAATAAAACAAAACCCCCACCTCCTATAGAGTTCACTTGGCCTTGACTTGATTGCATTGCGGGAGATGAGGGAAACCAAAGAGGTGATAATATCCAGCAACAAGTAAATGTAGCTTCGCAACAGTTGGCATTCTTTTTTAAACCTGAATATTTGCCTCGTTGAATATTAGGCACATCTTTGAGCTGCTGCGCAAATGTGTATTTACACTGGTTACAGCTCTGAAATTTTGTTTCTAGGACCAAAAAGCAAAAGTCAGAACATGGTTGACTTGCTGCAATTTGCTTTACAGGTATAATATGTACCTATATATCTCTGCAAGAGATTGATCCGCATGCAGGCAGAAGTCTGGCATGTGCAAGGGTCAAGTCCCTTAAGTGAGATCTAAGTTTTTAGCGTGTGGAGAAACAAGGGGCTTTGTTTTCCAGTCATGGTATCCAGTAACACAAAATTAAGTTCACTTATGTCCCAAATGCATTTGGAAGTTGGAGTTTTGGAGGTAAAAATGGTTTCTTATTTACATGAGGTGTTCTGAAAATAAAGGCATGAAATAATTGATAACTGACACTCAAAAGAGTGTTATTTCTTACACTACGTGGCTCTAAAATGTTGTTTTGTTAGCCTGAGTGTGTTTTTTAAGCATTTGCTTTCTTAAATGTTTACTACAATACTTTTCTGTTTTCTTCCCAAGAAATATCAGCATATAATATCTGGGAATGATTAATGATTATTACTTTTCTGTATTATTCCCAGCATCATGCAATTAAGAGCAAAATTAGGGAAAAAGAAGCTGGGGGGGGGATAGAAAATCAAGCTGTTAACACTCGAGCATCAATTCAGAGAGGTACAAGTGCATTCATTGCATTTGTTTTAACGTGCCTGTTGCCGGCTGTGGCTAGCTGGGGAGCTCGTGGAGCTGGGGCTTGGCTGCTGCCAGAATCCAGGGATGCAACCCGAAGCTACAGATCTATCTGAAAACCTGAAGCTGTTCTGCTTGCTGCTTGGGTATGTAATGAGCGTATTCTGGGATTCTGTGCCATACCAGGAACTTGGTCTTAGCCTAATTAATCATTAGAGGTTGTCAGCATACTATGGTGCAGCTTATTATTAGAGACAGCCTGCATTTCAGAGAGTTTGTGACCCTTTTATGAGTAACTATAGAAACCTCAGCAACAGTAGTTATTAGCTTAAATTATGGAGTTGGGTATTTTTTAAGAATATTGGTCTGAGTTGGCGGCTAATAATTTTGGTGTCTAAAAAGATGAAGAAAGACTATAAAACTAGAATTCTGGCTACTTAACTTGGAGTAACAAGGTAATGAACAGATTTAGTTTTTCACAAGGTCTCCCACATTTTTCAGAAAGTATAAAATACCTTAGCTTACTATGCAACAATAAAAAGAAAGATAATCTGCATCTTTTCTGAAGTTATTGTATACAAAACATATTATGTCCATGCCCTTTGTAGCTATGAGCAGACTATGGAGACACCTTCTGCCATTTGCAGGGTTTCTTTTTTTTATTTAACGAAGGATGCAAGGAAGGACGTAGTCTGTAGCAGGGGTTGGGATGAGGAGAATGGGATCTACAAATTGTACTTCTGTTTGTAAAGCATAAATGTAAGAGAGGAGTGAAGAAGGTGTTGCTTACTGATTACAAGTGAACAGAAATCAGCGGTGCTCATTGATGTTTGAAGAACTGGTAGGATTGCTGTGTCCCCTGTTCCTGGACCAGGAACTACACCACTGATGTAAACTTGTCACGTTGTCCTCGTTCGGATGAAACATGATGTAGAACATTCTTTTTAGTTAGAACAACAATTATCATCAGCTATTTTTGCTGCCCATTTTTTTGTAGTTGTTACACTGACACCGTGATAGAATACTTCTGTAGTAATAAGGAAGACGTTAACAATATCTGGCTTCACGTCTGTACCTATAATGAAATTATCCATAACTAACGCCTATTTTGTACCAACATTTTTGATGTATAAAATCTGTTCAGTTTATAAGTACTTTTTATTGTCAACATCAGAGTGCTGCTGGTGTTATTTTCATGTTTGTTGCATTTCTGGTTATAGTGCAGAGTCAGGATTCAACAGTTTGCTCATAAGGCAGAGGCAATTATTTTTTTGCTACTTAAAATCTATGGTAACTCTGCAGTGATGTTAATAAAGAAAATAAAAGAGAGCACATAAATGGTTGAATTCATCATAATTTTCCTGAGCATACAGAATTTTCTAGTTCTAGCCACTGGGTTAAAAGTGTTGACGCAGTTTCTGTGGAAAAAATGAAGTTTTTATTTTTAGTTGAAAATGTGTTCATGAATGTAGAAAACATAATTACTTCAGGATTCAGTGCGTCTTGCAATATGAGAAAATCTAGGAAAGGACTTGTTTACCGCAGCCCTCAAGGGTGTTCCCTACCTCATCTTTTCATCCTTGATAACATTGGGGATGCCCTTATTAAAGACTTGGCTAATAACTTGAAGAACCTGTGATACAGAGCTTATGCACCATAGGTAAGTTCCCTGCTGCACTAACTTCAAGCAATTTCACTGATTATAATATTAGACTTTATTTACACTAGTAAAGTACTGAAAAAAATTGTCTCAATTTGTCAAACGCTGTTAAGTGCAAGTGAATCCAGTGAAAGAGAAGGGAAAAAGACAACGTCTAATGTGAACATTTGCTGCAAAACGCTGTTAACTGTTCTTAGCTGCAAAAATACTCAGTTTCCATTTTCAATTGAGTTGACACCAGCCTGCATTTTGGAAGGGAGTTTAAACTCCATCTTTTGACTTAAATTGCTTTGTAAGTTTTTTGAAGAGTAGAAGTAGAATCATATGCTGGACCAGATCATTAAGAGTTGAGACAGACTGTCCTCTGTGTTTGTGAGTGACTGGATACAGGGCGTAAGCCAGTGGGTACAAGTGAAACTTGTTTTTGATAGTTGATGTGTATAAAGGCTAGAAGGAGTTTGGAGGTAGAAACTGTATTTAGGAAAGTGGATCCACTGGTCCAAATTCTTGAGATATAGCTGAATAAACTTAAGTTTTCATTTCATAGTGATCATGTGGTGATGGTCTAATAGTTGGAAGCTTTATAAACCTGTGATGGGATGTTGAGTTGGCCAAAGCTTGCGGGTAGTGGGATTTTTTTTGTGTGTGTGTGTGACTCATGCTAGCTTTTAACGAGGAATCTATCTGTTGGAAAAACTGTGAATCTTGAAAGCTGTATTTTTATTACTTGCCTGTATAAATTTGCATGTTTCAAAGTGGACATATCATTTAGAGAGTACAGACTTAGAGATTTCTTCTAAATAAACATCTGTAGTAAGAAAAGGGCAACCTTTCAAAATAATGTCCTTTCACTAGGGAACATGAGCCATGAGCAAAAGAAACTCGATGACATAGCTAAGCCATGTAGTGATCATACAACAGTGTGTAGTAAGTTTTCTTTTAGTGATTTTCGTTGTTTGTAATTGTCTGTATTGGGTGGATGTAATCTTTGCATTTTTTTTTTCCACTGTGCTCCATCCTATTCTGTTTCTGCTGCTTTTATACGTGCTTGTAGCTGGAGAGGTAGTTGGTCACTCTTCTTGATTAGAGTGAAGCTGTAAGACCAGATACAGTATGCAGTTCTGTGTTTTAAAAATTCTTCTCATCACCTTGCCAAAACAAATCACTTACAAAAGTGGGAGAATGTTCTCTTTGATCAGATTTGATTTTCTGATACAGTTTGAATAATCTTTTTATACAGTATTGCAGCTTTTTTTGCTTGTTCTTACACCTTAATGTCCTCCTAGGGTTGGAGGTTACATCACAGCTGTGTATGTATGGGAAATGTTCTATAGCATTTAGGTGTTGGATTTTCATTAGAATTGTACAAACACTTACTGTCTTTTATCATCTCTTTGTTATAGCTTATGCTGTGCCTTTGGATCATAAGGCTAACTGACAAAACAGTTGGATCTTATTTGAAACCAGTACGTGCTTGGTAGGGAACATTATTGATAAAATATATTTTCCTTTAGATATACTTCCGAAGTAACAGAAAAGACCTGAAAGATTTCATTGCTCACCCTGTGTGAGTCTTGGAGAACCAGACTAAGGAACAAGAACAAAACCCTGTCTTCTGCAGACTTCTGTGCAGCACTAGGGAAACGCCGTGATGCAGAAACAAGAACTGGCTGTAATTGAAGCAGGCTCCTCAGTGGGAGCTGTGACTTCTGTGTTGCTGGCTAGTTATTTGCACCATTGTAAGTACAGAACAACCATGTCTTCAGCTTTTCTGAAGTAAAAGATTTTGAAATTCAGATCCGTGGTAGTGCTTGTTCTCTGAAAACTGCAATATCAATCTATCTTTGTTTTTTTAGTGCTAATTTTTCTGAATTGGTATTGGGGGGATAGTTTACAGATGGGATCAATAGTCTTCAAAATAATTTCACCAGTGACTTCATTAGTTCTATTCAAAATGCAGTGGTGAGGGGAAGAAAAGAAAAGAATATCACTAAAGAATAATTAGCAGAATGAAATTGAGTTAGTAGGTGTGACATCCAATTATTTTCTGCCCTGGAGATAAATATCAAGTGAAGGTTGGATATTGCAGCTTCAGTGTAGCACCTCTGCTTTTCCCAGATCAGACAGTGAGAAGTAGCCATGTTGTGTGAAGAAGGAAGATTGTGTCTCAGACCATTGTGCCTAACACCTGGCTTGGCTCAGGAGCGATTTAGTCACCATGATTGCTGCTTTAAAAACAGCTTTTCTTCATAATACTGTTAGTTTGTGGCTGGCTACCTGGCAAGTTTTATTTCAGTAGTATTTCTGCTCCGTGCAGTAAAAACCGTTCAGAGGTGGGTGTTGGTGGAGGAAGGCTGAATGCTGCATCTGTACAACAGTGCTACCATGCATGTGTGCTATAGAGGGCTTTTTGACTTGTGTGTTCCTGCCTGCCATCCCTGAGGCCTGGGTCGCTCCCACCCACCCTGCCCATGTGCTCTGCCTTGCTGGGCCTGCGGCTCTGGGCAGCTGGCTTGCACCTCATGGTGTGACTGGCCAAGTTAGTGCAGCTTTCTTAGCTGGGTTCCCTGGTCTGCTGAAGGGCTGACGTGGGCTGGAAAAGCTGGATAGGGTTAGCCTTCAGTGCATTGTAAGGCCCCATCCCATGTCTTGCAGCTGAACTCACGGCTGCTGCCTGACAGCGCTTGACGGGATTTGGTCAGCACTGTGAGCTCAGCATGGCCCATTCGCAGCCTTCTGCAGTGTGACAGGCTGCTGTAGGCAGGATTTCATCTCTGAAAGGTGAGGGCCCATTTTTCTCTTCCTTTAAAAAAGGAAAAAGCACATATTTTAGAACCCTAGCAGGCTTTTTTCTAGCCTCTTCTGGAAATGCTGTAGCACTGCCTCAAGTTGATACTACACTTATGTTGTATGCTTCTGTTGTACTTGGCGTTTATTCAGTGTTTTTCTTGAATTTCACTGTTACCTTGGGATATATTCATATATTTAGTTTTTGCTAAGAAAGTGCCCAGATATTTTTTTATTGTGAGATTACAGGTATCTTTTTTTTTTCCTGTCTTGTTGGTTACTTACTGCAGTCTAATTCATTCTTGGACTTCTGACAATATAAGCTCATGCTCCATTAGGGAAAACTTAACTCTCTGAGTAGTTAGCTGTCAAAAACAATGTCACAAATAAATATGTTTACTTCGATGTAGATTTGTTTATGGAAAAACTAAGTGTTACAGGAGAAAAGAGTCATTACTACTTAACAAATGTTGAACTTTGTTAGAAATTGGATGTGCTTTGTTGGAAATAGATGAAAAGTATTGTTATGAGGTTTTCATGTCTTGTGAAAACAACCTGTTTCTCCCAAGCAAGTTCTTTCACTCCATATTTTTATCTTCATGTTTAACTTAACATTTTTCTCCATGTGCTATTTTTCTTTAAACGTCTCCATTATGTAACTTATGTAGCTGGCCCTTTTTTGGGTGAGAGAAGCATTTTATTGATGTTTGTACAGCTGTAAGAATTTAATGATACTGTGATAAGATCCATTAAGAAGCCAATATAAACACTTCTGCAGTTCTGGTATTTCTTCTAATACAGCACTCCAGGCTGTGTACTTGAATTGTGTTATATTAAATGTAGATGTGTGATGCAGACAAGTGTTTTTCGGAATGAGGCTGGAGATGATGAAGCTTAGCTCACTTGATTGGAGTGTGGTACAGACATTGAGATCTGCCGAATAACGGCTCTTGGTTCCAGGCACTGAGACTGCAGAGGTGAAGAGGCCCTGATAGGGTGTTGAGAAAGCTGGCGTCCTTCATTTGAACAAAGAAAGCTTCTAGGGTAATGGAAAATGTAGCGCTTCACAAATGCAGTCTTGAAAATGTGTAGGTCCTTTAATGAAATTTAAGGAAACGGATTTCATATTTGGTTACGGTGATGAAACTTTCAATTCTTACACTTGTCACTTTCCATATCATTAGTTTTAGGGGTCATTAGTTTTGCTAGTAACTGTATTAAGTTGTTGTTTATTTCTGAGAAATAAATGCAAATTTAAAGGCAGTAATTCTGTAGGACTTTAATAAATGTGAAGGAAGCAGCGATCCATGCTCACAGTTACTGAGATGTCACTGTATCTGGAACTAATGCAAGCAGTCTGGTGGTGGTGGTACCTTGGAATATTTTTTCAGGCTTCTACATGTAGTTGGAATAAGCATATAGAGCATAGGAAACTTAGTGTTCGCCATTGCACAGGAAATGAGGTCACTAAAGATTTGTTCTGCTGTGCAAATGAAATTGTGTGTTTTCCCACTTCTATAATGTATGTATATTTTCATATGGTGAACTGACTTCTTGTTGGAGGAGGGAACAGTAGGGGTCACGATGACAAAAAATAGCTCTTGGCAATGTTGATGTAGTTTTTAAATATATTTTGGATACAGAAAAAAAAGTTTATTTTACTATCTTTGTAGCTTCCTTGATTTTTTTTTTTTGCTGGAGTGGAAGCTTCAAGTGGCTTTTCAACTTCATTCTGTCTCCTGTGTTGTCCATCCCTCTATTATAGCCCCTCGCACATCCAGGCATTAAAATGAATTCATGCAAATTTATAGTTTTATGAAGACAGGTCTCAGAGGTAACCCAGATTCTGGTTGTAGTAAGAGGATGCTAAGTTCATGCTCTCTAATTTGTTCTATTTTTATTTCTTGACACTAGTAAGAGTAATTTCTACCTTTTTATGCTAATCAGGTACAGGGTTTATAGTGGTCTTATGGTATTAAAGCAACAACAACAACAAAAAACAAAACAACAAAATACCAAAAAAAAAACAACAAAACAAACTGATAGAGCACCAAAATGAAGTGGTCAAGTGAAAGAGAGCTGTTTATGACACCACTACCGCTGCTGCCCCCACCTCCCAAAACACCCAAGTTTCCCAAGATCCCAGTGGCTTTCTGGGCTCCTGCCGAAGCAGGGGGCATGACTTTCCCCTGTCACAGCACAGAAGTATACGAAGTGAAATCCTGCAACAGTTGAGAATGTGTGAATCCTGGGGTGAGGAGGTAACCCAGCTTTGAAGAGTTGTTCTCCAAAAGGAATTTGCCTCTTTCCTTTCCTTAATTTTGAAATATAAGGATATCATTACTTCTACTAAAAGGTTAAGAGATTTGTCCTGTTGACCAAATAAGCCTATAATCAGCAGAAGAACAGATTAATTCTAGTAGCTGTTAGTCTCTTACTTGGAATCAGCCTTATTAGTGACACACTCCTCCTTGTTGCCAATTGCATGTGTAGTTTCAACTCAGAAGAAATGTAGGAGTTCAGGAACTAAGGAATACTTGGAACCAAGTTAAGATCGTCTTTTCTCATATTTATAATCTGGAGCTCTTGTAAGACTTTGTGGGCTTTCATCTGCCTTGCAATTGTTTGTTTTTAAGCATTTTTCTTAGAACTATCTAGTTTGGTTCAAAGCATAGCTCTTGTATTTTGGATGTAAAATCCATACTCTTTTTCCCTTATGTTCCATTTAATTAAGTTGATACAAAGCAACTGTCGTCTGTTTTTTAAAAAATTGCTAATGCTTATAGACTTTAAATGAATTAAGGTGTAATCTTAGCTCAAAAAATGCCACTTTTACTAATAAATTGTTACTGGACCCTAGTTTTCAATACTGTAGCTGGTTATATAAAACCTCGGTTAACTGATGTTCCTCAAAGGCTAGCCATACTTTTGCAGACTAGCAAAATAGTGTTGTGTTGGGAAAAGAAATACCAGTTGCTTGTCATATTTTTCACTCTTCTTCCCTAATTATAGTTAATGATTTGGTTAATCCTTAACACATGCAGATTTTCTCTTTAAAACACAGTTAGAACGGGTGGGAAGAAAGCCTAACTGATAAGGATGCTTTGATAAAAAGGGAAAAAAGCACATTGTACGCATGCGTTGTAATTTGTTTGGCTTTTTGCTGTTTTTAATATTCTGGCTGCTTATGCAATACACATCAGTTCTGGCAAGTGAGATACCTTAGACTGTCAATTTGACAAATGGTACATTTTATTTTTTAAAGCATATTTGTAGCTTCATGCTGTCTTTGAATATTTTCTTTTCCGTAGTCTAAGATGCTCTTTTAATGTAAATTGAAATCTTGCAATATTCACCAGTATTTTTGTTCAGTTTAGGTAAACTTCCCTGCAATGTTCTTATGGCTTACCTTAAGAGAAAAATCTAACTTGACAGAGCACCGCAAGAAATATTTGAAAGTTTTTGTTTTGTTCAGTTAGGTTTTAGTGTGCCCTTACAGGATTTTAAAGAAAGTCTGTCAAAATCTGGACTATCGTTTGGATTCTCACTATGATTGATTGGTTATTGAAACACAAATAGCTGTTAAGATGGATCTTAGAGGTATCTTTGCTTCAGTTGATGAGAGGAGCCTGTTGTTCTGTGGGGAATTGGTATGTAAAATCAATTGTTTTTTAAGTGTCCATATTTTGAAATGTTTTCTGTGTGTCATCAGTCCCCAGGTGCTCTCACCTTGCACATTCTGACTGTATTTATTGTAAACAGGCTACAGGCTCTGCAATGAAAAATCCCTCTTGGAGGTCCCAGCTTCCAGACACATGATTCTCTTGCCCAGTGGCACTTCTTGCTCTGTAATCACAATATTAAACGAGAACAATCAAAATTCAGACAAAGCTTAACTATCAAAGCTTAGCAAGGGAAGGAGATGTAGAAATTCAAGATACGGTAAATGGCAGACACTGGTTAATTTAATGTGACTTTTGGAATGTCCCTGGAAACAGGAAATATATTTTAAGAGATATTTAGCCACTTAAAGCACGTAAGCGCTTTTGTTTTGTCTGATGTCTCACAGTTTTAGATCCAGATGTTGGATTTTTTTGCTTGTAGCATTATAGAGAGCATATTCAGCTGAGAGACATCTCCCTGTCCCCCAAATATTTTTGTGGTTGCAATCACTTATGCAAGCCTGTGCTGCAATTGCAGTTCGATTCCCTTTTACCAGCACCTTCAGCAACAGTCGATTTATGGCTGCATTTACCTGCGAGGATGCTGAGAGCACGGCCAAGTTCCTGCTGAACACCCCCTGAGCAGGGGCAGTGGTTAATGGCAGCCCAGACACCTGCTCCTGACTTGTGCCGTGCTGGATTGGAGCCTTTTGGCTTGGCTGTGGAGTGAGCTTGCCAGTGCAGACATGAAAACAACACTGTGTTCCTGCAACTGGGGGCAAAGAAAACTTGGTGGTGTCTTAATTTTTTTTTCTAAGCTTAAATACCTGAGGCTGCTTTTTGCATTCATTCCAGCGACTGCTGCACTCTCTGGTTTCCTGGGAATGCTGTGCTGAAGGTCCTGGGTGGGTGATGTGATGCGGATGTCTGCATTAGTAAGGGTGCAGCTTACTTTGCAGCAGCAGAAGCTGTCAAAATGTTGGCTTGCAAGCACACCTAATTGTAGTCCTCATTGCTGAGATACAAATATATGTATATATATGCTTATTAGTATTTAATTATAATACTTTTCCTTATCAAACTCTGAAAGCCATTAAAATAATGTTAACAAGAAGTACTTGGGTAGTCTCATCAGTTTGCACTTTCTCCAGTTCAGCCTCCTGGTCATCAATTTCATGTGTATCTCATCATATCCATAACAGAGCTTGGGGAAGCAATGTCAGTAAGAGTGTTCTCAAAGTGGAAGTCCAGATAATGTGTTATCTGCTTATACCAGCAGCACAACGTCTTGGCTTCACAGTTTGAGCTTTTCCTTTTTTTTGGTCAGAGGACAATGTCTTTAAATTGCTAGATCCAGAATTGCTAGGTTGTTGCACCACTGGCAAATTTACAGTTACAGTGCAGGATTTCTTTTAAAGCCCATTACAGTTTTTTTCCCAAGATTTGAAGTAGTACATTCAATGTTCCACTCTGATGTGGAAACATCCTCAGTTTTAATTGCTAAGAATGTGCATGTTTGTGCTCTGTTACATCATCTCAAATCATGTTGCACTCAGGACAAGGGTGAAAAAGAGTAATTTATCTTTTTGTAGGTGGTTTGGAAAGCTTTGCAGTCAGCCAAAATCCACTTGTGCGTACCTTCATTCTGTGTGTTTTTTGGGGTGTTGGAAGAATATGGAGAAAATAGCTTCTTGGAACACCAGCAAACTTCGCTATTACAAGCCATTTCTATTTCCTCTTCTGCTGATAAGTAACCTGATGCTTCGCTGGTGATGCTGTTCCCTTCCTCTGCTGCCCTACTCCCTCTAGATTGGAGTTAACACTTGCATTGAATTAAATGCTTCATTGAAGAGCATAAGCTTAAGACTCAGTGAGATAAAAATTGATTTAGGAAGACCAGCAGTGCTGTGCAGGAGGCAATTGGATTGGAGTGCTGGCGGTTAAGTCCTTTAGCGCTACATGAGAGAATAAATAGCATTTCAGAGTGGACTTTCTGGTCAGAGCCGTCCTCTAGGCCTGTGTCCTGTCTGGTAGCTGCAGAGGTTTTTCTGTTTTTCACTCGTTTAAGTAGATAAATCAATTTTTGAGTAATTGGGTTAAACCTTGAAATATATGCCAAGCTCAGCAAGGAAAAAGTAAACCCTGGTTTCAAAATACATCAGTAGTGCCTTAAAGGGAAGCGAAAGATCAGATTGTCATTTCTATTAAACTTGCTCACGTTTCTGTATGTACCTTGAACGTTTTAGCATTTCTCATCTGAATTCTTACTGAAGCTATGATGCTAGTTTTTAGGTTAACTCAGTGCTGCATGCTGCAGAACAGATGACTTCAAAAAATAAGGTAAACTGTGAAGGACTTTTTTGAATCGGGTTAATTAAGCTTTGCACATTTGTTAGCGGCTTTGAAACTCATTCTTAAAATGTAGTGAGACTCTAAACTGTAGCTGTTATCTAGCAGGCATGTCTGCGTGGCGTTGAGCACGTTCAGCTGTGTTTATTCCAGCGAGAGCACATGTGAGTGAGCCTGGAACTCTTGTAGCTCCTGAATTCATCACCTTGTTGTAGCTTTTGCTCGTTAGATTTCAATCAGACACTTCTGTTTGGAAGAGTAGTTCTCAGAATTGGGTAATTTTGGTATGAGTAATGTTAAGGCCCTGTGGTGCTGTAGTTTTTAACTTGGGAAATTTAAACAGGCTTAACAGTAGTGCTGTAGCTGCAGCATGCCAGTCATGTTAACAGTAGCCTCAACCTGTGCGCGCAATTTGTATGTGGCAGACGTTCAGTGGTGGCCTTGTGCTTGGTGTCAGTAATGTAGCTGCTGTCGTGGATCTCCCTGCATTAGATGCATGTCCGTAGGTACTTGAAGAAGAAGAGGTGCTGGTTCTTTCCATTAAGGCTTTTTTTCAGTTGCAGGAGACTAACAGGGAATTAACGTGAACGTATTTCCTCACACATGATGGGAAGGCAGACCCCCAGAGGTGGGCTCTCAGCATCCTAGCAGATAGGCAGGGGGTGTCCCAGTGGCCACAACTCTGCGTTGCCTGCCCGACTCGGGCAGTGCAGCTCTCCTGCAGAGCCCAACGCTGCTTCTCCAGTGCTGCTGCTTTATTTGAGGTGAAAGGACCAGACATAGACTGACCCGAGCTGTTGCAGTCTTTTCAGAGAGTTAAAGCTGTACAGTGAACCTCATTTGCACTGAAGTTCCTTTGGTTTTAGTGGAGTAACGTTAATAATAAAATAGAGTAATTTTAGAAATTAATTCCTAATATTCTGCAGTTGTTAGAAATAATGCATAAAGCATAGTGGGGTACGTGGAATTTAAATAAGTCAAGTAATAAAATTTAAGGTGCTGCGTTTCCAGAGGTCATGTTAATTTCATAAGAAATTTAATATCAGAATAACTCACTGTGAAGACTGAAAATACTTTGAAATTATTACTTGAAAAAGTTTTATGATATGTTGTCAGGGTTGCCAAGAGATTCCTTGCCATGATCAGCATAATTCAAAAATGTAAATAATGGAACATTTATTTTTTTTATGGCCTTTTAAATTTAGTCAGTATCTAGAGTTACAAAACAGGAGTCAGAACCTCTGGGTGGGTACTTAATTTTAAAATACATTGTCAATGGTAACTGAGAAACAAAAAGTCTAAAAGCTTGTTTCTGATTTACATGGCTGTGAAATTAAAAGTAGATCTGGTTGTTCTGCCTTTTTTGCTTTAAGAAAAAAAAAAAAGCAGTGTTCTCCTAAATGGATATAATTGAATTATAACACTTGGGAAAGAGTGCGGTTTATTGACAGCTTGTGCAGATAATTATTTTAAATTCTATGATGGATTGATGGAAGTTTATTTAAAAAAAAAAAAAAGTGATCCAGGCACCAAACTCAAGATCAAGTGGCTGATCTTTTGTTCTTGCTTCTTACTTGATTAATGAGAGAGAGAGCAATTGTTCACCAAACCAATAAATCCTTGCTCTAAGTAGTCAACAAATTTTTGTTGTTGCGTTTGTGAGGGTAGTATAACCATGTGATACTGGGATTTACCTGGGTCACTGTATATAGGCTGCTTTTGGTTTGATGCTGCTTTTAGTTCTAGACTATCCCAAAAAAAAAAAAAAAAGAAAAAACAAAAAAGAAGAAAAAGGAAGAGCCTGTGGTGGTGGTCCGTGGGGATGAACCGGCCATGCTAGAGCAATAGGAATGCCAGGAAATAAAACGTTGATAAGATGCTTGAGAATAGGAGTGCTTGTGCCACTTTTGAGTAGACGACATTTCCTGTTTTCTGCGGGAGCAAAGCTTGCTTCACTGCATTTCAGAGGGCGTGCTGTGTGCTGTTGGGGACCTCAGACGGCGAGGAAGCTTGAAGCTGTGAAAAAGGACTTCAGTGACTGAAGCCTTCATCAGCTTGAGACTTAGGCTAGTAGAGTGAAATTCTTTTTTTAGATAGGTTGAGTAAATGCCTTTTGAAAAAAAGAGATTTGGGCAGATGTAAAAGGAATAATGTTGGATGTCTTAAATTACAGATCTTTTTTTTTTTTTTAACTTTAATTAAAGATTTAATGAGGTTTCCTAAAACCCTTTAAGAAGAGCTCTTATGCATTTAGGTCTCAAGAAGGATTTCTCCTGATACTGTTGGTTCAATATTAATTGTGCAGCTGGTGATAGGGGAGCAATAACCTCACAGAGGATTTTGCTTTCCAGAGCAGTGGCTCAGCACAAGGTTGCACATTTGGATGTGGGGGTTTGCTGTTACTGCTTGTGTGCAGAGCAGGTCGGGGCACTGTCTCAGGGACAGCTGGTGTGGCAGGGTCCCTGGAGCTTGGTCCTGCCGGCCCCGGGCTGCAGAGCAGTCAGCTCAGCATGCTGTCCCTCTGCAGTGCGTGCCAGCAGCTGGAGCCTACTCAGCAGCCGTGGGGCAAGTCGGGTTGCAAAGGGGAGGTGAGGTGTTGAGCATCACCCTAAGCTACCTGTACTTGCACCTCTAGCCTCTTGCAATTGCTCTGCAGCACCTAAACTGTCCTGTATCTAACTCGTATATACTCAGTGCATAACTAGAAGTGCAGTTCAGTGCTAGCTCAATTTTAGATGGAACTGGAAAGGTGCACTCTTATTTCAGCTCACTCAAAGTGTGATGCTTTCTTGTACACAAGAAAAGATGCGTCCGGCAACTTTCAAATAGATTTCTACATCCCAACTTTTTCCAGCTCAAAACTGCTCTCACAAGTCAGAAACACAAGTTACCATTAGGATGCAGAGGGCTTTCGTGATCTTGGGTCATGAAGAGAATGTACATTTCTGTAGAGGTCCTGCTGCCAGCTGACCCCCATTATTTGTACCATACAGTGGAATAGTTGAGTTCATTTTTAACCATGTTGCTTTGAAAAGTTGGAATAGAACCTGCAATCTTAGAATACAGCACTAAGATCAGTTTTGAAACAATTTGATTAGGTAGACTGTGAATAAAAGGATTTGTGTGTGAAAGGAATTGGAAATTTCAGTTCAGTTGCTCCTATGCAACTGTTCCCAGTGTGCTTTCTGTCTTCCATTACACTCAACATACTTTTGACAGTCTGACAGAAACACAGCTCAGCAGACAGTGAACCTGAACTAAATTTCTTCATTCTTTAAACCACTGATAAAACAGTGGTTATGAAAATAATAAGCTGGCAACAATGATTGAAAACACAGCATTCAAAATTGCAAATGCTTAGCAGCTGTGAACTCCTGTGAATTCTGTTGAACTGCTTTTTTCAGACTTCAGCAGGGCCTTTCACTTGGTGCTGCTGTTAGCTGACAGTGCTGTTCCTACAGTTTACGTGGTCCTTATATTCCGTTGTGCAAAGTTTCACTAAAATTCAGTTGTTAAGTTTTGCAATTGCAATTCTTAAAGTAAAAAAGTTGTTTTTTTGAGCTTCAGTTTCGCTCTAGCAAACGGAGTGTAGTACCTTCTGCAGTAGTGACATTAAAAAGTCACTTTTAGTATGAAATTGTTTGAACCTGGTAAATTCTTGTAGCCTTAATGACCCAGGCACATTGTTTTTAAAACTGAAATCTTGAGGATTAACTTGTCGTCAAATGTTGATCAGAGCTGAACAGAGAAAGGTGAAGCTGAAGCAGAGCCCCTTCTCAAGAATAAGAAATTAACGCGTGGCAGTTGACTTCAATCTAAGTAGAGAATTTCTGGGGATCGTTACATTTCCCAGAA
The DNA here is from genome assembly GCF_009769625.2 of Cygnus olor. NCBI lineage: Eukaryota > Metazoa > Chordata > Aves > Anseriformes > Anatidae > Cygnus > Cygnus olor. Next base: position 13,910,832 of record NC_049174.1, on the reverse strand, counting down.
GGCAAAGTCAATTTACCTTTGGCTTGTGCCTTAATGTATCAGGGACAAGTAGTAATTTTGCAGACAGACAGGTCCCTGGAGGGCCTATATTCTTAACTTTATAAAAGTTCTAATTATTCCATTTGTAAGTGCTAACTTAAATAAGTTGTGCATATAATTTAATTGCAGTGTGAACATCCTAGATTAATCTAGATGAAGCAATTAAGTCGCACAAATATTGATTCAGAAAGCAGAATTAGGAAAATCTTAAAGCATGAGATGAAGAGTTTCATGTGCTGAAATACTTTTGTGGAAAGCATCCTGTTACTGCACGATTCACCAGTCCTGCAGTTGTGCTATGTTTTTCCTACTGAGGCTGCACTAGCAGTGACTTGCTTAACAGGGCCTCAGTCTGATAGAACTGTCAGGGGATGGTAGTGCTAAGCCGCTAAGCTAAGTGATGCTCGTCATTATCGAAAATGGTGCCCCGGGAAGGCATTCAGACACCTTACGGTGCTGCTGACAGCTGGATGGATGGCTGGATGGAAACTCTGATCCCACAAGTCCAGGGGCAAAAGTTTGGACGGTGAGATGGAAGCTGAGGCAAGTGGCGATGTTGTGGTTTCGGGCCTGTAATGTCGGCACTGCTGCGGGCCCCTGAGGAAAGCTGGCCTAGGTGGGGGCACGTGGTTCTGCCTTAACCCTTGCTCCACACAAAGCGTGTTTGCTGGGTAATGTGCCGTACCAGAACGGCTGAGGAGAGAGATCAAATGCAGCCAGTGTGTGCCTTTCGCAGGATTTCCTTAAGCTGTTTTCCTTAGGTTAAAAGTGGTGTTGGAGATGCTTTCCTGCAGAGCGCTCTGTGTAACTGCTTCCCAGGGGAGCAGGCGCTGTAAGGAGGTTTAATCAACAGCTTCGCCATGGAAAGTGACTTAAAAACAGAGTCCTAAACGAAGAATGAGTGGTGGCTACTTGGGCGTGTCCAAAAGAGAAGGAATTTCCAAAATCTCTACAAATGAAACATTAAGGAAGCAGCCACCCTTTAAGAGGGTTCTCCCTGTCACTATTCAAGGAAGAAAACTATAACTGTGTGTTGAATTTAAAAAAAAAAAAAAAAAAAAGTAAAATGCATTTTTCAGTTTAGTCTTTGCATTTGGGGATGTTGATGCTTTCTTTGACACTCTTAATATTACTAAATAGGGACTACATACAATTCCTGATGATTCTTTGTTTCAGTCATGTTATAAATCATCAACACATCTAGAAATAATGAATTCTTTTGGGAGACTTGATTGCTTTTAAAACGCACGTTGGTTAGCACTGCAGTTACAAGGTAAGAAGAAAAGAGCAAAACTTAATGAGCATGCTTGGGCTGCTGCTTCAGCATGACAAATCTCCCTTTCATCGCGCTTACTTATTTCCTGTTGGAACAGGTAGACTTCCAAACAGTAAAACAAGTGGAAAATGTTTCATCCCATGGATAAACTCTGTATAATTTTAGTGTATCTAAAGTGAATTTAACATGTATTATGTATCTTAATACTTCTGGTGCAAAAGCATTTTTGAAATGGACTTCAGTGGACTAAGTGCACAGTTCTATAGGTTCCCTACAACCGAAGTAGTTGGGGCCAGCGGTCTCTAGCAGCAAGTTCTTTGTGTTATGAACACAGTTCTAACATCACAGTTATTATTAGAACAAAGAAGCCTGGCCAAGTGTGCAGTGCAGTGCTAGCAAAATTTTATTCCTGAAAAAAAAAGTGATGTAAACTAGAGCTCTTTAATGTAAGATGAAAACTAGCCGACTAGGCAAGGGAAGCCACAAATACCAGTATTCAGTTAAATATCTCCCCCCCAAAACAAAAACAAACCCGTGCAACCAAAAAACAAAAACCTGCCCCCACAACTGCCCTTATGCGTAAGTTGTATGTCAGTTTAGGTGTATAACTAAAAGCTGTTTTCCATCAGGAGGTACAGGGAGCTGTTCAACAAATGTCACTCGGTAGAAGTAAATGTATTTTTAATCGTGGACGCCCGTTTCCCTCACAACACTTCAACAAACCATTCTGTTGTTGGAAATAGTTACACGCGTCCTCTCTGCCTTGCCTTGTTCTGCCATCCAATTACTAATCACGGGTTCACTAAATGGAACCTCTTAAAATAGCTATCGAATTGCCCGGTAACATGTCTCCACAGTCTGGCTGAGACGGCCGCTGTGTGAAACCGTGCTCAATTGTTTTATTTACAGCCTTTGGAGAGCCTTCTCTGGTTCCTCTGAACTTTGCCAGCAACCCTACTGAAATAAATTATCTTGGAGCTGTTTTTCAGTAACTCTCTGCAGTTCAGGCAGTGACCTGAGCAATCAAAAACGAAGTTATATTTAGTTTTATTTAACAGATTTGTATGTTCGTTTTCGGGCTTGTTTAGAGTTACATATGCATAGCAACTTGTTTGATAAAATTCCAAATTTCACAATTGTCGTATAGAAGAAGCACAGGATGTAAAGAAAAGCTAAAAATTACGGTTAAAGAAGATGAACCTGATTTTGTTCCTGCCCTTTCGGAGTCAGGAAACACGTTGGTATACTAATGGTGTGTAGTCACAGTCATCATGGGTCCATTATGGCAGATTACCACTTTTTTTCTAAGGGCTTCAGTTATGCTCTTGAGTATCTGGAATTTAGGCAGATAAAACTGTTATTTCTCACAAATGAATCGGATGCTTGACAATCAGTTAAGACTTAATTGACGTGGGGGATATGGAGAGTGAACGTGGCAGAACTCCAGATTTTTACTGCTGTTAACTTATTCTGCGATTCCTGATGAGCATCTGAGACGATGAGCCCCGAGAAGGAGCCGGCTGCTGATGCAGACATGAGATAAACTCTTTGCATTTAGGGAGCTGGAGCAAACCACCCTAGGGCACAGTCCATGGCAAAGCCAAAAATTTGCTTGCTTCAAGGAGTTTCCTGGTAGCCTTAGGGAAGGTATTAATAGAACCTCTCAGGCTTAACCTTTTTATAAGTCTGTAATGCAGTCTTTATTCATTCTTTAAAGTCAGGAATTTAAAGCAGATTAACACGGATAGTAGCACAGTCCAGCGCGAATCAAGATTTATGGTGGTGTTAGTGTCCAGTTAATTCTAACGTAAAAGTTGCTTGTTTTGGTAAAATACGCGTTAAATCTCAACAGTAGTTTCAGTCAAATATTTGTCCTTACATTCTGGGGAGGGGTGATGACTATATAACTTTCTCTTGATTTTTAGCATTATGAAAATCGTAAAGGTTTTCAATGAACATTCTGTTTTTTACAATTCAAAAATGACAAATTGACTATTTGATCTGCACTGTGTTTGAACAATATTGTAGTCTCTGAGGGGTTCTTGGAGTGTGCAGAGGTGCAGGAGAGGGGTCGTCAGCATGGTGAACAGAAATGCAAAGACTAGCACGTAGCAGTGAGAGGAGGGAACACAGTTGCAAGATGCCACAAACTGTTGGGCAAGAAATTGCTGAATGGTATGTTGAAGTGGATGTGTGTTTTTTTTTTTTTACTGAAGCAAACTGCTGTTCTCACACAAGAAGCAATGCACAGGACTTGTGGAGACATACAAATAGGAACAGAAATTGAGAACTGTAGCAGACCACAAATGATCTCAAATAAAAATGATGATTATAAACGAAGGGATAATGGTTTATTGAATGACACTGAATATTTTTTTTCATTTTCCCCTATTCTGGTGGTGAGGAAGGGCAAGACTAAATTTGTGGTGCTTTTTGGGCGATACACAACTAGTGAATTGCAAATCCCTTCTGCATAAGATGATTATTTCAGGGTTTGTTTTCTGCAGCTTTTGTTTTGGTTTGGTTTGTCTTTGCAGTGCAAACCCAGCCAGAGTGTGAGAAGGTTTTAGCAAATAAAGATTGCTCTTGGTAGTGACTCTGGCCTTCAGAAAACTTGAGGAAACAAATGATTGCGTGTCTTCCCTTATTTCTCTTGAGTATGTTCTACCCGTTAGATTTTGCTGTACGGCAGATCTAAGCAGACATTTTACTTCTGTTAGTGATGTATGTTCTTTATCTTAACAGATAAGAATTATCTTAAAATATCAGATACGATGCGAAATAAATACTGACGTTTTAATCAATGTATGATGTTAAATGTTTCTCAGGCTAAGCAGAAACACATACTTCCAAAACTCCCTAAAGCACTTGGAAATTTTTCTGTTACCTTCAGCTTTGTATGGTGACAAGCAGTAGTTTAGCTAAGACACGTGATCTTGGAAGGGAAAAAGGCTGCAAGCCTTGTCTGTTGCTGTCTTTCTGGGGTCCCCAAAAAAGGAGATGATAAAGTATGGAAGGACTTGTATCTCTCTGCCAGGTAAGAGTAAACGATCATCTGGAGGAAGCTACCTGTATCTTTCAGGAGCTAAATATGGATGATTAAAAGGAAAATTATATTCTGGTTTACACTATTGAAGACTACAGAAAATTAAATTGAAATGGAGAATTTGAGTTAAAATGTCACAACTAAATGTGTGGAACCAGGCTACGAAGATTTTATGGGGGACTTCTATAATTGGCCCTAGAGAACATGGTCAGAGATCAGAATTTTTTTTTTGAACAGGTGCTTTTGGTTTCCTCCCTTTTCTGCTTCTGTTCCTAAGGGTGCAGAGAATGAAGTGAGGTCAGGTTTTCTTGCTTTCCCATTCTGGGATGAGGAACAGCACTGCTAGCAGTGTATCATCACTATGTATAGATTAGCAAACAACAGGCTTGGGTATGAAACAGGCTACGTTTTTGGTGAATTTTTAGTTAAGCTTCACTTGGAGGGATGTAGAAGCTCGCATCTGTGTTGAGAACTTCTGCAGAATGAGGCAGAGACAAAGTAAACATCCAGGTGCTTTGGGAATCTCTCTGGGACCCTAAAATGTGTGCTTTCTGTAGCACTGCTAAAGAGGTTCTTCTTGGGCAGTGGCCTTGTGATGGCGAACTTGCTGTGCTGGTAAAAGCACCAGCTCCTTGGACACTGACGAATTCACAACAGATGCCTGGATGAGAGAGCGCTTTACGGTGCCATCAAATCCCGTGGTGTCAACTTGTAGGTATTTGTAAACAATTTACTTCTTCTGTTGGGCTTAACTAAACTCAGATCTTGAAGCATGCTTCCTCTTCGCAAGAAGCATTCATGAGCATGCCTTAGAGACTTGTTATGTCTCTATTGCACATGCGAAAAGGAGGTTTATTTTTCTCACTAATTTTCAGGCAGAGTTTCTTTCGTGATGCCCTAGAATAAGACACGAAGCTTTAATGACCCAAGAGGATCTCTCTTCCCCAGCATCCTAGAAGTTTTCCTGTAGTCTGCTCTTCTGCTGCTTTGTGGTGGTGGTATCAGTGTGTCAAAAAAAAAACCATGCAACTACTCCAGCAGGTTGTGCTGCTGCTTTGCAGCGAGCTTTGTGCAGCTCAGCATCACTTCACCAGGTGAGTGAACTTCCTTTGTCTGTGACTATCTCCTGGCAAGGTGGGAGCTCTGCATACTGCTATAAAAACAATTCAGGGCAAGCTTCAGAGGATAGCTAAATGCTGGAAACTGAGGTGGAAAGTCAGGAAAATATTTCTATCTCTAGAAAGTGAAAATTTGTGTGTTGAGGCTGGCATTGGTTAATAAGGATGTTGATGGCAGGCTCAGCTACTGTTTGAAACTTGGGTTGTCATCTCTCTGTGGTGGTTTGAAAAGACAAGTTTTGTCATGGGCTTGAATATTTTTGCGTGACAGGTATTTTTTTGTGCAGTCACAGCATCTCAGAAACATGGAAAATAACCAGATCATAAATAGTCTCCAAAAGAGAGTAATACATGCTAGTATAGACTTATTATTTATGTGAAGTGCACTAATTTCCAGTGTACTCCTCTTAACATTTTATATATCATTCTAGCACAATGGTCCAATATTAACAGTTTAACCAGTAATTAAAACCTTTTCGCAAATGGTGGCAGAGATGCTTGGTATTATCGTGTGTGTTACTCCAGTTGTGGGAAGATACACTGTAGATTTGGGATAGTCTAAGTAAAACGCAAAACACTGCTGGAGATCCCCCTTTCTTAAAGGGACTGAACTTCCTAAGTAAAAAAATTGGGAATGTTTTACTGTCTGCTGCTACTCTATGATTATTCAGTGTGCTATTGCCCAGGGAGGAGCAGGAGGAATACTGGAATCCACTACTGATGCAGGATCCTAAAGAAAAGGTGGTCATTAGGAGCTACAGAAACTCATTTTACTAATAAGGAAAAAAATTAGTGGTTGTCTTGAAGATGTTTTCTTTAATAGTTCTGTTTTTAAAATTTTAATATAAATTGTAACATAAGGCCTTATGAAGATTTGCTCAGAAATGTAGTTTGCTCTTTAAAAAAAATTACACATCAGAATAAATGAATAGATTTAATTATGTTTATGAATAACACCTGAAACTGTTGTGTATTTTGTTTGCTGTGTAGTTGACAAAGTCCAGTTACCTGCAATATGTCCTACTAAAAGTTACCAGAGTTGTTCCCACTCTAAAAAAAAAAAAAAAAAAAAAAAAAGCTAATCTTTCTTAGCATTTTATCCTGATGTCACATGGAGCTCTGGGTTTGTAAAATGGGTATGGTTTTCCCTGTATCAGGAAAAAGTATGTACAAGTACACACTGCGATGACTTGTTGAAGAATCTTTAATATGAAAACTTAAACAGTTGAAATTATGCTGTTAATTAAATAAGCATCAACATGAATTGAGGAAAAATGTTGACAGAATGTATTTTGTAAATATTCTGAAGTATTCAGGTGTTGCATATGGTTTCACTCCAAAGAGTCAAAGTGGTACTACTTCAGATGTGGCACACGTTGCAAATTAGTTTAGTGACAGAAGTTAATCTTTTTTCACAGAGCGGCGGTTAATGACCTGTTTTTTGTGTTACTAACCTTTTGTCCTGGTCAAAGTGTGTATATATCCCCTTTGTTCAACAGTGTTGGACAGGTATCCTTCAAAATTGTGCAAGTGACCACCTTGTAGGACTTCTTGGAGTAGCTGCTGCACCTGCTTTGAGAGGTCCCTAAGGAGCTGGAGGCAGTGCCTGTGCTCAGCTGGGTCCATCTCTTGGCTTCCATTCCTGCACAGCTCTAAGGAAATCTTGGTCTCCTACCTCTGGTGACAACCCATACCTATAATGCCTGTGAAAGCGTGGCAAAGACAAGCATTTGAGATCAAAAAGTAGGAAGTCTTCCATAACCCCTCGTTTCATCTGTTAACAAAGCTCTCATGCCACTTGTCAGCTACAGAACTGAGAAAAGGGTGGTCACAGCAGAGATGTACGTGCACAGAAGAGATTAACTTATTTACCTTTTAAAATGATCACTACTGTGTCTGTTAAGAAGTAGTATATCTACAGATGGTATTATCCCATATAATTGTGTGCGAGAGATGGCTGGGATTTCTTGGGCTTTGGGTTGCAGTTTCTTAGATGTCTCAGTGATTTCCTTCGTGCAGAGCTAGATGGAGCTATAAGATCTTCTGTGAAATAGGTACAGTGCTAGGGACTCTTCTAAGAACTCCTGCTTCTGAATTTCCCTTTGGGCTGGCTGGTTAAAGAGTAAACACGTTGTAAGTCATGAATGCTTGCTAACTGGAGAGGCAGCATTTAACCAGTTCCTGGTGAGTAATTGGAAGGTGCCCATGGGCACCCTACTTGAAGAGTGCAAATCTGAATTTGAAATTTGCTCCTCTGGGGGGGAACGAAGGTGATATTAAAGTAGATGGCAGAGTTACCGTGGCAGCACTGTGCATAAGACTGTTTCAGAGGTACTGGGATGGATTGTAAATGCAACTGACCTAGCAAACCTGATAAAGATTTTGCCGTCATAAAAGGGTTGGGGTAACCTACATGGTTAACTGTCTCCATAATAAATATAGGGATGTGATGACCACTAGCCAAATTTTACTAGTGCCTGGGTGTGAGCTTACCAAATATGTTTTCTCCCATTATTTCCTTGCATTGTATTCTTGTCATAACCATATTGTTGCTTTGTCCTGCCAAAGCATGAAATGTAGGGAAATAACATGAGATGCTAAATGTTTTGTTTAGTGCTTAAATATGAATCCTGTGTATTTTTAAGATTAAGTTTAATAAAGGTCACCTTTGAAGTAGTTAATTGCAGTAAATTACTGTGTTGGATACTCTTAACTGGATTGCTCCAGGTCCTTAGCAGTTCGTGTATGCAGATAATCAAGATGGTGAGCACCACTATTTGCTAAGTGGTCAAACACTACTGAAATCAATTAAATATTTTGCCTAGTGCTTAAACTCTCAAAATAGCATTCTATTTTTCATTTTTAATTTTCCTTCTAGCTGTCATTTTGACTCCGTTTGGGGCAGGTGTGGACCGTATGCCCTTTGCAAGTAGAGAAGAGAAAAATACCTTCTGCATTCCAAATTTCTGTGATTTGAATATTGCAAAAGATGCTATCTTGACAGGTCCAGAGGCTGAATTTATATCTGTAGAAAACAGGCCGAACCCCAGGGAATGGAAGTGCAAAGTTTTCTTCTCCATGCAATGCTCATCTGCCCTGGAAGTGACCATCCTGAATGAGGTAGCTCAGTCTTCAGTCTTCTGTAAGTTTACTACTGGCAGTAGACCATCAGCATTGGCATCAATTATTGTCTGTGCTTGTCTGGAAGATTAAATTGGCATTGTTAGTTGCTCAGGAAGATAGGAATTACTCTTCTGGATCAGCTGTTCTTGTTTCTTTCTTGTTTATTTTTTTGTGTTCACATGAGTACAGTATTTAATATATTTGCCCTGATGATGCTGCAACACTGTTCATATTTTACAGGCATGAAATACTGAGCAGGTGGTGCTTAAAAATTGCATAAGACTTGTTGTAACAGGACACTGAGTAAGAGGGGATTCTGGGATTCTGTTTTATATCCTGATCCTAATCAAAGTAAGTCCCTTTCCCTTGTTTTGGATTAAAGTGTTTGTAGCATTAGGTAGGTAGTGGTTGGTTGGTGTTAGGGTAAACATAGTTTTTACTACATTTTCATTCTTTAATGGAACAGATGTTCCATTAAACAATCAGATGTTTTCATCTGTATAGGTTTCATATCCCACTTTAGCTTTAGAATCTGTTAGACTTTTGATTAAGTATTTACAATAGTGAATGGAGTATAAAATGATCGAGAAACTTTTAAAGAAATACGGTAAGCTTGTCTAACACAGTATTCAAACTTTGGAGTATTATAGATTATACAGTATTGCTGTATACTAATTGTCTACAAATATGACAACACTGTACAACAGTCCTTCAGAGTTTAAATTTTTCTTGCTTGATTTGGATCAATGCTGCAATTTTATGCGTCTTCCTTAGATTAGCCAAACCCTGACAATACTGCTAGCTGAAGTGTTAAGCACCAGTTTCCATATTTAAGCATCTCAACATGGACAGCATGATTTATTTATTTTTTTAAGGGAGGGAGAACAGTGGTTTGTGGAAATTCATGTAGTCTTCGGGCACTTCAGTCTTCTGAGCTCTGAGAATTTTCCAGGTGTGGTTACAGGTAACTGACTTCAGCCAGTGAGTTTTCAAAAGCTTGGCATAATCATTAAGACTCAGCTTATGACCTCTCGTTCTTCCTTATTGAAGGTGGTTCTGTGATGCCATCCTGTCATAGGAGAGGTATTATAAGGAAGTTCTTATCAAAGAAATACAAGATGGGCTGAGTGTTTAAAAAAGAATAAAGCACTATAGTACTTTTTCCCTTATAAATGAGTGCTCTCATCTGAGTAGAAAGCTGTAATTGGTGGGTGCCGACTCTGTCTTGTGTTCATGCTGTGTTCACCTCTGGGTGTAAGAGTGCATGTTATAAACCTCTACTCCTGCAATTTTCACTGTACCAGCAATTACAATTCAGTTGTTTGTAAAGAAGAAAGAAGAGGAAGTGGTATTTAATAACACTACAAAATGACGTTCTCTCAAGTTAAAAACAGCAGGAAAAAAAAAGGCAAATTTGAATAGAATTTCTTCATATGTTGGTTAGGAAAGAGAATACATACAGACCAGTACGGGCATTCGGAGCTGCAGAGTTTGTCATCAGAAGTTGCAAAGGTCCAGCTCTACAGAAGAGGCTTTGACAAGTGATTGCTTAATAGGTAGTAGTGGTCTTCAGTGTCTCTGGATTTTTTCCTCAGGCTCTTCCGTTGGGCCTCACAGTTAGGACAAACAGGCTTCTGTCTGTGCTTAAAAGAGAAGTTAAAAACTGTAACTTTCGTTACACTGAATGTTGAAGGGAATCTTCAATCTAGTTGAGGCAAAAGTTTTCCAGAATTTCTCTTATGTTGCCTTTGCTTAACTTCCTATCATTAAAATTGTCTCAAGTATAAAAGCTACCTTAATAGGCCCACGAGGCTCTACTTATTTACTTGTCATCCACACCATAATGATGTTTCCTGGTTTCATTTCTGTTTTCAAATAGTAAAGCAGAGTTCTTGTGCTTGTATTTTTTTTTCCAGTTGCTGAATGATTCATTGCTGCAAAGTCCGCTTTAGCTAGCTTAGAGATGCTAAGCTGCCACTCAGCAATGTTCTTGCAGAGGGCAGATGTAGGAAGCAGGGCACTGGCATAGCACCAGCCTCTGGGGTGGCAGCAACCGCATGCAAGACGGAAGCCCCAGCTGCTCTGTTTTCAAGCAGCATAATTGAGGCAGATGTGTGCTTGGCCACATAGAGATGAAGACTTGGTAAAGCTATATATCCCCACTTTTTCAGTGATATCCTAAATGGCACTTGTCTGAGAGAGAAGAAACATTAAGCGTAGGTTTTCATACACTCGTGATTATTCCGTCCATGTGTTCTGAAGTTTCAGTTTCTTGCAAGCTGGCTTCATGCACACTGGAGTGAAATTTGTGATACAATGTCAGATTGCTTTCCAAGACATCTTAGAGGAGCACAGCTGGCTGCTGCATTGTCTGAAAAAGCAAGAAGATTGAAATGCTGGTGGGGACTTCGGGGTAGGGTGGTGTACATGTGCAGAATGTTGCTATGAGTGAGTAGTGGGTCTTTTAATATGTATTGATGAAGGAAATTCAATGTATCATTTAAATGAGGTGTTTGAGCTTGTTTTCCTTTAAATAATAGGACTAGAAAATACGAAAACTGGAATTTGTTCATTGGCTATTTGTTTCCATTATGAAAGAGAAATAATAGAGAAAAGATAAAAAATAGATGATCAGCAAAGTGATTTAGTACTGCATGAGTACTCCTGGATTAATGTAGTGATCATGTGCTGTCTAGAACAGGGAAGATGCTCAGAGGAAGAGTTAATGATACTTTATTAATAGTTAGCTTTTATTTTGTATACTCCTACTGTCAAGCTTCATTTTAGTTGTGATTATTTGTGTTGTGTATTTCTTATGGAGCTGAAAAAAGCTGCAAGTCTTTCTAGTGCATGTGTCAGTACATGTTCATTTCTGTCTGAACTCCCATCCTCATGAAATGCTCCGTGATCTACTCCTACCAAAGTTTTCTGGTTTCAGTGATGAATCTCTCCCTTGGTCATGAGACTTACTTGGTTTTAAATGATATTTTAAAAAGGAAAAATAACTGTCCTTATTTGCTTTGTAATTTTGCTGGTTGATGGGCTGCACTCTCAGGATTGGAAGCATTTCTACAGAATCCAAAAATGTGACAAACTTCCTTCAAATCAAAGCTGGAAATGTCATCTCCTAGTATATGTCCCACAGCTGCAGTTTGAAGATAACATCAATTATCGTGAGATATGTACTAATGTGTTTTGAGAGCTGGCAACTCCTTGAGTTAAAAACTTCCTTCTGTCTCTTGTGACACTTTTCTGTGGGAGGGAGGAACTGGGTGGGAATCTAGAAGACTTCCTATCTTTGATGATGAAACACCCTAAAATTGAAAAATTAAGAACTGTTAAATTGCATATGATTTTTTAAATATCAGATCTTGTGTCATGCTTATGACTACTAGGCTCAAGTTTCTGGTATTTGGATGTTTACATTGCTAGATCCCCTTTTTAGTAATGCTATTATTTAGAAGCATAAAATTTTTTGTTCTGGTTTCAGTTTGGTTAAATGCATCTTTTATAAGGGTATTCCGGAAAGGCAAGTGAATGGAGATCTCATGGGATGGATCAACAGAGTTGTCATAGGTAGATAAATGGGTTTTACCCTGCAGTGCTGTGTCTCAGACTCCAGCAAAAGGATCATGGGCTTGTCAGAAGGCTGGAAGAACTATCCAGTCGGTACCCACATGTGCACATAGGTTCTCATTAACGAAATCCTGATGGGACTATAATGCTCTTCAGATAATCTGGGTCTTTGTGTGCTGAAGAGCTTTTCTTACTAATTTTTGAAAGATGCAGTACTAGCAATCTGCCTAGAGGCTGCTGCATGTCGTAAGGCTGGGAGCTTGGGCCCTTCGGCGTGGCTCTTGCTCGGCTTCTTGGTTGCCAGTAGCAGACGACTTTGAGAAGGATCCTCGCCAGCCATATGCAAAGGCAGGCACAGTGCATGTTTAATTGGACACGTACTGATGTTGAGCAGGGATTTTGGTTTGCAGAGGGAGTGACAAGCCTGTATGCTCACAATAATCAGTTAAACTGCGCAGCGTTTTCTTTGCCTTAATAGGAAAAGATGTAGTGATTGTGTAACACTTTTTATGTGCAGTAGAAAGTCCCAGCTGGAGATAAATTCTTCTCTGTGTAAAAAGGAAGGGTGTGGGCTATTACCTCCCTTCACCAGACTACTAGCTGCCTTGTCTTGCTGTATAGCTTCCAGCTGAGATTTTTTTTCTTCTGAATGTTCTGCTGCGTTAGTGCAGGGCATTCAGAATGGTGTAAAAATGAAGGCTGGTGTTGTGTTACTGTGGGGTAGCAACTTAAAGGAGATTTTAAGCGTTTAATGTAGCTGTAGGATATCAGTAAAGTTGGATCTTCTGTGCTTCTGTCTCCTTTGAGTAGTTGCTCAAGTGTTCCGCGCGTTTATGGAAGACAGCAAAACGCATGTTTTAAAAGCAATCAAGTGAAACTCATTGTTATTTTCAGAAACTTACAGCTGATGTTTAGCTGCACACCAATTACTTTCCCAAGGGCAGGTTATCTTTAAAATAAATAAATAAATTTGCATAACTCTGTAGGGAATAGGATAACTGATGTAATAATTACTTGGGAGCAGAGCCAGCATCCTGCAATTATTTTAAAGCACATGTGCTGCAATGTCTCTCTATATTGATATGCTTCTTGTGACATCTTTCTTCTGACACATTCAATTAATGTTTTATTATCTTCTTCCTATTTAAAAAAAATAATAAAAAAAATACAAAAAACAGTGACTGAGCTGGAAGCAAAATAGGCTGTTCACTTACTTAACAAGAATGGTTAAGTGGTTCTTTGAACCTTACTGGAAGTATCTTTGCTGAATGAGTTGACCTCATATCATTCAAGTTATTGATCATACATATGCCTGTGGTTGGCCGAGAGCAAACAGGTTGTGGTGTTTCCTTCAGTGAGGGAGACATAATTAGATGGATGTGATTGATTAGAATTTTCAGATTTGTCAAGTATCCTCATCTGCATTCCCCATGTGTGCATGTGCCAGCTACCAGCCCAGAATGGGGCTGTTTCTCTTCTTCCCCTTGAAATCATTTTGTTTAAAATGCTCCAAAAAGATGACTGCAAAATACCACTGCTTTTATAGAATCTGTAGTTCTGCATGGGTTGCATCTCTTGCTGCTTTTCTCTAATGCATTGTCTGCTCTGACAATACAAATTTCTGTAATCGTTTAACTTGTATTTGTTTTAGTCTTTTTTAGAGACAGGTATGTCACAAAGGGAAAAGATGATGAAGCTGTAAAACTGACATAAGGCAGTTTGCACTGGGTTTGAACTGCCTGGTAGTGCCTCTAAAAAGTTAGCTGCTTTCTCAGTGCACCTGCATGAGCAGATCGAGAACCGTCAGTGAGTGGCTGCTGTGCCACGTGTAGGGGACTGTAGCCACAGGCACTCTTTAAAACTGCTTTCGGGCTCTTCTGAAGTGGCTGGTGGCTTGCAGCAGCACACAGATGAGATTCTGTGGCCAGATGGTTTGTATGCACAAGCTGTCTTTGTCACTACCGTCAGAAACGAACCTAGTGTGCTATGCACGCTTGTGCGAGTGAGTGTGCCCAGAACAATACACAACAGCATGGCTAGAAGTGCCATGCACCTGGAGCTATGCATACGTGTTTGTGTCTGTCTGTCTGTAGAGAAGGTGATAACCTCAGCCGGGTGCTGAGAACTTTTTTTCTGCTTGCTTAATGAGAGGAGTTTACAATGAGAGCACCGTGACAATTTCAGTACTATGTTGTAGTCGTGGTAATTAGTATTTAGCATGGTATCTAGTAATTTTCAGCTTCAGCGCACTTTACAAACATTAATTAATTGTCACAGCACCCCTGTGCAGTAGGTAAATGCCTTCTTTACTGCCATCTTATAGAGCATTCAGGAGCCCTGAGACTTGCAGGCTCACTGGGTTTGACATACTGATCCGAAGCATAATGTTTTGAAAAGGTCTTTGTTAAGTTAGGATAGTTTGTTATTAATTGTGGGTAAAAGTTGTCACTGCATTATCATTACATCAGCCTCTGCAATACTGTGTTTTGTTTTAGACCCCACTGGTTACATTAGAAAGTGAAAACTAAGACCCTAGTTATTTTACTTTTTTTCAGATGCTATGCCAGTCTCATCTGACTTTATTTTATTTTATTTTATTTTTTTTTGCTTGTGGGGCTGGGAAGATAATTCAGCAAGAATTCTGATGTGACTCCTGCAGCAGCCTTGCCCCCATCGCCCTCTGAGAGCAGCCGTGCTTCCCTGGGCTCCATCCCTATGGCATGCTGCGAAGTCATGGGCGTGGAGGTGCGGGGCTCCGTGCTGTCCTGCAGACCCGGCAGTCCTGGTGCAGGGCATCTGCGTGGAGGAAGGCGTGCGTGCTCTCCGTACGGTTTTGTAAATGCTACATCACCACCCCGCGCGGAATTTATACGGTTTAATGGGATTAAAGGCAGTCGTGCGTGAGTGTTGCTCCTGTGTCAGTGCTGGCATGTGGGCCTTGTGGCTGTTCCTAGCTGCTACCTTGTGCTTCCTGCTGCAGCAGCTGACGTAGAACGTTTGACTGAGAACTTTCAGCTGCTGCTGCAGTACTTTACCCCGGTAACTGTTTCTAGTTAGTGCTGCTGACAACTCATGAAAGCATTTGAAAAACATTTTGCTTACAGGAACAATTCTGCTGACATATTTTTCTTCCTATCTTTTTATTACTAGCAAAATTTGCATGAAAACAGGTCTCTGTTTATTAGGAGTTCACAATCGTCAGCTTGACAGCGTAATTAGAGCAGTGTTCAACCTTCAGAATGGAACGAGCTGAAACTCGCTGGATTTCCCTGTGAACCTGAAACTTCTGGCCCTCTTTAGCGGTCTTAAAAACAAATTTGACTTAATCCATACTCTGGAGTGTAGCCAAGGCAAGATTCAAAACGAAGTGTGGTGGGCAGTGGAAGGCTTTGTACGTGTGCAGGATAAAGCCAAGTCGAACCACATAAGCCAGCACTCCCCTATCTCCCCCTGCCTAAGGGAAAACGCGTGGCTGCGCCCACTTGTAGTCCTGCCTCTAATGGCTGGGAACCTAATCATCCCTACAGCCCTAATTATGATGCCATGGTAGGCAGAGATACTAGGTGAGGAATAAGCAGCAGGAGCCGATCAACTCTTGAGCAGCAAATGTCTCATTATACTCAAGTGATGGGTATTAAAAACCAAGGAGAGGGGAGACACAGAAACGTGGAGCTGAAATACAACCCAGAGTAGCAGGATTTTTCTTCATTTATCTATTTTTAATTTTGTGTGAACATCACAGCTCTCTGGGCAATTCAAGCTGTTCTTTGCACTATGCCTGTCCAGTTGTTTGCCTGGGAATCAGGGCATTGAGGTGTGGGGTCTGGACTTTGCAGCAGACCTGTGAACCTTCTGATTTTATGAAACAGATATTTGATGGTGTGCAACTGGGTTTCATCAGCTCTTGGCTGAAAGCATTTGTGAATTCAGACACATAGATTGTCTTCATCTGAACAGTTTCTCTACGGTATTGCTCTTTTGAGGTCTGGGAGTATTTAAGAGTGTTATTCACTCCTGATCTGAATGAATAACAACTGGCTATAGTTTGTTTACTGCTACAGCAATTTGGAAGTATTGTTGTGTAAAATTAAGAACACAATCTAGTTTAAGTTCAAAGTTTCTGTTGATTGTGTCCTAAGAAGCCAGGGTTAGCTTCTGTGGCTTCTGAATAATTTTCTGGATTTTCATTATCATACTGTATTTACCTTAAGCAGTAGTTAAACCAAACATTTTTCTAAATATTATTTTTGCTTAAAGGGTGTTTTTTTTTTGGAGATGATGGTTCAGATGTGGTAGTTCAAGTGCTTTGAAATCAGTAATACTACTTTTGGAACAGCACTAATCTATACTTCTAAAAAATAGTTTTCTTCCATTTTATTTTCTTGAATGGCATCAAGTACTCAGTGCAGTAAACATGTTAAATATTTATGGCTCTGTCTATAGAAAGTAGGATTTTTCAGCAATATTCTAGAATATTCTTCCTTTCTCCTCCTGCTATGTTTCTGTTTAAAGAAGCAGCTTTTTTAATGTATACAGAACTACTGCTGTACTCACTTCACAGTAAATCAACCCAGTGGAATCTGGTTCACCAAAAGAGGTCACTCACCATATGTCTTGGTCCACATTTTCCCAGGATTTGCATGAGCTGCCGGCCAGATCATTTTTTGCTGGCCGGCAACTTTCTTTTGCTTTTTTCTGTATGGCCACCATGGCCCTTTCTTTACTGTAGGTGAAGTGTGTGATGCCAAAACTCAGATGCTTTCTGCCACAAAATGGTTGTAAATCCAAAGATGTGTGGTGTCAACCTGTGGCCCATCACGCAGAGGTAGTACCTATTCCCACTGAAGTGCAAATTAACTGGTCTTATTGAGACAATATTGTTGTTCTCCTTTGTGCAATTATAGAGTACTTAAATTACCTTCTTATGTGATGAGCTTTCCTGTCAGTTCTGGTCAAGTTGTAGATGTGGTCATCAGATAAGGGGGCCAAAATGTGTGCCATCAGTACAGGGCAAGCTGTTGCAGGCACATTGGTTGAAAAAGCTCTGTGTGAAGAAAATGATCTGTGTGCATAGTAATTCTGACAGTAGTGTCATGAGAAAAATATCTAGTTGTTACCTCTATCGAAGTGGCTTGTGGAATAACCTCTTTCCATGGCAGTGTGGGCTGGTAGGCTGTTAGTGCTGTGTGACTTGTATCATTGGACTGTTAGGAGAGTATCAGGGGCTAGAATTCACCCCGTTCTTATTTTCAGTGTCTCAAGCCTGGACGTCCAGGTCCAAAAACTGCTGTATAAATGTTGTATTTTTTTTTATTAGGGGAAACACTTTTCATTTGAAGGAAGGGAGGAAGGAGGGGGGGAACAACTTTAAAAAGAATAATCTTGTTAAAAAAAACAACACACATTTCATGCTCAGAAATATTGATTAACAAAAAAATTAACACTATATTAGAGTGTGTTCAAAAGCAATTTTACATTTTCTTCTATTTGTATCAGTCCATTTTGGGACAATATAAAGAAATATTCCTGGACTAGTTTTTGGCACTATATATTAAGATAGAGTATAGCTTCATTAAATAATAGACCTATAAATGAACTGGAATGCTTTTAACAGCTCTGTAATATACAAAGTATGCCTCAGTGATAGATGCAGTTTACATCTTGGTTTACTAGCTGTAAATGAGATTAATAGAGCTCTAGAAATAATGTTAGTCGGTATTACAGATGAAAGAACTCAAAAGATAACGACTACTTAAAGTTAAATTTCTTTTTATGGGAATACTACAGTAGATAGTGATTAACTATGAAAGTTACTGTAATAAAAGTTTGCAGAGCTGTAATGTTTACAAAGACATTTTTAATTGCAAGGTTATCTCTATGTATGTCTTTCTCAAAAGTTCTGTAAGGGTTGACCAGACAAATGGCTGTTACTCAGTGTCCTGCTGTTATCCTAAGGCACTCTTGGGGTGTTCTCAAATAGTATGCTCTGATTGCCTCTTAGAAGTGAAGCAGAATCACTAACCTCATTTCTCATTCAAGGTTGGTCTTGGTCTACTGTCTTGGGTTATATTCTGATTTGTTGGCCATGACAAAAAAAAAAAAAAAAGATGCAGCACTACCTGTGTAGTACTTGTGGTTTGCTCACAGGTCTGTTAAGTCCTGTGGCAGTGGTGCCCAAGAGCATTTAAAATTATTATAATAATACAGCAATATTAAATAGCTATATATCAGCATAATTTCCCTGTGGCTACATTTGTTTGATTAGTATTACAGTGGTGTGGCAGGACAATATATCAGAAGTAATCGATCTGATTAGTATGGAGATGATAAAAACACAGATTGCATTGATGTTTAATAGCATGAGCACTGGGGTTCTGTAAGCATGGGTGTCCGCATAGGCTATGTGAAAGGTCTCTATAACGAATACAGCAAATACAGCAGATTTTTGAGCTAAGTTGTTTTTCTGCTAAATTTCACATCAAGTTATGGATAGTTTGACTTTGCTGTGTTGAAGGTGACAGTCAGAGAGGCTGACACAAATAGTTTTAATTGTTTTTTGAAATACACATTTTTTCACCAAGGCAGATATGAATCTTAGTTTCTTAGGCTGCTTTAGAGTGTTGCAATTCAATCAACCTAATAAATATTGCAGTATTGTTAGGCATCAAAACAAACACTTCATAATTTTTGTTTTTGATAACAAGATAATCTACATCTGATATTGAAGTCTTGATCCTTGGGGGTGTGATGGAGAATTATTCCTTTTCGGTAGCTTAACTGGGGAAGGAATGTAAGTAAATAGTAATAGAATATGGATTATTGTCTTTCTGGTACTAGAGTGAACAGAAGAAGATTACCATGAGGGAAAGCAGAATGCTATATCACAATTACATAAGGGAGAAGGTAGAATTATTTACTGAGGAGGAAAGGAAGATTAGTTTGTGTAGTTATGTGGAGTGTTTTACTGGAGTTTTTCCAAGGGAGAAGATGCAGCTGATGTACTCTGTGTCAGGGAATCTGCATTGTGAATTGCTGTCTTCAAGAGTGAATTCAACTTGAAGTGTTGTGTGATAAGCTGGGGGGGGAAGGGAAACAACTTTCTTCTGAGTTCTTTCCTTGGTTCAAGTTTCCCCTGCTTCAGAGCTATCATCGTGCTGCGTCTGTGTCAGTGCGGGCACTGCGACCGCCTCAGGTATGTCCTGAGGAGACCTCCAAGGCTGGGGCCTTGCCAGAGGCTGGGTGTTAGCACTGAGCTGCACGGCTGCCCCCGGAGGGCTGCAGGAGCTGGGCTGGGTGAGCTGCTGAGGGGCTGCTGGGCCTTGCGGTCTCACAGGTCCTGTCTCTTTGGCCTTTTGGGGTTGTGACTTAACCTGCCCTAGAAATAGAGATAGTCTTTGAAGCCAAATTGCATCATCTTTAATGCAAAACTCAGTGTCTACCGCATGCTTTCTCAGTTCAACTAAGTCCCAATCTTGTCACAGCGAACACATCTGAGGCAGTGCCTTCATCAGGCAGCGTGGTCACTCTCCCCGCTTCCATGGGCAGCGCTGGCAGGAGCTGCCTGCCATCTCTGCCTTGTGTGCTGGAAGCCTTGCTCTGCTTCTCACAAAGTAGGTGCTTTACAGGAGTTGCCAACTGTGATTTCTGGAAGCAGCTCACTGTCTGCTGCTTGAAGTTGGTTTTGTTCTGCTCCCAGTATCACCAGTGAATCAATAACCCAAACGAGTAATGTAGACTAAAATTTTGTTCTCAAGATGCTGCGGCAAGGAGAGAGGGTATGGGAGAGAAACAGTGGGTCATAAGCTGCAGCACCAGTCCTGAAAGCTTTGAGAGGTTTTCTAAATTGACAACAATGTGGAAGATGGGGAAAAAAGTGATAGTTACGACCAACACTTAAGACCTTTATGAATGTAAAATTGTTTCATATTAAAGAAGCTTGCTTTCTAACGACTGGTCCTTCTGTGTCCAAGGTCAAGAAGCAGAGCTTCTCAATTGTAAATTTCCCTGTTTCATAGGCAAAGAAATGTGTTGCGTGGTAGATCAGAAAGAAATAGCTGTTACACTTTCAAAGGTATGATTTTTAAACTGATTTGCTGCTTTAACTCAATCAATTGGACAGAAAAGCATTATTCCTTATCTGCTTGGTATAGCTAGTTTAGTTATGCAAAAAAAAAACTGGGGGAGGGAATAACTGTTAAGAATTTTCCTATTTTTAATGGGAAACATTTTGGATCAGCTCACAAACTAATTTGTGCCAGCCGTCTGGTATCAAATTCAATTTGTGAGGGAGGAGAAGAGTTTGATTTACCCACCTGCTTTAATATCATGAAATATATTCCGTAAAATATGGAAAAATATGCACTGACTTGCACCTGTTAACACATGTGGTAGTAACTGCTGATTATAGGTATTGCTGGGAATTAACAATGTGTCAGTATTAGATTTTCAGTTCCATAGCAGAAGTATAAAACAATGTGTATGTAAGCCAAAGAGTTTAATTCATTCATATGAAATGGAAATGGTTTATAAAATGTATACCCTTGCAGAAGAGTCTGTTCCATCAATGACGGCTTTCTTTAGTCTCAGGGAGGAATAATACATTTTATGATGGGCCAGGTGCCCACAGGAAGTTCTAATATTGATGTGACTCAATGCCGCATTCAGCAGGTACCTACTGTAATTCTCAAGAGGTTATTTTGGGATCCTGTCTTCACTAGAAAACTTTCGTACTTCCTATATCCAGCATTCACTTTGGTTACATTTGTGGTATTTTCTATTTTGAAACGCTTGCAACATGTCAAAAGAAAGGTTGAAAGGGGATTGTATAGGTCAGTTTCTTTTTCCTGTGTTGGTTTCAGACTGGCATGCAGACTCTGCCTTGTTACTGCTTTGCAGTTGGGTTCTCTAGTCTGCAAACTTTCTGCGTTTTTGGCAGCAAGTGGGTCTTTATATGCAGCTTAAGTTGCAGTTTTCTTACAGTGCTGTTGTGTTTTTCTTAAGTGCCTTTTTCCAGTTTTCTCCATTTAGATCAACTGGTTAAAACTTAATGATAAATTGTTCAGGAAGGTCATCGCATTATTAAAAAAATTTTTTTGAAAAATCTCCTTCCAAGAATAAATGCTGTAACACTTGCAGTTTCACATGTATTGATTATAAAGAGGTGGTTACAATGAAGAAAGTAAAAAAATGAAACTGAGTACTGTTGGAAAACTAAAAGTTAAAATCTGTGAATGAAAAGTAATTGCCTTTCACGTGTTCTTGAAATTTAACAGTATCCAGAATATTATTAAAGGAGTGAATTTTTTTTTTAATTATTATTTTTAAGAGTACCACATCGCAGTGAAGCATCTCCTGGTTGTTCTATAATGACTCTTGAGTCAGGTCCCTCTGTATAGCTTGGTTGAGTTCCGCTTGCTTTTGCTCTCATGTGTGTCCATGCTGTCATTCGGGCGGTCCATGTGGTCACTGACTGTTCCACAGCCATTTAGTGAAGTCTCATGGCACTCACTCAAATACCTTTTTCTAGTTTATGAACAACTGAAGGCGCACACTACGTTATGCGAGTCCTCGTAGCTTCCCAAGTAGGAGTGCTTCCACGTGTGCCCAGGATTCGTGCTGCTTTTTGCTGGGTAAGCTGTGCTCAACGCTGCTGAGTTTCAGCTCACTGTGGGGTTCCAGCACCGCGTGGCATTTCAGTTACTTGTTGCAGATCAGTGCACAAAGTAGTTTTGTGCATTGACTCTGCTGTTGGTGTTCGCAAACAGATAATGGGAAATAATTACTGCATAACTTCAGATCCCACATGGAAGTGGAAAGGTGTTTGCGTAGTCCTCCTGTTGTTTTAT
The DNA here is from genome assembly GCF_009769625.2 of Cygnus olor. Lineage (NCBI taxonomy): Eukaryota > Metazoa > Chordata > Aves > Anseriformes > Anatidae > Cygnus > Cygnus olor. The sequence continues at coordinate 13,888,809 of NC_049174.1, read as the reverse complement.
TAGTTAGAAGTGAAAAGAGGAGTCTGGCGCAACCTGGGAAGCTCTCAGCACTGTGAGTGGACTCAGGACCAGAGGGGGTTTTGTTCCTGCCTTTGAGCATGTGTTCAGATGCCCCAGCAGCAATAAGTAACTGGTGAGTCTGACTTCAGGTTTTTTAACAGATCTCAGTAAATTGTTGTAAAACTGTGTGTACATTTGAGTGCATTTCCAATTTAGTACTTGTTCCAGCATTTGGCTGAATGCTGCATCCATGCTTCTTTGCATACTTTTTTTGTCCTCACTAAATGCTAGACTTGTGCTTCTGGAAGTGTGTAATTGTTCAGTGCTTACTTCCTCCTCCTTTCTTTAATTTGAGGATTTGTTTTGACAGCTAAAATTCTGGTGGTTTACTGGTTTTCTGCTGCGGTAGAACCTAAGAACAGATGTCGTAGCAGAATGTTTGTGTCCCCTTTTAAATAGTGAAAATTCAATTTCTCCATTAACTCACAGTTTTCCCACTCAGATATTGTAAATTTTTTAGATGATTGTATAGCATCCCCTATCACAAATTTTGTTGTTTTGCTCTGAGGACTTAATTAAAGCCGAAACACTTAATATATTTTTATTTGCTGAACAATAATAATTTTCATTAATAATAAGATATTTTTGGTGATTGATCTAATGCATGTCCATATTTTATGTTTCTCTCTGATAGATTTTTTTTGGGTTAATATGATCAGTCTTTGTTCCAGAGCAGTTTCTATCCTGTTCAAAGAGCTAATGAAGTACTCTAGACTTGAAATACTGGGTGCATCTGGCCTGTCATAGGTCTCAGATGTTTTTTTTTGTTGGCTGGGTTGCTTCTAAACCAACATTTTCTTTGCATGTTTGCTTTTAAGTAATTCTGCTTGGCCCTATTTGTGTGCTAAAATAAAAAACTGAGCATGGGGGAACTTGTGCAGATTCAGTGCTGGCTCTATTAACAAGCTTCTCAAGCAACCAGCTCCCTTCTCACCGCAACTTAAACTGGTGTGCGAGTTTATGGTGTGAAATAAGGCTGAGATGTTCTGTTCTGGGTGGGGTTAGTGGCTCTGAGACAGGGCTCGCGGTGGGAGCTAGCATGGTCTTAGGCTTCTGTTTAGGTGATTAAAATCAAAATGTTAGAAGATGCAAGTTTAAAAACAGACAAAAAAAACAAGCTGATGGATTGTATTACTACTTAGATCCTTTGCTGTGCTCTCACCTGGTTTTAGATTTTGGTTTTGGGAAACTATTTTATTTTTCAAGTTTGAGTGCTAGGCAAAATAAAATACTAGGATCTTGGGTTTTGTTTTTGAGAAGTGATGTTTTGTAGGAAGCTAACTTTTTTTTTTTAATTTACAAAATTGATACCGAGTCCATAAAGCAAAAAATCTCATCTCATTATTGCAGGCTCAGTATTTGTTTCTGTAGACAGATGTTGACAGATTTTTTTTAAAAACTTTTCCTAACTTTTCCTAATTCCTCAGACCTCCAGTGAGTCCTAAAAATACAATTTCCTGAAACCCTTGAAATCGGTAACCTGTGACAAAGAGAAATGTGTAGCTTTATGTAAGTAGTATAGATTTGGAGAATGTAAATTGACTGCAAAGTGGAATTAGGCTTGCTCAGAATATGTAAGCAAAACTTCCTCAGTACTGAAGTGATGAATTGGCATTACAGGGCATTCTGTGTGTTTTCCAACAGCATTTAACTGAAAGAAGGCTGGGAGAGCAGATGTGAGTGCCATAGTGAGGGGGTTTATTTGACCATTTAATACATCTCATGTGTTTTTTGTGATTTCTCAGGTGCATCTCGGATGTGTTCTGATTCTCTGTTATCTAAATGGGAAGTAACTGATGCTTTGGCCAGTGTTTTTCTTTATAAAAAATAAGAGCCCTTCAAAGAATATTTAGGTAACTTCAGGGATTTCTACAATAATGATTCTGTTTTCTATAAACAACCAGTATTATCCTTTAGATCAAGACGCATTTGGTAAGAATTTTTAGCTCATAGCAGGGTGCATAGCAACGGCATTGAAAACCAGCTTATCCCAGTATGCAGATGCCCACTGTCTTCTCCAGAGTGGTTGATAGACTGCTGTGTTCACAAGCTGTCTGTTAATTGTTCATGTTGGCATTTTGACTCCCGAAATAGGATAGTATATGGTTTGTCATGGACCTGAGCACTAGCAAGTGAAGTGGAAAGCTACTACTTTGGGGGAGGGGAACAAAAAAATCCAAACAAATGAACAACAACAACAAAAAACTGTTAAGGTATCAACACCTGATGTATTGCAGAAACACAGAGGAAAGCCTGTGAGTTTCAAGAATGGAAAAATAGGCTTTGTGCCCCTTGTAGGGGGAGGACTCCCTTGTTGGGGGTCCCTTGTCTCATTTCTGTATGATTCTTTGTCTCTTCCTTGTTCCCTTCTTGGAGCTGAGAATGATTATGTAGGACTTGTTAAAGGACTATTTTACAGGAACCCATGGCAGACAAAACTATGCTTTTGTGCCAAGAAGGATGGCATTTTCTGAAGAGCGTAGTGAGTTTTTGTTTTTGCAGTACTCAGATCTATTTTTAAAACAGTTGTTTGTTTTTTTCTATATTTATCTGATGCTGCTCTTTTTACCCTTCTGTGGAATGCTGTTATTTTCAGTCTTCTTAATTGCTTCTCGAGAGAGAGGACTTTTTTTCTTCCCTCATCAAGAAACTCAGGGAAGTTGCTGTACCATGGTACAGGCAGACTGGAAATCACAAACTTAGTCAATTACTACTGTGGAGTTAGGCTGTTGTTCTGATGTGGGCTGACAGAAGCAGAGAAATCAAAAGGTGTTGCTGACACATTGCTCACAGTTCTGTTTTGCCTGACTTATTTTGCATGCTTACTTTAATGGAGGATGATGCAATATCGCTTTCTGTTTGAAGTTTAGATATAACATGAGAAGTGTAGATAGAAAGGCTTGTTAGAATTTTCTTACCTTTTTTTTCAGCTAATATTTCACCTTTAACACTAAAAATTTGTTTTAGCTACCATTTTGTCTGTCAATTTGTATACGTGTGCTTTCAATGAAAAATATTTTATAGCAGTCATTATTTTGCTAATACCTTATTTTATGTAAAGAAATGCTTGCAAACTAGACAAGGTAAACAATTTATTTTATCATTAGTTTTGCATTGGTGCATTTCTTTAAAGGACTGTCAGGTTTCCTTTCTTCAGGAAAATAAATTCTAAGAACTTATTTTACTGGAAGTGTTGTATTGGATTTGTTCTTGTTGGCTTTTCCATCTCTTTATTTTTTTTGAAAAGGCATTTGCATTGAAAATGAAAGATTAATCTATGCAGGCCACCCTTGATGTCCTAATGCCAGGTTGAGGGAGTAAAAAAATTGGGGAAGATGGGGAAAATAAGATTTTTCATGGTCATGGAAGTGCTGTATCTCAAATAAGCACCTCTTTGCTGAGAGCTTGTCATTTTTCCTGCTGCTGGCATGGGAGTGAGGAGCAGGGAATAAGGGGAATAGCTCCAGCTGTGTCAAGTCACCATGTGGGGGAAGTTCATTGATCTTTTTTTTAATCAATTTTTTTTTCCACTTTACAGTGCCTCTCGGTTTCAAACGGCATGCACGGTTACACATGAGCTCCCGGTAGGCTCATGGAGTTGGAAGCAGCTCTGGCGGAGGTGCAGCAGCAGGCCGCTGGCACGCTGTGTGGTGGCTCCCAGCCATTGCCTGCCCTTCCCGGGCCCCTGTGGCTGTTACCTGCGCTCCCCTCCTGTGCTGCAGCCATGTCCTCGTGGTGTCAGCCTGCGCAGGGACTTCCACGAGGAGCAAGCTAGCACTTGGTAATTTTCCTTCTGAGATGTTTTTCTTAAGTGAATGATCTGTTTGCTGCCTCAAAATTCAGCTGTTACCACATACCGAAAGCCGGAAATCGCTGTTCTGCACCTTAAGTGCAGTTTTGCAAAGAAGACATTATGGTACAGTGTTCGTATCCCACGGATTCCATGTGGCATCTTTTAGAGAAGCAGACATCTATTAGCCTCCAAACTTGCCTGAGGCTAGGATGCTTTGGCTCTTTTAATCTTCTGCATAATCAGCAGTGATGGTGCTGAGTGACGGCTTCAGATACACACATAGTCTCGTCACTTTTTTTTTCCCCTTCCCTCATCAATGGCATCTATTTAATGTCATTGTGACTCGAGGCACTGAAGAAACCTGAGGAAAGGTGGCAGGTGCTGTCAGTGATGGCTGAGGATCTGTGCTGGTCTGGATATTGGATCGGACTTGATCCACGAGCCAGAACAGGGCTGGGTTAAATCTACAGTGCTAGTACTTGGGGAATAAAATCTTTGCCTACAGTTTTGCTGTGACCTTGGATTGAGAGACTATGTAAAGAACTGTAAGGCGCCGCTCCATGCGTGGTGCCTGTCGCAAGGCAGTCCTGCAGCAGGCTGTAGCCTGTGACTGGAGCTCTGATCACAGCTCCTTGGGTGGAGCTCAGACAGGCCGAGCGCAGAGAGGAGAGCTGTTGCTGCGGGCTGCGTGCTGGATTTCCCTGTGGCTAGCACTACCATTTCTCAGTTTCTTTTTTTGCAGGCAGCTGCCGCTCTGAGTCATCTGTGGCTCCCTGGAGGAGAAGAGCAAAGTATTTGTGGTTCTTGAGGTGAATACAGAGAAATTTGTTGCTGTGGTGGCACTAGGGGTAGTGTTGAAACCATCTAGGGTCCTAGTGGTGCCATTAGTCCTTTTGGGCCTTGGTGGGCCTCAAGTGCTGCAACTCGAGCCTGCATGCACGTGGATGAGCTTTGGTGCCATCTGGGTGCCTCCGCATCGTCTCCTTCTCTGTTTTTGTGCTCTTGCTTGTTTTTGTGTATGCTGGTGAGATGTGCTTTGTATGTGAATGGTCTGAGCTCTGCTACACTCTTGCCTCGAATTGCAGTCGTCTTTTTGCTAGGGCAGTGGAGGCAGTTGCACAGAGCTGTAATTCCTGGCGTTTTTTGCTGTGTTTAATACAGAGGTTATAAGAATTCCCCACATTTAATCAAATTGGTCACGTACTGTGGGTCGTGGTCCCCAGTCTGTGCCTATTTAGTCTTACATAAAAATTTTTGGTTTTATGAAGTCTTCAGATTTGGCATTTTGAAATATGTAAGTATTTGCTGCAGTTACTTGAGCATGAGGATTAGAAATGAAAATAAATTACGTAGACTGTAATTCAGTGCTTTGCAGCTGAGCTTAATGTCTGCGCCTCTCTTGAAATTTGAAAAGAGGATAAAGAGCTCATAAGTTTCTTAACAAGTGAAACGTACCAGGCATGTACTGAAAGAGTGAAATAGAAGATTAAAGGATGGAAGGAGAAGGAAGTAAAGAATGGTTAATTCAAGTCTGATCTGCTCATAAGCGTTTGTTCCAGTATTACCATATTGTCTGTGATCTGCTCCTTGTCTCAGTCCTAGGCTAAAGTTACTTTCTTGCAATAGTGAAGATGAAAAGATAATAGGAAAATGTTTTACAAAAATTGTTTTAATTGAGCAGCAGCTGTTCAAATAAGTGATTAAAGCTGGTTATGCTTTGTATCCTGACCAGTTGTGAAATTTTCAGTGGCAGCTGGACTGCAACAATCTGCTCCATACCTTCTTGCAGTTGTAGCTATAGGTATTTTAAGAGAAGTTTTTTTTTTTTTAACATACCTGTTCAGTTAAATGTTTTACTCTGTTTTCTTTAGTTACATACCTTAAAAGCAACAAACGTAAATGCTCTGTTCCAGGGTAAACTACAACAAGTTTAATCGTAAGCCAGGTTTTCATGGCATATTTGTGGGCTGTAATACAGCATTTCCACAGCATAGCAGGTAGTGACAAAATAAAATGGTGTGCATGCTGAAGGAGCGTACTTCTGACATGCTTAAAGAGGCATTTAAAAGGTGGGAAGCAGCTTCTCCTTACTTGGCATTATGTTGTATAGGGATTTACGGCGCACTATTTCCTGTAACTTTTCTGCCCCAGTTCCATCGTTTTTTTTCCTCCGTGCTCTAGTTATACTCTGAGGAGTTCATGCAGGCCATATTAACTCCTACATATGCAAGTTTTGTATTACTGGAGGCTTGAAATTGGCTGAAAACTTGGAATTCATTTTTAAGATGTTTGATGTAGAGGTCATGTAACAATTCTGTTTGGTTTTTTATTCTGGTTGCGTTGCCACTGATGCATACTATGCTGCCTTTTAAATTGCCTCTCTCAAGGCATTGTAAAAATCAGATATGGAAAAATTAAAAATTCATTTGTGGTTGTGACCATGAATGTGACCGACTGAAGGTTGAATGGTTGGTTGCTGAATGCTCTTCAGCAGCCTGGCCTTTGGCTGCCCCGAGGTCACTTGCGCCCTCCTGGGCGTTGGGTGCAGGCAGGACATCTTGGCAGCTCGTTGGGTTGAGCGTGATGGTGGAAGAGCAAAGCAGGCCTGAAATTGGCAGAGAACCTCAACTGTTGGCTAATCCTAAAACCTTACTATTCACTTTTGTTTTTAAGTGGAAAACACATTACTTACAAATTATAATGAAGGAAATATTCCACTGTGGAAATGCTGCAGGTTTGGTTCTGAAGTTGCAGGACATAGGAAAAATACATTTATATGGTTTCTAGAAAAAACAAAAGTTCTTGAAGTAAAGTCACTAGGTCTCTGAATATGAACACATGGGAAATCAGTTATGCCACTACTGCTGCTCACCTCTCCCCCTTTTAGGTTTTTAAGCAATTCCTATCTTTGTTTTGGTTCTCTGCCTACCTATCCAGCAAGAAGCCTGGATTTGGAGGGCTGGCTCTACAGACACAGGAGGGTCACATGTTAAGTTTAGATGGGAATTAGTCCTGCAGAAACTCATGAACGAACCTCCAACTGGCCTTGCAACACTTAGAATGTGTGGGTTTGCAAAGGAGGTGTCAAACAGTACACGTTTTTGTGTGTGAATATTGAATTGTATGTATTGAACACTAAATACTTAATTGTAGACCAAAATGTAAGTCATTTGGTTAAAACAATGCATGGTAAAAGAAACTAATGGTTAGAGGTAACAGTAGTGTGGGGACAGTTTGTGAGTAAGGGCTGCTGCAGGGGCACAGGCTCGGCTCTGCTGGCCTGCCTCTGCTCTTCCTGCCGCCTGACTCCCAGACATGGTGATCACTGAAATACACCTCTGAAAGGCCGCTATTTCTCTGATCCCCTTACTACAACAACAGTCTCATTTGAGAAGACTCCTATTGCTGTATTACTGCTGAGGTTTCAGATGCTGGGTCTGCCTGGCGGTCCAGGGAGAACCTTCTCTAAAGCACTGCAGAGACGGCTCTGCTCCTGAGCTGCGGGACGTCCCTTCCCTTCACGCTTCTGTCAAGGGATGGTCCTTGGGATTTACTTCCACTCGTTGCCTGTTGTAGCATCTATTACATGTGAAAATTTCATTTTGCTTTATATGGCTTCTGAGTGTTCTCAGCCTTACTGTTGTTTTGATACTGTGCGTCTGTGGTAAATACAGTAACCACTGCTATAATGTATCCTTGCATTAGTCATGCCTATCAAAGGCTCCGTCCAGTGTGGTTTAATGTAAGAAATTATTGTTAGATTAAATGCAAAAATCTGGTTTTGCTTTTTCCCCTCTTTTGTTTCTTTCTTCCCTCCCACTGTGTGCATTGTATAGGCTTTTTATTTACTTTGCCAGATTGACAAGATTATAAATGAGAGCTGTGTGTGGAAGCCTCTAATTTTTCATAAGTAAATGAATTAATTTATCATAGCTGTTGTGTTTTATTGCTGTCTCCATGCCAGACTGGCCAGCTTCTTTATTCCCCCTTTTACCTTCTAAATACTGAATCCATGTCATTGTGTTTGACAGCTTTCTGATTCCCCTGTCAGATGCAATTTGGTGCTAATCACGTTTTCTTTGCTTAGTGTCAATGATACAGGCCATGCATAATATTCCTGTATGTCCACTTATTTACTTGAAACACAGCTGAAATGTCTTGGGCATTAATCTGATAGAGCTACTACATTGAAATGCAAAAATGATGCTTGAGTAGTAAGATAATGCAGTGTGGCAGATGTGCAGTAGATAACACTGAGGCTAAACTACTGGTCTTTACACAGCTCTGATGCATTTTATTTGTTGGTTTTGCATACCTTTTCATAAAAAAAAAGATTTTAATCAGTACTGGTTCATTAAAATGTTGTCATTTATAATTGAATTCTTCTCTGTGATCAAAATTTGAGAAGGTATTTCTATTTGTTCTCTTCCCTCATTTTTAAATGCACCCTATAAGTTTATATGTATATATTTAAATTACAGGACACATTTCGTATATGCCTACCTTTAATGTAATTGCTCATATCTTTCATTTACTTGTGAATTTGAATTTTTTAACTTTTCTCCAGTACATCTCTGAAGTTTTCAAAGCTGTTGTTAAGTGACTCTTGAATATTTCTGTGAGTTCTGCCAGTTACTGAAAGCTAGAACATACTATAGGTGTTCATCTGTTAGTTCCCACAGAGGTTGTTTTGCAGCACTTATGCCTAAACTGAATTGAAAGTGTATTTTCTAATTTTGTTTTCTCCAGTGACCTGTTAATGCTTTTTTTGTGTTTTGAAATCCCTCTCATACAGCAAAGAAAAGTGACTGTTTCTAGAGGATTTGAAGACCTTGAGACTTAAGTCCCCATAGCACATGTAAAGAATTTGGTCATGCATTTTTATTAGTATTTACCTATTGAATTATGCATTTTCTTTGGTTTCTGCATTTTTTTGCCTACTCTGAAATACTGGTATCTACTGTTCTGGTACTTTATAGAAACAGTGATGATGGGTTGCGAAAGACCTAACTGCTTTATAAAGGCTGTTGAAATTTATTCCCTCTTTGTAAAAGTGCACTTAAGTGGGAGATTTGGGAAAGGATGTAGTGTTGATCTGTCATAAAACTGATGAATTTTGAGAAATATATATTTTATGAAAAAATTCAGACTATTTTATGCTTGTCAGCCATATAGATATTGAAGATTTTTTTTCTAACACCACCTTCTACATATGAGTATTGCAGCTAAGTGTCTTTATTTTAGGATGTATATAGATGTCAGAGGAAGAGCTTCCGCAGCTGGAATTGGCAGTTCTGAATTTTCCATCTCTTGGTGTGAGAATTCTGTTCCCAAAGAAAGGAAAAACCCCAGGCTGGAATCACGCTTTTTGGAGAGCACGTGGATTCTGGTCAGTGATGCTCACAGGTCTCTCTAGACATGACTATTTGTTCTCCAAATAAAGCATTTCATCAAGTAATTGAAGTGCAAGTATTTATGTATGCGTGGTGGGGTTTCTAATGCTATTTCTTAGAATAGCGCAGTTCTGTGAACTCCTTAGGAGGTAGGTCGGTGTTCTCGAAAACTGAAGGTTCACCTGAAATCCTGAATGAAGTCTTCTGATTACAAATGCCTTTCTACTTGTGCAGAATCTGCTCACTTGTGCATGCAGCAGGCTGGATCATGAAGTTGAAGTAATTTTTCCTTTTCAAAAGAGCAGACTATAAAGTTTCTTACTGCTCCTTGTAGCAGGAGTGCTGACAGTGGACCGCAGGGATGCTGTGGTATATGTGATAGTTCCATGTTGGACCTTCACTAGAGAGATGTTTCACTGGTTTTGTGGGCAGTCATAGGTAAAGGATTTGACACAGTGCATTGCTTTGCCTATTTGTAAAATTAAGGTAAGGATATTGTAAAGCACTTGAACTATACATGAAAAGTGTTGGTAAGAAAGAAAGGTAATAATTTATGGCTATAGTAGTAACCTGGGACTTGAGAAAAGTAGGTTTAATTGCCACGTTTGTCCTGGATATCCCACACTATCTTGAATAAATAAACTTCACTGTGCCTTAAATGTTCATTTCTGAAGTTAGGAATGGTAATTCTTTAATTCTTCAAAAGTGTTCATAAAATGTATATTCTGTGCTGTTTTTTTTTACTTGGTTATTTTTGTGGCCTTTCTTTGTCACTGTCTTGAGTTATCAAGTGTGCCATATTGATCATATTAAGCGTGCTTGTTCTATGTGGTTTGTCTGCTGGGGGTCTAGGATTTAGCTGCTTTACTTAGTTTCAAGCAATTGCTTTGTAGGTGTTCTGTATTTTTTTATTTGTGGAAATATAAAATGCATTTTTATATATGCATTAAATTATATATATGCATATATATATATATATATACACACACACATGTAATGTCTTCCACTAGTAATATGGAGAAAATCTCCATATTCTTTTGCGTTGTTTGCAGTAAGAAACAATCTGAATAATAAAATTATCAAATGCTTTTTATTCCTGTTTACTAGCAGATAATTTTTAGTTCATGTTTCTTTTTAGGATGCTTCAAGTAGTATTTGTGTGCTTTAAATTTCATAGATTATCAGTTTGCCGTATTGTTAGAGACATCTGAACCTCTACGACGATAGTGGAACCAGAAGGGGGATTTGTAGCAGTTTTGTTTTTAAAAACATTTTATCTCATAAATATAGGGTAGTTCTTTGTACTGCATAATATATATTGAGTGTGGATATAGATTCTTTAATTTACTATGTTGTTGTTTAGCATAGGAGGATACTGAAAGGGTTCCAAAATAAGGTTGGAGGCAGTATGTTCAGCCCTCAGCCTCTATGCTGAGCCCCCCGGCGGTGATGATGAATTGGGGATGTGAGCAGTTGTGAGGGAATCGTGTGAAGTAGCAGGCTTCTCAGAGGGGCTCGCGCTGGTCAGCAGCCTCCACGTTCGTAAGATGTGGAAGAAGGTTCTGGTGATGCAGGGAAATCTCCCTTGGTCAGCGACAAAGATGATGTACTTGTGTTTTTTTTTTAAACAAATTTCCAAGGAAATATTAGTTGAGTCACTTTCTGAATATTGGTGAACCTGCTTGGATATACAGTGCATCTTGAACCAATTCCAATAATGTTTGAGGGAGATTTATAGACAAATCGAGTTTGTTGACACATCTAAGATGAAGTAACGTAACACTAGACTCCTGCAGGGACCAGGAATGTGACTACAACAGTGATGTGTTGTGAATTTATGGGGTTTCTGTTTACGTAGTACTCATTCAAGAATCTGACTTGTGGATTTGTAAGAAAGAGAATGCAAGTCATATTGACAAACGTGTTTATCACATAGGATTTACCTTTCATTCATCCATGTTCAGCTGCGAGTGAAGTCACCACTAGGGAGAAAAAGTGCTGTTTCTCTGTCAGTAATTAAATCTAGCTGTTCGCTTGGTATTGTTCCCCCTGTGTGAAATGGCAGTCTACTTGGACTGTTCCCACAAACGCGATCACATAGGTTTATATGCTATCGAGAAGCATGTACAGGATTGTTCTTGTAGTATAGGCACACGTGGGCAGAGAGATAAGGATGCTTCGAGCCAGCTGAGGTGTCTGGGGCTGCTCCTGCTGTCTTGGCCTTGCTGGAGCCCGATCTAGCTCCTTGCATGCACCAACATGGTCCTCTTTATTTCTTCCCCTCAAAAGTATTGTATCATGTCTTTAAAAGGTGTTAAAGGAAACCATCTAGAGGCTTGCTAAAAATGACTGCCAGGTTTTGGAGGCTTGCTAAAACTACTGAGGTTTAGGGATAGCTATCAGGGGTATCCTACAGGAAGGGATGCCTACCTACCTGGTGCAAAGTGACATTTGGAACGGCGCATTTGGTGCTCTTGGATACAGAAGCTTTCAAAAAGGGACAGGTGTTTAATCACATCAGCAGTTGTTGCCTCTTTTGTTCACTTGTAATGCAGCTGCTAATGGATTTGTTCATTCCCCCCCGCCCCCCCAAACATCAGTTAATGTGAGAATTAATATCTGATAATGGGGACCAAGAAATTTTTGAATGTTAATGGCATTGTGTGCTCCTTCTACCCCCTTTAAATTTGCATCCTAATAGGATTGGAATATTTTAGTGGCATCAAAAAAAAACCACACTACCCTTCTGTAAAGAGATTGTGAGTAAACCCTCAGTGATGCACCTTTGGATGAGAAATTTGGTACACCAATTGATTCCTGAGATCCTTTTTCTTAACTGGAGACTGAACCAACTCAAGTCTAAGTGATTGTGAAGTAAACAAAAATATATTTAAAGTAATTGGATTTGAATTAAATATATTTCTCCATTTATTTAAAAAAAAAATTGATTTTCAGTGATTGATCACGACTAAAATGTTGATGTGCAATTAAATATCTTTACATTAAATTTAACACTTTATGAAGAGAAAAATGCATTATATGCATATTTATGCAGTGATACTTAGCATACATTTATTCAGTCTTAATTTTTACATTTAGCTTAGGAAATGCTGAGTGACAGTTCTTATTTAGTAGAATATTAATTTCTTCATGGCTTGTGTCAAGCTAGCTTTAGAAATTGGAGTTCAATTAAAGCTGCAGAGAAATGAGTTTTAGTTGAGAAAAAAATGGGAAACATTCTGTATATGTATTGGAAAGAGTTTTAGCAAGAGTTTAGCATTTAAAGCTGTATTGAACAGAGGCAGTTTGTAGATGATGCATGATGGACTGTACAGCTGATAAGAGTAGATGAGACCAGGAGGAGTCTTTCAGATCTTGGAGCTACTGGTGCTCAGCTTTTGCATGTAATTTTCTTCATGGGCTGTAAGAAATAAGACTAGCAAGCTTCTCTGCTCTTCAGTTCTCATCAGATTTTTCATTTTGAACAAACTTACTGTTGAATTGAATAGCTTAGATAAACTGAGATGAAGAGAATGTGCTCTGTGCCTAGAAGTGGCAGTGATGGCTGTCAGGAGCTCACCATTTTGTCTCTTCAGGAAGCTCTAGCTCCATGTGGTTTGCTCTAGGCTTTCTCCTCTTTGATAGCTTGAGCTTCCTTTTGAAAAAAAAAAAACAAAACAAAACAAACAAACAAAAAAAAACAGGGATGTGCTATTTGTGAGCAATCCTGTGGAGGTTAGGAAGTGGCTGTGGAATCCTGCATTACCTCACCGATCGCACAGTAGCCTACCTCTCTCTGTGCTGTACGTTGCAGTTGAAGAGTAGATCAGAAACAATTAATATAAATGATTATAATCCCGGGAGAGCAGGGTAGCACATCCAAAAATGAAGAGCTCTGCTGGGTCAGCAGAAGTTGCAGAGCTTCTTGCCAGTCTGAAAGCAGGGCAGGTGAGCAGAAGCTAGGAGGCTGGCAGGAGCTGCCCTCATGGCTGCGGTGACTTTGGCCCGGAGCCCAGGGAAGAGGATGGGGCTGCCCTCCTTCCCCTTCATTGTGCTCAAGGTCAAGAGGCCAAGGACTGGAAAGCACAGCTCTCCAATCTTCATTTTGATTAATAATGCTGTATTTTTCCCAGGTAAACAACACATGTAGGAGATGAGAGTGCAAAAAGATTTTTACCAGACTTGGCCAAAGCTGCTGTTTGTGCTGTGGGCCCATCACGATGTGCTGTAATGTCTTTGCGTTTGACTTGTGTTAGGCTAAAGTAACTTAAAACTAATTCTAACTTCAAATGCTGTTGTGATTGGAAAAAATAGTCATTTTCCATTCACCCCAGGTGATAAATTACCTCTGTTGTAATGTCCTGTTCAGAGATGTTTGGCAGATTGCCTCTGTCTTTGGGGAACAGGCAGATTTCTGTTGGGATCAGCTCTTCATCGTCACTGTGCAGGGCCCAGCTGGGCACAGGACTGGGCCTGGCCTTTGGGTGCCTGCCTGCAGCCCCGCACCACGGGTCCCTGGTTCAGCTTGTAAACAGAAGATAAAACAGTGAGAGAAGGGTGGAGGGAGTGGCATTTTTTTTTTTGCCTCTTAAACCTTTCTCGTTTCAATTCGTGTCAGAATGGTGAGCGGGCACCTTGGGGTTTGCCAGCTGTGGCTCCCCCTCATCACTGCAGTCTGTGTGGTTTGTTTGCTTTGTAGCATCTTGGGCATCCGGATCTTTAAATTAAGAGTGAAGTTATTTTGGAGACCTTCCTAAATGGCAGTGTCAAGTTCTGCAGTGTGTGTGCCTGCTGAATTACTAATAGAAATCTATTTGACTTACACTGGGTAGGAACCCAGGAGACTTGATTTCAGTTAAGTGTGAAAAAACACTCTTGGTCTCTTAGAAAGAAAATAATTTGACTGGAGGATAAGGATTCAAGGCAGCATGAATGTGTGTTATCTTGTCTGGAACTTTTGTGGACTTTCTTCCCCCTCGGGTTTTGGGAAGCCGAGGAAGCCTTGAAGAAAAGTGTGCCGTTACGGAGATATGGCTTGCTTGCAGAATGCTGGAGCTGCAGAAGAAATAGAAACCATACCTGCAGAGGAGCTGATTCAGAGGACAAACAATGTCCCTCTCTTAATAGGGTATTGTTGTTTTTACTGGAGGGGAATAAATGTGTTCAAAAATCCTCCATAAAAGTCGAGAAAGAACAGAATCAACAGTTCTGTTAGCATTTCTTGCCAACCTCAAGGTTCACGTGTTTCAGACCATTAGAATAACGGCAGGTAACTAGGCAATGTGGCAGTGAGAAAGGCAAATGTGATTCTGTGGTGAATCCATAAGAGAACTAATAACAAAGCTTGGAAAACACAAATTCCCTTTTGCGGGGTCTGGTGAGAACCTCCATGCAGATGGGTAGAGGAATAGCCATGTTTATTTTTCTGGGGAAGGCTAAAATACTTGGCTAGTCTTGTGGCTCCAGTTCTAATGGCTTTTCATGATATTCAAGATACTCAAAAATTCATGACACCTGAAACGCTTTGGGAGAATTTTCTGTTAGCTGAAAAGATTTTTAGTCCTCTCTCATTGCACTGTTTGAGTAGCTTAGGTTATTTTTGGAAGTGGAGCCTGGTATATCATTCAATTTGAGATTTTCTTCATAAAAAATGCTTTGCTTTATGAATAGGTCCCTTTATCATTTGTAATGAAGAGTGGAAAATGAATGAACAAACTTCTATGAAAAATCACACATGAAATTTCTGAGTAATGGTCTGAATAGTCTGAAGTCATTTATTCCCAAGACATATCACTGTTTTGCAGAATATTCAAACTGCTGCAATCAATACTCAAGTATGCCCTAAGCATGAAGATGTTAAAACTGAAAACTTCAGATCACATTAAAACAATATTTAGGTTATTTCACCTAGTAATGTAACTGTTAATTGAATTCAACTTTCTGGTACAATTTATTTGGTGGTTTTTTTAAAATTATCTAATAAAGAGTTTGTTTAATTAGCATAGGTATGAAACCATGCTCAGTATTGTACACTCTATTCAATATGATAGAAGAGTTTACTTTTCTTTCACGGCTTGTCTTACAGGAGATAGTCTCCATAAGAAAAGCTTAGATAATTTTATTCATTGTTGGGAGGTCAGACTTTAGTCAGCCTATTTATAGTTAAATTCATAAAACTCTTCATCAAATACATGCTTAACAGTATACTTAACAGGGCATTGAAATTCAGCCTTGGAAGTGAGGAACATGTCAAAATCCATTTGGTGAACAATTATAATGTCACGGAAAGTATGTTTTGGTTTCATATTTTGGATCCTGCACTGCTGTGGAAGGACAAGAACGTTCCTAGTGCTGTAATTTTTTTCAATGGTGGTTATCTTTTCTTATATGTTTTGTTTAAATAGCCTGTGTTAGTATTTGAATAGCAAGTACCAACGTGTAGATAGTAGAAAGGCGTGTATATATAATATATATATATATGTATATATCTGTGAGATGATGCTTGTTTGCAAGCACGTTTAGGTCCGAGGGGTGCATAACATATAGGTATATGTACGTAGCTGTTAATGACTTTGCAAATAAGGTTTTCTCGAAAGCTGTGCTCTGAATTTTGAGTTGGAAAATGTTGAAATAGTATGTTAAATTTTGCTGTGAATCTTGAACATGATGTCAGCATTGAATTTGTTTACGAAGAAATTAAGAAACTTAACTATGAAATTATGCTGTGGGCAGCTAATGCTTGGGTAAAAAATGACTGAAATGTATAATATGTAGATCATTCTTTTAAGGAGTATAATGAGCAAGGCAGCAGTAGGATGTCTGTTATGAACTGATTGCTGAAATGAGTAATTGTCACTGAAGGGTTTTTTGTTATTGCCAGAGCTGTGACTGTCTCTGGAAATTTTACTTTTACTTTCATTGTTTTCACAGTAATGGTGCATTAAGATGTCAAGTCAAAATATTTTTTCTAGTCCTTCTGTTCGGATGGTTCATTTGAGAACATATATTTTTGGAACTGCAGTGTTTGGAACCACCACACTTCTTTTAAAGTTTCAGAATGTTTCACAATTTTGTGTTTTATTGGTCTTCTGAGAGAGCATAACTTTATAGAAGGCTTATTCTTCGGTTGTGGTAGACTTCTTAAATTGGTTTGCATGTAAAAATTAATAAATAAAATAGAAAAACAGTTATTTTGAGTGACAGTGGTTGACCTCGCAATATTTTTTGAGTATGGTAACACAAAGCATGCGAACTAGCCAGTTGTTACATAAATTCCAAGGATTTCTATGATGTTCCTGTTGCACTTACATTAAACTACTCTTTTCTTCCCTCTTCTGTTTGTTTTCCCTTTTCCTCTCAGATGTTAGGCATAAAAGTGCCATGATGTTTACGAGCTCATTGTAGGGACGTGGTTACTCTAGGTCAAGGTCAGCTGCAACACACTGCTGCTGCTCAAGCATGTGGGGTCATGACTCTTAGGAAAATGAGGTTACTGCACGAAAGGCAAAATTTTCTCTTTTTTCAGAAGAGTGTGTATGCATTATTACAGTGCACTTGAAACCCACTGGGACTACTGTTTATTGACAGAATTAATAACAACAAACCAGTAGAGACTGATAGCATTAGTTTATCATTACAGGCAGACCTTTCCTCATCAAGGTGACAACCAGTTTTGTAAGCTTACTTTTGCCTTTCTGGAGCCTGACACGTAAACTGTCAGAGGCAGGGCAAATAATGCAGTCTCACTAAACTAGGCATCAGTAAGAATAGGACTCTTGACAGTTGTAAATACCGAAATGTTTTTCTGCACAGACAGAAACACAGTGTGAGAACTGTATGACGTGTGGCAACATCCCAAGATTTATCAAGCCTGTCTACTAACGAAAGTCATCATGTGTGTTGTGCTGTACAGATGGTTTTACACTTCCTGATGGGTTTCATAATTCAAGTATTTTGTGCTTTTTTTTTACTCCCTAAGTTCCATTCTCCCATCCCATAGTGTCCTCTAAAAAGATCAAAGCCGTTTAAAAACAAATAGCTAATTTGTATGCTGTCATTAAGTAATTGTGGCTGAAGCAGAAACTTATTTTTGCCCATTTCATACTGTCAGATCAGCAAGAGCGCAAGGGGAAAAGAGTGGTTTGGTAGTTGGTCTGACTTCTTAATTTTTAACCTAATTGATTTCATAGAAGTTACTCGGGTTTAATGGCAAGGGTCATATCTGTAGACAGGAAGCAGGTTTGCAGAAGGGCCTGTACCTAGTGGCCCAGGTGAAAAATAAGCTGAGCAGGAGTCAGCAGCATGTTTTTGCAGCTACGAAGGTTACATACACATTTAGCAGGCTAGCAGAGGTGTAGCCATCAAGTTGAGGAAAGCAGTTCCTCTACTCTATTCAGTACTTGTGAGACCACAGCTAGGTTGTTGTGTCTGTTTTGTTCTCCTTTGGGCAAGAGAAACATCAGCTTGCTGGAGCAAGCTCAGCACCAGGCCACCAGTACAGTCTGGGGCTGGAACGTGTGGTGTGTGGGGAGAGGGCGAATGAACAAATAGGGAGCATCTTCTTGCTGTCTACAGCTAGTTGACCGTCTGTAGGGAAGACTCCACCTCACTTTTTTGAAAGTCCACAGTGAGGAGACGAGGTAATGGGTGTTAAGTTGCCATGCAGGAGACTGATTAGGTAGGAGAAACATTTCTGTCTCATGAGAGTGTTCAAGCACCACAACAAATTAGCCAAAGACTTGAGAGCTCTGTACCTGGAGATGTGCAGAAGAGAGGCAAGACCCTGAGCAAACTAAGCCAACTTTTAAGTTTGAGCTAAATGACAGCATGGCCCTACTTCCAGTGGAAAAAATGGACCAGGTGATTTCCAGAGGTCCTTTCCAACATAAACTGCTCTGTTTGTCCCACTCACTAGAGTGGAATTTAGTTAAAATATCACAGTTCAAGTGCTTATTTACAACTACACAAATGCAGTCTTTAACAGTAGTTACTACATTTTATAGCACTATTTTAAATGGACTCTCCAAAATTAGCTAGTTCTCTGTAAAGTCTGTACAGGTGGAAGTAGTCAGCTTCAAGGTAACCAGGAAGGAACTAATCATTTGTGAATTTTCAAGTCCTCATTCCATTTGCTTTTTGCTTGGATAGAGGAGGAATGAAAACAAAGGGCATTTGTTATCTAGCAAAACTCAGAAGCTATTTCACATGAAAACATAATGAGTATGACAGGCTACAAATAGCACTGAACATGAATCTTTTACAGAAGAAAGGAAAAATGTCCTTTGGTGTATTTACTTCAATCAACCCTAATAAGGCTTGTTTTATGTGTTTTATGCATCCGCCATCATAATTATAAATCCTTGACATTTTAGCACTAGCATTTATATCTGCCAGGGAAGCTACCCAGAGTCAACCCTCAAGGAATGTCTGTATTGTTACTGTGGATCTCCGTAACAGCTCTCAAGTAGCTACTAAGTGGCTTAAAAAATTACATCTCAGTCATGCTTGAAGGGCTCATCAAACTTTGCCACAAATATCAATGTTAAGTACCCAATCAGCGGCATTGTTTGAAGTACAGCCACGTGGCCCACGGAGGGGTAGGTTGGACAGGAAGAAGAAAGTGGGTAAGGTCTCATCAATCAGGTAGATGTTTTTCTGTGACCTTTCAAAAAAAAAAAAAAAACACAACAATGAACACTGCCTGTTCAGCTACAGTGGAATAACAGAAGATGAGGATATCTTTCAGTTTGATCACACACATGCTGCACAAAAAAAAAAAAACAACACCAGTTAGACTTCCTGAAAAGCATGCACGGACGGGGTTTCTCAGGCATGATATCTTAATAAAGTTTTTCTAACCTTTGCAGACTAGTTGAGGACCTTCCCAAAATAACAATAAATAGCAATGATAGTAAACAAGAAATTACAACAGGCTGTTAAGAAACTCCTGCAAATTTTGGAGAGCACAGCCTCCTGGTGTTTGCACCGTGTGCAGTAGGATTCTGTTCTGGCGACGTTTAGATGATACTCAAAGAAATCTGGACAGAAGGAGTAGGAAAAGTGTCAGGTGGTCTTTGGAAAGAGACTTTGGTGTATATAGTCCTGGCATGTAGGTAAACAAGATGGGATAATCACCATAGCTTTCCTGTAACATATCTATAATTTGTTTTCATACGTAGGTGTGAAGGAAGGCTGCCATATGGTGTGTACATGGGTATTTTTCTTTGACAGCCTTTATTTTAAGTTAAAGGAATTCCAAGACAAGCTATTTTGCAAGAATACCAGTTCAAATACTTATCAGCATATGCCAGAATACCTTGAAAGAACATTGAAGAAAGGCTGTAGAGCTCCACGAAAGTTTTACATTGAAAAAATTAAATAACACTTTTATCCATTTTTGAGGTACCCTAATTACCTTAGTTCTGTCTGTTATACCATTACTAGAGTTCAATCTTTTAACCATTTGAACAGAAGTCTTTCATAAGTAATATGTAAAATCTAATTTTACGTTAATGAATTTGTGGAACTCTGTCAGAAAGACACTGTGGAGGCAGTTTCCACAGTGCCTTTCTGAAGTTTTTTGTTCACATGGATCTTGTCTTTATCTAAAATGTTCTTGTCCCCTTGTGGAGTTATGTGGAAGGTAGAAGTCTATCTGTGAGGGAGAACAACAGCTCCTTTAAAGAACCATGGAAACATTGGTCCTGCTGTTGTGCTCAGACATCACGACACACACATACATGTTACATGGGCGTGCTCTCCATGGCATCCACTGCTGTTAAATGAGGCAGCCAGGTGCAGTTACTGCGGCCTTGTGGCCTGCGATGGGCTGAGGAGCTGGCCACCCAGCCACGTGTTCACGGGAGCTTGCTTTGTGTGGCTGGCAAAGCTGAAGCAGTGTGCAGGCTGAGAGCTGCTTTTCTTCCTGGTTCGGTTCCCTGAGCTGACTCCCAGCGGGTCCAGAAAGTGGCCCCATTTGTGCGAAGGGGTGGCAGGAGGCAGCAGGTGGCAAAGGAGGCAAGACAGGCCAGCACAGCCTCCGCGTAGAGGTCGGATCTTGAACTTAAGATGGCCTCTCAGAAGAGGTAACTTTGCCTTCATCATGTGTTGTTGCTGGTGCTTGAATGTCTTTGAGGGCAGGAAGTTGGCTGACCTGGCCAAACACACAACCTTGTTGAAAGAAATGAAGAAAGAAGAAAAGAAAAAAAATTTTTAAAAAAAAAGGGGGGGGTGGGAATCCCTTCTCCTTTTTGCATTGGCCATATGGAGGCTGTTTTCAGCTGCTGTTGGCTGCAGCCTGCCTCCATCTGTGTGTGTCTGGTGGCTTGCAGGTGCAAACACCTCTGATCTTTTTATTTTCATTTTGAACTTAGCTGTTTGCTGGCATCAACATGTTACATATAGAAACACCCTGTGTCTTTCTATCATTGTCATATATGTGCAGGGATAAATACATAATTAAATCCTAGAGATCCCAAATTCAGGGGTCAGAGAGCAAGGTAACCATGATACTGTGGTGAACTTAATTTTCTGCTGTAGCTTGAGCCATCATTTCTCTGTATGTCATGAGCTTAGTGAAACAGTTGCTGAGCTGTTAATTCACCCCCCTCTGAACAGTTCTTTTGTGGAGATGTGAGTGCTTTGTATGAAAAGTCTTTATTAATTGAAAAAAAAAAAAAATAGATTTTTTCAACATCATTTTATAAGTATCTAATTATCACTCCCATAGGAGTACTGGCTGTCAGAAGTATAGATACAGTTTTAAAAATGTATTAAAAAATACAAGTTTTTGTCTTAAATGAGAATTGAGGTTATGAAGTAGCAGTATCAGGACGGTAAACAAACATGTCTTGAACAAGTGGACAATTTTACTAGCTTTCCTTGTCCATAGTGAGAGAAGAAATAGAAGCTATGAGTGCAGAAAAATTGAGGAAAAATTTCCATCCAACTTACATGAAAAATTCTGTACGTGTTGAGCATTTAACTCTTCCTGGTGCTTTTGAATGCATCATTCTAGCTGTTGAAAGTCGTATCTCATCAATCATGTACTGGTGCTAGCTTATGACTGGGAACTTGTCTTAGGGATTTTATCCTGACAGTAATTGAAAGCTGATTAATTTAATTGCAAGCAAGTTTTTATTTTATCCCTTTTTTCCTAGAACTTTGTGTACATGTGTGGTGTTTGGGATAGGAAAGGAAATAGTGTTGTCTGTTTTGTAATTCAGCACAGAAAAGCTGGTAAAATACACACTCTTTAACCTTATTAACAGTAATCTAGTTGTCAAAAGTGTAGTTTGAAAAGCGGATTAATTGCAAAACCTTTTATTTAAAATGGTGCATAGGACAAGGGAAAGCCAGTTGTTCCAGGACTAACAGGCAAGCGCTGTAAGGCAAGGTTTGTCAAGTAGTGCGCGGTTCTCTGTATCGCTGCCCGTGTGCGCGGCGTGTGACCAATGCCAACATTTCATCTCGCGGGGAGTTTTAAATGCAATGTTGCATCAGTTCTCTGCCTCCCAGTGGGCAGCGATACCCCCGTGTAAAACAGGCTGCTGCTTTGTATTCGGACCCCTTCACTCGGGATCATAATTTTCCTCTTCTCTTATATACCCACCTTTTTTTTTTTTATAGGAGAGTTGATCTTAATTGAATGTGAGTGTTGCTCTATGTGTTTGGGAATAAAGTTGTATGTTTTTTACATAATTTTCTTATACTTTTCTGCAAGTTTCCTAATTGGAATATCAATAAAATATTGAAAGAGTAGTGCCATAGGACACAATTCAAAATTAGAATTTGGCTTTACTAAATTGCATTGTGCTAAGTTTGCCATGCTTAGGTTTAACGAAAATGCTAACAAAATAGCACCATTTGTTATTGCTACCTTATGTTGTGGCTATGTCAATATAAGTAGGGAGGAGTTCAATAACCAAAAATGACAGAAGTGCTAACTTTCGATAATTTATTATCTATGTAGATGGCAGGTTGCAGAAGTCTAACTCCTTTTAATAGATGTTATAACAATATGCAATAAAACTATTTCAGCTGTACAGAAATACATAGATATATTTGACAGTAAAAATTGGTATGTTCTTTAAATAAACTATTTAAAAAAAAAACTGAGATGCTTAAGTACAGCAAGCATATAAAACCACAACAGAGTACGTGCGTAACTTCTGCAGTTCACAAATGTCTAGAGTACTATCTCGATTTGTGTCAAAAAAAATCAGCTGGCCTACTGAACTCTCGGTATTTGTAAATATTGAACTTATATTGCAAATAATGTTATGACAGATTTGTGGGAGACTTCTTAAAGTGTCCCAAAGTTCTTTTCTTCAGGAGGGGTTTAGGTTTACAGTCTATTCCAATTAACAAATTTTCCATACTGGAAACGAGAAGTCAATTACAACAATTATTTTTGAATAGCTGATTTACATAACCTTAATTGTATTCCTTTCCTTTGAAAGGCTGAGGCTGATATTTGTAATGGTTTGATTGATTTGTGGTATATTCATACTGTTAGGATTGCTACTGGTAAGATTCTCCTGCAGCTGTGGTCTTGAGTAGTTCTCTCCTGAATAAACATTTTGGAAAACAAATGGCAATTTTATTTCCGTGGTGAGGAAAGATATCAGATCTTTGTTACCGCTACATTCAGTACTTAAAGTATCTCCTTTCCTCACTCTGTTTAAGTCTAGGTTGCGTTAATTAACTAGTGGTGTGTTCCATACCATTAAGAAATGTTTTCATTTTTTTTTAATCTGTCAAAACAGTGCCTGGCTGTGCAGTACAGTCACTTGAGGAATGACAGCAGTAAGAAGCGCTGATGGACTTCCATAACAGCAGCAACATGGATAGTCATTTTAATAACAAACAAGAGGTACCATGGGTTTCTTGCCATGGTCTCTTGGTGTCTGGCTCCAAATGTGCTTTTTTGGCTGTATGTAGTTGTGAGGCGTAGAGATGGCGTGGCGGCGACTGTGGTGTGAATACCTGGGTAGTTTTCTTGCGATGCAGTAATAAAGTACAAGGAGTGTAGTCTTTGGTACTGAAATTAATGTTTCCCATAAGCTTTGGACAAATAAAAACTAAATTGTGTGCTCTAAGAGCTATTTATTTGGCTGTGGAAAGGAAACAGCTTCCATATGAAAAGGGAGAACCAGTTTTCTACCTAATAATTTAAGGGGTTCTGTGCGCCTCTGAAATATGCATTGGTAAATATGAGCTGACACATTTCTAGCAACCAAATTATAAATGAGAGAAAGACCTGAAAATGTCAGTTTCTTCCTTAGAAGCATCCTTCCTTCAGGATTTTTGTTTGCATTTTTTTCCTTTCCTTTCCCTCTCATACATTCATTTCTTCCCTTAGGCAAATGAGGTCCTTTAAATGTTTGTCTCTTTGTTTCAGTATGCTGCTTATCACAGGATATAATTTTTGACACGTGTCTTGGAAGTGTCAAAGGAGATTTTATCTACTAATATTTTTATAGAGAGAGTATGTATGCGTCCCTCAAAATAACAGAGAGAGGCAGCATAGTAAATCAATCCTTTAGACTTTGTTTCTACATGTGTCTTGACATCGCCTAACCAGGTGTATTAGCTAAGTAAAACTTTGTTAAGTCCTAGGGAGTTCAGAAAAAGCAAAACAAATGGATACCTAAAGGTAAAGATAACTTGTACGTCCTTACTAGGCAAAGTGCTTGTTGTTGTATGGCGGGAGAGCTGTGCCACATAAGGCATTGGGCAGGAAAAGTGCTGCTGCAGTCATCTCCTGCCCCCCTGGAGAGGGCTCTGGGTTGTCAAGTGTCTCATTGGTTGGGAGCAGCCGGTCTTGTAATTTGTGTAGGTTCATTGGGAAGTCATCCTTTTGTCTTTTATCCAGCTCCTGGAACTCTAACAGCAAGCAGCACACATGTCTGAGTCACTTGTTGATGAAGCTGTACCTAATATACGTTATCTGATGACATATGAGTAGGGATCAAGACAAAATTCCTTGCAGGCCAGGCTAGCTGAGGAAAAATGATTTTGGTGGTTTTCATCGTTTTCACACCATCATTAATGTGAGTTTGGATAGCAGACTTTGCAGCTTGTCCGTATTTATTTGTGGCTTTCCTGCTGGCCTGAAGTTGTGAAAGAACTGGTGAGTGAGGCCAGCTTTCAGAAGTAAAGTATCTGGTATAAGCTTGCAGGAGGGAACGGGAAGAGGCTATTGATAGATTTATGGTGGGCGCCTACAAGTGTGCGTGTGTGTGTGTACCTTGCGCTCTTACAGAGGCGTAGGATTGGGGATTAACAGGGCTCCACCCTCTGTCACTGTGCTGGATAGAACTTGTCCTTGGAACATAATTATTATGTAATTATAAATAAAAGCTTTATCTGTGTACTCCATACAGCATCCATGGGTGTGCTACCTCTGCCCACTGTGTCAGTCAGTAGCATTACAATTTTAAAAAATAGAACGCGCTCCCACCCACAAGACTTAAACACTGGTTTGTGTGTTTAAGTATGTTCAACTGTAAATATTTTGGAACATAAGATGCTCCCTAATCATAGCATGCTAATTCTGAGAAAAGCACGCCAGCACAGGGCAGTGCTGAAGCATGTACTCAAGTCATACTGGAGTCCAGATGTATGTGCTTTCCTAAATCTGTATGCTTATGGTTAGCTGTTCTCAAACAAGATTGTTGGTTTTGTACTCCCATAACTGATAATTTTTGCGTTAAAAATATAAGAGAAAATTCGGGGAATACTTTAAATATACAAATGGTGTTTTCTTCTGTTTTGATAGCTGATTGCTGTTTACGATGAGGAAGAACCTCACCGTAAGAGTGATGGCACCAATGGCAGTCTGGCAGACAGAAGTAGCCCAGACCCTTTTGAGGCAGAGGTAGCGGCTCAGTTGGCTGCCTTTCAACCGATTGGGGGTGAGATTGAAGTGACTCCTTCTGCCCTAAAACTGGGTATGTATATCATGCATGTTTATTTTCCAGTTTTAACCAATGTATCACTTTTTTCTTCTTTTCTGTTCGTGATTTGAAGTATTTATAGATTTTTTTAGCACCCGATTATTTGCCTTATGATTCAGTGAAGATAATTGTAATGACAAAAGTTGTGCTTTTGAACATTTGGTGCTGAACTCTGTGCATAGTGAATTTGTACCTGAGCTTTATCTTACTCTGTGTTAAGCCCATCCATATAGCCGGGATCTTTCTTCTTCTTTCTCTGAGCAGGTAAGTTACTGACAATCCTTCATTATAATCTTCTGAGAGCTCAAGAGATGAAACCTATTCACGGTTTTTCTAACAAGAAAATCAGTGGGGAAAAAAATATCATTTTTGTTTAAGAATATCGGTTTAATGAGTGTAAACACCTGTGTGCAAATATACATACATACTTTTTTTTACCTGAGCGTGTCCCATGTTTTGGAGATTCTGGTTGCAAACATTTCATCTCTTTGTTGTGCAACTTCTTCAACGACAGAGTCCTGTTTGCCTATCTGACTTCCAGATGAGCAAATTGTGACTGGGAGAGGTTTCTGTTTAATTCCCTCTTAGATCAGAGCGCACTACATGAGGTGCTGCAGCTCTGGTCCCCTGCATTGCTTCAACATGCCTGGAAGGCCAAGAGTTCAAATGCTGGTTTCAAATTAAAAAGAGAGAGAGCCTTGTAAGTTGGACACAAAGCAGTTTTAATTACTTTCTTGGATTGAGAGTGGGCAAAGCTGTCACCTGGATACTAGATATGGAAACTTTCAAAAACTTACTTAGGGTGAATCCTCTTCCTCTCTGTCTGTAAAGCAGTAGTATACTGACAGCCTTTGGCAAATGAATACTGTTCAAGAGAGACTTGTGTGCATTTCACTAGAGCTCGTTGCCCAATTCACCCTGTATTTCTTGAATATTCTTGGCAGTCTTGTAATGATGTGCAATAAAATTTCTGAATGCAAGTGGGTGGCATAAAGATAGAAAAACTACCTCTAGTTGTGCTACTCATGTTGTTGGTTGTCTGGTTTTACTCATGTTGTCTGGTTTTGATATCAGAAACTGAATGTTCAGTTGCCTGTTTATTTTAATTGCAATCTAAAGGAAAAGGCTGATAAAAGAATGAGCTAAAATAAAACTTCTAATGGAAGTTCATTGGTTGAGGCTGCATAACATAACTTCTGATGGAAGTCTGCTCATTTTTGTCTGTTGTAGAAAGTATTTTAATCCAAGCTGCGTGAAACTTTTTAGATTCAAATTTCTGTTTTAATGGGTCATTTTGGTTCTTTCTATATTCTGGTGAATACAGCAAAATCTCTTTAATGACACAGGAGTTTCTCATATGAAGATATCTTTGGAGAGGCTTATTCTTGTCATAAGAATTAAGTTTTTATCTTCTATGTATCTTCACTGATTTTGATAGCCACGATGTATGGAAAAGTTTGTGGCTAAAGGTCTGATTTTTGAATGGTTTGCCACATTATTTATTGGTTATTTTGGAACAACGTGGTGTAATCCATGTTTTTAGCATGTTTTGGAAAGTAGATGTACTAGTAGTAGTACACTGTTATCCATGTACCTCTGAACTATATTAAAATTTTAAAAAAACAGCTTAAAAGCAGTTTTTCTACTATGCTGTTGAACACAAGCTGAAGGCTGGAGAGAAGAGGAATTTCAGCTTAATGCAATTTTATGTGAAACAGTTAAATGCTAGTACTCTTGAGCTAACCATTAAGCTACCAGATCATTCAGTTTTTGTAGCATTTATGGAATCTCTGCACTATGGAGTCTAGAGGTGAAATACAGCATGCTAAGAGCAGCCAATTCGGCTTCTACTTCATTTTCAGTGCTATACTGATATACATTTGAAATTAAAATGGGTGTTTGTTTCTTAAAATGGAGAGCATAAATATAATCTGTTTGTCTTGATGGTTCTCTTCCAGATTTTCATTTACCTAGTGTAAAATAAAAACAGATTTTCTACCTGTCAGTCTCGTAATCTTGGTCCAGAGTCTGAAATGTAGTTGTTTTCTCTTCTGGACTTTTCATCACCGATAACAGTTCTTTAGACTTAAATTTTGCCTTTATCTTTCCTGTGTAAGTCCCTGTACCTTAAATTAAGTTCCTATATCCATTAGAGGCAAATTGAAATGTATGTGAAGAGATAGGAGAATGTGGTTGCATCAATATCATTGACGCATGAACCACAGTAGTCTGGCTGCCTAATTATTGAATTGATTCAACCTTGCTAGCAGATATAAATACTAATAATTTTTAAAAGCTACCTTTATTTCAGGAGCAAGAATGTGATTAAATATATACATAGTGAGCAAGCACTGGTACTTCACATGGTGAAGCTCTTTCAAGAGCTGTCACGTGTTTGGCCTTTTAGAGTGTATTTTTGCAGAAGGCCTTTAGGGATGATATGTAGGAAATCCATTGTTAAATCAATTGACAGATTGTGGAACCGTTCTGTCTGTTAGTTTCTGTTGGATGTTTTGTGTGCTGTGAAACCAGATACATACTTCTGTGTAGAAACAGTGAACATTTAGTGATCTGCTCAGAGAGTACTTGGAGCCTGATGAAACATGAAGCATGTGAAACAACTAAGTGCTGTCATTCTCAAGCATGAGAGAATCAGCACAGATTTTAGAAAAGGCACTTAAGATACTGCCTTCAAATTGTCTTTTTTTTTTTAATGAATTGTGTATTTGATACAGGTAAGTTAATTGTATGTTATACCTGATCCTAAAGCCCTTACTGGCTAGATAGAGATAGCAATGGTGGGGGAAATATATTTTTATTAGACGATTACTTCTTCCACATTTTTTTTGTGGCGGATATCCTTTGTGTACTGACCACTCTGACTCAGTCTGAAGTCATGGTTTGGATGTCTTTCCCTTAGTGGGTCTGGCAGAGCTGATCCCTACACTGGGATAAGGGCTGTTAACGCTTCCTGGGTGACTTCAGAACTCGGGAAGATATCCTTACTCTCTGTCTCAGTTGGTCTGAAGTGGAGGCATTGAAGTAGGCTTGGAGGCACTGTGAACAGCATATATTTGGTTAGTCCTCTTTCAAGTTGGTGTTGAAATGTTGTGTGGTGGATATGCAGACAGTGCATTTTTAAATAGAGAAATATGTATGATTATGCTTTTTTAATGTTATGAAAACAGATATGAACTGAAACTATTCATTTGACAAAATGTTGCTATTGCTTGTATACAGCATACGTGCTGTTTCAAAGTAGGAAAGATTTTTTCTTATATAAGAGCTATTTTGTTCAACTTAATCTTGCAATGTCAGTTTATTGGCAGAGTGTACTGATGTTTGTCAGTACACTGAGTGTAATTCTCCTCTGCACAATTCAGGGAAAATTAACATTTTGTATTTAATTTTTTTTTTTAAAAAGCATTGTAGAAGCACATGCTCTCTTCTGTGGTTTGAGGCAATACTGTTTATTTCCTTAAGCAAATATAATTTTATTCTTTCTCTGTGCCCAACAGCTGCTCTTACAGCAGTGACATCATGCATTGCTTTGTGCAGTTTGTCACAGGTGTTGTGAGGATGCCACTGGACTTGATGGATTTTTCTCCTCCGTGGCATTTGGTTTAATCTGGTTTTAAAGAATTGTGATGATCAATTAAAGTCTACTTGTGTTCTTAAAACAAATGGCTTCTGTTCTCAGGCAAGCTAAAGGTTTGAAGATAACTTTTCATTTCAGTCAGAGTGCAGGCTTGGTATATTTTGACCTCATGACTTAAGCTTGGTATTACTTAGTTGTCCTTGATTCATGGAAATGAGCTTTGCACCAGCATAGCTGAAGTTTATCTTTATATTGCAGCAAAAACAATACAGTAATATTTTCTATAAAGCATTTATATATATATATATATATACACATATAAAAATACCATGTATTTTTTTTATCTGTTTAGAAAACAAACCAGCCTGCCCTTCCTTTCCCTGTACTCAAAAATTTAGTAGCAGTGTAGGCACTAAATTTATGTGCATAGTAGGTTACCAAAGAGGCTTCCCCTTCTTTCTAATAGCCCCTCTGCCTCTGATTTCCCCAGTGATTTTCTCATCCATTATTCCCCTTGCTTCTACTCCCTTTGCACTTGCTTTAATATATGTTACTTTGGGGTAAGGAATTATTCCCTTGAAAATATGATAGGTAAGGAGAAAAATATTTTCCATCACAAGTTCCACATTTTCCTGAAGTAGCTCTCCAGCCGAAATATTCATTTCTAGCCTTTTATTGCCTCAGGGATGGTTTTGGGGGATGGTGATGAATGGGGCTCAGAATGATGGAATGAATTATATCACAAAACTCTGTACTGCTTTTTGATACTTGTTTATTCAGTGGTTTTCCTAAGATTTTCCTTATTTTACTGCTTTTGCGATGTTGCCGTTTGTGTGATTATTTGTGTATTATTGTGATGCATAGCTAGCTTCAAAGGTAATATTGGTTAAAAACAAACAGAACAACCCACCTAAGTAAGCTAAATATTTGCAACTGGAGGTTTGGAAAGGATATAGTGTAATATCATACTGAATGACTATAGTACAATCTCCATCAGTACGCTCTGGAACTACGCAGTACAAAGGAGTGTGGGGGTGTGCGTGTGTATTCATAAATCTCTGTGGTGCTGCATTACCAGGTAAGAGGCAATATAGTGAAATCTATTTCAGGTTGAAAATGAGCCTACGAAGCTTGGCCGAATGATAGTTGGAAATTATTCAAGGTAAAAATAAGACTTCGAATAAATGTTTTGGGGTAGACAATCATCCTTTTTTTTCTTAAGAAACCAAATTTATATAGTTTTACACAGTCTTGCATTGTTCATTCACCAACAGTTTTGTTAGCTGTTTGCTTTCATATGAATATATTCCAGTATACAGATGAACACATCTTTACAGAAGTTGTCAATAGAAAAATTACAAGTAACAGTTAAATGATTCAGCAAGTTTGCCCATTGCCACGTGGCTCTTTCTCATTGCTTTCTGTTTTTTTTACCCTTCTAAGAGCCTCAGTTGATAGTTAATTTTTTTGGCTCCTTACTTTGAAGTGCCACTTGAGATTCTGATTGTTTCTCAAAGCAGAAATCTAGAATCTCAGCCAAGTGAAAAGGAGAGTTGTGTATTTACTTCTCCTGAATGTATCTGGCAAAAGCTGCACCTTCCTCCCAATATGTTGCACAGTTTTCCCATAGACACAGGGGCTGCTGATTTGTGTTTTTTCTTCGTAACTCACTACTTCATTACAGCGAAGTCAGTTTACTATAGGCATTAAGTAAAAGTAAAATGTTGTGCTCACTAGATTTGAAATGAGGATGAATGTTGTACAGTATTTCTGGTCAACTGTTTTTAGCCTTCCAGCTAAAATGGAAAAATGACCTTTCGATGATTGTGTCCGTTCTTAACTCTCCTATAGAAACAGCCATCTTACTGTTTTAAATACTAGGTTGGATTAAGAGGGAATGATGATTCAGTTTCCTCACCACCTAAAAACTAGGAGTACCAAACAAAATGATCATTCAACAGATTAAAAAGAAAAACATCCCCAAGGTACCTCTTTTGTGAAGCGTTCAGCTAAATTCTGTAATTCAGTGTTATGGGCCAAAAATCAACGAGGTGAAGTGGAATTAGACAAATTCACAGGAAGTGGCTCATTGGAGACTTAACATACGGTAGACTGGATGCTGCTCTGATTTGGAAGTCTTTCAACCATTTATTTATGCAAGCTGGTAGCATACGCCACTTTGTCCTGGCTGTTATGCCCCCTCGCTGGGTATTTGCTGCTGACCACAGTGAGGTGTGGGATAATGGGCTGGCCGGGTGCTAGGTCACACTGGGTGTAGCTCATCTACGTGTGTTCTTGTCGCTCCTTGAAACCTCACCAGACACCTTGAGTTGCAAAAGTTTCGCTATTTTATCGTAATGTCTTCTTTTAAACTGGCAGGAATAAGTTTGACATTTGAGGCTAAAATTGGTTTACCATCACCAGAATACAATATAATCATAATAGGAATTACTTTCAAGGAAAGATTAAAAAAAAAAAAAAAGAAATCTTAATTTAGATCACATATAAATATATATCATATATGTAGAGCACAAGCCATATTTACGTATTACAGAAAAGTATATTAATGCCTTAAATTGTTATACTCCTTTCAAATACCATTAAGATATTCAAAAATATATTTCAGTGTTCCACTGCCAGCAATAAAATGCTACCGAAGTGATATTCAGGCTGTACAATTTAGCTGCCAAAGTTTTTAAAGAAAGTCAAGCCATTGAACTGTGGAAAAGTCACTGCCTAAGCACCTGTAACTGATGCTAGCTGAAGTGCTAAACCAGCTTTTGGCAGCATGGCCTCTTTTGCAGGTGCAGAGAATATTTTCTTTGTGTCAGTTTATTCAACTAGTACAGTTCATTAAGTATTTCATTTGAAGTTGAGAAATGGGTTGGGAATTGAAATAGAAGAAATGCTTATTTTCACCTTTCAATCTGTGAATAAAAATGAGGTGTGAGAGCCTGAGATCTATTAGCTTTAAAATCTTGTAGGATATATTAGCCTATAATGATTGATTTAAATTCAGATAATATGCTGTTTAAAAAAGCCAGTCTGTTTAGTAAGATGAATGCTTTTTGCTGTGTCCAGCAAGTTGGAAGACTAACAAGAAACCATTTTTATTGGTGTTTTTAAGAATATGTAAAGTTTAGTTTCCGTTTACATGTGAATGCTATTTGGAAGGGATTACTTTAAAAAAAAAAAAAAAAGAAGAAGAAAGGAAACCAAGTCAGGTGTGCTTAGGGAAGTTCTAATATAACAGAAAATAGATTTTTTGTTGTTGTTTCAAATGATAAAAGGCACAAAATGATTGCAGCTGCTCTGATTTTTAATCCCTGTGCCCAAAGCAGGGAGCAGGAGGGTGTGGATCAGCCAGAGGGTGCCTGATGCTGCTGTGGGTCAGACGGGGCTTCACCAGAGAAGAGCAAGAGGAGCCGGGCCAGTAGCGGCGAGCGCTGGCTCTTGTCAGCAGTGCCACTCTGCTCTCACAAAGCTCATCAGTCGGCCCAGTGAGGATTAGAGTCGTGAGTTTTGCTAGAATCCAGGCTGGCAAAACCCACCTGCTGCGGGCAATGTGATTGATCCCTGTGCTGGGCGATGCTGCTGCGGCTCCCTCTGCTCTTCCCTGTCTTGTGCCAGTTGTTTCATGAGGCACCATTTCTCATAATGGCAGCACCAACGAAATGTCCTTCAACTATAGGAACAGTTCTTGTGTTTTGTAAATAAAATCTGACTTAATGTTTTCCATCGTGTGCAAACAGGGAAAAGCATTCCGTTGAAATTCATGGCACCCAAGTCCACCCCAGAACATCTGTTTTTATAGCCTTTACTGGGTTTTACTTGCAGTTGGTTGCTTTTGTTTTCCTTTGTAAGAAAAAGTAGTCTTTCTTTAGAGTGATGGGGAAATACCTTGTTCTGCATTTGTAGATTTAAGTCAGTTGTCTCGCTGTTACATCACCCTAGTTTGTTAATCTAATCTTTTATCCATGGGAATTTAAAAAATGCAGTATGCACTTCAGGCAGAACTGATAGCTGTAGATCTTCAATTTTGTTGCTGTTACGAGCAATTTGAGTTAGTTTTAAACATAGAAGTCACACTGTCAGAGCATTATCCGATTAATAATAATTATAAAAAGTGGTGCTGTCCTGTCACAAAGTAGAATGCATAAGGTAATGTCAGGTACACTTTAAGTACATGGCAGAACCGTTACGTGGTGCCTCAGGTGGTGGTAAGCAATAAATCTGAGGGTGACCGAATTTCCTCAGGCTGATGACTTAGAGCTCTCAAAAAGCCCTGACCGGCAGAGCTGTCTGCACGCCTGCTAATGTGAAATGTCTCTGACAAAGAGAAGAAAAATGGTCATATATTAATGACCTTTCCTGTATTTAAGTATAAATTACTATCCTGCTCGTAATGTTGTGTTGTGAGTTCCTGAATTGTTTGGCAGGACCAGTTTAAAAGTCGTTCTGACTCTCCGCTTAAGCTGTTGTGTGGCAGTGGTCAGCACGTCGGGGATCCTCCAGCCCATAGCTGTCTGTGTTGAAGGGCAATTTCACACGTGTGTATGGATGTACCACTTACGGTGTTTTGCTTCAAAGCTGGCTTGAAATTTTGTTGAGATTTGCTCAAAAGGAGCTCTAAAAATATTTTGACACACATACAGGTGTGGGAAAGTAATTTGTCTGTCCGTCCTGGCGAGTGTAATGCGGAAGCAGGCAGAAGAGTAATTGTCATTTGTATGGCCTTTAGCACCTGACAGTTTGATCCACATGTGATGGACAGCATTTTTCCCACCCTAATCAGTATTTTTATATGCAGGAGCAGAATTTAAAATTATGACTTTAACTGTGTGGGTGATTGATTGTAAGTCTCTTTCTACCCACTTACGGTATTCCATCCAAGTGTATCCTTAGTTCTTCTCAAACATAGCTCTTCCCTGCTGAGTGGCTAAAGCAAACAGACCTCGCAATATTTTTGGGAGTTGCAATGGATGCAGTTATACACATGTGCATGTATTGCCTATGTTCCTCAATCTGGCAGCCTACCCAAAAGCCACCTCAGTGTGTTTGCACCCAAAACCATGACAAAATCAATTTTTAATATGTAATTTAGACTGCATTATAGATAGCACAGCCTACAGAAAATGCTAGTGGGTGAAAAACTCTGGTCGTCTTCATCGGTTTTCTGAATTTGGCCTTGTGACAGCAGCCTGCAGCCTGAATCCCAGAGAATAAAAGGGTTTCAGCCAGATGTAAATTGTGCTTTCCTGGGCAAGGAGACTTGAAAGCAAAAGAAAACTAAGGAAGGATTGGAATTGTCCTGTTTGCATTTCTGGTCACTCCGGGTGATACTTAGCTATCTAAATGTAGGCATCAATTTGCTGCCAGAACTCAGAGCCTAGAGACCCTGAAGAGTTTAGGGGGACCCTGGGAGGGACGGCTGCAGCTCCGGACACCCCCAACCACGTCGGGGTCCTGAAATCCAAACTTTGTGCTATTTGTCTGAGGTTGCCCGGTGTTCCTAAACCCAGAATTAGGCAGCCATCTTCTAACCTGAAATGCTGATTTTTTTTTTGATCCACTGAAGGGTGTAAATGCTGTGAAGTAAGGCAGAAGGCACTCCTGTTCAGGGTAGGTGTTAACATCTCTGTACAGCTTCTTAGTAAAATTAAAAACAAAATAAAATAAGAAAATAGGATTACATCTGGCATAGAGATGCTTCTTTTGCCATTGTGTTGATGCAAGCTTTCAGTTTTTAATTGTGCACAAATGGCAGAACTTCTCTTCTGTTTTTTCTAATGTAACCAATTTAAGTCTAAGTGTGGTTTCTACCATATGCTTGTTTCAACCGTATTTGCAGTTAAAAAAAAATATTTCCAAAACATAAGAGTTCAGGGAAAATACACTGTTAACCATGAATCTGTGTAGATACTAATCTTTGAAGGTGATGCTAGCAAAAGGAAAAAGGATTGCTCTGCATGGCTTAAAGCTCAGTGGTGCAGAGATTTGCTTAAGGAAGGGAAAGTGTAGGACTTTCTCCTCAGCTCTGTCAGAGAGGATTCATTGTGAGTAAGGCTGCCCATGCACACGCAGAATGTGCTGTGGTACTGTGATAGAAGGTACCCTGCAAATTTTGAAAAGGGGGGAAATGTCCCCTGAAGTAATTGAGGTTAAAAGCTGTTGTCATGAGAATAAAATTTTAATTTGGCTCATGTGTTTGAATCTCCGCTGTCTGCAACTTACTGCTGCAATGCAGCAAGATGAGGATAACTAGTTTTTTAAACCAAGTTCCAAAGTTTAAAGTACAAAGTGCTGCTCTGCAATAAAACAGCAGTGCTTATAAATAGCGTGTCTGTATGATCAACTTGGTATGCAGAAAGGAGCGTGTTTTCTGTGTTTCATCGTTCAGGGAAAAGAAATACTTTTTCTGTCTTAGCCCACAATGGTTATTATAAATGTTCAGCCCAAACGCCAGAGCATGGGTAGAATACTGCAGAAACGCAATACAACAAAAGGAAAGCAATAAGGAAAAGAAAACATTGTTTCTTGACAAAAGAAAGCAGATGGGAGTATCTCCTAAGTAAACTTCTCTGTAGTGTCTATAATAAATGGTATGAGTGATGGTTTTCCATTACCTTTAGCTCATGTCTAAGGAGGACAGTGACAAACAAATTAAAGGTATGTGTATGGTAGGCATGGGCCATGTGTGTGGTGCGTGTTGTCAGGGTGCTTATCTATGTGTGCAGTTTGTTATTCACTATACAAATCTTGTGGCAAATGTTAGTACTGCTTCTGTCACAGTGCAGCATTGCATGCCCAGCCAATGGTGTGAGCTGGAATTGCATAGGAGTTGAATTGTACATTTTTGATTAAGGTCCCCTCCAGTGACCTTCCTGAAAAGACTTCTTTAGGGTAACACATAGAAGGTAAATGCAACTTTTGCTCCCATGCTATGCTTTGGGCTTTCAGGTTAATAGCCAGTTACTGTGTTTTTATGGGACTCCTGAAAGAATAACCAAATCAGTGTCTGCTTTTGTCCTAGCTTAATTTAATTGCAAGAATCAACTCTTTTTTTTTTTTATAAATTGGGCCGTGATTAAATATTTCTCACGGTATGTTGGTTATGGTTCTGTGGTCTTTTACTGAATTGGAAAGAAGTTTCTCATGGTCACTGCTGGTGACTGATGTTGCAGAATGGGTATGGCGCTGAACTGGTTTTGGAAGCATGTGAGGGTATTTTAAAGGCTTATTATTTTACACCGTGTATTTATTTCCTGTCTTCTAGTTGACTGCAGGGATTTATTTTTTTTAAACTGAGTTACTCTTCATTTCTCCCCATGGGAGAAGGAAGAAATGAGAAGAGTGGTCGGGATGATGGCTTTGAGAGTATAAGCAGCACTGTATTTGAATTTGGTATATGGCTTATTCAGTTGTGAAAGCTAAAAATAAAATGCCAATGCAACTGGCTTTCTGGTAGTTCAGCAAGAGCATTTCTCTGCAGAGTTCATGTTTATATGAAAAGGATTTGGAGATTATATTATGCTGAATGATACAAGTGTCTCAAGATCTGTTTTCAAACAGCTGTATTGAAGAATGACTAAAAATTGGATGCAGGTCACCAGACACCCTTTGTTCATACAGGGAAAGAATGATTTTAAAGAGTAAGTATTTATTGTACTGAAGAAGTATCTTAAAATCCAACGCTTTTTGGCTTTAGCTTTTATATGCAAATAGTAAAATGTTTGTATATCTAACTAAACTGGAACTGCTAAATGGGACTGCTAATGTACAGCTGGACATTATTTGATTAACCTAAAGCTGAGGTATTGGTTTGAGGTTGTTTTTTTTGTTAGTACAGTGTGATGGAATCACTTGCTGTATGGGTGTTTGACTTACCCTAATAAAAAACTGAGTACATAATTACATTGATGCTTATAGTTTTTAAAATGTTTTATTAAATACAGGTCTGCTCTTTCTCTGTATGAGCACTACTCACCACAGAAGGGGGAAGGTATCTATAATGCTCAGTGACACTGCTGATATATGGTAATCATACTTTGCTATACTGATATTAAAGTCACTGTTGTACCACTAAATAATCCATCCTGAAAGGCAAAGATGTGATGAATTACACACAAAAGAACAACATACTGCTTTTGCTGAGATTTGGAATGAGTCACATGTTAACAGGGCAAAACTGGCGTACTTAGGAAGACACACGGCCCAAAAACCTAAAGCTGTCTAACAGCACTGTAAGAAAAAGCAAAGTCATGCTGGGCAACATTTTGCATATAAGGAGAGGCAAGGCTGTATAAAATAATATTGAATTGGTGAAGAGTTTTTTTTTTTTTTTTTAATGGTGAACTGGAACATGGAAATCGTGAGGAACAAACTGGAGTTTGCAGATGAGTGCTGTTGGCCCATGTCTGTATTTTCATGGGCAAGGAACTGATCAATTGCCTTGTTTTGTGGAACCTCTGCCACTGGTGAAGCAGCCCTGGCTTGAAAGGAAGGAGGGGAGGAATAGAGGGGAGCTTCACTGAACCCCATCTGAGGGGATAGCAGGATTGCAAGCAGTGCACCAGGAGTGGAGTTAGAGGGGTCCAGAGTTGTGCATGGGGTTTGTGTCCAGGGAAGCCATTTGTTTAGCTGAACATT
This sequence comes from Cygnus olor, assembly GCF_009769625.2. Lineage (NCBI taxonomy): Eukaryota > Metazoa > Chordata > Aves > Anseriformes > Anatidae > Cygnus > Cygnus olor. The sequence goes on along the minus strand of NC_049174.1, from coordinate 13,851,357 downwards.
ATGCAGAAAATGTTATTCTAAGTATTGAAGTCAGAAAATGAATAATGGCATTAAATTGCATGTGTAATTAAAATATTGGTTAAAGATGTTATTCATCTCTGGTGTGTATTGTAGAAGAGAGTTCTTAAAATTTGACCACCTAAATTTGGAAGGATGGAGCCATTTTAGAATAGAAATAGACATTTGTATGCGTTTGCAGTGTTGGGCCCAGAAGGATAAAGTGCCAGCAACTAGACAGAGCTCGGGCTTTGATAAGGAAGGAGGAGAAAAAAAATCCTCATCTGTAAAGAGGCCATTAAAGAGGCTTCTGGGTTTTAGTCGTTTTAAGGACCAATTCAAGCTGGGCCTTCAACACTTATCACATGGGCTTAGAGGGAAAGCAAACCATGTGAAGAGGAGCAACATTTGAGTTGAGGGATTTGGTTTCCTTTTGACTACTGACAACTTTGGACAATCGCACAAAATGGCCATTTCTTGTGATTGGTCTGTTTCACCAGAAGATTCTGAAGAAAATGTGCGTAACTTGTGATACCAAGACGAAGATCACCCAGACCAGAAAAACATTTTCACCTTCTGATTTTTGAGCATTCCTGCAATACTAGGATACAAATTTAAGGCTGTTTTGCTTTTCTTATTGATTTCCTGCATAAGTGGAGATCAGAGAAATTGCCTGGGTATAAAAACTGTTGCTTACCGTGAGGAAGGGCAAGAACATTAGTTTTTCTGGTCATTCCTCAGCATCAGGTGCCTGGATTTCTTACAGTTGTAACTACAGTGAAGACAAAAATTTTGCTGAGGTTGAATGTAGTACAGTTGCTCCAGCATGGTTAAGTGCCTCTCTAATGAGGAAACTTTATTGCATGTTCAAACTTCTATTATAGATCCAGTGATTATGGCTGCCATCAGTCCCAGCCACTATATTTAATATTATAACTGTCAGTTATAGTCTTGTTTTCACTCGCAAATTTGAAAAATTGTCTGAGAACAATGTTCTCTGCACTTTTTATTCGCCTAGGGACAAATTATTTTGGAGGGACTTGGAAAAAAGGCATTTTTTGTTTAATTTTGGATAACATGCGAGTTTCCTTTGTCATATTACTAAAGGTGTTTTCCCTCTCTCCCCACCTGGAGTTTTTTCAGGGAGTGTTTTATGGCACCAGTGTGTTCTGGTAATGGGACAGCTGTGTCACCAGGAGCTGCTGACTGATCTTTGGGGTTGCTCCCAGGCAGCACACAAATAGGCACAAGTAGCTGGTGAGTCTAATTGGAAATGCCTGCAAGGGGAAGCTGTTTAGTGTGTGGCTTCTCCAGAACAACTGCCTGCCGCTGTTCCCAGGGAATCCTGGCAGTCAGCAGTGGGAGGCAGATCTGCTCTGAATAAAACTTCTTCCCACTCTCCTCTTGATACCCTTGATATCCTCTGCAGAGCCAGCTCAAGCCGTAGATGCGAAGTGAAATTGGCATAGGGAGTTATCCACTCGTCCTTCAGCTGCCCTTCAACCCAAAAACCAGTGCCTGGTCTGTCATTTACATGCGTTAGTTTGGGAAGGCAAAGTAGTAATACTGCTACTTTGTAGTAGTGCAAGAGACAAGTGCATCTTGTGACCTCATGGAAATAAAATTTATGACCGTATGTATTGTCATAGCATTGTTTTCAAAGTGACTTTCCATACAGGCTGAATATGGGCTTGTATAATTGGTATGGGAGAGAGCAGCAGTTGCTCAGTGTGGCTTCTGGAAGGAAGAAAGTAAGGACCGGTTGAACTGAGACTGTGAGCCCCTAGTTTGCAGGGCCTAATGCAAAACTGCACAATGAGAGCTGTCCTTAGCGTGGAGTGAAAAGCTTTAGAGTCTGTTCTGGTCTGGTGAAATAGCCACTGCCAGTTGTAGAAACTAGCAATGCTATTGCAGTTCTTGGTGTTTGCAGTCATTCTTGATATCAAGTGTATGGTTTCTGTCTCAGAACTTGATAATACGTGTGGCTACCCATAACTGCAAATCTTTGTTTTTTCCAAGAACGTGTGTTTTTCTCCTGTTTGACAGCAGTTTTTATGTAATTTATCAGGTCACGGATAAAAATCTGTATAACAGAGCTTGAAATCATCTAATGTCTGTAGTTCAGCACATCCTAAATAGCACAATTCCATCAAATCCAGTAATTCACCAGATGGGTATTGGCACAGGGAAGCTTGTATTTGACCACTGTACTCCTCTCTATTAAACTACATGGAGCTCTTCCTTGTTTTCCTGCAGTACTGTTGACCTGTTGCTGTTCATTTTTTTTCTCAGGCATGCCGCTTCTGGTACGAAGGAGCAGTGATCCAGCTTTGGGCCCCCCTGCTGACTTTCACCCAAGTGCTTCTCATCCCAGTGACCACAGTCTCAAACATGTTGCAGCAGTAAGTGTCCACTTAACTCATCTTTTTATTAGGGCAAAAACTGTTCTTACCTGTTGGTACGCAGCTGTCTTATAAGCTAAATGTGTTTGGATCTGAAGCATCATACTCGTTTTCTGTGAAGGAGAGAATTTCCTCTGCATAAAATGGGTGATATAGTCATTTAGATGATACAGTCAATTAACAGTAGTTCACTTTTCTCAGTACAGTATTTACATAAAGCTTAATAGCGACATAAGACACCATTGTGCTTTTAGTAATTGTTTCTTTGTTTGGCATTTTATTGTCCAGTTTGTCATTGCTTAGTGGGGAAAAAATGTACTTACTTTTAATATGCATCACCAGTCTTGAACCTTTTTATGCTTCCCTTGCCTTTTCCATGACATTTTTGCCTTCCTTTGATGTGCTGCTACTATCCTGCATGGTCTCTTCTTTCTCTTACGTCTGTTTTACAACCTTGCTCTTCCCTTCTGAGGACAAACTCAGGTGCAAAATTGTCACTGGTAAGTATGGAAGCAAACCCATAATTGGTGGGGATGCAGTAACTCTTAATTGGACATTATTGCAGGCTGTTTCTGATCTTCTGAAAGTGATACTGTGTTGGTGACACTTAGGCCACATTCTTTACTTTGCATTTTTAAGGCCTGAAGCTTTGTGTTTGCATATGGGAAAGGCGTTCCTTTACTACATGCAGAAACGTGAAATTCTGTTGAATCTGTTAATGTGTCAGCGGGGATACATATGTGTATCAAGCAGAACAGAGCTTTTTGGTAGATTTGATATTTGCCTAGAAAGCTCTGCTGGGTCTGCTTCTGCACTGCTTTATGCCAAATGAACAGTGGTTTAATTGTTGCAGATGCACCTGCATATTCTTTCCTTGTGAAACATCTGGCTTTTCCCCTTTACCTTCCCTGATTCGGTCCCTGTCCCCACTTGTTGGAACTGATCTGTATCATTCCTACTTCCACACGCCCAAACAAAAAGGAAAAAGCAAAACCTCAGCTTCCTCATTTGGTATGGGGAGATGTTTCAGCCTTGATAATAGTTTGTTAATGCTGTGAAAATCCACAAACAGCTGTATTGGCACATTGGGGAGCAGCAGGAGTGAACTAAAAAACTAACTAATGCTGGAGGTGGGAACCAGTTCAGCTGAAGATCTTGCATTTAAGACCATATATTCCGTTAGTTTCACAAGAATGAGGTAAGTTTTTTTTAAAAAAAAAAAAAAAAAAAAGTCAGGTGACTTGCATCTAAATGATGTTTCATGGGTCTCAGTGTTGACTGGAATTCAGAAGACCAACACAGGGTTTTAGTCAACTGTTCATTTTTTCTCTTTGGTCAGCTTTGGGCACATCCAAATGTCTAGTGTGCATCCTGTTTTACAGTGTCTTCTGTTATTTGCAGAGTGGTGCAATTTAAAAATGCTCTTGACTCTCCAAGTACATTATGGTGTTTTAGGGGCTTCACTTAAACAATGTGCTGTGTCATTTGTCAGAGAGGTAAGAGGTTTTTCTTGAGGTGTATGCTGCCAGTGCTTACATATTCAAGAAATACTGGCTTAGTCTGATAAATTGAAGTACAAAGAACAATTCTGTAATGTTGCAAAAAAGTTTGCAAAGTTGAGAAATCTGTCAAGTGAGCAGATTAGTGTTGATTCTGTTATTTCATAACTAGAACAAAAAACAAAATGGTGAAATTGTTTCATTCCAGAAAGTATTTTATGTTATGTTGTTGACTATCACGGAGAGAAAGGTTTTTTTGTGTTTTGTTTTAGTTGGTTTTTAATATTATCAGCCATAAGTCCTTTTAATGCAATTATATGGGGACTCCAGTTGTATCTGGAGGCTGAAGGCTCACACTGCTTTACTGAGTTGTATCAGTACACAAGACTTCTCTAGGCCTAAAGGAAACCTCTGTGCCTAAAATACAGAGCATCTCTCTGTCAGCTGTAGGGTTAACAGCAAAAGCTGGACAGCTAACAAGAGTGAGGAAGGTTCTCAGATTTTGAAATGTTGCGTAAGTGGGGAAAAAAAGTCCCAGAAGGTTGAAAGTTTTTATTGTTAAAATGAAAATCTGTTACAGCAAAACACATTACACCAGCTCTTATTTTTGCAACAGTACTATTTCTAAAACTCTCATCGTCAATCATACTGAAATATGCTTTGGCATAATGTATTGGGAAGCATAAAAAGCTTAAATAACTTAAATTAAGTACAGATTGTTTTAAAACACAAGGAAGAATTGATATTTGACAAATGAAAAAACATGGCACAAACAATGCTGCATTTTGAACATAGCTGTGCTCTTTCACACAAGCTTTAAAAGAGTATTCAGAGATTTTCTTTTGTTCTGTATATTGCAGCTGAAAAATTAAAGCTATTATTACATTTTCTTTGCCACATGTTTTTTTCTAATTAAGCTGCTTGTGAACATTCATATGCAAGTTGGAAGAATCAGAACTATGGGTAAACTACCTTCAGTATACACAGTAAAAACTACGTATTTGTATTATTTATGCCATAGCTATCTTAGTTTCAAATATAAAATTATATCTGTGTTCTATAATTCACTTAATTGTTCTTGGCACTTTGGGCGTTTTGGTGTTTGATACTACAGAACTGTTAGTTTGGTGTTACGTAGAAATGCTCTTGGTTATGCTGTCTTACACGATGTGTATGGATACCCCAGTAGGTGGGTCAGGTTTTTAAGAGGTGATTGTCATATGAACATCAGGGCAACACTGGTTTGTCTCCAGGTGAGTGCAGGGCAGATGTGCAGTAGGGTAATGCATCAAGTAAAACAACAAATGTGCAATGGGGTAAGAAAACTGCTGCCTGGTTCAGGAGAACTGGATGAACCCGACGAACCATTTGAGCAGTACACAGTATTTGTAGAATCTGATCCGAGTTCATAATACTCGTTTCTCAGATGTCGTCCTGGTGTACGTTCTCTCAGGGGAAGGCAGTCTCATGCCATATTATGATTACCAAAAGGACATGTCTTTTGAGTGACCAGGGAGCTTGAGATGAGTTTAAGCTATTCTTTCACGTTTTCCTCTGACACTTGTTTTGTCTCAGCTATAGTTTTAGCCCCAATTAGCAAAATGTTTCTAGATCAGTCAAAATCTGATCATGAAGTCCAGCATCTGTTCTCTCAGACTGGAAGTCATTTAACAGATGGTACAGAATTTGAGTCTCTCATTTCATCCAGACCTTTCCTTCCTTATCATGATAGCTGCCACAGAAAAATCTAGAGACTGTAATCAGGGAAAAAGGGGGATAGCAAAAATCCAAATATGCTATCAAAGAAAAGGTATTTCTTAGTGAATTTGTTAATTTATGAAGGTGACTGTTAACCTCTTCTGACAAGTTACGATCGTAGTGTCCTGGCCAGGCTTTCAGAAATGCAGACTTCCTCCCTGCCTCCCCAGAGAGGACTTCAGGGAAGAGTAGTTAGCGTAATGCACTCCTCTGCAAAACTCTGAGCTTTGCTCTGGCAGTAGCCAAGTGTCAGCCCAGCAGCTTTTTGGCTGCGAGTGTCCTGGCTTCAGGCTGTCAGGTTGGCAACGGACGTGAAGCCTTCTCCTGGGGATCTCCCACAGAGTGAGGCCACGCTGCGGGACTGAGGTGGTTGAAGCCGTTGGGAGGGAGGAAGCCTTCTTTTGCCTCCGGCCGTTCCCTCAGCGCTAGCCCAGCGTGCCGCGGGGAGTGGAGCTGGGCTTTGGTGCCGGCTGCCCAGGCCAAGGCTGGAGGCCGCTGCCCAGGCACCAGTCAGGTGCCAATGGGCCGCGGCACGCCTGGCTTGGGGCATGCGGTTAGGTTCGCTATTGAACTTTCTAGGGAGGAGATCACGTTTTGCTGCTTTTCCTCAGTCTACTGAACCGTAGTAATTACCATGGTATAATTAAAACATCTGAACTTCCCTTTCTGGAGCTGTTACCTTTGCTTCTCTCTCTCTGTCTCTCTCTGCTCAGGGACAGACTTCTCCACTCTCTTAAAACTCAGGATGGATGAAGTCTTAGACTGAGGAGTGTGGTCCCTTTTAAGTTGATGGGAGTTTTGCATTAATTTTGGAGGGATGAGTATTTCACCTCCTCTTGCTAACCTGCTGATTATCATGGGGCTGCTACATTCTGTATGACCTCCTTTTCTTCTATAGTTGCATGTTTCTTCAATAAATACTTGGGTTAACTTGGAGTTAATCAATAGGAATGGCTGATTAAATTGCATTTATCCATACTTAAGGATACAATGAGATGTAGGATCAATTGAAGAGCTGCTCCAGCAGCTCTGTCCAGTTTCCATTTTTACCTAAACGTGACTTGAAATTGACTGTATTTTATGCATTGTGGACATATAATTTGCAATTTTATATAAGGTTCATATATAATCAGAACATTTTTATGTTTCAAGCCCTTGTTAAAAAGGGTCGAAACCTCCCCTGGTTCTTCTGGCCATTAATTGTGTTTGTAACATATTACCCTTTCTGATAAAGAGTCTGTGGATTAACATAATGTGAGCGTGTGTAAGGATGGAGCTCCACGGCTTGTTCCTTTTGCATGCTGTTTTATGTACGTATATAAACATGAAGTCATACTACAATCAGAGCTTGGTTTCAAGGTAAAGGTTATCAATAGTACTTTCAAAATGTTTGGGTGTTTCATGGTAAGTAAAAGCGAAAAATGTTGTTTCATCTAATCAGGTTGTTTAAAAGCAAGGCAGGGCACGAAAGGTCTCTTTTTGCTCAGTGCTGGAGGGCTCAGCGCTGGAGCAGTGGTTGTGGGTTTGTACCTCGGGCTGTTCATAATGCTTCCTGAGCTGGGAGGCTGCATTGCAATGGGGTCGTATCATCAGTCTGTTGGGGAGAGAACTTCTGTCCGCTGTGTTTACCCACCCTGACGGGGTCAGGCAGGTTTAATTTCTGTCCCCTTTGCACGTGCCAGAACCTCAATAGGAAAGTGTCCTGTGGTGAGGTGGTACAGGGAGGTGGGCTGTGAAGGAAACCAGCCGTGGTGGGAAATTCAGTAATGTGTCAGAAAGCAGTGCTAGAAGGACGGTGCACCTGTAATGCCTGAAATCCAATGCTTTTGATGTGTTATAATTTGGCAACAAATGAAGTAGGAGTGGAAACGCATCTTAGGTGTTACAGTGCTTGTTGCAGGGTAGAGACAAGACCATTTCACCGAAGTGATGTGGTCTCAGCCTGTCTTTCAGAGCAGGGAGGTTTTTAAGTTCTGGAAGGCATTTACTTATTTTCTTGTGAAGTTTTGCCATTAATAATTTAACTCCTGCTTTTGAAATACTGCTGTGTAGAACCGAACCGCAGATTTGGGGAGACTGAAAAGAACTTTCTGTCATTCACCTGGGAAGTTCTGAACAGTGCCGGGTTTTGAAAGGCAATTCTGATCTGGGTGAATCCAGTTTTTAAAGCAACTACCATGTGCCTGTTTATGCTGTGCGACTTCTCATCAGCACAAGAGCCTGCCAGCGCATCACTCTTGATGTCTGATTAGCTGATCAGAGGGACATCTGCAGCGAGGGAGCTCTGAAGTTGTTGGGGCGAGGCGCTGCACAAACCGGAGCTGCGTGGCAGCCTTACGCCGCAGCAAACCGCGCCTCCTTGAACCTTTTATAAATCCCGCTATGCAGCTAGCTGAGGGCTGTCAAATTAACAAAAGCCATTCCTCCTTGAGTCTCTCTGTTGTTTTTCCACCCTGCGCTGCTTTCCCTCCACTGCCTTTGTAGCGTGTACTGTGGCATTCGGCATCAAAAGGAAATTACTGTATATTGTAGAGGAAAAACTAAGAAATCTAAACGAAATATTTGTAATGCTTCAGAGCACTGAATTGATCATCTGAAACAGGACAGAAGTGCCCTGTGGTAATTTCCTTTTTTGCGTGCGCAAAGAGGTATGTGCGGGGGAAAAAGACTTCTTTGTGCTTCCTTGCACAGCTTACCCTTCAGAACAAGTGTATTGTTTTACCTGTATTGTGCAAGGTGAGCGGTGGGTGTAATTTACATATTTTTATTCGAGAAGGATAAGTAGACTTTGTGATTTCTTTTAATAAGACTTAATGATGACTGTTCTGTGACGTTAATATACTATATAAATTATCAGTAATAACGGTACAATCAGTAAAATGTTATTCATTGTTAATGTGTTGCTTTCTAAAGCTTGTTTCCAGTGAGAGGAATGCAGGCTTTTCAGTGAATATTCATGAGAGAAAGTATCTATTATGAAAGCCATCAAAGTTCTCCATCATTCTGGAGCTTATGTTAGTAGGGGGCTGAGTTTTGATTTCTTTTTAAAATAAATTTTGGGCCTTGACTGTCATTTCAAAGATGCCTGATTGTTTATAAACCTTCCTCCTTTGTCCTCTGCCTTGTGTAGTCAGGTAGATGTGACTGCAGATGATGGAAGATGGCTGTAAGACTTAAACTCTTTCTTTTTCCCACGTGGCCTATCTTACAAAGAATGTGGAGAAATTATAGGGTGGAAATAAGAACTGCTGACAAAAAAGGAAAAAAGGTCATGCTTTCAATGCTGCTGACACATATTCATCTCTTATAGCTACATCTTTGGGGTCCTACAAAATACTGTCATTCCATCTGGAACAGCTTTTAGCAGGCAGCTTATGCAACAGGCTCCTTGCACTGAAATTGGAAGGAAACATTAGCAAGTTACTTGTATGTCTGACAGTCAAATTAAAAGTGGAAGATGGCAGTCAACATGGCTCATGCATATATATCATTTACTGTCAAGCTCTAGAAACATTTAGCTAAAATAAAATCGGTTCTCAGTCAGCGTCCTATTGAAATACAGACCATTAAATATATAAATACCATCTTCTGAGAGCACAGTAACCCGGGGGACAACTGGGAATAATGGCAGATATCTTTGATACCTAGTTAGGCCCAAATGTTGCTGTGACATTAAGAAAAAACTCATTTTTGATTTTTTTTTTTTAATACATCATCTTGCAGTGCACAGATTTGTGAGGTTGTGCTCTTGTTCTAGTTAATATTTTTGTGTTTCTGAAAATGAGGCCAGTGGCTGTGTTTCTCTTAGTGTTGATAGTAACTTACACACCTTTTTTGGTAGAAGGGGCCCATTAGGTACTTAAGTTACCTGTTGGAAAGACGTTATCCAAGGATTTGTTTTCCTGTGTAGATGGTGTCTCAACTAATCTGAATATACAGGTTTTGCAGATCATCATTTTTGAAACATGCAAATTCACAATTGTGTTTTTTTTAATGGCAGTAGGTCCTGATTTACTCCATACTCTTCGAAGTACTTTCTTATGGTGACAACTGGAATGAAGGGAGGAATATTCTAATGCTTCCGTGTGCTGTGCACTTCGGGTGTTGCGTGTGTTTGGTATGTTGGAGTTGGGAATAGAAAGCTGAGGCCACTGCGAATATAGATTAAAATGGTAAGGGTGATTCAGCGAGATTCAAGATCTAGAATGAGCATCTCAACTTCCTTTTTTGTCTGATAAAAAGGAAGTGATTAGAACTAGAATAAATGCTGATGAGTTGCTGCAAAAGCAAATTTTTGTCCCTGTTCCTCTGTATGATCAGGAACAACAACCGCCTGTTTGCGAGGCACCCTGGTGTGCTGGTGCTGAACACCCAAAGAGGGGCATGCTTGTGGTCTGATCTGGCACTGTTGTTCTTATATTGTATTCCAGATTCTAAAGTGTATTTGCAAGTTCAAGGTTTTACATATCCCAAACAATATTATTAAAAACAAGAAACCAAAAAATTTTGGACTCAAGAGTGATCGTACATAAGAACAGTTGCTCCCAAAGATTGATTTTTTTTTTTTTTATTGCTTGGGAACCAAGATGGGTATTGGTTTGTGATTTATTCAGTTCTTTATTTTTAACATACTACTAATAAATATTGCCTTGGTTTAATCTGGGTTTCGGGTAGAACATATGGATCCCCAAGCTTCTGTCTCAATAATGCAAGTAAAACAGCCTTCTTGCTTGCACTAGTCCCAAGGAATGCTCATAATATGGTATGTGCTGTGTTTGAGCCGCAGCATGTAGTGCAACTGGGCTGAGAGCACACTGTGGTGTCTTACAGATACTCTCCTGGTTGGAGAGACTATATTGTCTATTTAACAACTGGCTTAAGTAAGGCATCGTGAACTTGGACTTCAAATAAAAGAGTTACCGAGTTTTTGGTGGCTTGCTTGCTCCATTGAGCTAAGTAGTGGTACATCTGCAAAGATTATGCATTTAATACCTGTGGAGATAAAATGGCCACCTCCTTTTCCTTTCTTCTGCTTTTTTGGAATTACCAAGTGCAATCAATTTCACAGTGTACCTAGCTTCACAAGAAACAAAAGGGAAGCCCTCCCTTTCAGCTGGCCTCACCTCAGTCTAAGAAACATGGCAAAGGCTTCTAAATCTGGAGCTCAGTTCCACTCCCCTTCTGCTTCCACCCCCCACCATGCCATTCTGCAGTAATCTGCAGGAATCTTTGGCTGTCCGGCAGCAGGCTGGGAATCAGACAGAAGATTGGGACTTTACCCCATTGTTTGGGGGGTAAAGTGGGTTCTGCTGGCAGTGCTGCTGAGCACGGGCCAATTGCTCTTCATTGCATCCTCATCTTAGGATGCCTTTCCTAAGAGCCCTGATGAAGTCTGCTTCTAATGCAGGAGAGGCGTATTCTGAGGGGAATCTTATAAAACACTTCTGAGAGGTTGCATGGATGTTAAAAGGAGGAGAGGCCAGGGAACAGAAACCCACAGATTAAATGGATTTCAAGTCACAAAGAATAAGAAACTCTATCAGCTGGAAGAAACGTATCTCCTATTTGGTTTCAAAAGATGTAGCCAAAGTATGGGTGTTTCATCTAAAAATAAATAATCTAAATAAATCACGTCTGTGAAATGCTGCAGTCCTGAGATTGCAAACAGATTTGTCACCAAATTCTTGTATGGATATTCCCTTTAGCCAAAGAATTTCTTAACACTGTTTTGGGTTTAAAAGCACAGGAATCCTTAGATCTGTGAGGCATCGGCAGTAGCTGCAGAGGCATCAGGTGTTTCTGTGTGCTTCTGCAAAGATGTGCTGTTTCTTAATTATTGGTGGTGATGAAGATTTTTTTAGCAGCTATGAAACTGATGGGGCTAATGTACATTATGTGGATAAATGTATATGCGTTTCCTTCATGCGAAGTGTGTGCCTTCCTGATGCTCTCAGATTTCCATTTGACAGAGTGAATACAGTAACTCTATCTCTGAGGGAAGAATATTCTACAAAAGATATCCGGAAAATATTGATGATGGAGGCAGTGTGCTGCGCAGTGGGAAGAACAGCTCAAACCAGGAACTACTTTGCTTCTAGTGGAAAAAAATGTAAAAGAGCATAATGGGCATATATTACCTCCCCAAGTTCCTACCAGGGAGGCTCAGAGGAACAGAGTGAGTCACCAAGGATTAGAAAAGTTTCTACAGTAGAAATACTTTTTAATATTATTTAGAAATTACCCTGTAAACTAGTAAATAGCGGAACTAATTGTTGGGATAAAAGAAGGTGGCTCCACCACAATCTTTGGTCCGTCCTGTCTGTCTTTGATCCCCTGTGAAAATGGGAAGCACTCCATCCTGTCATGCAGAAGAGAAGGGAAATTGCCTGGATTACCCCTTATATATGTATCCAAACAGCCAGCAAGAGTGCTTTGTGGTGGATAATTTGTTATGGTCAGATTGATAGTCTAGTTAACACACAGCAAGCAACTTTTTTTTTTTCTTTAAAGCACATGAGAACATAGCAAGAACCCATCATCAGTAGAAATACTTTCAAGTTAAGGATTACCATGTTAATAATAACAAAGCTATCCTTGGGTTTACAAAACACAGAACCAAATGATCACTTAATGCCTGGCTACAATTTTCTGCCTTTTTACCTTTCAATGTCTAGCTTGCGTGTAGTTGTCGTTTTCAAATGGCTGTTTTGAGAGGCACATTGATGATGCTATTCTGTTAATGTCACCAGTCATGCAAACACTGATATTAGCAGGTAAAGCAAGTTCATTAGAACCAGATGCGTGCTCCTGTAAATAAATGTAATTTTTTTAAAGTATGGCACTATGCCAACAGATTGTAACACTTTTGGGAACTGAATCTGCTGCCAATTATACATTCATAATACTATAAGAAGTATATAAAACACCAAATTATAGATATTAGTTACATTAAAATTATTTCTGTACAGTCTAGTGCCAGTTACCTTCTAAGCACAGGTCTAACATGAAGGTTTCAGGTTTACTGTAATTTAATTTTTGTTAAATTATTTGATATTAATAGTTTATTAGTGATATAATTATCAGGGTGACCACAAAAATACTTCAATGTTTTTCTTTATAATTTGTGAGATTGCTTCAGGTCCAGCTTTCCATTCCACTGCTGCCAGTATTTCATGAATATTTAGGGCTGATTGGCAACTGTGGGTTGCAAATACATCTATTTAGTTTGCAGTGCAAAAATCAAATGAGAAGATTTGACACATGCAATTTATAATCTGTTTCCTTTGCTTTTTAAATAGTTGAAATAATAAATTTAGACTTCTGGTAAATAACATAATGGTACAAATAAGAGTTAGAAAGCAAGTTCATAGCACTCACCAGTTCCTAGGGGAACAAAAATAGTTTTATTCAAGCAGAAGGCAGAGGGATGTCTCTGTGCTGAGTGTACCACCAGCTCTTTTTAGTGGGGAAGCATGTCTTTGGAAAGCAATACGAGGTGATGCTGCCCGCTTAGCAGCATATATAGGATATATGCGTTCATGCGGTGCCCTTTGCTGACAGTGTCTTGTAAGAGAATTAAGGTTGCACCCCAGATACATTGTTGTAAAAAGAACAGAAATCAGTTGAATATATTCAGATAATGGAAAAGTGTCTGTTCAAAGGAGTCAGAATATAACTCGTTAGAGAGTGAAACTTATTTTCCAACATCACTGAAATTTTAGGGCTCAGCTTCCCAGGCACCTACCACTGTTTTTTGTTTTTTTTTTTTTTACAGATACTATTGGTATCTCTAACCTCCCTCTGAAATACTACATTTAGTTCTGTGCTTGTCTTGCCTTGATGTGGGAGCGGGGAGTCTGTTCGCAGGCTCGGAGCCCCCCTGGGCTGTCGCTCTGCTGCCCACCTCCTGTGGGGCTGGGAGGGGGCTGCCACCTGGCCCCTCATGCCAGCACTGCTTCTTGGCCTTGCTGCCAGCCTCCTGTCCAGCCTCCAGGACCAGCTGCAGGGGGCTGGCGGGGCTGTGCTGCCCGTGGGGGAGGCCTCCTGCGGACTCAGCTTCATTCTGTGCTGCACTTCTGTCCGTTCAGGCAGCCTCAATTCAAATAAGAAATGCCAGCAAACAGAATTGTGTGGCTTCGTATTGATGACTTTCCCTTGCTTTTGGAGTTGAACTTCACCGTACACTGTGACTGGGGAACAGGAGGCTCCTATTGAGGAAGACAAATTGTGTCAGGAGCATTCAGCCTCTAGTCTAATACATTTTTCCTACTGCACATAGCACTTCTGGGTTCATTATAGCTCACTCTCATAAGTCGTCGTTTCTGTCTCAAGGCTGTTGTGCTTTCCAATGTAAAGCAGATTGATGCTGGCACATTTTTTCTATTTTAATTTTACAAAGTTGTCACACTGAAACTGTTCCTCATATTGGAAGTGCTTTGAAGTGAAGAGATAAACAAAGAGCTAAAATAAAATTAAAAAAGGAGCGTGAACAACATTTCATCTCGGTGTGCCTTTTTTAAAAAAATAAGCTGAATGGATGTGGTACCCTTGTGCCTCTGTAGTAAGTCTGCAAACATTAGCTGATCAATCTAAATTGAGTTAGTGTATATGCAGTAAGCAGAAACAGGTGAAAATTAGGTTATCTGTGCCCAACTCTTTCTATTTGCTATGAACAGTGAGATATAAACTAGTTTTTAGACCTGATTAGTTTTGTTTATTTTCAGAGAGGGGCAGAAGCAGAACGTGTGCCATATCTGCCGTAGTTATTAAACCAGGCAACTATATAAAGTCACTGGCTCAATTGTGACATTTGCAGATAAAGGTGGAAAGCCCTGCTATAAATAAATCTGAAGTGAATCCAGGAGGAAAACCAGCAGCAGTCCTTGGTGCGTTTCAGTTTTATATCTATGAAAAATAGCAACAGAAAAACACAAGAATTTTCTGTCCATTCAATAACACAAAAGTCAACATCTCTGCTAGTGTCAGAAATGCCAACCAGTTTATAATCCAAATTATGGCCTATAGTTTCCTTTTCTTGCTTTGTGGACTCTGAAAACTTTTCCAATGCAGACAGTAAGCTAGCTCTTCAGTAATTTTTTTTTAGGATCTTCTAAAAGTAGTCAAGGAATTTACAGGAGTTTGTTGACCAAAGATTGAAGGCGCTGTCTGCAGCAATAAACTACAAAATACTGATGACAAATAATGGTCTCACTGTTACAGTTCTTGGGCGCACAGTTCTTACTAATTTTTGATTTAAAGGGGAATGACAACTCTATGTCCCTAGAACAGCTGTGAAAACATGTAACACATAACAGCTTTTACACTCACATAAAGCTGTTTATACATGCTTAAATCTTTTCAGCACTGAAAAGCACCAGTTGCTCAGAAAAGCATGCTTTCTCTGAAGTGGCAGGGTGCAATCCTTTCCTGTGCATCTCAGCCTTACCTGTGCAGTAGGATCCTCTCAGTAAACAGCTAATGCTTTCTTTTACAGAGATGTTCAATCACGTAGCTTTAGTGGAGCATTTTTTTTTTAAATACATAGAACTTAATCAGCTTACAAAAGGTTAACAACTTATGCTCTCTGCAAGCTAATCAAGAACCCAACAAAAGTCATTCCCGTGTCACTTGCCACAGCCCTGAGCCCCTCTGAGCTGAGTTGCCTTTTCCCTAGAGGAGGAG
Organism: Cygnus olor; assembly: GCF_009769625.2. NCBI lineage: Eukaryota > Metazoa > Chordata > Aves > Anseriformes > Anatidae > Cygnus > Cygnus olor. The sequence goes on along the minus strand of NC_049174.1, from coordinate 13,836,020 downwards.
TTTGTGGGAAGAAGGTTTTGCCATTAGGTTCTCTGGCATTTAGCACCACTGGTGATCAGCCATGCCTATTCTGCCTTCCAGAGTGTTGTGAGGATGAATTAAAAATCCTCTGAAGTGCTCAGGTTCTTTCCATCAGTCCGAACTTCAAGGTCTGCTCCTGTTTCTGTGTCATCTCTTACTTCAAAGGTATCTGCCCTTTGGCTTTTAAGTTGAGCTGTTGTTGTTGGGGTCCCTTTGGGTTGCCTGAGGCTATCAGATGTCCAAACAGCCGTAACAACAGAACTAATATTTGCTTTCATATGGTAAACAGTTCCTGTTTGATTGCTACAAAGACATAAGATGGTTCAGGCTGCAGCAGAAAGAACTGTTCAAACTTTTTTTCAGGTTGTGTTTAGCTCCCCAGGTCCTTGCACTTGTGATTTCTAGACTCGATGGCGCTTGTGGCTGTTGGAGCTGGATACAGCAGCAGGGATTCATGCACAGAGGGGACACGCATTTCAGTCCAGGTCAAGTCTAGCTGCCCCTGAAGTTGTTCTGGTTGGGTTTTTCTTTAAGTTCCAGTATTGCTGTTGAAAATTATAACCATTTAAACAGAAAAAGGGTTATTTGCTGAGAGAGGATGTGGCAAATGGAAAGCTCATTTCTCTTTCTGTTAGAAGCTGGACTCACTTTGTGCTCACAACGCTGTGCTGTGGACAGCTCACGCTTGAGGGAAAATCAGTGTTCAATCTGTTTTTGAGCTGGCATTCAGCAACCCAGGCTGCTCTGTCATCTCCAGGCTCAACTGCTCTGTTGCCATTGTACAAGTGCAAGCGTGTATTGCACGGAAGTTTGGAGTAACTTAAAATGCAACAGCACGTCACTTTAGCAACACGGATCAGTATTACTCTGTTATTCCACTGTCTTGTTTCATGTATACAGTACTTCTGATTGAAGTGTTGAGCCCAATTCATTGTCCTTTTATGCTGAAATTTAAAGCCCTGTGTGAATTATGCACAGATACTTGAAAACATGCCATTCCTGCCATGATCCTCTTTTCCGCTGGGAGCTACTTTTGTCAAGGATGTATTGCTTGTGGCTGCAGGGTGTACCATGTTTCAGGGGTCCTAGACTATTAAGTTTTTTTTTTTCAGAAGCAAGCAGTGAATGCTTTCTTCAGTTGCTTTTGAATTTGGCAAAGTTCTTATCTAAATGAGATGCCTTTCTTCAGAAAGTCTACCTTGTTCTTTCCCTCACAAAGTAACTTACTGGAGCTATTCCTACCTTTTCTTTCTAGAAGAGAAGATAATGTCTTTACATTTGAGTACATAGAATACATTACAGTGATTTGGAGCCATTAAATATGCAGATTAGTACTGCTTGATACACAAAAGCTGCAAGCAAAGTCTAACAGCTTGCACTGGATTTTTATAATATAATTATAAAGTCTTCAGAAAAAGCTTATTTTCTGTGTGATAACTTCACTGTACAAAATGTTTTATAAATTTGCTTTTCTAAATAATAAATTTCAGTGAACTTAGCATAAGTCATCTTATTTTCTTTAAAAGCAAGCAAGCAAAAATAAAAGCAATTCTCCATCCCAACTAATGTAGAAATGTTGCTACTCCTCCAGCATTTCTGGTTGAAGAGCATTTATGATTATAATCAGACCTGGATAATTCATGTTGGTTTTATTCATAAGTAATAATACTTGAAATATTTAACTAGTAAACAAAACTGGTCTGTGCTACGTATCTAAGCTTATTGTACTGAAGTTTTAAAGCCTAACTTTTCTTAAAAAGTCAAGGAAACTGTAAGTTAAGGATACGCTAATCATTAAATCAATCTGATGCTGTATGCCTTAGCTCAGGAACATCATAAAGTATCAAAATGTACCAAGACTTCTTGTCATTCCTTTGTGCACCTGTCATGTTCTTCAGCATGTCACAAGCACAAATCACATTATTAATTCTGACCTCCACTCTCCTATGTAGCATTAAAAACAAAACAAAAAAGCCAGCAGAGTAAAATGAGGAAGTCTGAGGAATGGGGTTTGCAGTTTGGGACAAACTACAGGAAAGATGTATCCTAGAAGTCATCAGAGGTTTGCATAGACCTGTAGCTTGCCTGAAGATTTATTTATAGGCTACTTTCGCTTATACGTAAAACAGGTCTGTTAGTCACGTTATTTTCAAGAGCACCTTCACTATGTTGGCTCATGAAACAGCTTTTACTATAGTTTGCTTCACCTTCTTCTGTTTTTCACTCATTGTGTGAGACAAACCGACTCAAACATCAACAAAGGGAAGGAAACAGTTCAATCCAAGGCAGTTACCCAAGCACAGTGCTAATAGGATTCTGTTATTTCGTGAGCTGTAATAAATGGCAGTCTTGGAGAAGGCAATGCAGCTGAAACGAGGGGTTCATAAAGCAAAGCTTTCACATTTTATCTTGCTGAATGTGATCCAATGTCTTTTAAATGTTAAATGACTGCATAAATTCTGAGTTTCTTAACCCTAAAAGGAGAAAGTAAACTTTTTTTTTTTAATAACTATTCAAAACATTTCTAAAAGTCTCAATTAAGTAGAATACTGAAGTGAAAGCTTTATGTCTGCACACTTGCACGGCATCCCTGTGCCTCACTGTGTTCATTATGCTGTAGAGTATGGAAAGTAGTTTGGGACTTTACTTTGCACTTTGCTGTGTGCACCACAGTTTTGGATTTGGAGTCTTGGCAGTAGATTATCCAGGGTCCTTCATATGAAGGAACTGGAAATGAGAGAGCCATTTTGTCTTAGTGTGTAGTTTCTCTGCTTGTCTGAAACCAGCCTGAACATCTTCTGTGGAGAGGTTAGGAAGTGATGGAGCTATATAAAAGCATGCAAGGAGATGCTTGTTACTACCTTCCACTTTGCGGTAACCACTTATATACTGAACATGCCTCGGGGATATTTTGTTTATAGGAAACCACTGATGTGTAAGGGATAATGTTTGTTTTAAAATAGGAATAAATAAAAATCAGGAAGTCATTGTGTAAGCCTTTATATGTATGTGTGTATATATATACACACATTAATTCATAATTCACTTTTCTTGTGAGAAAAATTGGAGAAACAGGCATGTTTGTCCAGGAACACATACAAGAATTAGGAGAGTTAATAGCTTATGCTATTTTTTTTGTCTTACTGAGAATTATTCACTTGTTCATGTCACCTGTCGTGCTCGCCTCAGGAGCAGCAATGTTTTCTGACATTTGTCCTTGCAATTAAGCATGTTGCTATCAATCAAAAACTGTAGTGCAGTTAAGCCCATCTATAACTGTAAAAAAAAAAAGCAGTTTTGTCAATAAATACAACTTTGTAGTGTGAAAATGAAGTTAACTTCGTGATTCCCTTTTGCTTATTTTCTCTAAATAATTTTAAAAGTCACCGTTGAGGGCTCTTGCTGTACAATATTGTTCTCTCATAATCTGATCAGTAGTGCAAAGAAAGTGTTATATCTTGATCTTAATCTATATGGTTTTATTATTACTGTGCTGTTTTATTCCCAGTGAATATGCTAATACATCTTTGAATGTATTTTGTTCACCCTGCTTTCTTTCAGCCATGTGATAAATCCTGTTTTCTTCCACTGCAATTTTTAGTGCTGTCAAATTATTTACTAACCAGTGCTGTTATTTCAAGATGTAGTTAATAATTAACATGAAACCAGATCATACTATGAAAGGTTATTTTCGGATGACTTTTCAAAATCCTAGGAGAGGTTGAAAATACCATTATGATTCATAAGGATTTGTTGGAAATAACAATATACTCTAAGGTGATCCGCCTCTGGTTTAAATTACCTGCTAGGTTTAAGATAAGCCACTGATAGTAATGTCTTGACTCATAGGAGTCAACTCAGATTTATTAATAATATCCACTCATAAATTCAGGGTAACACCACCGTGCCTGTAATTTTAGATCCTAAAATAAGGTTTTGTATACTGTTGTACAGAATTAAAATGCTACGCAGTTGTCTTAATTTCCATTGAGAATTAGGATCAAGATCAAGGGCTTTGTGTAGGGTGGTGTGTTTTCTTACATTCAACTCTCAATTCCTTGAAGAGATTCAGACAACATTTAACCCTTATTCACTTGTTTGGTGCTGTCTAGGTTGAGATGTTCCCATGGTCCCTCCGCAATTTCTTAAAGACTGATGACCTGGTTTTCCTCTGAAAAGGTTTTTCTTAGAATTAGGTTTAAAGAATGCAAAATGCTAGGGTTTGCCTGTCAAATAGAGAGCTGGCAAGGCTGATTTGTGTTGGTTTGTTCTTAGGTTGTCATGATGACTCTTTGTCCTCAGTGTCAGGGCAGGTTTTTTGAGAATTTGGTTCAGAAAATGCCCAAAGCCTAAGGGAGGTGAGGATTTCCAAGGGACATAATTCCTTCCTGTATGGAGATAAGTTGTGAGACTTCATAGTGTCTCTGTGACCAGAGACAATTTTGGATGAACCTCACCTGCAACTTAAAATTATATATACATAAATAAAGCTATCTTTTGAGAGTTTAACATCACTTATAGTAGGGAGAAAATGGTTAAATATTAGATGGCTGCAGGATGATGCTCAGACTGTTACCAGTAAGCCACTTAGACTGAAGCAAGCTGATAAGTCTTTCATTAACTCAATGCCTCAATGTACTGGAGAGTAAATAAATTTGCAGCCCACAAAGTTAAGGGGGGAATACTTAACTCCCAGCAGGAATGAAAGTGCCTTTAATCTAAACAAGCAATGTAATTTTTAGTACCTTGTGTTCAAGGGCTGCATTCCAAGCTGAGGAAGTTCTGTGCTAATCGCAAACTGTGGTTCCCTGGCACGCTGTGGCAGTGTCTTGGGAAAACACTGGATGAGTGGGTCTCTGAGAGCGTTCAAATCCTTGTCACGCTATAGATTGGGTCTCTCATGGGATCTTGGTCTTTGAGTTCTGTGAAGATTTTGGATTTCATGGAGTATGGCGGGTATGTTTTTTACCACTGCTTTTTTACAAAACATTTCTTCTGTAAGCTGTTACATTTTTGTTTGGTCTTTATCATTTCAGATTGTAGCATGAGCTATATTTCAATACCTCTATACTGCACCATATTTTCAAGAAATTAATTCTTCTCATCTCTTGATATCCATTACTGGCCAGTCTGTATAGTACCATTAGGCAGAAGAAGGGATCTTCAACTATAAAATTAGTGCTTAAAGAGGATCATATGGTCAAAACATGAGACGTGTCTGGGAGCTTGGTATTCACGGTTTTTCATTACTAATGTCAGTTCAATGTTCAGCCTCTGTCAAGGGCGAGCAGTAAAGGATGCGCACCTAAGACATCTGGAGAAAAAAAAATTCTGTTACTCTAGATGCTTCTGTTCCTATAGAGCTGTGTTGGTGTTTAGTTAGAAAAGCATGCTGGTTTTTGATTTTCTTCGGCTTAACACAGCGTGGTTAATAATGTTTGAAACATCTTTGTTTATATTGTTGGCTACTGTGTTGTGCAGACACACCTGTGCATACTGGACTGCAGGTCATGATTTAGCTGTTCTACAAAGGAGTCAAAGCTAAAATATTCACCTCCCTCTGCATCATGTCTTGTGCTTTCTCCCCTCTGTGTTCCTCAGGCTCCAGCATTACTTGCACACACACATTCGCATTCTGATTGTTCTTTCTCTAGCTCTGCTTTGAAAATGTTCTAAATATTCATAATGTTATGTATATATCATGCTAGGTGGCTGTATATTATTAGAAAGCCTGTGCTTTTAAGCACACTGTCATCCATTGTTCAGTAAACACAATTACATTGCTCTATCTTTCATCTCTTCTCTAATGAATCCATACTAATTGATTAATCAGTGCTGTTGCTTCACTATGATAATCCCATATGAGGAGCAGTAGTAACATCACTAGCAATTATTAGCATACGTTGTACACGGAGGAAGCAGACTGTAGCACACGGCCAGTGCCACCAGAGGAGGTGAGCGGTGCCCAGGCTGGGCCCCATGCTTCTTCTGCAGGCCGTGGGCACTTGGGGCAGCCTTGGGCACAGCGCAGGGCTGTGCTGCCTGGTAGTGCTGTGCTGCTGGAAAAAGGTGTGTCTGAGGAGGTGGGGGCACTGTGGGCAGCTGGGTCTCTTCCAAAGTGTCAGCTGGATGGGTTATTGAAGTGACCGTCGTCCTGACTTAATGATGAGAGTGATTTCTAAGGCAAGGTAAAGGATAGCCTTACACCACTACAGCATTTTACTGAGGTAACTTTGGTTTCCAAAGCAGTGAGTGCAGTTTTCTCATCTTGGACAGAAGTTAACTTTGGTGCTCTCAGGTTGTGAGCAGTGCTGTGGCAGGTGGTTGTACGGTAATGATTTGGTTTTCCTTGCTGATGCAGAATCAACGGAACTATGGACTTCTGTCACCAACCTAACTTGTTTCAGGCTATACGTTACATGCTCGAGATAGCAGTGAAGTAATACATGTGTTCCTCAGTTCAGTCCCTCTACTGATTTTGAAAACCGGTTTGGTTTTTGAATTTTGAACCCTCCTTATCCACTCCCACTGTCACTGGTGGTGGTGGTGAGGGCAGATTTTCATTTGGTTGTTTGACCTACCTTCCTTTTCCCTCTTCTCCCTGTTTTTTCCTCTAAATATCAAAGTAGACAATGATAGCATCATTGAGATTTCCCACATATCCATAACTTTCCTTTGGATTGAGAAAGACAGCTAAATTCAATACAGGATTTACTGCAAGGAATAGAGATGTGAGGCTAGAATGTCATTTATTCATCAAGCTTTTAGATGGAACATGTTCTTTAGCAGCCTTTAAGATAATACTGATTGCACATTGGTGTGGCTGAAGAAAGTTCTGATTTGATACAGCAACTGCATTTGTATTTTTTTCTCTTTTCTGTATTGTAAATATATATATATATATATGTATTTTTTCAGGTGTTCAGAATTAGTAGTTTTATGTGGTGTAAGTAGAATTCTGTTTTGGGGCGAAATAGTGATGTGGAATTATGTGCAAGAATGCTTAGATAAGACTTTAAATGTTGACTAAGTAATGCTCTGAAGAAATCATTTCAATGTATTGTATAGCATTTTCAAAGATTTCCTTTTTTTAAAGGAATACAAGTAGTTCCTCTTTGCGTAAATGAGAGGATTTTATAGTTTGCAAATCTTTTGTAAATGGTTCTGTCAATTCAAGATCTTGGGAAGCTTGAAATAGTGAGTCAGACTAGGGAAAATAATATGATAGTCTCTTGGTCTGAGAAAATTTGCTGGATTTTCTTGCAGAAATGTGATTTTTTCCCATTTTTGCAATATCATTAATTGCACCATGGCAGTTTCTAACCAAGAAAAGAGATTAATGTGCATTTGTGGTGCTAATTATGAGCACTTCTAAAATGATGCTCGTTGCCATGGGAATGCCCCCAAATAATTTGTATAGTAGCTCAAATGTCCAAAGGTTGTGAACTTTCTTGAATACAGATTCTGCCTCCAAGTGGGTAATACAGAAGAAATTATAATTTTTTTCTTGGAAACACCTACTTCTTCACTTTCTTGCATTGCCGATAGCACTGCTAAATGGTCCCTGTAAATAAGAGAGCCATAGATTTCTGGACAGTAAATACAGCGTTTAATTAAAACACTAAGAGGTAAATAAAATATTAATATTTTAACATTACACTAGTAGAATCTCAGGGTTTATGTACTTGATTTCTAACAACTAGGCACAAGAGTACTCATGCTTTAGGTCAGCCAAAATCTTTTTAAATGTTCTTAGCATGCATGAGCTCGATTTAATAATCTTTCTGAGACACAAATAATAACCTAACTCACACAGTGACTTGCTAATGCTGCCCTATAGTTTCTAGTTGCCTTGCGGTGCAGGCAGAGATCTTCCTCTGGTCTTCAAAAGACCATGTAGACACACTCAGAAACAAACAAAGGGTATTTAAATCAGCAAAACTCTCTGCCTGGTTTTGCTACTTTGTCTTCTTAATATAGTTTCAGTCAGGAAAAACATCAACATTGAGTGTAGCTCTTTCTATAGGTACTGGTCAACTGATTTCTCTCTGATGTTGGGCAGACCCTGACACTTTTTCATTGAAGAAAACAGAGGTTCATTTTCTAAACCACTGTAGACCTTATAGAATCCTAATGTGTTTTTAGTCATGAAAAGCCCTATTGAAGCATTCAGTAACATACGTATATGTTTGAATGCCCACCCAAGCAAGAGCAATTAAAATCAACATGATAAATGGGAAGGAGGGCTAATAAATAATTGTCTGTTATAAAGTTTCCAGTGGTCATATGACTGGCCACATACCTCCATCATTGCAGTAATTATTCCAATACTGACAGCTTCTAAAAGTTGCGAACACTTACTATATTACTTATGTTTCTGGTAGTTACTTTTTTTACTCTCCTGAAAATTTTCCTTCTACTTCAAGAATTGGTTCTTGGCCAGTAGAGGTGCTAAATCCAAATATTTATCAATATGCTATCAATGCTTTTAAAAGCTGCTTTATAGTATTTTGGAAAATACATTGCTCACACCTCACCCTGGAAATTCTTAAAATGTTGGGCTTAAGTCCAGAGTTTTATGTGCAGGAAAGCTACTTCTGGAGACTTCACTGTGGTAGTTCTCATTTTTCTTTTCCTCTGAGCCTTTCACAAAAGGAAGTACTTACACAGGCACTCTCGCTGCACCTCTTCCTTCCCTTCAGCCATGTAAACCAAATGCCAATAAAGGTGTGAACTCCACTACTGTTGCAGTTAGTGGAAATTTCTTTTTTTCTAACTCGGTGTTAGAGAGAAATTTCTCATCCAAGGACCCTTGGAAAGTTTCATGACCAAAATTAAATGCAACAGTTTTGATCTCCAGGCTTAAACCAATCCTTGCTGCTCTTAAAAAGAGGACTTTACTGTTTGTTCATGACTTTAGGAATGGAGTGTTGCTGTTTCCATGCAGTTTCAGGAGGTTCATGAGCTACATTTTTAATGGTTAAGACTGGAAACAAATTGGGTTAGGGAGGACACTTTGGAGGTTGATTTTGGCAAAGTGTATTTTATGCTGCAAAGCTGAGCATTTCCAGAAGAGCTTATTGGACGTTAAGAGGTATGAGACTGGTTGGTGTCACTTCTGTCCGCAGAGAACAGGGGCTCTCCTGGTTTGGTTCATGCTGACTCCTGTACTCCCTGGGAGCTGTGTTTGATATCGACAATATTTTGCCCAGGTACAAGGGAGTGGCTTTAAGGTATCTGTTGAATTTGGACCAGCGGTGATTAGGAAGATAGAGGATATTGCTTCCCATGATTAACCCCATGAGGTACTCTTCCCCGTTTTCTAGGTGTGAGAGAGACCTGCTTACTGTTCCCAGTGTGCCCTCCCACTGTTTTGGCAGCAGTTGTTGACCACTGCTCTGAGGTGTAAACAATCATTTTGGAAATGGCCATGTATCCTTAAGATGTTCCTGTCCCACTTCTCACAATGATATGGAGTACATCACTTGAACTGTGCATGTGGTTCAGTTACACCTAATCTGCCCCAGTGCGAAGTTGCACTGAGTAGGTAGACCTGCCAGGGAAGGAGTTAGCACTGAAGAACAAACACTAAGTATGCTGTCCACAAGTATGGTTCAGCCGTGAGGATAACCCTCAGCAGAGAGTTGGTAGCAAACACTTTAGTGGAATAATTTCTTAATCTACTCCAGACTGATTCCCAGGAGCACGTCTATTTATGCCCTTGGCTTAAAATATCTTTTTAAGTGCCAAGACCAGCTCACTACAACATTCAAGGCACCCACTGGTAGTTGAGAGGGGAAGGTGTTGCTGTTATGGTTCCTCAAACTGTCATGTAATTGCTGAAAGCCAAACTGTATTACAGCTTGTCTTTGCATTGTGCTAATTAAACATGAATCCACTTGCATATTGTGTTAAAAATATCCGAAGATGTACAGCTATTCTGATTTTGAAAAATACCTTTACCAGTCCAGCAGAATACATTTCAGTTGACAACACAGAAAGAAGTTGCATGATTCTTATTTTTATATTTGTTGCCTGCCTAAAAATCATCTTTAGCAAGTGATTAATTGCATTTGCAGATACTGCACAATTGCATCAATTATCCATTTAAAATGAATTTCATTCTGAATAGTCAAGAGCATGATGTAGATTAATCAGTAAGTGAAAAGGAAGTATTGTAAGCTGTTTAGAAATACTCATCATGTTTTGTGGAGGCAGAGTGATTTAAATCAAGCAGACCGCTGGAAAAGTAAGGAATACACAGTATCAAATGCTAATATTTTTTCGTTTAGCTTAGCAGCTTTTTATCGGCCTGTTTTGCCTTGGTTTCTGTGCGTGATATAGCAATGATAGTTATAGTGTGGGGATTTAGATGGTTATGAATTTTTAAATTTAGATAAATCAGTTGTGATTATAAATACACTTGTTTAAGTATGACAGCTTGCATGTCTGATCAAAATTTCTCTTTCGGACAAGCTCTGTAATGTCATTTAAGAGCATACTGAACAGCTTACTCAGTTTCTATTATCGGTTAGTTTTAAAAGGGTTTGCTGGTTATTTCATTACACTTTGAAGCAAAAAAGGAAAGTGATATTTTAAATTTCATCTGATTTTTTTGAAAGGTATATTATTATACTAACTTTTGCGGTACCAAACCATTCCACTTACAAATACATTTCAGGAAGTGTTTTTGGTTATTATGGAAAGTTGTGTGGGTGGGCAGGTAACTAGGTAAGCAGATGAAATGCAGATAGATATTGACAAAAACTTAACTTTCCTGTCTAGCATATGAGTGACTTTGGTTTTGTGTAACCTACTGAAAGTTGTGGTTTGCTGCATTCTTCGTTTTACAATGTTACGGTGACAGGAGCATGGTAACAAAAGGCCCGGGTTCCTGTGGGGGAAGCGGGCTTCCAAGCTGTCCAGGAGCCCCACAAAGCTCACAACCTCTGCGGCCTTCCAGCAGGCCCGGTGAGGCCCGGCAAGACCTGGCTGCCACGCGGTCACCTGCGCTCTGCCAGGGCTTGGAACCAGCCCCGTGTCTAACTGCTGAATGTTAAATCAAGAGTTGTGTAACGTGGGTTCAAATGAGGTTAGCATACTTAAACCTGTGCCTGTTTATATTCTTACGGAACAAAACCCAGCATGTACACGCGTTCCTTGAGCCAGATGGTTTGGGGTATTTGGTATGCAATGTCAGCTGTTGTGTTTGTTGCTGTAAGTAAAGGTAAACACCTTTGTAGCGGCTACTAATCGGTTTGGGAATATTTATGAAAGTGCGGATTTTTCAAGCTAAAAATAGTGCTGTGGCTTTTTAAACTCTTTCTGGCTGTCAGAAATGCTCACATGATCCTGAAAGTGCTGCTAAAAATGCTCAGTTTTTAAATATGGTAATTAGGGTTGTCTGTTGTGAGAGCAGTAGATGAGACATTTCCTGCATTTGTAAACTAGTGTCCCTTTCACCCACAGCTTTCTTTGCATCCGATTGTTTGTTGTGTTGGTAGGGCCTGAACTGCCACTGAACCTTCTTGGAGGAGGATCCACGTTGGCCAAGCAGGGAGAGCGAGCTCTGCGACCTGCCGCTCTGCTCCGTGACCTTCTGCTGCAGGGTCTGGAGGTCTTTCCTTTGTTTTAAAAGCCTGACCTCCTCAGGGAATACAATACTATAAACTGGAACTTAAGGCATATATTTTCACTTTTAACTTGGCCATTAAAATAAAGTTTGAAATAAAGATATTTTCCCTTGGGATATGCCAGACTTTGAGTGGATACCATTTGTAATTCTTATTAATAGATCTTATTTATTTCCTTCAATTTTATGGTTAGCATCTGATGACTGCTTTATACTCCAAGTATACCCTGCACTCAGGATGTTCTCCAGTTGTTTACACAGAGTTACTGTTTCTCTAAACTTCCCATCTAGTTCTGAGATTTGTCTACTGTTGCTTATTGTTTAATAAGAATTCCTTTTCCAAATAGAAAAGGACCTTTTTTTTTTTTTTTTCCAGCTGCATAGCTTTTCCAAAAGTGATATATCTGCAGTTTGGAATGACCTGCAAACTTGCATCTTGTCCTAAGAATAGTATTGGGAGTCTGTCAGAGAGGTGAATAACAGCCCTTCTATGCCTGCTGGTGGCTCTTGACTATTTCTAAAGATCTGTCATGTTGACAACGTGGTATAGTGCACTCTTGAGTGAATTTACAAAATATTGCTATAGGAGACCCTCAGTGAAAAATTTCTTTTGAATTAAAAGATAATGGAAAACTACACCGTAACCAGAGTTTAGCTGGAAAGCTGATCAGGTGCAGATTTTTTTTTTCTAAGACTTGAAAATATACCTTTTCTTAGTTGTGACAATAGCAGAAAAGCAGAGCAATGGCCTAACACAGTGCAGGGCTGGTCAGTGGCCTTGCTGTCAGGCAGCCCTCTGCTGTGTTGGCTGCTCAGGGCTGCTCCCTCTGTTTGAAGTCAAAACAGGAGCTTTGACTGTTTTGAGCTAATTTTATCTATCCCTTTCTCCTTCTCTAGCCAGAAACCTATACTTTAATCTCTACATTCAAAAGTGCCACTCTCATTTTTTATTTAAGCTGATAGGTTCCAAAGAGTTCTATGTTTTTGTTTTTGTTTTTTTTTTTGTAAAAGGAGCATTTTAAAGAGAGAAAAAGAAGGGGGGGTGGAAGGGAGGGGGCATGTTTCTGCATTTCTCATACTCTAATCTCAGTACGATGCTCTACTGATTTCAGCATATTTGTTTTGGGAGCCAATACCATCCATGCTGACTGTTAAATTGGGAATATGGTGCACATTTGCAGGGTAGAAAATGTTACTGGCATATACTCTGTTACTCCAACTGTTACACATACACATTTACCTAGTTCAAGAACTGTCATGTAATGAATACGAGATACTTTCAAGCATTTGGGTTATAATTGTTTGCAGAGAGCTATTATTTAATAGGATCCCTCTCTTCTGTTTCAGTCCTAATTTGAAAAATTTGCTTTTTGCAGCCCTAAGAAAAAATGCTTAATTAAAATTATCCTTATGTAAATAAATTAAAAAATAATAATAATGCCACTTTTCTTAGATGCATGTGCCTTCTTGATTTTTCTGTTTACCATACTTTTTTGCATTTACGCCTATTTCCTAACTGAAAACTGCAATTCTGTTGTATTACTCTGGCAGCTGAATTTGAGTAAAGTTTTGGGAGTCAGTGTCATTAATTCTGCTATTGAAAAACTGACAATTGATCTTTATTAACAAGGTATTAAGAATTTGTGTGTTTTGGATCATTGTCTTCTAATAGTTATGCATCGTTGGCTTGCTATCATTCAGCCTGTTGGGCAGGAGATATCTGTTTAAATTTACTGTGGCTCTAATGAAATGCTGAAGTATAAAAGGAATTTGCCCGTTTGTAGTGATTATTACGTGACTGGAACTCTAATGTCATTCTCAGAGAGTCTGATAATGATTATGAATCTCTATTATGATTCATGTTTCTGTGATAAGTTAAGACTTCAAATATATTTAACTGTATTTACTGATTTTAGCATGCCATAATCTGTGGTGTGTGAGCACTGTATGCCTTCAAATAAAAATTGGGGATGATGTTCAGGAGGGGGGAGTATGACACTGAACCCTCCCTGTGGCATTTCTGAAGTCTGTAAAAACTCAGCGGTCCAGCTCAGGTGTGGATAACTACTCTTTTAGCAGCCTTTACCATTGAATGTTAAAGAAAAAAAAAAGCTGTAGTTGAAGTTACGGACTCCAGACTTCATCCTCTAATTCCTTTCTGAAGCTCTCCCTTATGGAACAGTGGAGATGAGCGACTGTCAGGCACTTCACAAGGTTGGACCACTTTTTCTAACACAGAAATAAACATGCCCTGAAACATTCCTGACACATTTTAAAATCTGTCCTTGAAGACCTCTGTTGGAGGTCTGATACCCCTAATAGCTATAACAACCTTATTTTCCAGCTTGCTGACATCTTTTGCAGATCTTACCTTTAGCAGAAAAGAGAACAGTTGGTTGCCATCTTTGTGTAACAACCTTTTACTTATCTTGCAGTGTAGCTGTGCACTTGCCAACATTGTGCTGTGTGACTAAATAAATCTAATTCCAAGTATGACATTAGACTTGTTGATCAAAAATGGGGTTTTAAACCTGTGAATCAGTCAGCAGAAACATGAGATGAGATCATGTTCTGGTATCTATATTTGTCATTGCTGTGAAATCTCAGTTACCCAAGGAAAGGGGGAAGGAGGACAACTATGGATGTAACCTCGCTGTAGCAAAAACAACAGTACCCAAAAGCCCAGAAATAGAGAAGTAATGTAGCATGTGCAGACTTGAGTAGACTGCAAGGGAAGTTTTAAATAGAAGAACTGTTCTGAGGCATGAGTAGCAAGTTCTCACTCATGCATTGAGCAGCACTGTATTGCAGCCAATGTCTGGAAGAAAAAAGAGTCAGGTTAATTTACAACCCCAAAATCTGCTCATGGTTTGGCTATTTTCAACTTTTCAAAATGAATACCCTTTGTAGTACCAATGTTTTCTCTGGTTAGCTAAAAAAGGTTAGGTTTGGGAGCTTAGAGTTGATGAGGTCTGTCTCCTTCTGGCATCTGCTGCTACCAAGGCTCTGTCTTTTTTTCAAGATGAAGTCAACATATGAAGGCTGTGTGTCAGATTTCTGTTGCTAACTTGCTGCTTGAGGTTGAGTTTGTGATTTATGAGGTTAGTATGGAATATGCTTCATACAACAAGAATTGCTCCTTGACGTGTGGTTCCACTGTGAAGAGGGATTGGAAGAGATGGCATACACTCAATACACATTTTTTCAAATAGTTCTTCCATTAGTGACAGAAGTTACTTTCAGTGAGCTATACTGGCTTTGCAGTGGAAGCCAACTCTGTTGCCTTGTGCTCTGATTAACATGCAAAGAGAATTGCTGCCAAGATAATAGGTTCAAAGACGTGGGGTGGTGAGTGAACAAAAGGGGAGGGAAAAGGAGGGACAGAAATCCAGCTTGATTTATAATCCAAAAGTTTGCTTGCGAGGCTGGTCATGATTCTTTTCTAAAACAAAAGCAGCCCCCTCTTCCTACAACCTTCTTTCTGCTTATACACTGAAAATAAGTTTCTCAAATCTTTGAGAGACTGAAAACACCAAACCTGTAAAGTGGCCTTTCTGGGTAGAGCCGCCTTTCTGAGTAGATCCATCTTTTGAGAGAAATTGGAAGTTTTATTATACACCATAAAGCTTTTGTAGAAAATAAGATTGTCTAACTAGTTAACTTAGTTGTTTGGAATTTATTCCAAATTGCTACCATTTGCTTTGACACGACTTGATATGGCAAGTATATACATTGGAAAATTGTACTACTGTAGCAACAAAAAATGGTGATTAACTTTTGGCTTTATCTAGTTAAGATCAAGCTTTGAACTGAATTCTCTTAGTGTGTTGACAGCTGAAGATTTATGTCTTCCAGCTATATTCCTGTTGCAGAGTTGGCAGAAGTGACCTCTCCAAAGAAGGTCTTTGTTATGGATTTTGCTGTGTTTACATTATTGCCGTGAGGGTTGCAATGAAGTACAGTACATTAAAGCTAATATATCACCTGCTGACAGTGGTCTTATCTCATTGGTACCTCTTTCCCTTTTCCAGTATGGAAAAAAATGCAAACATGAAGAATCTAAGGATCAGGAAAGGAAAGTTAATAGTTTTAAAGAGTGTTAGCGTTAATGTTAGGTCCCTGTGTGCACTGTATTTTTGTGCCTGGCCAAGTCATTCCATAATTTCGTTTTCTGTGAAGTTAATGTGAAAATGTCTTTACCAGAGTAAAGCTGCCAAGGGACAGAAAAAGCAGTTTGTTTGAGATTTAGGGAATCTATCATAAGCAAGGAGGTGGCAGGGGAGGAAGCAGTATTGGTAGCTTTTCCACCTCTGTGGAGGCCTTCAGCTTGAACTGTTCCCTGTCAGCATGGAGCAGCTTTTTAAAGACAGGTGCCCAAGCATACCATAGCCTGCCCTATACAAGTCCAGGGTGGCTGGTGACTAGTTTCATCAATCACTCTGTCTTTTTGCAATGGGTTGAGAGATTCTGAATGTCCTGTTAGGTTGTGTGAAGTTAAGGGAGGAAATCTACTGACTATACAGGGCCTTGATGCAAAATCTCACTCCTCTCTCTTCCCAGAGGTGGTGGGAATGGCCTTCTGGCATATTGAACCAGAATGTCAATGGAAGCATGGTGGGACTCTGGACTGAGCAAACAGGACTGTAGATGCCCTCCCATTTCTGTGAAAGTTGTTGCATACGCTCCATACAAAATGGGCTTTTCAGACCTCCCTGTCAGGGGGGTGATGTTACTTACTACTCGTTTTCTCTTTCAAGCACTGGCTCAATAATATCCACACAGTCAGTGTTCTATAGGCGTAAATACGTGCTTAGTTTCAAAATGTGCTTTGAAATCTCTCAACAGGGTGCTTCCCAGGGATCCTTTGAGGATGGGGAGATGAACCTCAGTGGACCTACAGAACTGTTGTCATCTCAGAGGGCCCGGCTCCCTGTCAGGTAGGAACATCTTCGGTGCGGCGCTGACTTGAGCATGTTTTGTCAATATGCAAGTCAAGACTGACTTCTTCCACCTGCGCCTGTGTTGTGCTCATTATCATCATGATCTCTTCTTCCTCATCCTTTTTCCCATTCTAAAAATTCACTCAGTGCATATACCGAAGAATTTATTTGCACATGGCAATCTTTTACCCTGGTTGGCAATTATGGAAAGTTTTACTTGTGTTTGCAGTATAAGGGTAAGATGGAGGTATGATACTGTTGTATATTCAGTGGTTTGCAATTTTGCAAGTATTTAATGTCTCCAGATAGAGGATGTTCTTACGTAGTATGTTATATCTGAAATAACCATTTGGCTGAACCATATAATCATAAAACAATCTTTTTCAGTTAAAATGTCACCTCTGTAAGGTTATTACTTCACTATATACTGTAGTAGATTTTATTTCTATGTTTATACACTGTGAAAACTATAGCTAATATTTGCAGTATTTCCCTGTGCATTACCTCACTAGGGTAGTCAGATTGAATGCATCTATTTCCTCTCTTCATTTACAACAGACCAGAGATGGCTAGTGCTGTTAGAACTGAAGGTAGTAGGGTTCATATTGTTAATTTGGGAAATACCTTCTATTTTGACCAGTCTAAATTTTGAATGGAACTTAAGTAAATATATAATCTGGCTTGGAAGCCAATACAGTAGAATTTGATAGCGGTATAGCTGAAATAAGAAGAAACTAGGTGTTCTCAACAAGTTTAATATTTAGTTTTGGGGTTTATTGTTCCTGAAATCACAAGGAAAATCCTGAATGGCTGAACTGAAGTTAAAAACAAAACAAAACAAAAAACACACCACAAACCTTTAAATAACTGCTTAAAAAAGCAGTTTACATTTGTTACTGCAGCCTGACTTGTTAATTTTGGTGTATAGTATCACAAAGTAGGTCATTCAAATCCTCAGTGTTGATAATAAGGATTTGACCTGGCAAATTTACAGCAAAGTGTTTTCATATTGTTACTCTCCTGCCCCATCCTAAGCCTAAATTTCAGTTTTGAGTGGAGATTAAGGTTGTGCTAAAATAACCTTTTTGAGTAGGGAAGGGAATTAAGGTATTCAACACACTTTGTCCAGTGTATTGTGTTTGCTGAAAAACTGTAGTGATATAATAACATGTTATATAATAAGTGTCATATGGGAGATGTGTGTGTGACAGGTAAGACATCAAAAATAAATTTCCATTTCAATTTTGAGGAAAGCAAATAATCATTTACTGTAATTCTGCAACTCATAGTTGTTTGTCAAAACAGTATAAAATAAAAACAGTGTAATGAATAATATCTGCATGCTGTAATCTTTGAGCATTTATCCTCACAAATACCTGAGAAAAAACAAGTGCTAATATTCCCATTTTATATAGATGGGGTTCCAGGAAAGAGGCATGAAGTTCTATACCCAAAGCATGTGCAGAAGTCTGTCAGAGCAGGGACTCTGGTTTTCTGGCCCATGCCAGGGTTTTGCTGGAGAGATCACCTTCCCTTTTAAGAGCACATAAAAATCAGTCTTTTCCATACAAGAGAGTTAATTTCTTAGTCTTGTTCTGTGTGTCATCATTTCATTTCTTTCATGGGAGATTTTTTCACCTTGGTATGGTTGTGCTTCTCGACTCGTCTGTCTGCATTTTTTCCCCTCTGAGCCCTCCTTGTCACCTGCTTTTTTATGCCATTTTGTACTTCTCTTGCTGGCTGGCACTGATGTGTATTTTTAGAATGGTATCATGGAAAGGAATTGGAGTGCTCTTCCAGCCTTCTTTGCACCTGCCAGGCCTCTAAGTTACATGCTAGCTGATTAGTGTTCATCATGCAGGTATTGAACTTAGCTTAGTTGCTAATGTTTTCTTCTCTTTATATAATTTTGCTCAAGTCATCTACAGTTTGTTTCACCTGAGGTAGTTATTATGCATCACCAAATATATGCACTCATTTGTCTCTTGATCTGTTAATTTATGTGGATTAATCAAGCTCTGCTCATGCTATGCTCAGATTTATTGTTGTCTTTATGCTTTTACTAGCATGTTTTAGATCATCTAAGTTCTCTTAGGAGTTATCTGAGCACGTGTTAGTGTTTATCAGGTTAACCAAGTTATTGCTTATATTTGAGATTCTTCAGAAGATGGTGGTTGTATTCACTTGTATTTTGGTGGTGTCATCAGAAACTTTGGCAGTGAGAAAGATGACAAGACGTCTGTGTTATATTTCAAATCCTGAAATGGACAGGTCTTCTCTATTATATCACAAAACACTCAATAATGAACCTAATTCTCTCAAATTTTTTGTTGAAATATGCAAACCCCCTTGGAGGGAGGAGTATGGAAGGAAAAATGACAAAGGATATAGATTGGGTCCCACTCAATGACTGAGCATCAAAGTGCTGAACCAGACAAGGAGTAGAGGAAAAACTAGTCGGAACAATGTATTCCCAAGAACCTTTCTGTGTTGGTTGTAATTTTTTGTAGGTATGTGATTCATCATAATCTGGATTGAGATTAATGACTTAAAGAAAAACACTGACCAAAAAAACCATCAACAGCAACATAGAGAGGAGCAGTGTTTCCTTAAATGCAGAACTCCAGTGAAATAGTTCTACCAAAATATAACTTGCTGTGCATCCTAGGGGCCTGAGGAGACGAGTACATTGAGATTTTTTTAAAACACTGTTTTGCCTGAAAGTATTGATAAAATGAGCTGTTGGTTTTTTTTTTGGTTGTTTTTCCACTCCCTAAAAATTATGAAATATGTTCAAGTATTTGCAATACATTCACATTTCTTAAAACAGTGTAGTTAGGGGGAATTCAGAAAACACTGCTCTGTAAAACTTGTTGGCATTTCTGTGAAATTTACCAGAATTTTAAAAGTTAAAGAATATATATTTTAAGGCAGTGATTTTGCTGTTGTATAGCTTTCTCCTTAGAGAAGTGCGGAGTTATTTTAAAAACTGTTTTATAGAGGTATTTTCTTTAGGAGGAATTGTTTTATAAAGAAAAAATAATGAATCAATCACTAGAGACTATCTATCTTTCTTACTAGTATCTTAATTTGATTGAATCTAACTAATTATTTGTATTAGAAGCTCTTATTAATAAAACGATGAAAACAGTTATTTCCACAAAAAAACGTAAGTAACATCTTGATATATAATTTGGTTCCTTTCGCGCTGTTCTTTCTGGAAAATAAGTAAATTATAATTTGTGCAGGTGTCTGTCTTGTTGTATTTCAAAGGTTTTAGGGCCATGAAGGACCACCGAGTCATGATACTATAAATCTTCATTTAAATAAGTCATGTTAAGTTTAATGATGTTAATGAAACTAATATTTCAGCCTGAGAGCTGCTCCGTGCTATGGAAGAAAAGAAAACCACTATTGTGACTGCTGCTTTTACCAGAAAATACTCCTTTCTGCCATTGAATTTGATCATTATGACCTATAGCACTTAAATAAAATAGCACCTAGTCACCTAAGAAAATTATCTGAGGCTTCTCATCAGAGCAGCAGCCTATCTGAGGTCAATGTTCCTTCTCTAACTGTAGCCAGTAATGGGTATTTCAGAGGGAAGCAAAATAAAGAACATCGTGATTAATATTTTATGATTGTGAAACCTGGTCAGTTGAAGGGAAAGGCTTCAGACCTGGCTTACTTTATAATTCTCATTCAAGTAGGAAAACTGTTCCATTTGAAGTAAATCAGTTCATTAAATTAAGTAGTTAAAATTAGAAAGGTGCACATTGGGTAAATGAAATGATGGGCAGTGTGGAGGACTTTTAGCTCCTCTATGAAGAAGCTAATAGGAAGGAAATTTCCTTGCCTGGATTCTCTAGAAAACATTTCACTGTAGAAGTACTGGGAAACTTTTCGGGACTGTATCCCTCAGGAGTCTGAAAAATTTAACATGACCTTCTGAGAGATGAACTTTGCTGGAGGAAGACATGAGACAGCCTGTTACTGGCAGTTCTTAAAGGAATAAATAAAAGCAGGACTAATTATAATCCTCTTGTAATTTGTGAAGGTGGATTTTTTATTTTGTGTTTGCTGGTAAAGATAATGTTCAGAACAAGAGAAGCCAAGCTAATACCATCATTGTAGAAAATTTGGTATTTTTCCTTGCTGCCTATTCTAGATGAGGACTGAAAGATTTTTAAATGAACAGTGGGGTCTCAGTACTCTACAGAAATCAGAGTGAAATGTGTTACAGCCCAAAACCTTTAGTCCCGTAGCACAGTGTACATGGAAATACTGAAACTTTTCTTCTGTTTCTTAGTAAAAATGACAGTTTTAAGAGACGGGAAACTTGTATCTGCTTGGAAGTGGATGTTTAGCTTAATAGCAGTGGATTAGTTGGAACTGAAAGAGTAATTTATGCATAGATAATTCATTACATGTTTTCATTATGTTCTGTTTTGCTGTCTTCCCACTTCTTTTTAGCAGAGGTCAGGGTTAGTTCCTTGGTTTAGGCACTGTAGATACATAATTAAAGTGTAGCGGCGGGGTTTTTTCTTCTCTATATTTTACTTTTTTTTTTTAACCACCTTCTGTGTCTTGCAGTAGTCTAACAACACAGAAGTGGAACAACTTGATTAAAAAACAAAAAAGACAAAAACCTGTGCCTGCAGGCTGTCTGATTTGTCTTTAAACTTATAGACAGCTGATCTTGTGAGAGCTAACAAATTTTAGTGGGGAAAAATCTGTATTGCAGCGACATCTTTACTAGATTAACACATTTTAGATATGAGGAGATGATTGGTTGCCTCCTCAAACCTGAAGCTGGAAGATTATGACATTATTTCATAGTAAATATTTAAATTTTTTGTGAGTGTTTTTGTTGTTGTTGTTTGTTTGTTTGTTTGTTTCTTCATTTTTTTTCCCCCATGTGGAATGGAACAGCTGAAACATGCCTGACTCTCTTAGAAGCAAGTGAGCAGTTTTGGCTGTGCCTGGAAAGCTCCTTTGTGACCCTTCACATTATTATTTTCTCCTCTCCTTGCAGGGTACTCTCCATCACTGTTTGGATATTGCTCAGACTTACATCTATCTTTGAGTGTATTCACACTATTTAGTATCTCCAGCTACAGTTTCTTCTTTATAGTTTCCAAGTCATTTTCATCAGAACTTTTGAGCATCTGGTTTAAAAGGGGAAGGAAAAAATGGAAACAGGGGTAGGAGGTGGGAGGAAAATGTGTTTTCTGGCAGCTGTAGTTAGGCTGCCTTCTCCAAAAAGATGGGTACAGATACTTCATTACCATTAGCAACTGACTGGTAATGTGTGAAAGAAGTGCATGGGCAGTCATCACCCTCTTTATTTGGATAGATCTGCGTGTGCTTCGTCTTAAAAATTCCCTTTATAACGTGGTATCACCCATAGCCTGTGCACTCTAACAAATGCGAGCAGCCCTTGTTCGTGGATTCTCTCCTCCCCGGAATGGCAGCATTGGCCGGTGGGGCTGGAGGCATGTGTGAGGGACAAGCAGGGAAGAGCAGCTCAGTAACTTCACCTATGAGTGAGCTCTCTCTGCATCTGAGTGACATTTCCGTCAGCTATGCTTATCTGTTTGCAACGGGGGACATGACATCCTGTGCTGAGATTTTTTTTTTCAAATACAGCAGCTTGCTAACTGTACCCTTAAAAATATACAAGGAATTCAGTGATCTATTGAAAGCCTGTTGCTTAGTTATGTGCAGGTGTTGAATAGGGATAAAATGGAGAAGAATATGCTATTGGGATGATAAATACTTAATAGGCAGTAGATCCTTGTGACATGCACATGATGACAAGTTTTGCCCCATGTAGAAAGAACTTTTTTTTCTGAGGTGCTGTCTTCTACGTGTTTAAAAAAAATAATCAGCTGTAGGTTGCGTCTTACTGCATTCTCAAAGAGAAGTCCTACCAAAATCCTCCTAGCACTGGTAATTTGGGAAGGTCAAATCCCCTTAGCGAACAAAATCTTACTGCGAAACTGCAAAACATTTACCTGTGGAGAGAGGTCCCTTTTAAGCATCTGCGTTTCAGCGGCTGAGATCAGTTCTTCACTATTATTGGATAGTTGGTAGAGGAGCCTTCAGCTGTCAAAGCTTTCCCTATTGTGTATTTGACAAATTGGTAATACCTGATGCAGTTTTCAGGAGAGGGAGCTATAATGTTTGACAGCAAGGGCACTGTCAGTGTGAAGAACAGACTGATGGCCACTGAATATGCAGCGCTCCATTTAAATTTTGCTTTCTGTGTTAACAATGGACTGTTGTGCATGCTCACTACACACACACGTACACAGACCTTCTTTCTCTTCTCTAAACTGTACTCATCAGCATTTTTAATAATATGCATGGCAAGCCTTCCTGCCAAATGTGATAGACTGTAAAGAATCTGGCAGAAATCAATAAACATCCAGCACTGAAGAATTTACATAGTAAATGACGACAGCTTCTTCAGGTTAAAAATCAATAGTATGGTGTTGGCTGTGGCCTTGGATGCAGCAGGCAGGTAACGCAGGGCAGGTGCCGTCCCTGCTGAGACCACAGACATGGTTAGTGCAGCAGTGGAGGGGAAGGGAGGCACCAGCACGCATTCGAAGAAGCTGCAGTGCAGTGTTTCTAGTTGGGGTAAACCTTGCAATTCTGATTAGTTTCACTGAAATAAACACTTAAAAAGTTCGCTTACGTTGATTGCTGTAAGAACATACCTGTACTTACTGCATTGCACACCCAGCAGGGACAGGATTTTCTGAGGCACTATCTCTGTCTGCTCCTGGGAAACGCACTGATGCTCTGTGCTTCACTCACCTGTGAACTGATGCTCCTGGCCTCTCATCCCTAGCCTGCAGTTGGACTCCAGGTCTTTGCATACTGACTTGATAGGTCAGAGTTGGCTTTTCACTTAGTGCAAAATGCATTTGAGATGTAGAGGAGAGATTCAAAATAGGAATAGGTTACAAGTAGGTTACTAAGTTTTGGAAGTTAGCTTTTCTTCTTTGGGGATTAGGTTGTTTTTTTTTAAATGTGTTGAATATTGCAGAAAATCCATCCAATGTCAATATCAAAGCTGTCAACCAAAATATGGAAGGCTGCTCTGCATTCTCCCCCACCACTCGCTATCAGTTTTTCAACGTGACTGTCAAACTCAGAGTCCCAGCACCTTGGGGTTCCTTGTGCCTGTAGAGTTTAATATCCTTAAACTTAAAGCTCATCCTGTTCAGCATTTCATTCACCCATACCTATTCCCCAATTCTCTTGCCACTGTAGTTTAAATTGCAAGTCAGTGTGGACCAGTATGCTGCTGGAGTTAAGCTGTTCTTTTGGGCAGATGAAACCAGCTGGAAGATGGACAGTAGGAGTGGATGATGTCAATTTTTTCCAAGTCTTTAATCTTTGAGGTTTCTAAATCAACAAAGCTGAATCCCAGATATCCTGCTTTAGTTATTTATTTTAAACTCTCAGGCCTTCATAGGTATGATATAAAAACAGTGTGTCCTCTAAGGTCTATTAATGTTGTTGTGAAGGACAGTTTTCTTTTTAGGTTTAAATAATAACCACATTTGGGAATGAAAAGTAATTCAGAGTTGTAGTTTTTTCATTTTGAAATATAAAGTACCTTTTAGATACATATATGTGGTGTCCTCTTGTTCTGGATATTTAGTGCTTTAGTACATTACTTCTAGGATGTGTCACTGTTTTTAAAAGTAACAAACGATCTGCATGCTACTTGTTTTCAGGAAGAAACCAATTTTTCCTAGTGAATAGATTTTAAAAATAAACTTGTATGTTATCTTTGGTCTTGAGCTGACTTATAACTGTAAGTGCATTGATTTAAGATGACAGGTAACCTGTCTGTCATGGTCACCCCCAGAAAATTACTGCTCTATTTTACCGTTGCTTAGGAAGACAACTCTTCACGGGAGTCCTTAAGCAACACAGCGTTATCTGGGGACAACCAGGATTTATTTAAATTTCTCCCTTTACAAATGAAAGCCCATTTGCTACTGTTGAATATTTTCTGGACCTTTAGGACTTAACTCCCTTATGTGTTTTGGTTCTGTACAAGTTCAAAAGATAATACAAGTACCATTTTAATGATATTTTTGTCTATCAAGAGAATTGATGGAAATTGAAGGTGGACCTGAAAGAATAGTTAACTTCCTACATGTGTGTTTTTGAGATTTTGGGAACAATCCTGAGTGGAATCTAGCTTTTCTTTCTTTGTTTTTAGTTTCACTAGAAAAAAAAAAGTTTACTAAGACCAAACAAAAAAAAAAAAAACAAAACACACCAAACCTCATAGGAAGATTTTTGTCAGGATTTCCAAGCCTGGTTCATGAAGTAGGGGGGAATACAGGAAAGAAAAATAGCAATACATGCTGATAATGCCTGTGTAATAGATATAGTAAAATGGAAATCTTTTATGTCAGGATCAATAGTGGTTTGTTGTTCAGGATTTGTCCATTTCATTTATGTGGAATACAAAGTCATTCCAGTCAGTCTTTTGTGGAGAAAAAAATTACAGAAACCCTCTCAAAACTGTATAAGTGTATTTTCTCATTCCATATTTAACTGAGCAAGATAAGGATCATTGTACCAAGGGCAAGTTGCTTCTGATTAATCATTATGCAGCTGGATAAAAGCTTTTTTAAAATAAAAGTATTACATTATTAGAAAGCAATGGCAGAATTTGTCTAAGATCAGTTGCAGTAATTGTTGTTTCCCTTGTTTTAGGTGTACTGTGTGTTTTTCTGTAATGCCCAGTCTGGCGTAACGAGGGCCTCCCTTCAAGGGTGGTCACAGATTCTGCCCTTACAGCTGTGCCCTTCTGCCCATTCTTGCATCGAATCAAAAGGCCACAGGCCAGGGCGATCATTCAGCAGATCCCTGCAGAAATTATTGCTCAGGAAAACACTGTTGGGGGAAGGAAGGAGTCAGAGGTGTTTCTCATCTTGTAGAGGTGCGCTCTCTAGATCTGTTGTAAGGTGTTTGCAGAAATGTCAGTCTTCTGTTCAACAGCAGCCTGCACTTAGATCAGACTGACTGGGTCTGTAACTCAGGGCACTATGTAAAGTGGTCACTCAGTTCAGCATTTACAGAACTGGTAAAACTGTAGGATTGATGTGCAGGCATAGACAGAGCTTTTTAGAGTTCAACTGGATTAGAGTATTCCTAATGTGAAGGGAAATACCCAGTAGCTTTCCTCTGGCCACTAATCCCAAGTGTTGCTGTTCGGTGTGATTCAGGGGGAGGGAAGTGTAATGGTAAATGTAGACTAGCACAGAAGGTAGGAATTCCGTACTGAAATGTAGAACTCGCCCCCTTCTGATCTTTTTTGAAGTTCTAGCCAATTCAAGTACCTTCCTTTTCAAACTGTGATCACCCAGAATAGAACTAAGGTCACTGCAAGGCTAGCAGTGTAAAATACTCAATAGGAAAAGAAACGGCATCTAGCCATGAAACAGCAAAAAAATGTTTGTTGTATTGTCAGAGATAATACAGAGGTTATTGGTAATGCTTTTTGAGGAAGGAAACTTCCTGAAGAAATGGGCTGAGTTGCAATTTTGATCATATTTTTTTTGTGTGTGTGTATGTCTGAGGTTGTATGCAACACAGGGCAGAAAGCAAGATACTTAAACATAATTCAATTAACTTGCTTATTTGTTTGATGTCTTTAGTGTGTGATCTGCGTGTTCATAATGGGTCCACATGGGGATAATTGACTGAAGCAGCTAATGTGAAACTTAAGTTAAAAAGTTGCTTTTTTTCTAGAACATGTAGAATAAAATTTCTTTAATGGAATGAAGTATCCCCTGACTTCAAAGCGTATTTTAAATATTCTGGTTAATCTACTAAAGGATGCACTTAGGAAATTGTCTAGTGTTTGGTGTCTTTCTTTTTCCAAGTACACAAATCCTAATCTAAAGAAAGATTAAAGAAATTTTTAGGCATTTTGAATTTCATCAGATTTTCTATATATTAGTGAGCTCTGAGTGTAATATCGCTTCTATACTTTATGCTATTTCATCAAATCATTTTTTTTTCGGTTAGAATTTGTTTCTAAGGTAGAAAATTATGTGAAGAAACATATGAGATGTTTTCTTGTGCTCTTTTTTTAGTGAAATGACAAAAACGGTGGAGATTTCTGGGGAAGGTGGACCCTTGGGAATACACGTAGTGCCCTTTTTTTCATCTTTGAGCGGAAGGTAAGATATTTTTGGCATTGCTCAAGAAGTATTTTAATGAAAGGATTTCAGTTTCAGTTCTATTAAAGTACCAGTTGTATAACCATAAGGAAGAGCAAATGCTTAAAAATATGTAAAAATTGTTACTTGAGTCTATGACCCTGTCTTCTATTACCAAAATGTTTACTAGTCTTAGTTACATGAGACAATACCAACCAATTTGTTCATATTTGTTCTTTTAATTGTCTCTGTTTTTCTTCTCTGAATGGTAAACTAGACTCTGAGCAGAACAATGTATTTCTAAGATGTCAGGGTTGGTTATATTTTGTTGTGTTTTTGTTTGTTTCTTGTTTTCAGTTGGATTTCTCTGCATAGGCCCTTTCTTAATGACTTGTCAGAAAAGAAAAGTCAAAAAAAAAAAATCTGCTTGCTTGGTCATGCCTCATTTTTTTTCAAGCTACCTTTCAGATTTGGTTGCATAGCATTTATAAAATGTGTACTATACCGTGAACTTTTCTTTGTCACAATACAATTACTTTAATTATAAATGATTTAACATAGTCTCTTGAGATCACAAAAGCCTATTATAGCAGCATGCTCATATTGATGTACTGTAGTTAAGACTGTGTCAGCATTTTCATTATAACTATTTTCCAAGCTATGTAACTGGAATGGTAAAAATAAAAAATAAATAAATAAAACATCTGGACTGAAATTTGACATGCGAAGGCTTAGCCAGAGAGTTAATTTGACACTGGAAGCCCTGTATAAGAGATGGGAAATTGCCAGTGCCATAAATGACACTATTATATAGTAAAGTGGCTGCCTGTAATACAAAGCCAATTATTGCAAAAGTAAAAATTGTCTAATCCTTAAATGTTTCTTTACTTGTCAACTTTCACGTAGGACAGAGAACATGAAGGATTAAACTGCCTTGTAAAGGTCTGTATATGTAAATGTTTTCTCAGTGCCATCTGTGATTGTTAGTTAACCCACATTCCTTCAGAATATTTTATTTGCCAAAGGGGAAAGTAGATAACCACTTGCTGGAAAAATGTCACTGTCTCAAGAAGAAAGTTGGTCTTGCATGGGAACTGAAGGAGGTCTGAGTTGTGTGAGGCTTTGCAGGCTGCCTCTTTTGAGCAAGGTGCTTGTGTTCATTGTCCAGCACAAAATACAGACAGTGGTTGTTTGGTTTGGGTATGCCATGAATGTTGGAGTGTGTACACTGTATTTCAAAATGTGATGAAATCACAAGCTGTTAAAATCAATAATTTTGTAACTGTAATGCCGTTCTGTATTGAAATCTCACTGTTTTGGGTGTAGCTTTTAAAGACCTCCATAATGAAAGAAAGGAGTTCCTTGGTCTGCATAGTGTACATTTTATTATGTCTTTATCTACAAATGCTCTTGGGGATCACTCAGAGCACAGTAGTGGGTTGTGGGTGTTGTTTTTTTATTATTTTTTTTACAAATGTCCTACTTGTTTAAACAGTTGTTTTGAAATTGTAATGACCCTCGGCAGAACCGTATATCTTTGTAAGAGCACGAGGGTGACTTAAATCACTCTTACCTCTTAAGCACTAGGCCCAGGCTTAATTAAACAAATTTTAACTCATCAAAGATGAGAAAGTACAGAAGGACATCTTTTATTTCTGTTAGTGACAGGGTGCAATTTATGGGGGCACGTTGGCCATGACCAACTTGGTCTGGTATTTCAATTGTAAACAGTTATCTACTAATAAGGTAATGCTGGCTTTAGACCTAGTGCTGCTGCAGAGCAAAATTTTTCTAGAGGTAGTTAAAACATCTTATTAATTTATGAACTCTTATATAGGAATTACAAAACTAATGGAAATATTTTTTCCCTTTCTTCAGCACTTAGGTATCGTTAAAAAAGGAAATTAAACTTTAATAGTGCATTAAAACAATGCTAAAACTGAGATTGTATGAAATAATTAATGGAGTCGTGAATTTCAGCTGCCATAGCATGTGTAACTCAGCCCACTCAGTTACCACAGTGCTCACAATAAGTTTTAGACAAGTGGGCGAGCCTATAGCGTTATATGAATGCAGCACCTAGGCACAGTAGGATTAGGGAAGATTATAGCAACTGACTTAATTTTTAATTTCTTTAATTTCCCTGCTTCTATTGGTTTCTATCTTTTTGTAATTACATTGAACTAGTTCTAAGTGTGTAGCTTTTTGATTGCAGCTGGTTGGATGGTTGTCATCAGTAGGGCCGTGGGCCCTCACCACTGCTTGCCCTTTCAATCCTTTAGTGAAGGGTAGCACAGGCTGCAAGAAAATCCTGATGTGATTTTTTTTTTTTTGTGAGATGTTTTGAAGACATAATATTCGGTTGGAACCAAGTTTTCATTTAAAGTACGTTGCTTTAGACATAAATATCAATTTTAAATCTTACTATAAAGTAAATCTAACATCAGAATGTTACACATGAACAATGAATATCATGTCATTTGAAATGGCTTGCTGTGAATATGTTGAATGGAATTAAATATGAGAGGCAGTCATGAATCTGAGAAAAAAGTGCAAGACTTCTGTTTTGCGATTGGAGTGCTGGCAAACTTGGAAATTGCACATTAATATTTTATGGAGTATAATCAATAGAAAATGGTCTCTAAAGGTCATCTGTCTGTGCTGATGTGGTATGGAAATTTAGTGGATAAAACTGGATGATAAAAGGTCTTCACAAACATGCAGTTGTCAGGTTTTTGGGACCTTATATCATTTGATATATCTACGCTAAGCTGTGATTTGCAATACAGATACTCCAGGTAGGTCAGGAATATCCCAGTGTTCGTAGCAGTTAGCCACGCTGGAGTTTTGCTTCACTTAATGCAGCACGAGAAGTTTCTGTGCTGCACCTCAGTTTTCAATTTGCACATAACTTGGTTTAAAAAACAAACAAACAAAAACAAACAAAACCTTAGCTTTTGATGTTCTGCTGCTGTCCTACAATGTGAATAAATGGTATTGCTGTCATGTATCACAATAGGGTCTTGAGAACTGAAAAGTTTCAGAGACTTCTCAAACATAGAAACTTTGGTTATTTCTGTCTAATTCTATTGCTGGTTTAGTTTATTACCGTCTAGTTAGAACATTAACTTTTAAAGAGTTTGTGATAACCATTTGTGATTTTCTTCAGAGCAATTTAATCTTAGTGTCAGACATGTATTGCATAAACTATGTTCAACTTTTTATCTGAATGTGGAGATCTAGGTGTTTTCCTTCATTTCTCTAAGTATGACCTACAGGATTTAATGCTTCCAGAAGTTCTAGCATGTGGATTAGCGCTAATATCCAGCAGTTTTTCTTGGTGTTTCTTGTAGTCCACTTCTTGTTAATTGAAGCAAGAACTGGAAATTCTTCCTTTAGGTTAAGCACTTCATAACAGTCTATCTCATCTCATATAAAGCAGAGATAAATGTATATATTTAGCTGGTATAAATTAATACCAGCAGAATAAGGAAAGTTTTCATATTAAAAAATAAAATATTTTCCCTTTTAGGATGCTGGGACTCTTTATCCGTGGTATTGAAGAAAATAGTAGATCTAGGCGTGATGGGCTTTTCCATGAAAATGAATGCATTGTGAAGATCAACCACGTGGACCTCATAGATAAAACCTTTGCACAGTGAGTGCTGTTTTTACTGATATTTTTAACTAGATAAGATTTTATACGATGCTGAGTTTATAGAAATGGCTTGTTTAAGTCGATAAATATTTAGTTTGGTTAAAATGATGGAGAAAATGATAACTGGAAGAAAGTTTGTGATTTTCTTTCTGAAACCTCTAAAAAAGGTGTAAACTGGGGATAAGAATCTTTTTGTAATCTTAATAAACCTTTTCTGCTTACTCAATTTAAATGACTTCATTTTTTTAAACTTATCTTCACATTCTAATTCTTCTGTTATTTCTCCATATTGTCTTCATAATTTTTTCCTTGTAAGAACTTCAGAGTGAATCAACTTTGCAGCATATTTTTGATGTCCTTTTTCAAAGGAAATTAGATTTTTCTGGGCCTAAAGCTTTTTTAGGAC
Source organism: Cygnus olor (assembly GCF_009769625.2). Classification (NCBI taxonomy): domain Eukaryota; kingdom Metazoa; phylum Chordata; class Aves; order Anseriformes; family Anatidae; genus Cygnus; species Cygnus olor. Next base: position 13,805,161 of record NC_049174.1, on the reverse strand, counting down.
TTAGGTTTTTAGAAATACTAGTACTGTCAAACTATGATTAGTGGAGCTAAATGGTAAGTCTCACCTTTTATGACTTTTATGAAAAATCTGTTGACATTTATTATCCATCTCAAATTACTTTAAGTAACAGGTTGCTTTGATTGGCTATGAATTAATTTGACATTGTTGCAAGAAAATAGCCTCTCAAATTTCAGATATTTGCTGTAGTAATTAAATAGTAATTTGTTTTTAACTTCTAATCCATATATTTAGACAGCTGAATGATTGTTTATAATAAAACAAAAACCTATTGAGATCTTAAGGGAGTTGAGGCTTGGCTTAACTTTCTGAACAGTAAGCGAAATGTTCAAGATTTCTAGACAAAAATACATAATTTCAATTTTGGGGATAAATATTTGCAAAACAGGCTTTGCTAAAAAACAACATGGTTCTGTAGTAGATATTCCCCTGTTTCTGTGGCTGTTTTTTTTTCCTCCTGATGAATTTTCCAGTTACTGCTTTCTGAATATTTGGTGCTAAATATGTTCTCTCATCTACCGTCGTACAGTGTAGCTGCAGTGGCCTTGGACCTGAGGAAAAAACTATGGGCAGTGCAGATTCAACATCCACAGTACATGCATTTGGGGGCTAGGGGAATATTTTTGGACAAGCTCTAGCCTATAGGTCCCTATGAATTCTCCTGAATTACCTTCTAGAATACCTTCTGCGTCATCACCCCTGACTGTTGAGAACAGCTAGAGAAAGCACCTTTCCAGAGTGAAGTTAATCTTGTGAATATGCCTTTTAGTTTTCATCTGGCAAGATACAATTGTACTAACCTGATAGAAGTCCAAGTTACAAAAATGCAGCAATTCTAATAGATGTGAAGAAGTACTGTCCTGATAACTACTGACCCAGAAATAGTCAGTAGATTCTCCTTTGATGGCAAAATCTGTTTGCTAGTTTCAAATTGACATTTCTTCATAATCTTCATAAAATCTGTTTTAACACTTAGCAGAGATCGTTACATACTGTCTCCTTCCATTTTCAGCAGTGGCTTTCTAGTATTGCTCCTGGTGATTGCTTCTTCTGCAGCTGTAATAGGAACAACCTACTTTCTGTATTCCCATGTTTATAATATTTGTATATATTGGGACTACTGGTCTGCTTTTTCATTTGCTGTTAATCTATTCAATTACATTCTGTTGTGTTGCAGAGCTTCTAGCACTTCTTTTAATTGGCTCCCTTATTTCTTTAAAGTATGCGTTTGGGGTATCCAGAAATGTAAATTTCTCCATCCATTATTTTTTCTCTTTGAAGTGCATCCAGTTATTTTGCCCCTGAAGACTGCATTTAGACTTTCCCAAAGGATGACTTGTTTTATTTCCACTGTGTTTTGTTTGTAGGAGATCTTATATTTTCTCTTTCATATATTTAAAATATTCATCTCCTGAAACTGAGTTTTTAAATTATCTTGTAACATGTAGCCATGTGTGGCCACTTGCAAGGATGAAGATGAGGAATGAGAGAAACCTGGTTAAGACTTTACATCCTTATGCTGTGAGCATGCAGTGATTTTTAAGATCAGGATGAAGTCTGTCCTTGAAAACCTATAACCCCTGCAGACACATTGGGATAGTGCAGTTAAAGTTTCACTGAAACCTAACCCTCAAGGGTGATGCTGGAAGAATACCCTCACAACACTCTTCCTGCTACCTTTCTTCTCTAAGTTTGAGGTTTCCCTTCTGGTCGTGTCTCCTATCAGTGAACGCAATTGCTCTGACTACTGGTGCATATATATGCTCAGTGTAGTCAAGACATTTTTGTCTTGCAGAAGTATCCCTTGCATCTGTTGAGACTTTGCTATGACTTCAGCATGTTCGTGTTGCCAAAAAAAGTACACTCAAAACAGCCCCTCCCTCCCAGGAGCTATAGCTGCAAGGTGGATGTACTATGAAGTATTGTTGGTCTGGGAAAGCACTAGGTGTACATTCAGGATGTTAACATCTGCAGTGGCTTGTTCACTGTAGCAGTGTAGAAAACTTTGTTTACTTCAGAAGTATGTTCAGCGCTGACTTCTGTTTCATAACTGAGTATAAATCCAAAGCCAAGATTTCAGTGAAATACTGACTTTGCTGACAGATATGCTAAAGAAAGGTAGGAGATATGTAAGTTGTTCTCAAAGGACATCATGATTTAGGGATGTGGTTTAGTGGTAGACTTGGCAGTGCTAGGTTAACGGTTGGACTTAGTGATCTTAGAGGTCTTTTCCAACCTAAAAGATTCTATGTTTCTATTTAAAAATAAATGTGGCCATTACTTTTCCCTTCGACTTGCCTTTTGCTAAACGGAAGCACTTTATTTTTTTTCATTGCCCAAAAGTTCTTCAGGTACTATTTCTGTTTTTATTTAAATTGCCTTCTGCAATGTGGAAGGCTTTCAGTCCACTTCAGTTAAACCCTCAGAAGATGAGAAAGGAAAGCACAGAAAGTGTTCTACTTTGTTCCTTCAGAACTCAAGGTTTATAACATATCTTAACAGATATGACTGAGTCTATAGGTTGTTCAAAATCCGGAGAAGGCTGTGGGAACTGTTGCTTTGGCTAAGTTGTCTTAATTGCCTTTCAAAGAATCATGAGTCCAAACATTGTATTGTTATTGAATATCAAGTCAAGGGGAGCAGTTTCATGAAATGCTCTAACACAGTTTCAGGTGCTGTACTTGAACATATCTTTAAATACATTGTTTAAGTCCAAGTATCTACCTTAGGAAGAAGCTGCTGCTTGAAAGATGCGAGTACTATCTACTTAGTTATTTATTAATTTATGTAGAAACACACAAACAGTTGCCTCTTTTGTAGTCATCAGATTTCTTCTGATGTCTGTATATCCCATACCCTCGTTCTATTGTATTGCACCATTTGCAGCCACCATGTTTCTTCTGAGCATGCCCATATTTTCCATCCCTCCATTCTCTATTGCTGTGAAGTCAGCTATTGGTTGTGTTAGGAATAATGAAGGAATTTGAGGCACGGTTAGGCTCTAGTGGAAAAACTGGACTCTTGAGCTTGCTCAGGATAGATGTATCCACAAGAGCAATTGTTAGGTAATCAGGGTGCCTCTGTTCCAACAATAAAACGTAGCAGGCAAACGCTTGGAAAAAGTAGCAAATTGTAACTTTAGTCTTTTACAGAGCTTTTGCCCTCAGAACTTCACTACCTGATGCTCTGCATGAAGAATCGTGTTAGTTATTTAATTCTGGCTGATATGTTTTCATAGCACTTTAGGAATCCTTACAGATGTGCTGTTCCTTTAACTTGAGGAAATGCTGCAGTATAGAAATCTTATTTCATGCTTACTTTTTAGAGAAGAAACTTTAGATATGAAGGTGATATTTGTCCATATTTAAGATACATTTTTATCTTATTCTCTGTGAAAAACTTCAAACCTTTGCCCATATTTTCTGGTTTGTTATGTGAATTTTCATACCTTTCGTTTAAAGGGCTCAGGACATCTTCCGTCAGGCAATGAAATTTCAGAGTGTCATCTTGGAAGTCCTTCCTCCATGTAATCGAGAACAGTATGAGAAGTCTGCTATTGCTCCCCTTTGTTTTCTGCATAATGAAGAAGAAGTTCCAAAAACAAAGATTCCACCTCCTGTTCATCCAAAACCTACTCTGAAACCAGTTAATCTTTCTGGAGCAGGCAGCTTGGAGGCAGGTGTACAGTCAACGCTACAACAAGCTAAGAGCCCCAACCTCCCACGTCTGAGTAGAAAATCATCTTCACCCTCACTGTCTCCCCTTATGGGCTTTGGCAATAAAAAAAATGCAAAGAAAATAAAGATAGACTTGAAAAAAGGTGAGTCTTTAGTGATTATATGATTTTTTTTCTGTATTTTTGTTACTTGAACTTTAAACTAGTGACATGAAAAGTATAAGCAAGTTATTTTTGGTTAAAGAGCTCCAGAACTTACAGAAGGTAGGGGAATGTTAGCAGTAATGTTCTCAACAGACAGCTTTCCTGTAAATTTTGGAAGCATGTTATCTTGACTTACTGATTTTAAAATATCTCAGATACTGCTTACGTGGAAGGTATTTGGTTGGCAACATGTGATATGAAGAGATACTTCAGCCTTTTCCCAAGTACAGAATAAAAGTTCGAAATTCCTGCTGCTGATCTTCATTAGTTTTTATTTATATTTGCTAATTGACTAACGCTGTTATGACGTTTTAAAAAGATGTTTAAAAATATACTCTGCACTGTTTCATACTGACCACATTTACCCTTTCCCCTTTTTATTTTCTACAAACCTTATCTTTCCATCTGTATTTATTTAGCTGTCAGTATCCTGCTTTTTGTGTGTATACCCTTAATTGCTGCTCCATGTGGATCTGTCTTTGCATAGAATAGCAGGTTTGTGCACATCCAGCAAAATGTGTTTTAAGTGTATCCCGATTAGTAGTTGCATTTTCTGTTTAATTTCTGTCTCTGATTTGACTGAGATTTAAGTCTGATGCTAGAAGTGGCCTTTTTAAAAACTGTCTGTAACTTTATTCTTATAACATATATTGAATGTAATCAAGCTGTCATTTCTTAATTTTTGTTACTTCTTAACTTAAATCACTTATTTTTACTTCTGGACTCTTCAGCTTTTTCTTAACAAAATCTACTTCAGAATTTTTGTCAATTTAGATGTAATGTTTTTGATTTTTAAATTGTAATTTATATTTTTAGATATGATAGGAATGTGATACTGCTTGGTAGCAATCATGCTCAGTGAAAAAATATTTTTAACTTACTGTTAATATTGATTTTACTACCTAATTATTTATTAAAACATTTTTCTATTAACACTTCAGGTTGTTTATTTCCAAATGTAAAATGCCTTCACTTACTGCAGCTTCAGAACACTTGTCCCTTCTTAACAGCATATAGTCAGCAATTTTTGCCTTCAAATCATGTGATATATTCCACTTTTCACTGTTACATTAAAACTACTGCTAAATTATATTTACGCTCATAAATAAGCAATTCTAATTGCTCTGATTTATTGCATCAACTGTTGATGTTAATGTAAAGGCTGGTGATAAAACCATTTACAGAAAAGGTATTCTCTTTAAAATCAGAGTTCTGGTTTGTCTTGTATTATTGTGGGTTATCCAAAAGTATTTCTGTCTGTAGTTGAAAGATTTGAGCATGTGTGTTCTGACATTGATATAATTCTTCTCTAGACCATGTAGAAATTATGCTCATGTTTCCAGCTTTTTGTTTGCTTTCCTTCTTTAAGAGCTAGCCCGAATGAGTGTCTTTGATATATGTTCCTGACTGATTACTTATTTTAATGATTATCATTGGCTTGTTAAAACTTAAATTGGGAATTTTTTGTCTGATTTTCTAGGTCCGGAAGGACTTGGTTTCACTGTTGTTACCAGAGAGTCTTCAGTACACGGTCCTGGTCCTATTTTTGTGAAGAATATTTTACCAAAAGGTGCAGCAGTAAAAGATGGTCGTTTGCAGTCAGGTGACAGAATCCTGGAGGTTAGGATAAATATTTATTTTATTTCCGCTGCTGAGTATCAATCGCTGGTTTTAACATACATATGGTACTTCCTATAAATACTACTGATGTATGGAATTAAAATTCCTGACCTTGGTAAAAAGTGTCATGGCTTTTGTTCTTTTTGCCAGCAAGTTTTTTACACCACAATTTAGAAAAAGTTTATTTTTACAGAGGTTCATGGGACAGTAGAACAAGGGAGATCTGATAACATACTGGTTCTTAAAGCAGATAAACACATCAGTTGAGAAACAGAGCATGTATTGCCTCTTCAGCCATGTCCAAAAGTCTGATTAATATCAAGGTGGTTAAGTGCTCATTTTAAGGCAATTTTGCTCAAATTGGTCTTTTTAAAATTTTCAGATAGATTGTGACTTAAAATCTCATTATCTAATGGGTTATTTCTACTTACTAACCTCAAAAAGCTCTTAAGGTAAACAGTTTTAATAATACTTAGGTCTTGTTTTTGTACATTTCATCTTCAAAGTGCTTTACAAACTAATTAAGCCTCACAAACCCCCTGCAAGGTGGGTAAGTACTACAGACCTCCTTTAGCAGATGGTGAAAATGAGGAAAAAAGGTTAAGTGACTTGTGCAGGGTCAGAGGAAGACGGTGTGGAAGCTGTTGTTAATTATCTTTGCTCTCAGCCACTGAATGACACCTGACTTAGGTGAGGGGAAAATGACAAAAGGACATATTCACGGATATGGCATCCTCTTTTCTTTTGTGCCTTGTAGGTGAATGGACGGGACATCACTGGCAGGACCCAAGAAGAGCTTGTAGCTATGCTGAGGAGCACAAAGCAAGGGGAAACAGTCTGTCTGATTGTGGCTCGTCAGGAGGAGGCCTTTCTACCTCGAGAGCTGGTAAACCTTGTTATTTTTTCCTGAAGAGTGATATTGAAACAATTCCATGTTTTAAAACTGGCTCAGGAAATAGAAATGAACTGATGTTGGCTGAGAAAGCTAGCAAAGGGTAACTCTGTAAGACTTGTATTTCAGAAGTATTTATATTTAATTTTATCCACTTTAGATAGAATTCCATGAAATTTGATTTTCAGCCCAGAAATGACATCATAAGTATAATTCACAAGGGAATATTGTACATGAATTTTGTAACTGTGAGGTCAAGCATGACTGAAAGTGGATCATTCTCTTTGAGAAAAGCAACAAACTTTTAAAACAGTTTAAAGGTCATATAGTGAGTCCTGCAGCTTATCAGTAACAAGTTAGTGGTGGTGGCTGCCCCCAGGAGATGCATCTTCTAATCCAGGTTGCCAAACTACGGAGTGATGAGGGGTAATGTTCCATTGTGTTCCTGACAAGTTTTGGAAGCGAACTTTTTGTTGGCTGTGAGTCTGACTTAATAGCAGAGAATCAGACATGCCAGAGCTTATCTCTAGTGCTTAATTTCCCCCCCCCCCGTCCCGTTTTTTTTAATGTGAACATGAAACTGTTCTTTTGTGTCTCACATGATCATAGGAGGACTACATCAATGTAAAAGTGCTATCTGTTACATACGTGTTTCCCCTCAAAGCTGGTCATCTCTTTGGTTGCCTCTTCCTTATCTTGATTGATGGCTTTACTTGACCTTTCATTAAGAAGTTCTTGGGATAAAGGAAGGACAGCATTTCCTGCTTTTGTCTCTCTTTATCTTCTCTAAAGAACACAAACCGCCTTCAGTTTTTTCTTAAAAGGAAAAGCAAAAAGGGGGAAGGAGTCATCTTGCTTTAAGACTGTTACAATCTTCTACAGAAATTCTCCAGTATGTTTTCTCACCAAACATTGCTAATAATTTTCTTCATGTTACCTTGTTATCAGTTGGACATTGCTAAAGTAAGGGTGTCCATTGCCTCTGGTAGGATGAGAAACTGGAGGGGAGTTCAGGTTCTGTCCTGTGAGCCCTTCTCTTGTTCATCTGATGCCTGCTTTTTCCTGTAGTAGAGCAATCTTAACAAAACTATTTTTGTTTTCCTTTTCCTTTCTGATTGAAGAATTTTTAAGGAGAATAATAGAATATTTTTCAGCCCTGTCATGGGTTAATTGGGCATTCCTTGTCAGTAGTTCCCAAAACAGATAAGTTTGTCACTGTAAGGCTCTGTTTAGGAATGCCTGAGCTGTGGAGTCAGTGTCTGTGTAGATCTGAGAGAAATTTCTGAGAACCAAGTACTGAATTAGCTGTTAGATTTAGGATTTCTTTTCATCTACCATCTTCTCTAAATGCAAGCTTGATTTTTTTTTTGTAAAGGTGACTCTTCGACAGGATTTTTTTGTGTGTGTTTTTAAGTTATAAAACACATTACTTGGAAAGTGTACTTTTTCTAAAGTGTGTTTTCTTCTTTTCTCTCTCCTCTTCCCCTAGCATTATACATTATTCTTTTCTGTTGTAGTCCAAATTCTCCTGGGAATCACTGTAAAGTACATGGATATAGCAGGCTGGGAGAATCTAAAAGCAGTTTGTAATTTTTACCTTCCACAATTGCCTGCTATTAAATTTGGGCCTCCACAGGATTAACTCCTTTTCAAAAGGTGACTTACTTTTGACTGGCATGATTGAAATCTAGAAATCTAGCCACATTTATCATGTTGGCTTGACCTTCGCTTAGATTGCTTTCTTTGCAAAAGAATGATGCACAGAGTGACGGCCCTAGCAGAAGTAGTGATGGTACATGAATTCTAATACTATTCTGTGTTTCTTGTTATCCAAACCAAATACAGACTAATACAAATGTGAGTTACTAAAATACAGTGGATGATTTCATGGAACCAGCCCTTCTAAATTAAAAAGCCTTTTAGCAACATCTGTTTGGTAGCTCATGGCAAAAGTATGGGTTAACATAGCACTAAACTAGCAGGTGTTGATACTAACATGATACTCGTTAAGATTCATGAGACATCTGAGAGTAGTCTTAGCAAAAATTAAAAATAATAATAATAATAAAGTTTAGCTCTTTTATTTGTTTTCAGCTTTAGCCATGATATTACATTAGGCTAATCCTCTACTAGCTCAAAAGTTACAGTGCTGTTTTGATCAAAGAGGAGAAAAAAGCCAGCATTTCAAATGTTTGTTTTTGGAGGGAGAGGCAATGGATAATCCAGTATTTTTCAAGGACAGCTGCAACAGCATGCACAGGCTATGTAATATGCATGCAGAGTTTATCTAAATACATGGAAGATTTGTTAATGCTTGGCAATAATAGGGTAATTGCTTTATATCAGACTTGTTCTTGACTTGAGCAGTTCTCCAGGGACTTGAGTGTAATCTGAGGAACTATCTTCTTTAGATTCCTTGTTACCTGCTGTAAGGAGCAGGAGAAGACCGCCTAGTAAATCTGCCCATTTCCCACAGCTTCCTCTGGCAAAGATGCCTCTGGTGCTTGGACCCACTGGAGAATACGCACAAAACTATATTGAGCATATTACTACACTAGAACTTGGTTCCTACATTGATTTCTGTAAAGAATTTGACAGCTATATGGGCACAAAGCAAATAATGTAACAAAGTAAGGGAGAATGGCATTTGGTTGTGTGAATCTGTAGTCATGTAATATGACTTTACCACATCACAAAGCTGCTGTTTGGTGAGAGCTTGGTCTGGCGAATACCTCCTCTTCCTTAAGTTAGATGAGAGAAGAGTTTGGGGGTTTTGTTACTGTGATCTATGTTGATGAATTGCTAGGAAGTAGAAAAACAGAGTAACAAACCTCTACCACACCAGAGGAGAGAGGTATGATAGGGGTGAGGATGAATGAGTGTTGCAAACAACATTATTAAATTGTAGAGAATTATGGCTTCAGTTACACTAGCTCATGCAACATCTGAGAGTTGTACAGTTACATTGTTTGCACATAATGAGGGAATAAAATAGAAAACCCAATCTTTGTAGTGTTGTTACTGCTTAAAAAAAAAAAAGAATAAGAGGATCTAATGAGTTTTTTTTTTGATTGAAGCAGATCAGTGAAGTAGAATTTGGACCAACCACAGGCTGTCCTCTTTATTATCCAGTTAGCCAAATGTTCCTTCTAATTCATGCCAGCTGTTGACAATGTAGCAGCTGAGTAGGGAGCTGATTCCAAAACTCAGGGGAAGATCTTGATTCACTTAATTACAGCAGTCTACAGAGTGGCCAGTGATTAGTGCATTCTGTGAGGTGCATTTGGATTTTAAACTGTTCAACAGTGATTGTTTTCTGAAGGATGGCTAATATTACAGAGAGAAACTGTCTTAATGGGTTTGGATTTTCCAGCTCTTATCAAAGTAAATGGAATACACATCAAACTGTGACTACCATTCTACTGTGTTTTGAAAGTACAGTGTTTTGATCATGTGCATCTTGTTCTTTCTCTGGGAAAAATGTATGATCTGAAGGTGCCATTTCTTTTAATAATGATATAAAGATCACTTCTTCCCTTTCTATTCCTTTATCTCTATATTGGTAAAACAAGCAAAGCTGCTTGAATGAGAGCAGCTCTGGTGTAACCCATTCTGTGCCATGGCCCTATGCAATTCTTGGAGTCTCATTTTAGAGATACTTTTTTTTTTAATTCTTTTTCCCTGAGCCCTCAGGCCTTTGGATATTGTACACATAGGCAGAGAAATATCCAGGTGTTGCACTTGCCAGAAATAATATACCACCGAAAATATTCGGGAGCATTTGTTTTTGAAGCACATCCATAGTGTAAGTTTTGCATATACCTTACTTGCTTTATAGATAGCTTCAACTTACCAGTTTCAGTTGTAATCATAGTTTCTGTAGTTTCTTAGCATATTCCCTGATCCTTGAAGAATGATGGAGGAAAGGGGACAAACCAGTATTTATACAACAAAAGCCAAAAGAAGAACAATGTATGTAATGTAGCTGTTGATCTTTAACTCTGTCTCTTTTATACATATATTGTATAGGATTGAAAGAATCATGATGAAAGGCAAGTTCAGTTAAGCATTTTTTCCTGCTCACTGTTTGATTAACTTTTATGTTTCAGTGTCCCACTAATTAATTCCTTCCACTACCTTGAACTTCTGTGCCTGAAGAACTTGTTTGCCTCAAGGGTTGTCCTTTTTTTTTTGTTTTTAATATTCAGAGCTTATTTTCTATTACTTCCTTCTAATTGTTTCTTGCCTTTTTATGTGCAGGAAATAATAGATGAGATTTCAGCATAGACTTAAGCATTTTTGCACCTGTTTTTGTAGGTCAAACCAGTGATTCTAATGCCTGATAAAACAGAAATGGTCAAATAATTTCAGTCACAAAATGATTTCAGCAAGTACCAATTCTCTGTTGTGTTCTCTCTATTCAAAGGGAAAAAGTCTTTCAAAAAATAGGTCAATATACGTATTTTGGATTTTAATAACACAGAAGATTCAGTCTCTGAATTGTTCTGCATAATGAAGAGAAAGAAATAATGAATGCATATGGCACTTTCCGTCTTGAATTACTTTATAAATATAGATAAAGTTCTGTGGTTTTTTTTTCCAAGAAATTTTTCAGAGAAAGTTTTTAATTTGGGGGTTTTAGATTTTATTTATGTAGATTAGTTGAGAAATCAGCGCAGACTGTGTCTGTGAAAATATATCTTTAGAATGCAAAGATTGTGTAGCACAGCCCTCAAAGGTTTTCAGCTTTCATTGATTATGTATCTGAGAACAGATACATAATCTAGTTTATTGTAGTTTACAGTATTGAAAACTATGGACTGAGGCATAGCTGATTATTTACCTTGCTTTGTAGTACAAGTCAATAAGAGATGACTATTTAGAAGGAACCACAGCAAAAGGAACTTGACCTTCTTTCCTGTCACTGAACAAGAAGGTGTGACAAGAAGTATCCCTTCATTTTCATTGTTTCTGGCTTCTGGTGGGACTCCATAAATTACCAAAGGGGAATAAATTGCTTGAGTAATTGAAGTATTTTTAAGGAATGTTTTCTCAAGTAAATTCAACAATTTTTCACTGTCAGAATGAGCTCTCACGTGCTTTTAGGTGCCAATATAGCTACCAACACAATTTACTGTGCTTTTCATCTAGTGATGTTACTGCATCTGAGTTAACTATTGCCTTCTTTGTCAAGCCCATCAAATTATTATGACCTAGCAGTATTTTGGTTGTCAGATCCCAGTCTTACTATTTCCAACAAATTCAAGGAACCTTAAAAGGGTGGTCTGAAAACTATGGTCATAGCACTCATTGCCTGCAACAACCTCTGATGCTTGTGGGTAAAGTAAAAACTAGAGTGGGGACAAATAAGGAGAGAAAAACATCTTACTACTCATGCCAAAGGATAATGTATTTGCTTACAGGATTATTGCCCAAGATATGTAAGTGTTGAGGAATGCTGCCTCAGAGCACTGGGAAATGAAAACTGTTGACTGGATAGCATCAGTCTCAGCTGTGGCATTGTCCAAAATGGCTTGGCAGTCCACTTAAATCTGTGAAATCAGAATTATGTATACATCAGAATAGAGGCACAGAAAATCTGTCTCTTAACAGAAACTGAGTCATTATACATCTTAGAATCATTCAACCAGACTTACGGTATTTGCATTTCATAAAAACAAAGTCTTTGGGCAATTCTTAAATCTTACTGGCAACTGCAGTACATTGCCTTTTACAAGGGTCACTGGACTTGTTCCATATACCATATGAAAATTTTTAAGTGTCTCTGCCTTAGAATCCATGAAAAAAGTTTTTCTAGGACTGACTTAATGTAAAATCTGTGCATATGGAGTTTGAAGTAGACATAAAAGTATCACACTACTTACTGCTTTGTTTACCATCCCTTTAAACAATAACTAATAAATCAAAATAAATAAATAAATAAGATTTGTACATCACAGTGTTGTGAACTGTTTGCCTGCAGTATATTCCAAAGGTATACAGTAACAGCAACGCTAAATTGACCCTGAAAATACAGTGCAGCTTTCCATCTTTGCAAGTGATAAGATTTTCCAGTCTAACCAGCAAGGTAACTTAACTGCATAAGGATCCAGCTCAGTAGGGTGCTTGAGCATATGATTAACTTCACATCTAGGATGGAAATTGGAATTTTCACAATGTGGTGTACCTTGACTGAGGACCAAACTAGTTAATTTTTCTCTCATTTCCTACAGTTATGGAACTTACAATGTTATATGAAACTGCATTTTTAAGGTTGAAGAGCAGCGCCACATAGAATTACAAAACTGTTTTGCAAGGACAAACCCTTTCCTTGAGTAAAACTTGCCACGTGATCTTGAATAGGCATATCAAGTGAATTGGAGGATCTCCATTTTTTGGAGCATCCTGAGACATCAAATAACTAAAATGAAACGCAGTGTATGTGCCTTGGGTGAAGAATTGAATCTAATTTTGTGAGTTTTCAAAGCTCTAATTCTAGAGGGTCTACATAATTCAAAACAGGACCATTCTATCTAATATGACATAAATGTGTAGTGTATGGCATTAATTTAAAAAGTATCCAAGTACAGCATAATATATCTTCACGGATTTGCTGGTTTTGCTGTTATTTTTTTGTCTTAGGGTGTGCCATTAGGGACCATTTAGTTTTTATTGCAGTGTGGAATGCAGATGATTTTAAAGATGCTGATATGAAAGCATCTGTCTGAAGACAAATACATGCAACAATGACTTCAGTTATTTACTAGATCGTGACAAGATTACAGCAGTGCATTAACTTAGAGTATTATTATCCAAAGCATTACTGTATATCTATGGCAAAATACAGTGTAGATTTTATATTGAGTCAATGAATGAACTGTCAGCAAAGTATTTCTTAATTGTGCCCAAGCTCTTGAAAAGAATAGAGAGAACAGTGCAAGTATCTTCTTTTCAAGCTTTTCTGCTACTAACAGTTATGCGGTGCCACAATTTAAGTACTGCTCTTTAGCTTTTACAGGTTTTGCAGAAAATAATTGCAAAAGCATGTAAATGTCTTACTTCCTTCATAAGCCTTTGAAAATAACCCTCCTGGGTCTCTTGCCTTTTGCTCTCAGCTCTGAATGGCACTCCAGGGAGTTGGCATCTCTTATCAGAAATGAGCAGCCAGGCAAGGGGCAGCCAGCATATTGAGAGACTATAATAGCATGTTGGTCAAGGGCATCAGACAGGTACTGAAAGGTCTCTTGTTGTGTTAAACAAATGCTATTTCCTTCCTGGCTTAAGTGGGAGCTAATTTTTTTTGTAAGCTTCTCTTTTGGCAAAAGAACAATAGGGATAAATAAGGCAACCTTTCCAGTGAAAGATATGCATTAGATTATCATAAATCCACAGATAAAAAGTGCAGTGGTCAATGAGAACAGGCGTGGTTAAGATTAAATAAAAGGGCTAATTGAAAGCGGTGTCCCATGGCAGACAGAGGATTGACACAGTATTGAATAGATAAAACCAGAGACTAAACAGAAGGGGGAAAAATACCGCGCATAATACTTTTTTCAGAAGTTACAATTCTGTTTGTACTCGTGACAGAGCAGTTTTTGTGTGTTGTGGGAATAAGAGAAGGCTAAAAGTATATTTTGTCTGTGCTTTAGAAGATTGGGAATTGGTTGGAGACAATTACATACCAGTAAAATTTTAGGATGCTTTAGGAATCCATTATTATAGCCTTTTAATTAAGAAATCAGAGACCTGAGGTAGAGATGTGCTTCTAAGAATTAAATACAGTTATTGGCAGAACATCAGTTAATCAAATGTATCCTGAGACTCTTGAATGAAGGTTTTCTATCTCTGTTGCTGATTGTTTAGTATGTATTATTAGGTTTTCTGCTCTTAAAGCTAATAAACTGTTCTCTCACTATTCTCTTACCTTCATGTAAACTCTTCTGAACTTTTCTGTCTGTCTTGTGGAGATTCAGCAATTGTCAGAATTGATTTTACTGAAGTTTCATGCAGATATCTAGGTAAATGAAAACATTTCTGTCCTGATTTTCTTGCTGAGGAATGGTACCTGTTTAGTTGGTTAGCTCTGTTCTGTTTAATGGCTGAGTCTGGGCAACAAGTGGAAAGATTACTTCTTGGACTTCTTTTGACTGTACTCTGGGCTGGGAAAAACAAAACAAACAAAAAAAAAACCACTGAAGAAAGAGATGAGACTGCTCCCTAAGCAGTCAGGAGCACTCAGGAACTATGTAGAGTGCTGGATGGTGCAGGAACTGGAACTGTCACACAGCAGGGAACACACATGGCCAGGCTGCAGAGGAAAAGGCAGGTGCATATCAGAGCTTGTTGCAACTGAGGAAGCCATTGAAAGCTGACAGGCTATAATTTAGCAGAGCTGAAGGAAGGATCCCCAGAGCAAGGATAAAGTGAGCAGTGGAGATCGATTTTTCAAGTCTTTTTTACTATAATCTGTTTCACTCTTAAGTATGTTTTATTAATACTTAGGAGTTGAAAATCTTTTTTGCTGTCTACAATGTACCCATCTTAAAGGAAAAGTACAGGCCAGTCTATCTCAAAGCTCTCTAGCCATCTTGAGGACTCATCACTTGGCTATCTGGAATTTGATTTATGTGAAAAATTCTCATTTATAATAGTATCATTGAGTTACTTGTCTATGTCTGCAGCAGGTTTTTTTGGCTGGGACAGAGTTAATTTTCTTCATAGGAGTTCATATGGTGCTGTGTTCTGGGTTTGTGATAAAAACAGTGTTGGTAACACTATGCTGAGCAGTACTTACACACAGTCAAGTCCTTTTCTGCTTCTCATGTTGCCCCAGCAGTGAGCAGGCTGGGGATGCACAGGAAGCTGAGAGGGGACACAGCCAGGACAGTTGACCCCAACTGATCAAAGGGATTTTCCATGCCACATGACACAGTGCTCATCCATAAAAATTAGAGGAAAACGGAGCAGGGTGTTTGCTGCTGTTGCTTGGGGCTTGGCTGGGCCTTGTTTGGCTGGTGGTGAACAATTGTGTTTTGCATTGTGTTTTTTATGTTTGTTTTGTTTTTTTTCCCCTTGGCTTTGTTTTTCTTTGCTGTGGTGTTTCCTTGTTTGTTTTTCACCCTGTTAAAATGTCTTTATCTTTACCCGTGTGTTTTTCAACATTTGCCCTTCTGACTCTCTTCCCCCATCTTGCCTGGGGGCAGTGAGCAAGCAGCTGTGTGCTGCTTAGCTGGGTACTGGGATTAAACGAAACACAAAAGCAGGGTATAACTTCATTGATATACTATCACGAAATTTCTGAACTGCTCAGGTATGATAAATTTGGGGTGGAAAATACACAACATCATTGTTGAGTGAGTAAATTATAACATTAAACTGTAAAAACCTTTTCCTCATCCAGAAACATATTTGTGATGTAGCTCATTTCATTCATTCTGTGTTTGAGTGAATTCAAATTCTAGGATAATCTTGAGGTAAGAAATATTTCTAATAGAATTTGAGGCTTAGTGCATTGGAGGAGATTTTCTTTACCAGACCATAACTCAGCTGATGGAGTTTGCTCTATTGTAAAGTATTGATGTCTTGGGATAATGTTTTAGCAACGTCAGGAAAATGGAGGCAGTGGGAATTCAGCTCTGTGAGTCACTAGCAACATTTAATATTCATATCTGCATATCTAGGAACAGGGGCCATCACTCATGAAGTCAGTTGCCCAAATGAAGCAGTTAAGTGATGAGCTGTTAACTTAAGGAAGGCTGGAGCTCTTTTTGGTTATCATTGAAAAGGCACTCTTTTCAAGAGCAAATGAAGACTGCTAATATCAGGATTATAATTGGAAACTATTTAGTGAGTATAGGATGAAAAAAAAACTTTTGATTCTGTTACTCCCTTTTTTCTCCTCTGTTCTTCCTCCTTTTTGTTTCCATCCACATTCTCCCACAAAGAAGAAAGGTGTTTCAGTCCTGTATTTGTACCAAAGAGTCTTCAGATATCATAGACTGAATACCCAGGCATTTGCTGTCAGATATCATACAGTGAGTAGGGCATGAAAATTTTAAGTGAATCAACACAATTTACTCACTGTTTTTAGATGTGTATCTCCTTTCCTGTTACCCATCCCTGTGAAATCATTGAAATGTTATTCACCCTTGCTCATGGGTAACAAACTTTTATAGTACTATTACACAATGTTCAGCATTACTTTAAATCAATGTTAGCTGGATTTTAGGGTAAGGCTAAATATAAGTATTAAAAGGGGAGGTTTTAGGATAATTTCTCTATGTTGAACAAGAAACACGTAGTGAAGGAATTTATGGTAGATGAGCAAATTTTCCAGTAATGGGTAAAACTAGTAGTTGTTTAAATCTGCTGAAATTTTTGTATGATAAACTTTTCTCAGAGAACTGTAGCAAGGGAAATGGTAGTGAAGTGTTATGTATTCCAAATTAGTTTCCTCTGTTTTTCTTAGAATCTAAGTACTGACAAAGATTTACTATACTTGCCTGGCGTCTTGCTGAATACGTCTTGATGTCTCCACTTTGATAGATGACATGGCCAGGCATGCAGGCAATGATATTGTAGGCTATTAACAAGAGCTAATGCATAGCATAGTTAACGTTACATGAAGTTGGGAACTGTTATAGAACATTGAACAGCTTGTTACTATTTTTCAGTTACTCTGCTTTTGACAATTTATTTTATAAAAATTTAAAACTGAACTCAGTTATGCTGAAAAACTACATGTAATATTCTCTCACTATGTTTATAGTGGGAGGCTTCAACTGACCACCTCGTCAGTCTTTTTTCCCCAGATATCAATGGCAAAAGTTTTCTTTGAGACTCACCCAATGTGTCCTTGCCTGCTACTTAAGTGAGGTATTTCTTCATTCAAAGTTGGCTCCAAAGAAAAACGAGAAAAATGCTTAAGTGTTTAGAAGATGACTGTCATTTTTTAAGGCTTTTTCTCTCAGGGTTAAACAAGATTTTCATTGCTGTCCTCTGGACTCCATCCGGTTTGTTTTCTGATGCCCTGAGCTGAGCTGAGTGCTGCCACGCAGCCTGCCCGTGCTGCTGGAAGGGGACAGTGTGTGGCCCCCTGCGGCCACCGCTGCTGCCAGGGTCTGGGATGCAGCCAGGGATGCACAAGTGGGTGTATGACAAGCAGTTGTACAAATGGGAATGCTCGAATTTGAGTTGATCATCCTAATCAACACCAGACTCATCTGCCTGGTTTATTTCATATGTTGTCTTGACAGATGTGTACAGATCTTGTCATCTTTATTTTTAAATAATTTTGTATTAACAAATGCTTGAAGTGCTTAGCCTAAAATTAGTGTACATCTTTGAGCTTGAAGTAAAACATATAAGATGATTCTGAGAAAGAAGCTAACAAAAAATACGTATGTTTTACTTGACAAAGTAAAACATGTTGACTTGTGTCACCTCTTCCTCAAAAATGTTTTTGCGTAGCAATAGCTTTTTGTGCCAGGGCTTAACTTCAGTCATCCTCATTAAAATCTGATCTGAACGTGACCAAGATCAGTTTTAGATAAAATACAAGTTTATACTTAGGTAAGATTATGAAGTAATTTGACAGCTGTGGTGAAGGTAGGCATGGGGATGGAGAGCCTTTATGTCCTGTGGCAACAAACCCCCAACACTGCTCCCATAGAGGTACTGGGAGCAACCGAAACACTGTGTTACATACACAAGAAGGCCAAGAGTCTGGTGTAGGTGTCATGGATTAAAGCAGAGGAATAGGCCTGGAGGTGCCTTGGGCATAATCAGCAGGATTTTAGTGTCAGGGGAGTGGCCGGGGTGCCTTGTGTCGGTCCCAGCCAGTTCCATAGCAGGCTCCCCAACACCTGAGTGCAACAACCGGTGGGACGTACTGCGGCTCTGAGGAAACATGGGGGCAGGAGGCAGAGGAGGACGTGCAGGCAGAGAGGCAGAAGAGGAGGAGGCACAAAGGGAGATGCAGAAGGTGAGGCGTGAGGCTGTGCAGAGCAGGTGCAGGAGGAGGTCTGTTGGGGTGGGGGGGAGCTGTGGAGGCTCCCATGCCAAAGTAGTTGAAAAGAGTAAGAAACAAGGAGCTGCTAAAAGGGAAAACTACTATTCAGTGACCCCCCTCTTTCTGATTATGCCCAATACAGCTCCTTCTTCCTCACTTGTACCCTGCTCCAGCCTGAATCCTCTCTGCAGGCTGCAGTTCTTCATACAGGAATGGGTTTTCCTGGGCTCTCCATGGGCCGCAGTCCCTGTCAGGAATATCCTGACAATTCCCTGTCAGGATGTGCTCCAACACAGGGCTTCTATGAGCTGTAAGGGAAACTCTTCTCTGCCATGGAGCAGCTCCTTCTCCTCCTCTTCCTTCTTTCTCTGACCTTGATGCTTCTCGCTCTTTTTGTTCCCTCCTCCACCCTCTGCCACCATCTTGGGTGAGGGGCTCAGCTGTGCCCTGTGGTGGGTCTGTCGTGGAGGCTGTGTCTGGCACAGGGCAACCCCTGGCCTCCTCTCACAGAGGCTGCCCTGCAGCCCCCCACACTATGAACACTTTGCCAGGGACACCTTGTACAGCTGTTTAGAAAGTGAATGACAAATTATCAAAGGTCCTTCATTCACCAGGTCTGCTGCAGAATTCCTAATGTGCAGAATTTCTAATTCCTCTTCTAGTAGTGGACCTTGATGTAAGGGATGACCAGTCCTGTTCAGAGGGCAGAAGTTTTTCTTATAAATCTCAGGCAGTGTACAGACCTGTGCTGCAGGAAACAGTAGCCCTGTTCTGTTTCTGGCTCTGCACATGGCCTTCAGGCTGGGGATAGCAGCACACAGGAACTGCTTACTTAGGGGAACTGCTTACTTAGGGGACCACTGAAGTAATACATAAAAGACTGTCCTGAAGGACTGCCAGAGATATAATGTCAGGGACCTTAAGGAGACCTGAGAAGGATTTCCTCTGTCCACGTCCAGGCAGGATGTGCAATTTCTGTAGAGTTCTGATCTAGGAGTTCTAAATCAACTGACAAGCATATGTGTATTGTGGAAAACAAAAGGTAGAGCACTAAAATCTTCCCTCCAAAACCATGAGAAAGTTAAATGCTTGTTAGAGGGCCAATAATTTTGTCTTTTTCCTTGCCCTGATTGTTCTGAAGAAAGTCAGAGCAAGAATATCTACAAACCATTCTGTATTGTTCACACACGTAAGTATGAATTTGTAGTTTTCCAGGGACTGTGTTCAAAACGTGTCTGTATCCACAGCTAAGAAACAAAAGTGATGGATCTGTAACAGAATTGTCTACTTATGGTGGGCAAAGACAAAAACACAGATGAGTAGGACAGGTATTGGAGAGGAGTGCTGGCATCAAGACAGCCATCAGTGTCAGCGCTGTCATTTTTATATTTGGCAGTTAGACAAATTGTGTTGACTTAATACCATGTAGTTACATTTCAGGAAGAACATGAGCATGATGCATGTTGGGATTGAGGTTTACAGTCCTAGCTCTCTGGGTCATGTAGTCTAAACAGTAGCTGCTTCTCATCAGTGAAAGGGCGTCTGAAATAAATGCAAGTGTACTTAGTGGTTATTGTTTTTCTTTGTTGCTGTTGCTTTAAGGTTTTAATTTCTGCTCATAATAAATTACGAATATATGGGATTAATTTGGCTGCTGAGAAAGCATCAGTATTTCTGGCAACTTTGTTGATAATTACATTGATACTGTATGTGTTGCAGCTTAGCCCCTGGAAATGATTCTTCCTCATTAGGTAAAAGCAGGATTGACCCAGCTAATAGTTGCATGTGACCTCTACATGATAGTTGAACAGAAGACTGATGCCTTTGAAAACAGACTGCAGTAATCTTTTTCAACTTGTGCTTGTCTGTGTATTCCCTTTTTTATTATTAATTTTTTTTATGCTACTGTCATGAGGAATAGAAAATGTCCAAACGACAAGCAACATAAACTATTCAGTTGTCTTAGAGTTATATGGATAAGGAAGTGTGGAACACAATTTGATGTGATTCATAAGGTCTTTTTACGCTAATACCTTCTATGAACACTTTATAGTAGGTTTCCTTTTTTTATTTTTATTCTGTGTAGTGCCAGTATGAATCCTGCAGGCTAGAATTTTTTTCTTTAATCTTACGATTCTAACTCTAAAAACAACAATAAAAACAACCAACAACAAACAAGCCTACAAAATTGCAGGTACAGTGTACAGTAAAAGAAAGTTCTTTCTGATCTTCCCTAGCTGTGGACACTTTACTTTGCAGTCTTGTAAGCAGTAATCTAATCTAGGAAAAATCTTTAGATCAATCTTTACCAGAGGGGTGAAAAACTTTTGGGTGGAATAAAAGTATGCACAAAGGGAGTTAGTGCAGAATAAGTTACTGCATTTTCAATTCTCACCATCACTTTTGTTACACCAACTTCCCTCTGTAGACAGTTTTAATGGGGGGATAATTTTTTAAGGATGTAACTCAATTTTCAGAGGGGAATTGAATTTAACAGTACAACTGTCATTACAGTTTGTGAGCTGCATGTAAAGATGGTGAGAGTTTTATGGCTTAAATTTTTAATGCAGCTGTGTTTAAAATAAAAGTCTATTATTCTGCTGCAACATCAGTTTTATATCACGTGAAACTAAGCCATTCTTCTTTATATTTAAACATATTGCTAGCTATTGTTATAAATAACATATTTTAAGCCGCATCATGTGACCAAATGCCTTCTAAATGCATTATTGGTTGTAACACAGTTTCTTTGAGTGACTTTCTGGAAAATAGGACTATTTCTTGTTACATGAACCTATGTATGCAACTAGTTTATGCATTGTTTGTGTGTCTCCTTTTCACCCGTATTTTCGTCCTTATTTTCACCCTTACTTTTTCCATTAGAAAGGAGAGCCAAACTGCAGTGTTCTTTCTCCAGAAACCACAGAGCAGCTGACCTTTGAGATTCCTCTGAATGATTCTGGCTCTGCTGGACTTGGTGTGAGCTTAAAAGGCAACAAATCTCGGGAGACCGGAGCTGATCTTGGGATTTTCATCAAGTCCGTTATTCACGGAGGTGCTGCTTTTAAGGTATGGAATAAACAGATCAGACTATGGTTTCATTAGAATTCTGGCAGTTGTATGTTCAGTCCTGAATCTGGCTTGATAAGTATTCTAAAAATGAGTAACTTTTTGTCACTCACTCCTTTAGGTGAACTGCAAATCTAATGTTTTATTCCAAGATTCTGGTGTCATGTGCATGGCAAGGCTTTTCCCAAGGAAAGTAAATGGAAGCAGATGTTGTGGGACATTTAAATACTGCAGGAAGGGTGGGGAGACTGAGGCTGTGTAGTTAGGAGGGAGAGGCTGCCTCCCAGCTACCCCATAGCTCACAGAAGGGAATAGGAAACTATTCTGCTGCTAAACCGTGCTGCTAGACTCAGTGACAGTTAGATATCCACATTTATCGTTCAGTCTGCACTGCTTTCGGTTTTCACCAAGTGATACAGGCAGACCTGTAAAAGAATGAAAAGAAAAATTAATTTACAAAAAATAGTAATTGGCAGTTCTGTGATATTAAGAGTTATGTATTTAATTTGTACTGTAAATAAAAACCTAGTTCACCATTTGCTTTATTTTTTATACAAAATATTTTAACCATTGTGACTTAGCTGAGCCTGACATCAATTGCACAGAAGTTACCAATTGTTCCTGAGGTGGATTGAATTGGTAAGGGACAGTATTATGAAGTGTTCTGCTCCCTCTGTGGACTGTACAAAGACTGCTGTACATTTCTGACGTAAAAGTATTTGAGGTACTTTCTAAGTTTTAGGAGATCTGTTGACAGCGTTGTTTTTTGTTTTTCAAATAACAGTTGGAAAAAGTAACTTTCTTGAAGTTATTTAAAACAAAGAAGTCTTAGTTTCTGGGGCTAGTATAGGTAGCTGTTGTTGATCCATAATGTAATTTTTTTCTCTTGTGTTATCTCAGCAATTCCTTGCAGTTCTCTTTTCTGTAAAAATACCTTTTAATTCAGTTTATGTAAATTCCTTTGCTGACATTAGCCTGCTGAGTAAGACAATTCACAGCATTAAAACTTTCATGATCATCTATTTACAGCAGCTGGTAAATAGCAATAATCAAGGCTTTAGCTTTGATGTGAATGTTTAATACTTTCCCGCTCCTATTATTTACCTGTCCTAGTCTCACAGTTATTTCAAAGCTTGGGTCTTCTCAAGTGTAACAGAGCCTGGTACATGCAGTGCAGAACATGGTGGTTAACTTTAGGGCTAAGTGACAAGTGAGTAAACTAATGTTCTTGGTGTATATCAGAACCAAGTTACAGTGCAATTGGCCAAATTAGAGCTACATGAACTCGGTTTACATGTGTGTCTGCTGCAGAGTACAACTCACTTTACCATGAAAATGAGGCTGCTCTTCTTACTTTCCCAGCTCTGTGTTCCCTGAGTAATTGTCCAAAGCATTTGCAGTGCCATTGTGTCACCCTGAGCAAACTCATTGTTTTGACTAGCAAGGCTTGTGGAGCCATGTCTCAGCAGCATTAGTGGGTTCACTACCTGACTATCATTGCCATGTCAGAGATGCATAAACCAACTCTTTCAAACGTGCTCTGTTTACCACTCTCTGTTCTCCTACTGTTACTCCAGTTAATTTTGGCTTGAGGGGGGGTCTGCAAACTAATAAAGCAGGGCTTCCTTGTCCATATCTAGGTAAGTGGGCAGCTGGCAAAGGTGGTCACCGTGTCTGGAAGATTATTTTGTCTCATGATAAACTGCAGTCCTTTGACCTATTCCCTATACTCCCTCATAACCTTTTCACCAGTTGGAACTGCCTAGTGATAGGTCTGAGTGGGGGCTCCAGAGCAAATGAGGGAGTAGCTGAGGCTCTAGCTTTAACCATGCAGTCATTTTGGCAATGTGTGGGTAATCATGGTTTATTGTTACACATGCACAAAAAACAGTTGTCTTTCTCCTGTCTAAAGACCTTTATATAGAGGAAAACATAATCAGTGGGTATTAAGAATTAGTAAAATTTCTTATATCAATTTAAAAAGTGTGCATACAATTGTGCATAAATATTTAAATTTGTCCTTATTTTTAAAAGCCTTCTTGTAACAAGTTTTTAAGTACAGAGCCTTTCTTTGCAGCTGGTACTTGTCCAGAGCATTTTCCAATGTTATTTCATAGTAATTGTCTCAGAAATTAAGTATTATGGATATAGGCGTGTGCATTTGCTTTTCAGTGTATGAAGTATTCTTGGGAAAGTATAATATGGGGAAATCAAAGTGAGAGGAAACTCATCTCAGTAAGCATTATTTCTCAATTCTACATTTAGAGTTTAAAATCTGCTCCAATTTCTGACTTTGTGATACTGTTAGGTGCTAATATAATGATATCGGGGATGGTGGGGAGGGAGCAGTTTTGTCTCTTTGTCCACACAGCAAGCACTTGTTTTCAAAAGAAAACATAATGCACAGAAGATGAGCACATTTTTTTCATTGCTGAAGTAGATGGTCAGTAAATGTATAAAGGGTTTTGATACATTAAATTCCTTTTGCTGAGTTGTGCTTTTTATAATGAAGATTTATTTATAAGATACAGACCATTTTGAATGGCTACAGTTACCAGACAACAGAATTTCTGAAGAGAGGCCATCATTTTTAGTATTTTTTGGTTTTCATTTTTTGCTTTGTTTTGAAATGTTAACATATTGATCTAGCTCTGATGTATTACTGGTATTGCAAAGCTCAGTAAGGGATTTGTGAAAAATGTAAGGGAAAAATTGAAGTATTTAATTTTGTACTTTAGGATTTATTTATTGTGTGCTAGCTAAAGATTTTAGAAAATACCAACCACTTCTTGTCATGCTTGCTACAGTAAGCCCCAGTGGCTATTCACTACTCTGGCTACAGAACCCAACGAAGTTAAAAATGCCTTAGTATTCTTAGTTGGTATTTTAATACTGTATCCTAAAGGATTCAAATATGGTTACTTTTGCTGATTGACTCATTGTGTCCTGTCTTAACCTCCTTTTGTAATTTTTGAAGTGTCTGGTTTTCATCATCTGTAAAAAGGGGTTACCAGGGTACTTTATATATGTAATTATGCAGAGCCTTTCATGTGAGGAAAACTGAATGTTTAATTGACCTTAAATACATCATCTTTCCCCACAACTTCAGGGGTTTCAGCCTTGTTCATCTTGAGACACCTTGTCTTTTCACTTGAGATGAATTCCTGATTATTGGGTACCTGCTGTCTACTGCAGCTGTAATGCAGCAGTCATTTTTAGAAAGAATGTTTTCAGCATATGCATCTGTTCAAATCAAACATGGTGTATCTTGAACTTCCTTCAGGCTTCTGAGTGCTATTGCTGTAAACATTGCTTGTTGTGTGCAGTGGATGGTGACTTGGATAATTCTAATAAAGGCTATCAAGGAATTCCTTCTGAGAGAAATGCCATTGATGTGCTAAGGAAAGTAGCTAGGTATGCTTTGATTAAAAATATAACTCTATGAGGAACATAGCTTTATATCTCCCTGCTCTACTGTAAAAGCATGAAAGTCTTGTCTCTGAATATGGTAGCCATGTGGTGGTAGGTTTTACCCCTTGCTGTGAGTCTTTACACAAACCGCACTCATTGAATAAGCTAGGGAACAGTAACTTCACGCTTTATTAGAGTAGCTCACTTGCAGTTTCAGAGATGGCATTTGAAAACTGTTTTGCTGAAATGCCAAATGTTGTTTTTCTACTCAGAAGCCACAAAGAAACCTACCTTTCAGAGATGAAAGAGGAAATGTGTTAAAACAACATTTAACTTGTTTTGAGCCAAGCAGATTGTCTTGCAGTTCAGTCTTCTAAACCAGGCCATAGCACTAGTGATGTGAAAATCTGTTTGAAAACTGTTTAGACATTGGGTTTTCTGTTGGTTTGTTGTTTTTTTGGTTTGTTTTGTGTTTGTTTTTTTTTGTTTTTAAAGCAGCAAAAAGTTTTCTGTGAAATACCTTCTACCTGAGCATGTTTGAAAACAGTGTTGAACTGTCTTCCAGGTCTGCCTTGTACAAGTGGCTTTGCAAGTGTAGTGTATCAGCATTTATTAATCATGTATGCCTTTTATCACAGATCCTAAAAGTTTAATTTTGAATTTAAGTGGAGCGTGTTACAGAGTGGAAAGAACGGAGATGCATCAAAAGTTCAAAGAACTGACTCTATTAAAATGCAAAGAAATAAATACAAAGTTTCATACAAAAGTGTTATAAGGGAAATTAAGAACCAGACCAATTCAGAGGTTTCTGAGACTGCAATGATTCATGTATGGTCACATAGTCAACAAATGTAGTCATGACAAGGTGCACTTGACCATGTATTTGTATATACTTTAGTAAGAAGCTTTATGAGATATTTACACGAGTGTTTATCCACAGAAAGGGGATAGTAATTCAGGAGCCTCTGGGACCATAGCAGGAGGACATGAGGACCTGTAAACTTTCAGTCTTACACAAACTTGCAAAAATTAAAATCCTCTTTCCTCAAACTCCTGTTGCCATGAATGACTCCATTCATTTCAGCAAATTTTGATAGAGCACAAAGGAATTACAACATGTGCAAGTAATAAAGCTTTCTGCTCAACCATGTTAAGTCTTCTCTCCCTAAACTTTAGCATATGTGATGGCATCATTTTATATGTAGAGAAAGGGTGGGGTTAACCTATTGACTTTGGTTGTATGTAGATTTATATTGGCATGAAATGTTCAACAGAGAAGTGGGAGAGGTTTCAGTATCCTTTCCAAATGGTATTGCTGTTTCCTATTCTCCATTCCCATGCTCTTCCCAGAAAAGCTTTGTTTCTATTCGTCCTCCTTCACTTCATCTTCCATTTCTGTCTTTCCATCTTTTTGCTCTTTGTGGTTTATTTTTAATACTGATCTGTGCTCCTGTTCTGCAGCTCTGTAGGACCTCTTTCTATTCAGGCTCTGCTGTGGTAATGTTAATGATACTGAGTTCCAATAAAAATATTCCTTCAGCAAGCTGGGTTTGTCACAGCTACTGTAACTCACTTTAGCACAAATGCCTTAGACTTGGCAGTGATAGCAGAATAGTTAATTGAACATCTTAGTGATAGAAAAAATAGAAATTGAAAAGTATATATATTTTGGATTACTCAAATGCATGAAAAATGTAAACAATTCAGATGAGTGCCTTATGCAGAGTGTATAATGTACCTATGATTGAATCAGATTCATTTTAACCACAGTAATGTTTTTCTATGCCAGTTCTTCTTTTGCTGTTCTTTCTCCACTGCCCTTCTATATTGGATTTCTTCAGACTCTTTCTCTTTTTTTTCTTTGAGGTCTGATGCCAACCTGATAATTGTGAATTTGACAAGCTTTAAAAGAAACTCTTGTCTCTTAATTAAATAGACCTTATTTTCTTGTTAAAGAGAGAAGTCTGCAGCACATGCTTTTATGAAAAGAAATAAACACAAATTATAGTGATAATACGAATAGGGCTCCTAAATCACAAAATGGCAACGTCCACAATTTTATTGCATCCACAAATGTCAGTTAGCCTTGGCAATGAAACTGAACGACTTTCTTCAAAGCATAGGCTATTTGATTCGGCTCAACCCAAATTTTGTTATTGGCAGCAGGTTTAGATATCAAAATACATGGAACAGCGTTAACTGAAATACAGATACTTAATTCTTAGTGACCATTCTGAACTGACAACACCGTCTGTACGGTGGCACGGTAATTGTGACAAGATAAATTCTTGTGAGAGTGTAAGACAAAAATTTCTGGAGCTGTATTTTCTTATCAGGCCCTAGTAACAGATAACAATGCATGTAAAATACTCTGCAGTATTCCTTCACAGTTGGACTGCAAATACGAACAGCTGTGGTGTGGGTCCTTTTAACTAACCAAAAGCTCCTTTTCCCACTTTTTTTTTTTAATTTTTTTGGAACTGATACAAATTAAATTGCATATGCAAGAAAAGCAGCAGCATGTGCCTGTACTTCTGCATTTGTAATTGCATTATGAACTCTTTCCAAAATGTACTAAATGGAACAAGAAATTGGTCAGTTAATGGGCACGAAGATTTTTCTCTTTAAAGACCTGGTACTATGCAGTCTCTTGTTTCTTACATTTCAGAAAGCAATGTCTGATAATCTGCATCTTATTTCCTGTATACAGCACCTCTGCCTAATAATTCTTGGTTTTTAAATTTTGTTTCTTTGTTTTTGATTGTAGGATGGTCGTTTGCGAGTAAATGATCAGCTCGTTGCAGTAAATGGGGAGTCACTTCTGGGCAAGTCAAATCACGAGGCCATGGAGACACTGAGGCGCTCCATGTCCATGGAGGGGAACATTCGTGGGAGGATCCAGCTAGTAGTTCTTCGGAGACTAGAGGCACAAACAGAGGTGAAGCAATAAATGTATTCGTTAGATAAATGCCTTTGTTGTCTTGGTGTTTTTGCATAGAGGAGATGATCACTAAATTCTTGGTAGCAGAGAGCACATCCTGGCAGAATGAATTCCTGTTTTCCTGGAGTCAGGATTCACACACTGCTTCTGGTTGACATCTCCTGAGTTGCTCTTCCTGTTGAGGCCTGGCTAAAAGTTGCCTCTTATCTTAATTTGCTGTTTTGACAAGTTTTAGAACAAAAGCAAATGTGATCCAAAGAAGGATTAGTTAGGATTAATGAGTTTTGGTGTAGTTTTGACTATGTTACCTCCTCAGGGCAACAGTTCAGATACAGATGATTAGAATTTTTCTGATTCCATTTGTTATCATAATCTCTGCTCTTAATGTGACTTGGATTTTGCTTCACTCTTTTTCATTTTCATTAGCATTTTTATTCACTCCCCATCTTTGTGTTTATGATTGTACTTTTTTTCTCCCTCAAGTGTGCATGTGCACATACGTGCTCTTTCTCCATCTTTTTGTATACACAGATGTGTATATATGTATACTGGCTGCCCTAACTACTCATCCCAGTTTTAATTTTGACACTTGAGTAAATATTTTAATAGGTTTTCAACATCTGTGCGTTCCTTAGAATAAAAATACATACAAATTGAATTGTGGTATAAAAAGTTGTAAAAAAAATCTCATTACAGAATTCTAAGAGATGATTTTAAGCTTTTTATTTAATAAGCATTGCCAAAACATTTTTAAATGTTGAGAACAATCCATTTTTAAGTTTATTCAGATAAAATATAGAGGGGGAGGGCCAAGAGGCTTGTAGTATAATTAACTTTTAACATTTTCCTGATAATAGATCTATCTGATTTACTACTATTATTGATTGAGAATTATATTTAGAAGAATATTACTGGCTGAACATTATGGTCTTTGTTGGGAGGATGTTTTGCATGGGGGGGGGGCCTCTGTCAATTTTATCAGGAAAAAAATGAAAAACATTCATTAGTAATTCTAGAATATTTTATAGGAAAATTCTTATTTGCTTTCCTTTTCTATGTGGCAGCATTACATTATAAGGAGGAGTTTAAAAGTACATGTTGCATGTATTATGCATTCTTGCAATGTAAGAAGATAGCTCACCTTCAAATAAAGCATGATCTTGCAAGTTTTCTTCATTTAGTGAAAACCAATTTTTTTGAAAAAATAAAAATAAAAACTGCAACACAATTCCAAACAAAAATCAGACTGACCTAATAAGGCTACTTTTTATTGTTAAGTGTATTGTTTCGTATGTTGTCCAGATGTATGACAAAGGTAAATAATCTCGACTCACCCTGTGAAGGACAGATGATGAGGACTTGATTGAATCAAATTCATTTTAGACAGAAATTAATTTTTATAGGCCAGTCTTCAGGTTCAATTGTAATTCCATTTGAGTCTGGACACTGTAGCAGAAACGGGTTGTTGCCCATTCATTCCCCAAAACAGCTTCCTGAGTACTGCTTCTCAGCTTGGTAGAAGCAGAAACGTTTAGAAATGCATTATTGTTTTTATTGGTCGGGACACTAATGGAGGTCTTCCGTGACAGATATGTTTTATAAGCTGAATACTCTAATTAGGCTGGTTACTGATCAGTTGTTGGGATACTGATTGTGTCATTTATCAAAGAGCTGGGAAAGCGGATTTGTTGTTGTTAATTTAATGCTCCCTATCCCACTGAGTACAAGTCTTCAATGTAGTAGTACTTTGGCTGCTGCAAGGCTTAATTTAGCTAGCAGTATACATGAGAAAGTAGTAAACGTGGACCTTGCAACATAAGAAATCTTATGTAAACTGAAGAATTTCCAGTAGGGAGAAGGAACATAATCGTCTGTGTGCAGCGTGTGTGTTTCTGTACAAAGCCTTTTCAAAGGGCTCATGCTGCACTAAGAGGGAGGGGAGAATGTTGTGTGTGCTGCCTGTCCACCAAGACCAGATTTGTAGCCGTATTGTCACCATGAGCATCCCAACATTGGTTTGTGTTTTGAGCTGAGGTGCATATTTTGCTGACTTGATTTTTGTGTTTGTTTTTAATTCAGGAGCTTGTAAGGCAGGTTGCAAGTGATTTAGTGCACACCTTTCTTATGCAGTGGTTTGCAGGCAATCACTTGCCAAAGCATTGGTCATCTTATATCATTGTACAACTAAATGGTATGGGTTAGATACATGCATTTCTTCTGTAGATGTGACTATGTAATTTAAGGAATTACATACTTAGTGTAACATTTGCTGGCATGATGAACGAAAACCAACAACAAAAGAGACATAAAATACAGAAACTTGAAAGGTTATTCTGAAAACTAGCCATAACGTTCTTCTGTGTGAGTTTTCAGTTTTCACTGAATACCAAGTACAGAAATGTCTTTTTGGGTCTGTCCCAGTTTTAGAAACTGTGATTTTTTTTTTTTCTTTTGAACAACTGCTCAGGAGAATAAATTAGGCGATATGGCACGTATTGGGGGGTGGGGGTGGGGGGGATGTCTCAAAAGAAAAGCTGACTAGAGGTGTGACAGGAGTTTGTTTAGCTGTTAGCCAGAAGACCTGCATTTGGGAGTTCGGTGTAACTCCTTCCTTGCAAAACTGCTCTAGTGTGTGATCATCGGAACATATGTACTCGATCTCTGAGAGAAGGGAACCAGCTGGCTGGCAGAAAAATACCATTGGCATTGCCCGTGTTCTTGTGTTGACAATGTCACAAGCTGCCCTCCCAGATGGAGAATTTGAATGAAGCCAGTTGTGGGTCATAAAGAAAACACTCTTCATTTTTGTGCATCACTCAGTGATTGTTGGTGCCTAGATATTGTCTGACTTCATGACCAGTAACAACAGATAGTCATTTTGAAGATGTCTTTTACATTTCACATTTGCAAGTAAGCAATGTACAGTGAACTCGTTATGCTGTTTTTGCACTGTCCATAGTCTGGTCTTCTGCATTGTTGAACATTTAATTTTTTTAATACAACATGTGGTTCTGTTTTTTCCTTAGGACCGCCTGGACCACGGGGCTTTTAAAAAATCAGCATTTGATGGGAGTCACAACTTTGCAGCTGTTTCCCGACGCAATGATACTATTCTTCAGCAATTTGTCACATACAGTCCTCAGGAAAGAATACAAGGTGGTCTCTTATATTTTTCTGTATGCTAAAAGAAAGTTTTTGTTTTGTTTTGTTTTTCCTTGAAATCCAAAGCTGCTCGAAAAGAAGTTTAATTAGACTAAGTGCACACTTTGAGTCATGAAGATCCAGAGAGGGTGGGAGAGCTGACTCAGAAGTTGTGAATTAGATTCCTGGCACAAATTCCAGTTTAAGTAACAGTTTCTAGCTCGCTGCCCCAACACGTAAGGTTGGATAAAAAACAAATGATGAGTGCAAAATATATGTTGTCAAAATGTTTATTTTATATATATCTTTAATGAGTAAAAAGACTTTTTTATTGAATGCTTAGATTTATGTCCCATGTTTTTATAAGCTAAATTAATTTATACAAATTGTAAAATTCATAAAGTACACGTGCTCCTTTTAGACTAAAAGGTAAAATTTGTTCAAAGGTTAGAAATACTCCCTTAATTTACAAATTGTAATTACACTAATGAATTCATTTTTTTAAAAGGCAGAATTGTACATTGTGCAAAGAAAACCTACAAGTATGAGCAAATGTAAGCATATAAGAGCATTAAAGATTGTTTATTGTCCTGTCTTTTTTCATTTCTGATGGCAGACTGTACTATCTGTCCAATTTGTATCTGACTCAGCAAGGTTTAGATACTGAAGATTTAGACTCCAACATTGTAAGAACAGATCTTCTTTAGATCTACATTATGTTTCTCTTGTTGGAGTTTATACTGATTCTGTAGTTAAAGGAGAATAGCATTATCCTTACATCTAGCCTGCCCTGTAGAGTTAATGATTACCAGAGGATCACAAGATAGTAAACACCTTTAAAGCCATTTGTTAAAAACATATAAGCAATTGCTTTGGAGTGATTGATGCAAGTGAATGGCAATGGGTAACCTGTCACTTAAATGAAGTTTAAAAAAAATTGTGCAAGAGTTGTACTTTCAAATGAGAATTCTCCTACTGTGATCTGAAAATCAGGATGACTACTTTATAGCACATTCATAAATCAGTGTTTTCAATAAACATCTTTTTAGTTAAATAATAATGGTAAGAAAGCATTATAGCAAACAGGAGATTTATTTTAATAGTTGATGGTGCAATATTGGTTTGCCCAAAGACTTTGAGAACTGCTATTCTGCAGAATTTTAGGAACAATCAGTGCATTTCCGTATGTATACTCTTAAATTTTTCTTTCAGCCTGTGATATTTATGGCATAAGACCTTACTTAACCTGTCAAGCAATGCAAAACATATAAATGCACATATGACAGTGTGCATATTTTTTTGTGGAAGCTAAAAAGAAATGGATATGGACAGAATACTGAGCATTCAGAGTTCAACCTCATTTTTAATTTTTCAGTCAATAATGATAACTTTTAAAACAGGAAACTGTGAACAAGATGGTCTGTAGACTTGATTTATGGTTATATTTTCCTCAGTAGAAGTTAAGTGAATTTAACAGGTAGAGAAACACTTCTTAGCAATTTAAAAGTTACTTTGAAAAGATGAGGAAAAAGGAGAAAAAAATGTGATGGCCTCAGAGGAGTGAGTGTGGGGTGGAGTAAGGATGCTCTGGAGTGCTGTTGAGGGCTATCATCAGGAGGGGTTCGGCATGGCCAGGGCTTCTGAGCCATGGCCTGGGAGCAGTTTGTAATTGGAGTCAAGGGACTATAAAACAACAAAGACTTTTCTAGTGCTACTGGGAACCTACTGGAAGTATCATTTTATTGAGATCTCTATTAAAGATTTGGTATATGATGAGTAAATTTGTAGTGGCCTTGATGGAGAACTGTACAGAACTTTGAGCTGAAAGGTTGTCAAAGGTTGTCTGCAGTAGGATATTCTGATCTGAAATGCTTTTGGCGAAAGACACTTTGGCCTTATAGTAGTCCTTCCTGTTGTAGACGTATTTCTCAAATTTTGAAGTCATAGTATTAATTATTGTAGAGCTAATCTTCCTGCTTTCCATATTGGCCTGTCACTTATTTCCAGTCCTTGGTTCCTTTTTTTTTTTTTTGCATTATTTTTTATAAAACACCTTTATCCTTGAAGGCATCTGTAAAGGCAAAGCACTACACTTACGCCCAACCATCATTTAACTCAGTTGTGAACTTCAGATTGTATGTCCGTTAAGGAAATGAATCTCAGACATGGTGAATTTCTTATGCAAGGCAAGAGCAAGCCCCTGTTGGTGTACTTACGGCGTACTGACCAGACTTTGGAGGCGGAGGTCCAGTTGGTACAACATTACAAATAATAATGAAGGGTAGAAGATCTTTTTAATGTAACACTGGGTCTAATGCAACAATTTAATGACACGAGTTGTAGTAGGTTTAATAAAATGTCACTTTCTTAATTAATGTTTTCCAATAAATTATTTCTAGTATCATTCACTGCTCCTACCAATAAAACTCATATAAAAGCTCAACAAAAACACACCGAAGCTTGGCTTGCTAGTACTGTTGTCTGTTTTAAGAGCCTTTTTTATTATACATGAGCAAGAAAAACTAATGTCTAGGGAAAAGTGGTTGTAGCCGAAACATTACATTTTGTCTTGCCTGTGGATATTTAAATAAAGGGGGAGGGGGTACTGATCTAATATTGAAATGTCAGTGTTTGTTCTATTTTTGCATGAATAATACTTGCTGCCTTCAGGTCCTCACTTCATTTGCTGCAAAGCTGTTGCAGTTTCAGTGGTTGGGTGTGTGGATTTTTTTTTTCTCCTGAGAAAGCCTCTTTGAGAAACGATACTTCAGTGCCAGAAGCATTACATTTCTGGTGCTGAAAGATTACTGGAATGTATTTCATTAGAGGTTCTTATATATTTCTTATAACCCTTTATTATATACGATTATAGAGGAAATGCTGTCATCTCTATGGTTAAGTAGTAGAATAATCGTAAAATATCTGTACTACCACTGGCTATCAAGTCCTTGTGGTTGTACAAGCATCTGTGTTTTCATACATGTAATAATGTCAAGTTAGAAAATTAAAAATTTACATTTTAAAGTAATTTTTAGAACATTACATGAACATTACATGTATCTTACAAATACTTTCCTGAAATGCTTAATATCTGAAAATTCAGTGCATTTTGTTAATAGTTTGGCTGTTCCTCAGACCACTTTCGATCTGGTAAGATCTTTTCCCGAGGTCTTGAACATGGAGGCGTTGACTACCTTTTAGTTTGTTCTCTCTTTTTTTTTTTTTTTTTTTGCTTGTGTACTAATTTTGCTGGGAGTTAGAGTCTGCCGTCATCACTCCTGATTCCCTCAGGAAGTCTGATGTTTTTCTGTATGTTCTTATCTACTGCAAGAAAAATGCCAGTGGTAACCAGTCACCAAACAGTGTTTGTGAAGAGACGTATTAGTTGCTGTGAATCAAAGTTAATAAAACAATATACTCAATACTGTCTCCAACCATGGCCGTTGCAGGCTGCTCAGAGAAAAGATAGTAAGACAACAGGGCAGGGTGTGGTGTCATCATGCGTATGTTTTCTGCTTTGGGTTGTCAGTGCCTTAGGAACTTCCTAAATCAGAAGTTCTGTCTAAACCACTGTGATTTTGATACCTCCCTAACTTTTAGTTCATTTATTTAATATTTTCTTTTAATTTGGTTTCCAAAACATTGTCGTGGCAATGAGATCCATGATTTCATTGCAAAGGAAAAACTACTGCTTTGTGTTTGTCCTGGATGTGCTACTTGATAGTTAAACTGGGTGTCTTGTAGTTGCTGTGTGTGACATGGTCAATGAGATTCTTTTTCACCTTGTGCATAGTTTGTATGATTTCATAGACTCCTTTATATCCCTTTTTATTGCTTGTTATTCTAAATTAAATACTTCCACTTCATGTTCCTTGTAGGAATGTTTTTACATGTTCCAATTATCCTTGCTACCTTTTCAGTAAGTTTCTGAATTATACTACATCCTCTTTCAGAAGGCAAGAATGAAAGAATGAAACTTCAGATGTTATTTAAAAACTAGGCATGCCATTTACTTGCAGAATGAGATGGAGTGTTTGGACTTATTCTTAAGGCTGTGAATGTTTCTTTGCCTTTTACTTCCCTAAGCATATATTCAAAGAATGATCCAGCCCACTTCTGAGGTATTGTTCCTGAGTGGCAATCGCTAATGTAATAGCCTATGTGTATGTATCAAGAGTTTTCTCCTACTCCCATGTGTATCACTTTGCAGTCACTGACATGGAATTTCACCTGCATTTTATTTCCTACTTCCTTAATATACTGCAGTGCTTTTGCAGAGCTTCATAGTCTGCTTATTTTGGGCAATTCTGAATAATTTTACATGGGTACATTTTTTCATCTTCTGATTTGCTTCATCTTTCAAATCATTTAATTACCTCATACAGTTTGAGTTTCCCTTTGTTAAATATTCTTTTTACTGTGAGAACTTGCCATTTATTCCTCATGTTTCCTGTCCTTAAATTGCAACCAGAAAAAAATATTTAAATGCGACTATTCAGTGTGCATGTATGTTGGGTAGCATATCCATTTTCTGTGTCAGGCTGGCAATCCATTTTTTTTTAATATCCCATTGGAACTTTTCATCTCATCCGCTCACACTCCCTTTATTCTGACGATGACGTTCTCACTTTTCCTGACAAAGGTTTTGAACTATTCCATATCATTCTGATTCTTAACAGGTTATCCAGCCAATAGGAGTCTGTTGGTTTGTAGGATCCTTGAGCTAATAGCATAGTTTTATTTGTTTTATTTGGCTGGTTTGATTCTAGGGAACTACTTCAGTGCGCTTACATAATAAATATAATCTGTTGTTGTCTAACTTGATCCCCTCCCTGTAAACCATTTTTCTCTCAAATTAGATTAGTACTTTCAGATAGGATTGTGCAAAAAAATCTAGCAACATATACAATGAACAAAACAGGTCATGAAAATACAATGTGTAGGTATTGTTAAATCACTTATCTGCCACTGAAGGCTAAGAATGAAGTATCCTTCTTTTCAGTGAAATTTTGGAGGGTTGAAGATATGTTCTATGTTAAAAAAACGTAGGGACTCCTTATAAGATCTGACCTGTTATACTGCAAGGTGTGAATTTACAAGACAATAATGAACTGGTTACAGCAAGCACAGCACTCATATTAAATACCTCAGGTATGTAAGTGTTGTTGCTTAGCAAACCACTGAGTGGTTTAATTGAGTAGTTTATGTTTTTCTTGGTTGGAAGTAATTTTCTGGTGTGAACTGAATGTCTTTTCTAGAGGTAAAGAAGGAATTGCCTTAATACCAGGAAAATGAGGATTGTAATTCAGAAAGGCCCTCTGTCTTGTCTTGTCAGGAGACAACAGAAATTTTTCTTCTCTCTTCTGTCCATGAGGGATGATAAATACTCCCCATCAAAGGAAATGAAATCAAGAACCTAGAATTAGTGAGGATACAGTTATACAGTAGAAGTGAAAATTCACTCAAATGGAGTAAAGCAATTCATGCCTTGCGCTCAACTTCACTATAAGCACAAAGTTTCCCTGTATTTGTCTTTAATTATGCATATGCAAATCTGAAAATCAGCTCTTCAGGAAATCTCAAGGGATGTATTTTCTGCTTGGTATGATTTTAATTCTAGTTTAGTTAGTTTAGGGATTTGAATAATTTGTGAGTCATTTCAGAATTGCTTAAGGCCTTCCGGTCCAGTCATTGATCAATGAACTGGTGTTAAGTACTTGTTTCTGTGGCTCTTTATTTTATTTTTTTTTAACACAGACATCCTTTCTTTTTAATTTCAGAGTTACCAGTGTCTGATCATGGCAGTGGTGAAAATGAAACCCCTCCACCTCTACCACCACATCCCACAGAGGATTTGCTGAACGAGGATTATAATCATAGGTTGGACTTTGTCTATTCTTAATATTTTCAGCCCTAATTGATTGTGATAATAGTTCTAATTGATTTTTAAAATCACTCGTTATTTTGTAAAATTTTTACCACCGTTTTCACAGTCACCTGATCCTTTAATATAAATTGATGTTATTCTGGTATTCAGTGCTTTGTTCATATTGGTTGTTCATAAACTGCGTTATGCCTCCTCTTGAAGATACGTGGGGTCACAATACCTTGCATGTGTTCAGTAAGACAAAAAGAATCCCAAAACATAATCCAAATTTAAGAAAAAAAAGTGAATTAAAAATTATACCAATGGATGCTATACATAGATGCAGTGCTTGAAGTATCTTAAAGTTTTAAAAGTCCTAGCCAAATTCACTTTGTAGAAAACCAAATCTTCTTATTTAGCATGTCAGCCAAAGAAGTTCTTGAGCTTAGAAAATGAAGTTTCAGTAAGTGTGAACATTGAAAAGTGTATGTGAAAAAGTTACCAATGGACACTTTACAAGTTATAAATGAGTTAGGTAGATTTTTCTGATAAATGCTACTTTGTCTAATAGTATGGAATTCTCTCAGGTAGCACTGGCTACAAATCAAAACATACCTCATTTATTTCAGCCTATCATACTTTAATACCTAGTATGGAAAATTCAGTGTTGAACACTCTTCACTCATTTTGTGTGTGTTCACAGTTGTGATAGTCGTGTGACTACGTTATTTGAATGAAATGAGGAGAGTATACTTTTCAACTAAAAACATAGCTATACTTCTGTGCTTGTGTGTATGGATGTGATTAAAAACTAGCCTTTAAATGACCAACTGCAAGTAGTATCAAAGAGTACATATATTTTATTATGGATGCCTTGAATTATTCTTTTTTATACTAACAGACTGTAATTTTACTATAGTAATTACATAATTTCTGCTCTTTCAGGCATGTAGATATGTCATGGTAAAGAAACAAAACTCTATATAGACTAATGGAAATTTGTACTGAATTGACAACTACAGTTGTTTGCTAGAATCAGTTGTTAATTTTTCAACAAGCTGGGAGTGAAAACATTCCCTTAAATGATAACTATGTACTAAAATGATAATGTATTTACAGGCCTTTCCTCCCACCTTGACTTTTTTTTTTTCCCAGTGTTGTGTTGGTGTTCCATTCGGAACGTAAGTTCCAAAATTGAATTCCTGTGGAAAGTCGTGCAGATTTCACAGAAAATTCATTTTAATAGGAAAAAAATGGAGGAAATGTTTTGACACTGAAAAATCTGTTGTTATTGTATAGTTCAGAAATAAATCTTTTTAATTTTGGAACTCTTTGTTTTCAGAGAAAAAAATAAAAACTGTTTCTTATTGAAAAATTATGTGGAATTTTTCTGATGCCTTTAAGTGAGGTGTTTTGACTCCTCAAAGATTAAAGCTATGTTGATTTTCAATCAGGTAGAATTTTTAAATGTTTAGATATTTGCCTAACTTGACATAAAATCAAATAATTAAAAACAAAAACCACACATGATACCTTAGGATTCTACAGAATATTATGGCAGCCTCCAGAAAACCTCCAGCATCTGCAGAAGAGGTGGATAGCTATATGCTTCTAAAACAGCTTTGGATAGTGGATGAAGTAGAATTGAAAGAGGTACATTGGTGACATCTTCTCCAGCTTTTTGTAACGTTATTTGAAAATGTAATGGTTAAATGGAACTAGCAAAACACGTACACACAAATCCCTAGCAAGTACTTGTATGTTCCTCCTTTCTTCTGCTAAATAAAATATGAATTGTTTAAAAGCAGCAATTATCACCAAGCATTTACATTTGTATTTGCATCTGCTATGAAGAACAAGTGACTAGAGGTGCTAAGTCTCACAAATGAAACGTGAGGATCAATGACTGATTTTAAAATGCATGGCTGCAAGCAATTGGAGGAAGAAAAACATATACATATTGCATGTTTTAATTAGATCGCTTGTGATTTGAGCTGGTGCCTAAATATTTTACGTGTTTTTTTGTTGTTGTTGTTTTTCTGCAGCCCTATCATAAATTCAGCAATGTATTTAACAGATCAGCACATCAACTTCAGATCTTTGACACCAGCCAAGCAGTCTGAATCAATTAATCTGAAAGCCTCAAAAAGCATGGATCTGGGTAAGAAGGGGTGGGGTGACGTACAGGTCAGCTTTTTAGCCCCAGCACATCTGCACCATCTCAGTTTCTTGCTTTTGTTTCTTAAACACAAATATCAGGGAGCATCAGGGAGTAAGTTCTGCAGAGGATCTGCAGTGATGGGGACAATGGTCTGTCTCCTGTAGCATCTAATTGCAAATACCATTTCTATTAAACTGAATAAAGGTTTATTTCTTTTTTCTTAAAGAACATTCTATCCATTGTATTGAAATCTTAGCTGCAGAAAAGAGGGAGCTTTTGTAAAACAGAAAGAATTGTTGTACAAGTTTTGTGTGTCTAAAAATATAGCAAAACAGCAATAACAAAAGTATTTTCATATAGAATACAAACGATTGCAAAACTGCAGTGGACAAAGGCTAACTTTCCTAAGACAAGTTGTATATGTCTTCATTGACAATGACAAACACACGTGACAATGACAAATCAAAGTGTTGCAGAAAATCTTTATAAGTGCTTGAAGAGTGGTAAGGTTATGGTCCTCTACCCATCAAAGCTGTGAAGAAAATCCTGCAGGGTGGACAAAACAGAAAGTAAATGGTTCTTTCAATACTGGTAAAACGTTGGTGAATGAAAGATTGAAGGGTTATTGCAGTTGAAAACTGAGTCATGTTTTGATGGTAGTTCAAGGAAAAGTCCATGAGATTCTTAAGCTGCAAAGAATCAGAAACCAAGTAAGTTTGTCTTCTGCCTTTTAATTCTTCTTTGTGGCGCTCATCCTTTATCTTTCTGTTTCAAGTTAAAGTGTTGAGGGAGTAACTTTTGAGGGCCATCATTAGGATGTGTTTAATAACATTTCTGTTTTGTTGGACCAGACTTTATAGACAATGAATGGAAACTGTTTAATTTCTTATATAGTTTCAAGGTACCATTTTGTTGTTGGTATTTTTTTTCCTGAAGTGTTCTAATTTGACCTAATTTTTATATTGATTTTTGTCTCATTGCTGCAATATTATTTTAATGCATCATAAAATGTGTGTGCTTCTGTGATGGAGTGTTAGGAAACTAAAGCGTTGTATTAATACATGTTGTATTAACAAATAATAAGAATCCATTCTGA
Source organism: Cygnus olor (assembly GCF_009769625.2). Lineage (NCBI taxonomy): Eukaryota > Metazoa > Chordata > Aves > Anseriformes > Anatidae > Cygnus > Cygnus olor. The sequence continues at coordinate 13,765,056 of NC_049174.1, read as the reverse complement.
GAAGTTCTTAAGGAATAAAAAACTTCACTTTTAAAGTTACTGCATGAACTGACCAGAAATGAGTCCTTTTGTAGTTCTGTTCCACCCTTTTGACAAAGAATGTGTTAGCTATATATGTTTTTTCAGAATGGAAATACTGTACATACTCAACAAAGAAATGAGTTTACAAGCTTGAGTCAAAATACATACTTACGTAGTCAACTAGAAAAAATATTGTTCAACTTTATGGCCTATTTTTAGAAAGGCTCATTTACAGTTCCCACGTAAGTCAATAGGATAGAATGTTTGCAAGCAGCAGTGTAAAATTAGGCAGTGGGAATGCACTTGAGAGCATGTTCTGAACTACCAGGTAACTTGTACTTCCTTTTCTCCAGATCTGTTCATTTATGTTGTAAGTTTCAAAGCAGTATAAACAATCTGCAACTGCTCTTGACACATACAAGTGATGCTTTGAGAATTACACGATTTACTGAATCATAATGGTTAAAAAAAAAAAAAGGTGTGTAGATGACTGGGTGTGTAGATGTCCTTAATGTCTAAAAAAAAATAATAAAAATGTTGTATGCAGATGGTAACTGTTGAAAATACCTCTTCTGAAATGAAAGTAAAAAACAAAAGGGGTAATGATTGGAAACAGTAATGTCTTATCCTTTTTTTTTTTTTTTTTTAAAGTTCATTTCTGTTTTATCAAGGAAATGGGCCCAACTGTAATCATGTAATCATTTTCTTATAAGGCTGCTAGTTACTTATTGGGAAAAAAGACTGAGAAAGAAACCTGAGTTTAGCATTTCAGGTGTAAGTTGTTTACCCAATAGAAAAATGAAATTAGGACATTTTGCAGTCATTCTTTAGCAAGCAGTGAAACACTTTGTTCAACTTTTCACCTTAAGAAAGATTTTAAGCAGAAGCCTATTTAGTCTGGAAAGGTAAAGGGAAAAGAAATATGAAAATATGAGATAACTGCAATATAAATGCTTCTAATGCAAATAAAATTCCAATAATTTAGTATCTAAAACTATTCTTTCAAACAGAGCATCAGTATAATGCACACTCCAAAATAGATTTTTTGGAGAAGGAAAATATATTAGTTTGCTTTTATATTTTTCATATTATTTAACTACAGTCATGACCCATAGTAACTTCTCATTCCAACATTCAGCTAAGTACCCATTATTGATTTCAGTGTGATGTTTGCCAGCACAAAAAGGGTGGGAAGTGCTGCTGTCTTTTTCTTCCAGACCCAGAGTTGTGGTTGTGAGAATGACTTGTTGGCTACCACAGAGGAATTTTGTAGCGATTTGGTAACAAAGGAAGTTTTTGCTATCTGAAAATGGTTTTATAACTGCTAGGCCCCCCTTTTTCTGGTTGTAATGTGATGCTGTATACTTACTACTTTTCTTTTGTTCTGTAGTTCTCCAATCCCCTTCCAAAATAAATAAAGCTAATATGATGAACAGAAAAATAACAGAATTGAAGTCTCAGAGGAGAACTTTGAGACTTTACAAAATGTGACTTAAATTCAGTTTCTTTCCTTTTAAAACAAATTGTCTCTGAGTTGTGTGTCACCACCGATGTGGGAAGACATAGTCAGTCTTTAAGGTTACAAGGTCCAGAAATCACTTGGGTCTCTCTAGACCAAAATATGATCCTGAACTCTGTAGACAACAGAATTAGCGTAATATGGAGTATAAATGTGAAATCTGTACTGCTATCCACTTATGAAACATTGTACTTTACCTTGAAATATGTGTGTAATACATTAGATGCTTGGTTAGGAGATGAAAATTGCATGGATTATACAACTGCATCATCAGAAGGATCATCAAATTAACAGAAAATTTAACAGAAAATTTTTAACACGAGGCCTGAGAATCCAGATATTGCTACAGACTGGGAACCTCATGGCAATATACTAAATTCATTAAATTAGGGAGCTAATGAAATTATATAGTAAGGATCTTTTGGTTTTGATCAAGGTTGATGTATGCACAAGAAGTAAATCTGTTAAGTAAAGACTAGTCTATAATTATACAAATTTACAACGAAAACCCATTTAAAATTGATGTTCATCTTTTTATTTCTATATATTTTAGGCCCAGAAACCTTTGAGTGCTTAATCTGTTTTCCAGTCATATCTGTTTACAAAATAATAATTATTGTAATTGTAAATTGGTACCCTCAGTGAATAGTATCAGGATATAAAGAGGGGTGATCAAATAGTGTGCAGTAGTGTTAACATGTAGCATCAATTTATTGTCGTTCCACATATCAAATCTTACAATGAAAGGGACTTGGCACATGCAGCAAAAGCTGTAGGTTACTCACCAATAGGAAGAAATGGTTTAGTTTATTGACTCTTTGTGTATTTCTGTTGTTGATTAGCAGTTGGACAGCAGCAGAAGATATGAACCACCTGATTGTTCAGGCAGGGTTCTGTGTTGTTATGCATGTGCCGTGAGTTGTATGAACCTTAACAGCTAAATTCACAAATCACATGAATCCAAAATTGGCAATGTCTGGAGATGTATTTGAAGAACTTCTATTTGTAGATGAGTTACTTTTCGCTTGAATGCACTTTATAAACAAATCAGTGGTATGTGTGTGATACTGTTGTAGTATATCTTTTAAAAATATATATAAAAAAGGATCTATGGTAGTGTAATAGTAGTGGTAGTGTGATATCTTATTTGGTTTTGCAGGTGTGAGCAGAAAATCCTACCTCATCCATATAGACATCTTTGCACCAGGTATATGAAGGCAGTTGGAATGTTTGCAGTGTGACTGGTTCTGTGCTTTAGCATCCATTATTTAGTCAGCGATCTAAGGCTTTTTGAAATCTACTGCTTCATTCAGGATAATAAGATACAGATTAGTTCCATATCAGCTCTAAGTTCCAGTGTTGTTCCTTGCTGCTGTGTTGAGATAATGACAGCACTTTCTGGATCACTGATAGAGTTCTTATCCCGTGTCTTATGGTATATCTTTTTCTTTGCTTTGCCTATTTTTATTCTGAACTGGTGACAGAAGAGCACAGCCACATATTTTCTTTTACTGATCGTGGCACTTGAGATGTCCATTTGGTAGTGTAAATTTATGTTATGGGTGATGGTGTTTGAATATATTAGCAGGGAAAATAAGTGTCCTTTTACCATGATTTCAAGAATTTGTGCAGGGCCAGCCAAAGTCTGGCTTGGATTACATGCCTGTACTGATTAGATGTAGGCTGCTTGCCAAGTTTGAACTTGTGCTTATAGCACAGTGTTAAAAACTAGCAAAACAAATGCAGAAATGCTAGAAATACATGTGTCATTGTGCCTTCCCACTCCACAAATAAGTGGTACACTTTTTTTTTGGAAACTTAATGGCAGATGAAAACGAAGAAGAAGAAATCAATGGCTTCTATACAAGTCATTGGAAAGATGATTTTCCCTTTCCTTCTATGTGCACACATTTTCCTGTACATTAGCATGGTTGTCTAGAAAATAACTTCTTTATAACCTCTCATCAGAATCCATTTTCAGTAGTGGTTTTTCTTTCTTTTAACTGTATTTAAAAGGTAATTTCTGTGGAAAAAAATAGCAATATGGATTTTTTTTTCTTGTTGTATTAAAAAAGAAAAAGAAAAATAGAAAGGAAAAAAGGTGTTTTATTATTTATCTCTAATACCCTTATTTTCTGTAAATCGTTATGCACAGGAATGATTTAGGCTATGCAGAAATGTACTGTAAAAACTACAGCCATGGGATTTGTATTCAAACACATGAAAGTGTGGCTTGTTTTAACCTGAAGCAGCATGAAATTGAATCATATGAGTATATAACAATTTGGTTGTGTATCAATTCAGGCTTTGTAGATTTATATTTAAGGATGTTGTTATAATAACCCATGACCACTATCCCAAGGTACTACTCAAATCCACCTTCCTTTCCCCATAAAGAGCAAAAACCCATAGATCTTAACTGATTAAGCTTTAAAGCCTGAAGAAATGGAAATACCCTTTACTTGATTTTAAATGTGAATGAAATATTATTTGCTAAAACATAATTAGACATACTCAGAATCACTTAACCTTGGAGCATATTTATTAAAAATATCGGCCAACTTCATTTATGTATTTAAGAATAATTAGCAAGTGAATATGCAAGAAGTGGTGTGGAGTATTCTGCCAGGAAGCCACTATTTAAGTAAACGCTCATTTCTTTGTTAATGAGGGGATGCATTAGATAACAGTACATAGTTTTAAAACACCTTAAAACAAAGAGAAACTAGTGTTTATAGAAGGATGTGGAAAATGCAGTCAGTATTATTAGCTGTTACCTTTGCAGTTTTCTACGAACCAGATCATTCTTATTCTGTTCGCAATTTTGGATATTGAAATAAATATCTCAAAAGGTAACCAAATGAGAACCAGGCAGAGCTAATGGAGATTGCTCTTCAGTTAAAGCACTGATTTCATTCAAATGCAATTAAAAGAATGCATTTTGGTAGGTCATCAAAAGTGGCATGCTGTTTTAAAATTGTTGTGTTGTTAACCAGGTTGTATGTATGGAACCAACTTCAGATCTGCATTTAGAAGCCAGTTAAGGTCATAGGAACATGAATGTTGAGAAAATGGCTCAGAATTCTAATAGGCTTTTCAGTGCTACTGGACTTTAACAATAATTTAACAAACCATCTCTTGAAGAGGACTTTTCAGAAAGAGAAATGTCATAGGTTTAGGAAAACCTATAATGTGTATGGTTGTAATTGTCTTTGGGATCAAGGGCCAGGAGATGTTTTAAACTTTTTCTAGCTCATGTCATTAACAACTTCATAGTACTGTCAGTTTAGATACCTGTTTTCCAAGGCTACTCTGCAGAACAAATTTTTAGAAATGAACACAGCACGTAGTTTTCTTGGTTTAAATAATTTTCAAATTTCTTCTTGAGGTCTGCAAGTAGGGAATGAAACAAATTCAGTTATTAAGTGATAGGGACACAGTGGGACTGAACTGAAAATTAGATTGTTTTATTCTTTGTGACAAGAAAGGCTTTTAGCAAGGTCATTCCTCTTACAAAGTTTTACACCAAATCTGGGGTGATGTGTTTGAGGGGAAGGTGAATTGTGACATAAGGACAGATAAGGACAGGAGGGAATATTAACTTATTTGACTGGTTTTGTAGAAACCTCTTAGGATTCAAGAAAGTTTGCTGTGGAGCTGACTGGGAACGTCCTATGAGCTGTGATGGTGATGGAGCTGGGAAAATGGTAACACATGGTTGAGGTGGTAGTTTCTTATACAGCTTTAGTCTAAGTTTGAAGCTAGTTGATCTGTTAATGTACTTGCACTATTGAAGTATTACAGGTAGAAAATAGCAATTAAGTTAATGTTTCTGCTTTGAGAAAGTACAGACAATAAAGAAGTCTTAATCTCAAAATAGTTTTAAGAACACTTTGTTTTAAATCTTTTCTCCATCAATATTCTCAACCAGTGAATAATGACAGATTAGGCTAGGAACTTGTGGTTTAACCATAGGAATGTGGAAGAAGTATTAATAACATGCGGGAGATGCGTAGTGGGTGAGTTGGATCAGTTTTAGCCCTGTACAGTTTCACTAGAACAGAGGTGAGAGGGAGGTAGAGAGAAGGACAACAGAAGTGTAAAGGAAGCAGTGATGGCCTCAATTAGTAGTGTCACCTTCAGGAATGAGGGACTGTTGTGCCAATAGAAGAAAATGAAGTGTGTATCTCTGTCAGTAGCAATGAATGCAAGCTTAGGCATTTGTATTCTCATTTCTGCATACTGACATACCAGGTGGAGACCAGTGATGAGTGGTGTCCATCAGGAGTCTGTACTGGGATGGGTACTGTTTAATATTTTCACTGGTGACATGGGTACTGGGGTGGAGTGCACCCTCGGCAAGCCTGTGGATGACACCAAGCTGAGTGGATTTACCTTTGTTACCACGTGAATAAAAGTTATCCTTAATCCTCGTGCAAGTTTTCTTCTAGCTTCACTGCTGTTTAACACTGAAGTGAACAGGAGCCTATCAAGGACTTAAAATCTTTCAGGAGTGCGTAGGTGTTGGATATCGAGGAGACTGCAGAACTGGAGAGATGGGCCCCTTCTGTAAAGTTTTGCCATCACTAGGGAGGGGAATAGAGAGAATTATTGAAGGAAAAGATTTTAAGACTGTGCAAAGTTTTCCTTCCTAATATGCACAGTTTATTGCTTCAGTAGATTTTAATAACAGGTCTTTGGTCTTTGTACACAGTACTACAATGAAACCTCAGAACAGCTAACAGCATTTTCTAAGTGATGGTTGTGAGCCAGCGTTTGACACAATCTCTGTGAGTAATTTATGCCACTCCTCGAAGGGGGAATGCTTCACCAAGGAAATAAATATGGCAGGAGAATTATGTCATTGGCAGTGTCGTTGACTAAAATTAATTGCTGATGCAGTGCCTTCATTATGCTGAAAGGGCTGGGTATGGATACAGTGCATTGGAAAAAGCAGTGAACGTTTTGTTGCCTTGCTTTATTTTCATGTGTTGTTTATACCACAGAAATTGGCAGATTCTAAAAAGGACAGAAGCATCATTTGTGTATGTGGTTTGGGAATACAGCCCTTCTTAATTGATTAATTGTAAGAAATTTTGTAGTGCACTTCATACAGATTTATAATGGAAAATTGTTCTCCAGGAAATTCCTTGATGTTTTAGGCACTTTTTTTTTCTCCCCCATTTGTTATAATTTAAAAATAATAATTAAAAAAATCCTTGTTTGCTTCTTTTGTGAGTGCAGAACTGCAGTTGGTCTTCAAACGTATGTCTCAGTTTGTTCAACAGAAATGCAATTAACTTCCACGCATTTAGAAGACTTTAGGTAGCTATTGGGCAATGTGGCAAATCTAATCATTCAAAAATGAGGCACTGAGTTGAAGACTAGTGCCCTGTATCTTGTGAATAGTAGTGAGTCCTTGTTTGGGGAAAAATGATATAATTGCACAGAGATTGTACTGGGAGAAAAGAAGAAAATTGATTATCACAGCTGGCAGCAGCATTGCTTTGCACTTCTCTAAACAATAGTTCAGAACAAGTTTGACCTTTAGGTAAACTTGGACAGTATTTAGATGCAAACTGTTTCTGAGGCAGTGCGGAAGATCTGTTGTGTACTAAACCGTTGAAAATCACGCAATTGAAATAAAATTGCTACACTAGTTATATTGAGTGGGGTACAGAAATGGCAATCAAAAGATTAGGTGGAAGGATATGGATGTTTTGTGGTTGCTTTTACTGTTGCTGAATACTACTACTTAGTTTCTTAAAGCAAAATGGCATTCAGGAATATTACCATAGGACATTCTAATACAACTGATTATTCCTGACATACAGTTTTTTAACCTTTTGTTTTGGTTGTTGGCATGGGAAAAAAGTATCAGTTGTTTGCTATGGGCTGGAGAGATTTGTTTGTCTTAGTAATACTTTACTTTACATAATCTGTGATTTTGCTAGTCACCCAAATGTCCGTGCTTTTCTTAAATAGCTGTAGAACTTCAGTCACTTTCATTTCAGTAATTACTTCAAGTACTGACAATGAGTATCTAACTGGCTTCTGTGATAAAAATGCGGTTCCTAAATTATAGGTGTTAGTTTTAAAAGAGATAGCATGTTTTATGCTCACAGACACTGATAACTTCATGAACTAACACACCCGGAGTTTCAGGGACATTTAAAAATGTAACCTATTTGTTTGATTTACAAGTTAAGGAGAAGGTTCTTCTTTGTGAATGTATTTACTCTCTTGCACTGATCCTTCCAAGATTTTTTTATTTAAATACATTGCATGCATCAATTCTAGCCTAAGAATACATAGTCTTTATAGTGTTCCCATAAAAATAGTCGCAGTTGAAATTTTGTTATAAACGTTTTCCTGATATACTGCAGTCTGGCACTGAGCATTCCCAAGTGTGATCCTCTTGAGCTGAAATTGTTCATAGTTAGTTGCAATGTAATTACTTTTTGATGTTGCAATAAAAAAAAGAGATTTTTTATTTTACTTTAGTGTTAAAGGTAGACAGTATATTTTCCCTGTTTAAAATATTTCAGGTGCCTTTCTGCAAAGAAAAAACAACACTAGAATAAACTTAAAGAAATTTCCATTTAGCTGGTACTTTTTTTCCAAAACCAGGAAGGACAGCCAGAGAAATACTACTTCTGTTGTAACTGAACAATTGCATCAATCTTGAACATCATGCAGAGAAGTATTTTCAAATACCATTTTGTGGAACAAGATGTTAATGTACTTCCTATATAAAGTCTTCAGTTACAAAATTTTCAACTTATGCATACATAAGGTAGTTGAAGGAAATGAATAATTATCTCCCATTAGCCTTTTCCTTCTTTTCTGTCATCTTTTCTTTGTTCCCAGAGGAAAAGGGATACTAATGAGTGGAAGTCTCATCCAGCAGACTTGTCTGTACCACTCGTTCAGTCTAGCGAAAGGTGACCATCCTCAAAGTCACTGCCCAAGGGTAATACCTCCTGAATGAAAATTACCTTATGGAAGGCTCAAACTATTATATAAATCTTTAATTTTCTTCTCTCCCAATTTTTGTGTGTGTGTTTAAATGCATAATGCTATCCTTGTTTTCTATTCTACTATTCTATTCTACTATTTTTCATTTTCTAACCATTTTATTCTTTCTTTGTTCCTCCAGTGTTAAAATCTAATTTTTATGTGTGAAGGTAGTGTGTAAAGTATGATTAAGTCAGATGGTTTTACCCCTCTTAAAACATAAAACTTTAGTTTCAGGCAGAGCCAATCATCAACATAGTTTAAAAAAATGCTGTGAACCTTAGTATCTATTATTTTTCAAGCTCCCATGTAGTGTTACATAGCCTACTCCAAGTAATCATTATGTATTATAGTGGTTGACATTAGGGACTATTTTAATTAAAGTTGCATATATGTTTCCGTTATGATCCCTTGTTTTCACACAATCATAACTTGTCAAAATGTTAACCTTTGGCAGTAAAGTTTTCTGTGACAACTCTGTGTTCTCCTTGGAGGTAAATTTGGGGGGAAGGAGGAACAAAAAAGATTTTGAACTGTGCTTGTACAAAATCCTTTTCTGGTCATTTTGAGTTACAGGATCAGTTAAACTGCATAGCAAGGATATGAATAGTTAGTATCATTTCCAGGTACTACAAAAACCTAGAAGAAAAGCTAAGGACTAAGAAAAAAAAAAAGCTAAAGAAAAGCTAAAAGACTAAGGAGTACGTAACCACCTTTAATTTTTACTAGCCTCACTGATATTTTGCCTTGCAGTATCTCTGCATAACATGCCAAAGTCTTACTTTAATCTTACTTTATTTGCATCTGTCTCTCTCAACATCATTAAACTATGTCAATTTTACTGATGAGGAAATGGTTGACAGCTTAGAAAGGTGGAGAGGAGATACAACAGTCAGGTGTTGATTCATGACTCCAGTTGTGGATTCCACGAATCCAGTCTGGTACTGGATTTGGGTTTAAAAAAAAAAAAAAGAAAGAAAAAAGCTTTCCTAAAAGTGTGGCAATATAAAAGAACATTTACTATGATATTTTTTCCCAGGAATGGCTGCTAAATGTCAATAACTACTACACAGCTTTTCCCTGGATAGAAAATAGCATCTCCCTGTACCATTACAGATAACCCTGTATACAAAGTTTTTATGGTGACCACTATATAAAGCTTGTGTATGTTCATATTTATAGTGTTGCTGGTGTGACTTGACAATTTATTTTATCATATAAAGAAATCACATTTTAAGGCATAATATAAGGGAGTGCTTGGGCAGACAGTGAAGGATAAGCTTTCAAGCCTAACATTCATTTCCTGTGCTTGTTTTATCATCCCTTACATTACATTAGCACCATTTCTTTGCATAGAATTCATTTTACGAAATAGTGATTGGTTCTTCCACTCAGCCCTCTGGGAAAGTGTTTTAATTATTTTCATGAGATATATGATAATAAACTGAACTACAGTGACTAAAGAAAAATTACAATTTTTGTTACATTCAGAAATTGTTCTCTAGTCTGCAAACCGTTACTACTGCAAACATCTTTCTTTATAAGATGTGAAATTCTACACAGGTATGATTAGCAGATAAAAATAAATCATAACGTAAAAAAAAATGCAAGCCTTCCAAAAGATCGTCTTTTTGGAGACCTCATTGTCTGCAGATGGTCCTGTGAGTCAGTGAGATGTCTTGCAGTTGGGAAGGTTTCCACATCTGGATTCTTTTTACCAATTGAGGTCTTTGATCTGAAAATGTTACAACTCTCCTATGCCCCATAATTTGTCTGGCAAGATGAGTTATTTACAAATGCAATTGCTCTTCTGACAACTCAGTTTTGAGTGTGTAAGTGCGGAGGTCCTGATCTGTAATCCACAAGGACTGCTGCTAGTTTTTTATTGGTTTCAGTGGGCTTTGATTCAGGTATGTGGACTTTGAAGCACCCCAGATGGATTGGGGGGGATGGGAAGGAATTTTTACAAATGATTGTAATTTAAAGATTTAGGATGCTGCGTGTCTGAAATTATTTGACAGTGTTTCAAAGGCTTGTGAATTTAAATAAGTTTCTGATCTTTATGTCTTTTCTTTTATTCCCCCAGTGGCAGATGAAAGCAAAGTTGGTTCATTGGCTGGATGCAAATCAGGTAAACTGTTCTTCTACTTTGGAGGAAGAGACAGCAACTTTAAAGTAGTATGGGCAGTAAATGAAATCAGCCTACAGAAACTGTGGGGACTAGCTTTGCAAATTAAGGTATTACTTTGTATGGCCTGACTTCAGCTTGTGCAACGATGAATTAGGGATTGCAGTGTGCCAGGCAGTGTATGTAGCTGAGTCATTTGCAGGAAGAACTATAACTTTTTTTTCAGTAAAGGTGTTGGAAACAGAAGATGAGGGTTCAAATCAGAGCAAGTTCAACATGTCTTGTGGAGTGTGGAGACTTAAGCAATATAAATTTTGAAAAACATAAATATTACTTTTTCTTCTTGCTCTGAGTTTCACTTCTACTACCAGAAATATTGAAGATAATACAAAAAATATTCTACAATTAAAAAAAAAGGTCATAGTTCCTTTCATTGTGTTTGTGTAGTAGATTATTTTAAAACTTTTTAGGCCATCATAATAAAAAATTAGAAAAAAAGGTCCATACTGCTGTCATTACTGTACCTGCACAAACCACACCATGGTACTGTACAACTTGCAGTTCTTGTATTATAAAAATTTCAAGGAAACGTCATATAAGACTGCAGTTTTTCACAAGACACAGATAAGCTGACATGAGAAACCTTGAAAACTTTCTAGAAAACTCAAGTTATTCAGCGATCTCTTCTAATGTCAGAAAGCCCCGAAGGTTCTGGCTGCCACTTTGCTGCATTATTGCATGTTGCCTTTTTCCACTCCTTTGATAGAACTGAAAAGCTGAATTCATGTGAAGGAAGGTCGAATATGAGATTCCTGGTTGTTTATCGTATTTCCTTCTCTGTACAACTGTGTGTCCTCCTTTGGTTCTGTTATCATGTAGTTCTCTGGTGTGGATTTTCCTTATCTGAGGACCTTTTCCTGAACTTAAAATAGACAAATTCTTTCTACATTCTTTTGGCTTCTTTCCTTAGTCTGTGAACCTCTTGGCTTCCCTTTCTGAATAAAGGGGTAGTTCATATGTCTTGTAACTCCTGGGGGAAGAAACTTCTTTCAACTTTTTGTTTTGGGAATGTGAAAGCTTCAAAGAAATGATCTTCTCAACTAGCAGAAGCTAAGGGCGTTGCCCTTGGTTTTTTTCCTATACAGAAAAACGACTATAAGCATGCAATATCATGCGGTTTTCCAAAGATCAGTGGAATTTACTGCTATCAAAGAATATTGGAAGGAAACCTGGTGAGATCACAGTTCTTTGGCAGTCAGTTGTTACAGATATGTTAAGCTTCGTATCATTTTTAACAGCATTTGATCTTTCTTCTGCACATTTCTCCAGATCATTGAAAACACCGGCTTCCAAATTTTTCTGTTTGAAGACACCTAATAATTTTATGTGAAAATGTGGGCCCATGCTTACTGACTTCTGGCTTGTTTGCATTACTTACCCCTCATGGACCTCTTGAATGTAGCTAAGATCTTTTTTCAATAGGCTGAAATCAGTGATCACCTAAGCAGTAGAGCCAAAATATCCTACAGTTTGTGACTATTTTTTTTATTATTCTTTATTATTATTCTCCTTCAGAATAAAAGGAGCTAGCTACCTCTGAGAAGGATAGAGTGTGAATGATTTTCTTGGTTCTGTCCACTTTAAATGCTATTCAAATACTGTTGAAAAGTGTGTGTTGCGCCTCCCCTCTCCCCCGTGTTCCATTTCCTGTCCCTTCAAAATACAAAATCAAGCTGTACTTTCAACTTTCTTGTTGTTCATTTAAAGTATTTATTTTAAAAATTGTTCAAGAACATAAAGTTCTCTTTACCTCATCCCTATTTTTACTGTACAGTTTTTGGAATTTTATATCATATATGCATGTTGGTGGCATTCCATCACATTGCAGAACTATTGTTTTAACATTTTTCATTCCTAACAATTTTCCTTGCCTTCCTGTAGGTACCTTTTTTTAAGAAAGCTCTAAGGGAGATACTGCAGTTTCTTGTGCTGGGAGCAAAACACTTTATTTCTCATTACATAAAGAAGAGTTTGCATCCCATTCTTGATGACTTAAGGAAATTAAACATATTTCTCTACAGAATTAATTATCACCTACTGACAATCAATGCAATTATCCCTTCTCTCCTTCGACATGACTTGTTCTATGAAATACACAGTTGAGTAATTCTCTCTAGGGAAATAACCTTTCTGTTCCTTCTGGGGCAGTGGCTCTTGAAGCATTTAGTCTCAGCTTTTGGTTATAGTTACTGTATTCCTTGCATATTACATGTTACTGAGCAGCAGCTCAGGAGTTGGTAGCACGTATTAATTTCAAAAAGTGTTACCACAACTCTGCAGAAGACCAAGGCATTAAAAGGATCTGTAGTTGTAGCCCCATCTTTCTTTCTTTTTATATATTGCACCAACAAGCAGCAGTTCCATATTTTTTCCCCGTAAAAAATAGATCTGATTTTAGAAGCATGTCTGGACACAGCCTGAACTTGTAAACATTTTCTTTGGGAAGGTGGCTGGAGAATTGTTCTTGTATTTCACCTTCACAGAAAGAAGAAATACAGTAGAAAAGCATCAGTGAATTCTGGTTCCCATAGCTGGCCTGTCCTTTCAGAGGATGAAGACTCCTGCAAAACTCACAGGCGTTCTTAGTGTTGCTAACGCTTTCCATATTACTGTTGGAAAACGCACTGGAATGCTGTGTTGATGTGGCCTACTTCCCCCTACTGGAAAAGACCAGAGTTCAATCAAAGTGTGTGTGGAAGGCATCCTGTCTTCCTGAATCGTGTAAGGAAGATTTTTCTTTCCCCTGTAATCTACCTGTGTGCTTAGCAATGGTGAATCTGCATTTCCTACACACAACTCCAGTAATGAGAATGAGAAGCGGACAAGTGGTGCCTCTATATTACAGAAGAGAAAACTTACAGAAATGAAAAATCAGTGAATATTAGTTCTGTTTTTCATGAACTCTTAGCATTTTAGAAAAGCAATTACAGGACAGCTAGCAAAGGGCAGGATTGTTTTTTCATCACGCGTAACCTGATTTATATCAAATACTGAAAGAGAATACTGAATTCTTCACAGCTATTTTCTTTTCCAAAATTCTTTTCTTGTTCTGAATTACTGCTTAGAACACTTTTAATATGTATTGACTGTCTGCTGAGGTCTCTGCTGACACAGCTCTTTCAGATGATGCAGTGCTGGAGAAAAGCTGATGAGTCTTTCTTTATGAGCTCTGACATATTAATTAGCAAAATGGCCAAAAAAGCTTTCCTATTTTTATTTTAATGTCACTAGACCATGCTTTTGGCTCAGAGTATATTTGGAGACAGTTCTGAGACAGGATGAGTTGAAGATCTTATTTTCTTGCTGGCTGCTATGCATGTCACCGGGCTACAGGTTGGTACAGGTATGACTGAATGATGTATGATAGCTCCGTCACCAAGCTGAGTCCTTGGCTACTTTGAATTAATGCTATATGGCAAGGAATAGGGTTAGGATCTGAGTTGGAAAAGGCCCAGTGGGGTATTTTGAAGCATGCATCTGGTCAAATTTTTCCCCGTGTAAATTTTGTTGCCACTGTGGTTACCCTGCTTGTGGTTCAGTTTGTGGGTAGGACTGGTGTTCTGGGAAGGAAGGTTTGAGGAGGTGGGTATGTAGCTGCAAGGACAGGCCTTTGATGAGGGTTGAGTGCCAACTCTCTGGTAGGCTGCTCTGGTAGTCAGTCACTGGTGCTTCGTACGGTAACTGAGTTGTTGTTCAGACGGGATTCAGATTAGGACTGGAGTTTGCTTGGAATAAAGTAGGTTAAAGGTCTTGGTGCATCTTTGCATCCTTTAATGACAGGAATCATTCTGTACTAGATACATCTTACTGTGGTTTCGTTAAGGTTAGGATGACAATTAAGATAGCATGGTTTAGGACAGCAGTGGTAGAAAAGTTAGGGTTATTGCTAGATTTTATATGACCCACTGGGATTGGGTATGGAAAGTGCAATGGATTAAGCCCCATCCTTACCTTCAGGAAAGGCTCTCCTGCCTATTGCGAAAGCTGTGGTTGCATTGGTAAATGAAATAAATTTGTGGCACTGAGGTTGTACCCAAACAAGTATAGAACTAAATCTTCCCTTTGACTTTAAGACAGGATGATCCCCATCTGTGTTCTGAGCCTCCATTGCAGGATGCCTGTGGGTTACCATTGAACATTGTGCCTGACATATTTGAACACCAGAACCATTTTTCAGAAGTGTTTGTGAGAGTAGAAGAGCTGTTATAAAACTTATATACTGTAGATTATTCCATTCTAGTAACCTTAGGTATGCCTTGTCACCGGTAAGTTTGCAAATATAAAAACCACATGATTTTAAGAACTGGATTTATTTTTCACAGGGACAGGATAGAGTCTGGTGCAATCGGGATCTAGCATGTTGAAGATTGTTCTCATGAAAGTGCGAATAAGTGCTAGGCTAAGCTTATTGCTGCAATTTGAGTTCAGATTTAGAAAGAAAGGCAAAACTGGAGAAATTTTCTTTTTAAACCAGAAGGATCATGTGAAATTTGAGCTGGTGAGACACAAACAAAATCCAGTGGTTTATGCATACTTATGTTGCACAAAATGCTTTCTTTTAACCAAGGATTTTGCTCGGTGCTAGTGGTGAGAATAGGAGGGACTACAGAAAGCTGAGTGGATGGGCATGGGCATGTTTGGATAGAATGAGACCAGTGTCATTGTAGCAAGTTTGGCTTCTGTTTGGCTTTTGATTTCCAGGTAACACAATTATGTCAGAGTGTCCAAGGAAGTGGCATTCTCCTCTCCTCTTGACAAATCTCATAATTTTATTAAATAAGCCTTCTCACAGCTCTCAATGTCATTACAGCTGAGCTTTTCAAAGGAGGCATTGGGTTTAATACAAAGTTCATGAGGATTTATATAGTAACTACATCTATCCCCACCACAGTCAAAAAGACTTGTGGAAATGGCTGAGCTGCCTGGCATATGCAAGTGAAGTGCCTATGCAGACATGCACCATGCCACTAACTGAAAGTTTGTGGCACATAGAATCTGACAATTGCCTTTGTATTTGTGAGAGGAGAAAAAGGCTGATTTTAGTTCATTTTATTTCTCTTTGATAAAAGAGTATGATATATAGCTATGTCAATCATTCTTGCAAGTGTGAATGAGGAATAGCCTGCTTTGCAGACTGCAGTATACCTTAGCAGGTATACTAAACCTAACCCACAAGTGTTGGTTTGGGTACTGGAGGCAAGCAAACTGTGGCAGCTCCGGAAGCTGAACAAAGTGATTTTCCCTTAATTCAACCAATGTGGAGCTCTGCGCTATTTCAGCTTGACTGACACAAAACTAATGCAACTATCTTTCTGTGATGGTTCAGTGCAGTGGGTTACCCATATACCATGTTCCTCTAAGATTTGAATCTTAAGGTATGCATTAAGCTTGCTGATCTATTGCTGGAAATATTTTTCAAAAGAATTTCATTGTTTTATTTTTGGCTTCTCTTCATAGATGATTATTTTCTCCTGTATCTATTATTAGTATTAATTATGATTATACTTCAAGCAAAGCATTCTTTTGGTCCGTGTATTTCCAAAGTAGTTGATGACATCTGAGAACCTGTATTCACTTATGCAGCCAGGAAACAAAAAATAAGATTCCTTTTCCCTGCACATCACTTGCGGAGTTAATGTTTTCTTCTGTACTTATAATTGGTAAGGTCTGAAGTCAAAGATGTTACATAGAATCTATTATGTAGTTGTGGGTTATAAGTATTTGTTAGAGTTAAAATGCTTAGCTTTTACTCAGTTTCTGCCTACTCATCTTTTTTTGTCTTCTTTTCAAACACAATGTGTCTAATGAAACCAGGAAGATAACATTAATGTACTTAGTACTCTATGCCAATATGGCTTTACTACCCTTTCTTTAGTGGACTTGATTTTTATTTTTATTTTTTATGTATGTAATGATTTCCATGTTACGGATTGTTCTAATCTACATTGGCTAGTGCTGGGAGTGGTGGTGACTCTTAAGCGGTAGAATTTGAGAAAACTTTTTCATCTAGTGTTTACAGTGTTAGGGATAAAGTATAAATGTTCAGTAGGAAAAATGTTTGTTTGTCTGTTGGAACTTTGTGTAGTTTAACCCGTCAGAGATAAGAAAACATATTGAAATGAGATGAAAACAGCATTAGAATTCTTGTTGAGTTATTATATTTTCTGATCTAGGAAGAGAAGCTCAAACTGGACACTCCAGATATCAGTTATTTTTAAGAGGCTATTAAAAAGGGGACTGATAGAACAATCTCTCTTTCTCCTGTCAAATTGTACGTACTCCTGCATGAGAAATTGGATTTTTCATTGACTCAGGAAAAGGAAGGCTGAACACTTCAGTTGTTGTATTTCAAACAATTATTCCAAATTAACAGAATTTGTTGTATCATTGGATTTGAGTCAAGAGCAGTTTGTTTTTTGGAATACTTTCTGAATGCCAGGCTGGCTGTCTTTGCAGTCTCTCTTGCCTGCCAGGCCTGTGTGGCTGATAAACAGCTCTCAAGGATAACCTAGTTAGATGGTTTTCTTCTGTGGAAGGAAACTAGCTATCACTTCTGCTCTGAGAGGAATGGTTTTGTGCCCCCAGTAATTCAGCAGCTGTAAGTCTTCTTCTGATATTTTTTATTTGTTTTTGAAGACTTTATTGGCTGTGTGATGATGATTGTTGTGACCCCTTTTATGTTAGGTCCTGAGAAAGTCAACTGTTGATTCAAAAAATACAAAAGTAAAAAAATCCCTCACTTGAGGGTGCAGTTTGATGTTACAGCATTAATCTAAAAGCTTGCTGATGTCCAAAAAGGCTTATTTAGTCACCTTCCCACCTACCTTCAGCTGCCTGGTTCCCATTATTTCTTTTATTCAAGTCCTACAGCTTAGCTGTTGAGAGCACTAAACCAGCAAAAAAGATAATACAAGAAAGAAAAAGTGGGCTTACCTCCTTGAACCACTCTTCTGAGAGAGGCAAGCTCTCATGTCAGCAGAAGGGAAACTGCAAATGGATGGACATGGGAACTGTGCCTTTCAGAGGCACCTGGCTAGTAGATCAATTTATCTGCCATGTTAAGCCATACCCTTAAAAAATTCAAATGCCAAATTTACATTGATTTAAAAAAAATAATAATACAGAGAGGTGGTATTTTACTCACCATGGATACAATTACTTTCTCAGTAGTGCCAGGAACAGGGAATGCAAAATGTCAATAAACCTCTGCAAAAGGAAGAGCATCCTTGCTGTCTCATCCTTGAATTGCAAGAATCTTCTCAAATCATTTATTCTTTTCAATTTTATGAATTATCTTTGTGTTCTGTGACTGACTCTTAGTGTGCATTGAGTTAAGATACGGCGGAGTAGTGCCCATTGATCTTTCTTTGAACTGCAGTCATTAAAATGAATAGATCTGAGCTGCTGCCTGCAGCAACAAACTTGCAGGAGAAACCTGTTTCCCCCCAATGTTCATGTGTGAGATTTAGGATCTAGAGCAGGGCTGAACGTAGAACAACTGCAGCAAGGTTACAAAGCCAAGGGTCTGTTATTAAAGGTTTTATAACATAGCATAGTTGATTTAATGTTTTCCTGTCTCCAAATGAGGAGTCTCTTGATACCTTTGTATTCATAAATGCCTGGCCATGTGTTCCTGCCCTTTTCCCCCCTGTGTAAGCATTATTCTTCTCGTAATTCCATGGTGAGCTGTTGTGGGGAGCTTACCTAGCAGAAGAAATAATTCTACAAAAAAGAACAGTATTCTTCTGGTTTAGCCAAGGGAGCAAGGAAAAGGAAGATCTGGAGAAGAGAGGGCGATTTTGTAACTGACTGTTTTTGATCCTGGGATCAGCCTGAGCTGAAGGAAGTTGGCTGGGGTGGGAGGTGGTGGAGAGATGCATCTGAGGGAGAAAGCATGGATGAAAGATTTGCAGTTCTTCAGAGATGTCTTTGTGCTGAAAGAAGGGAAGTGGGGGAGCAAGTTTGAGTCTCTATTCTTGTCTCGAAGACTAAACTGAAAGTGAGTTTTCTTTATATGCTAAGAGAAATTTATTTAATGGCCAGCTAAACTTGGTTTTGTGTATTTTTGGCCATGTGTTGTTACTTGCTGGTTAAAGGGCTGTGGCCATCTTCTAGCTGTGTTCAGGCTGCTATGCTTTGCATCTGGTCCTCCCCTAAGGAGATGAAAGGTGGTTGAGCTGTCCTTGGGAGCAGTTGAATCTGACAAGCAAGGAGAAGCTTTCATAAGTGCCAGTCAGAGTAAGACAGCAGCTCTGACAGAATGAGGAAAAATTTTCATTTAGAACCATTGGGACTGGATGTGGTGGTCCAGGTGATCACAGAAAGCTGCTGGACCAGAATAAAAATGACACTGTAAAAGCATAGATTCAGTGGAATCCTTTATTTCACTGTCTCACCCAGCATCTGTACTACAGAAGTGGCGTAAAAAAAAAAAAATAACAGAAAACAACCCCGACAAAAAAGCTAGGTTAAACAATGGAAGTCATTTCCATGTTCCCACTTTAAGGACAGAAGTGCGTATACATCTGCCTAAAAGTCCTGAACAACTTGAGCTTCTCTGTGAAGGAAGCTTGTGTTCTGAAAACATGCCAAAGACAGGTATTTCAATTCGACCCCTGTGAAATGAAAATTCAGAGTTCCTGTGGTTAGGAACTACACAGAGCACTCCAGCGAATGCATAGCTAGGGAAATGCCAGCTAGAGCTGCAACAGAAAGTATTAAACCAAGATATTGGAGAGCAATTTTGGGTGTCAGGAATGCCTCTTTCTTCCACATGGATAAACTTAGAGTGGAAAATCTGCATGGCAGTAATGATGGTCTTTTCTCAGAGGAAAATGCCTGGTCTGGCAGATACCCAAACTGCAGTCTTTAAAAATAAGGAAGTGAAAGATTTAATTTATTTCCATCACATCGTAGCGGTATGGGAACTATGAATTAGCCAGTGTGAATTGTTGACATCTAGGGGTTGCAAAGTAAATAGCCTTTTTTCCCTGGGGAGTATTCCTCACCCCAGGAGCAGAGAAAGGGACAGGAACTTTGTATAATGCGCTGGGAAATTTAATGCTCCAGCATTATAGTTGCTGTATGATTCCAACACACAAAAATTTTTCCAGCCAAAGTGCTTGTGCATTTGCACTTGTTCTACCTCCTTTTTTTTTTTCTCCTCTTTCTGAAGTGATTCTGGACATATTGCTTTATTAACCGTGGGTGTATTTTTATGTTTACACTTTACAGTTGCTATTTCTCCTGCTAGTCCATATTTCTGAGCGTTGTTCTGTGCAGAATTCAGTGAAGCAGGTCAAGAGACAATTAAAGAAAACCAATAACAACAGCAACAAAAAATACACAAGCAAACAAACAATGCTGTAGTAGCATAAAATTAAATAAAAGTGCAGACTTTTAATAACTGTAAGGAATGTGTCTGTTTACTGTAAGGCCTGATAGTATCATCTTCCTGTGGTCTGCGTCAGCTTGCAGTGAACTGAAGGTATTCCTGCAGAAGTCTGTATTTGTTGCAAGCTGAAATACTCTGGCAAATGGTGTGGTGCTGGTATAATATATCAGATGTAGGCTGTTTGGGACATTCATTCTCTTCCTGAAATCTGGTGATACTTTTCCCTATGACTATCGGTGCTGAACCTGCCACATTTTGTGTATTAGCTGAAAGTTTCTGCTTTAAGTTGTTGCTTTCAACTGTCATATTTCAGGTTGTTTCTGATGTGAGGGTGGGAGAACTTGTAAATACAGTGGATGTGTCTATATGAGCAGTGCTATATCAGGCAGAAATAAAGCCTCTGAAAGCTGAGGTAGTATAACTGTGTTAGGACAGTCTCACAGTATTGCTATTCTGTAGAAGTGGTTATTAGAACTGGAGGTATTGGAGTCTCTGAATCCTGGAATATACTCAGGGCGATGATAAGGATTGTTACTAAATTTGAAGTGATTGCAGATGGCAGAATGTAAAACACGAAAGCTGGTGTTAATCCTAATCAAAGAGTAAGAAATTATAAGTTTGAGGAAATGTAAAGCGTAAGTGAATTTGGTGTGCTTTCTATTCAAACAGTGGAGATTTAAAGTAAAGCACAGCAGCCAGCAAAACTTCAGTATTTAAAATTGTGGGGACCTCTTGTACATTGATGTTTAAATCAGACAACCTTTTTGGTGACGGCACCTGAAGAGATGGCCCATGAAAGTGCCTATGTGACTGACACTTGGCTGGTTTCCTTCGTGTAACTCCCTCCTTAGCCCTTAGAAGAAAGCTGAAACCAGCAAGTGGATCCATCAGGTCTCCTCCATTGCTGGGACCTTGTAAGGCTCTTCAGTCGTTAGCCCTTTAGCAGCTGGCAGCAAGACTGCATCCATTTCAGAAGGCAGAATGAGTTGCTTTAGATTACATCTTCTGTAACTGAGGAGAAAGTACAGAGGAGATCCTAATGCGCCTGCGTCACGTTTACCACTCTCTGCAGTTATAACTTCCTGCCAGGCCTTTCCCTGGTTTTGTGTTCCTTCAAACACTCTCTGCACTTTTTTCAAGCTTTGTGGTGAATGATCTGCAGATGTTTAGGAAAGACCTTCAGAGTACTAGGTACTGCGAAATTGGCTGTGATCAGTGTTGGCAGCTACTGTGGTTCTTTTAGTGGCTTGTTGTGACCAAAAAGACCAACAGACACTGACGAATCCCTCATTTTATTAATCCTTTCCCTCCAGGAGCTGGGCTTTTGCAGGGCATAATATTCAGTGCTGGCAGAGAGTATCCTGAAGTCATTGGTGCCAAGGAGTTAATGAATTTGGAAAACTTCCCAGATAATACATCTGGCCCTCTAACTTGCATTTTGGAGTATGAGATGTAGCAAGAAGAGCTCTGAATTAAATGAGCTGTTGGCTGAAGTGGGGTAGGGGACACTTTCTTGTATGGTTAAACTGGCCGACAAAAAGTTGAAAATGACATACACCCACAAAAGATTGAACTGTTGTGTTTGTTGGGGGTTGTGGTGTTTGTTTTTATTTCATAATACCATGTATTTACCAGTTACCTTACCTTTTGAGGCTTGACTATAGACAGGGAAACGTTTATAATTTTCCCCTTTTAATGATTTTTTTAATGTTTTTTTTTTTTTTTTTTAATTTCAAACTTCTGTCATGTTGCCATATTAATAAGAAGGATTTTGAAAGTAGCTACCAGTAATTGATATTTCTAGTCCAGCTCGCTTCTGGAATAATATCTAGTATAGTGTTTACCTTCCATAACATTTGAAATTAGGTTGTATTGTATAAAATGAATTGTTGATGCTATTTATTAATGTGCATCTTCATGTAATAAAAGCTGTGCACAGCAATATGGTTCGGAAATTAACTTTGAAGAAAAGAATTACATTGTTTGTATGTCTCATGAAATAGCATTATTTTTAGTGGGTCTTTCAGTACAGCAACGCTACTTAGCACTTATCTGCACAGCACTCCAAAAGTACCCAGAATATCATTTCTGATTAAGTGCCCTACTGGAATTCTTTTTTCTCATATAATAGAAGAGTGGGAGAGTTTTTGCTGTATATACAGTGGCAGCCCAAATGGGAAGCATTTCACAGAAGAGTAGAAAGCACTTCCTTGAGTTATCTTCAACTACCAGCAGGTACTTTCCTCCTACCTCAGGCAATGGCACCATGCTGACCTTTGGAAATATACCACTGTTTACCCCCATTCCCTTTTCACCTAATGTCTCAATAGATTAAATTTCTCATCAGCCTTAATTTTGCCTGTTAAATATATCACTTGGTATGGTAACTCATCCTTATATGTGTTTCACATTTAAATCTTCCTTGAACAAAGATGATCACAGCTTCATGCAGTAGGTTTTCTTTCTAGTGGAATTACTTTAGTTGTCACAGCTTAGTGTCGTTTCATACATCTTACTGAGGAGCTCAGCTAGCTCAGAAATTTATTTTGTTGTGCCAAAGTAAGTGACCTTGTTTTTAAACTGTTCTGATTTCACTTCGCTCATCATCAGTTATTTATTTTATCAATTTATGTGCTCATCCTTTTCCATATTGCCACTGACTCCCTGTTTAGTGTCATCAGCAAAAATTGTAGAATTCAAATTGGGACTGAAGATTCAGGAGGTATCTATCTAGTCCAGTGCCCTACTCAAAACAGCGTTAGCTATGACCCAGGGTATTCTGGGCTTTCTCCAGAACAAGCCATTAATACATCATCAGCTCATTGTTGGTCTAGTTGTTATTTGGTGAAGGAATCACTAACTTGTGCTTGCAGTTCTATGAGGGCTGTTTTTTCTTACCCGGTTCTTGGCATTTATTATTACTTGAGGTAATGTAATTTCCAATCATTTTTATGTACAGATAATAAGTATAGTGATTGGTATCTCAACCCTATGAGTGCATAGAAGGTCCCTATTGATAAAAGTCCAAACTTATTTATGTTTTTTTGGTGTTCTTTTTAGGAAACTTAAAAGCTGATTTCTTTCCCCATAGGTTGACACCTATACCGAGGTTATTCTACATCTGATTCCCACCCTTTCAGTTTTCACCTTGTGTTAGTTTTCACCTGTCTAGTTTTTCCTTCCTCTTCAAGCTTGTTCTTACGTCTAGAGAAACCTTTGTAGATTGGGTATCTGTCTGTGAGCAAATCTGTGACCTGAAAGCTTCACCTCCAGCTATCCAAGGACACCAGCAGACTTAGCACAGTTATATTTACATCATCTTTATTTCTTTGAGTTCTCCTGGCTATGCTGGTCATCTGCCTAGAGCCTTCTGCTTACTGTTCTGCTTGTGGTTCCCCTTATCCCTCCATGGCCAAGAGAGCAGGCAGGTCATAGTCAGGTCCTGGGGACAGCTGCTTGCACAGTGTGTTTAAGTATTAGTTGTTTGTTTGGGAGACCATCTCTCTCTCTCCTGTTGTCTTGTTGCTCACTTGGTAAGTTGACAGACTGAAAGGAGTAGGACGGAAACATTCTGTTTAAGTGTGAATAGTGGGCTTGGAGCAAAGCAAAGATTCACGGGAGAGAAGCAGATGCTAGTTGCCCAAGTTCAGAATAGTAGTTCAGAATAATAATTTCCAGCATCAAGACCCTGACTCTTCACCACTGAGAGTGTACACCGGGTTTGGTTCCCTTCCAGTGCTGCAGTCTGGACCTGGCAAATGGGGGGAACTGACAGCTAGAACTTGGTGTTAGAAGCTTGCATCCATCATTGAAGGCTGATTGTATTTGCAAAGACTGCAAACAAAAGCCTCAGTTAACTTGCTGTCAAGTTGTTAAAACTGAGACGGTTTTCAAGCCTCTCTGTGCTGTGGGAGTGGTGCAGTGGGACCAGAACAGAGGCTCTATCATTGATTTGTTTGTTGTTTTTTTTGGTGTAATTACAATTTTTCCTCCTATCTGCAGTTGGCATAAATTCCTGTATTCAGAAAAGGGCTGGGGTTTCTTTTGGTTGCCAGTTGAAATACTGCTGTTGACAAACAGAAACATTATAAAAGAGAAATCCAATATAGTGCAGTTATTCAGATGCCTCTGTTTTTATTGTTTCATAATCTGCCCAGATGCTTACTTCTGGGGGAGGTGGAAGACAAAATGGTTTGATCGAAGTTTCTAGAGTTTAACAAACATACCCATCAGTTTTAATTTTATAAGTACAAAAAAGAATGAGCATTACCTTCAGGACTAGATTGTCAGCTTAAATAGCTCAGTACTTATTACTGAAATGTACATCACAAAACAGCTACAAATGATAGTTCACAATCTAAGTTCATAATAAGAGACCGAATATAGACACAAAAAATCTGAGAAATAATTATTTCTTTTAGTTACTTTTTTTCTGCTGCCCCGTGGGAAATGTAGGTAAATGATAAGGAAAAAATCATTTTGTTCTCCTACTACTCATGGTTTGCTTTTTCTTTTCTCATATATAAAGTATTGGTGCAGTGTGCAGCTGTCACTATGTTATCACCTGTTAGCTGTCATGCATGACACATCCTATCACAGATTCTGCGATATGTGAGCCATTTCCATTCAAGTGTCATTTGAGGTGGGGAGTGTCTGCCTTTTCCCCCCCTCCCTAAAATAACTTTGATATTTGTTTTTGTTTATGAGAGGAAAAAGTAAGAACATATGGCAAGGGCTGGGAAGAAAGCAAGCTAGAGGGGTGCCAGGGGCTAGAAGAGGATGCTGAGGGTGGGAACACAGGGAGGTTGGGCACGTGGCAGGTGAGAAGGTGCAGTGTGGGAAAGGGTGGCATAAGCAAGGGAGGAGGAGACTAAGGTTGTGCTGATCCTGGATGACACTGCATCCAGAAACCAAATGGGTGGGAGAGAATAGAGTGGCAGCCAGCATTGCACTAAAGAAATTTCTGCTTTTCTTAAAGAAATAATATATATATATATACATTATATATATATATGTATTATTATATATATATATGTATATGTATATATATGTATATATCACAGAGCCACAGAATATTAGGGAGTGGAAGGGACCTTGGAAGATCATCGAGTCCAATCCCCCCTGCCGGAGCAGGAACACCTAAATCATGTCACACAGGAACGCGTCCAGGCAGGTTTTGAAAGTCTCTGCAGAAGGAGACTCCACAACCCTCCTGGGCAGCCTGTTCCAGTGTTCTGTCACCCTCACCGTAATATATATATATATTTAAAAATTCACCAACTATGTTAAAATAGCGTATGAGTTTGAAAGTGAAGGGTGTCTGAAGTAGGAAATGCTAGCTGTCAGGATATGTTAGCAAGTACTGTCTGGCCCCTTTTAGTCTATGCTGATGCTGTGAGACTGTATAATCAAAACCTTATTTGTCCACAAAAACTTTTACTTCCAGAGCACAAGGTGGATCTGCTTAAGTGTAAAGAAGGCTGTTTTGTGTAAGGCTCAACCCTCACCTCATGTACTATTGAAGCTAAGTATATGGCTGGTTGGTATATCATGGTTGCAGTATACGATGATAATAATGTAGAGGATTCGGGGGAGGGGGAAGTTTCTGTTTTCTATTCATTAAGTACAACTTGAAATATTTTCTGGCCATACCCATATCTCGGAATTGCTGTGGGGAGAAGTTCCTTAAACCGAATTCCAGGATATGGCATGCTCTTCACTTCGTTGGTGCCTGACCTGCCTGTGTGCTGATTTGCAGAAACGCCACATCATTTTCAGGCTGCAGCCAAAGTCAGTGGTAATAGTGCTCTGAGCCCACGACATACTATGTGCTAAGCACCAGAAGAGTGCGTGGAGAGCAAGGAGAACCAGGTCTCAAGAATCTTAAAATGTGAACCTGAATTGATCTTCATCCCTTTGTTTCAGTTCATTGTCCCCAAGACAGACAGTACTCATATGTCATAAAATAACATTATAGAAATGAATTCATTAGTGTTTCGTCTCCAAAAAAAAAAAAAAAAAAGGCACCAAAGCAAAGCACCCTACAGGGAAAGATATATGAAGAACTGTTAGACACTGTTGTCAGAGCAGATATTAAAGCGAGTCAAATAAGAAAGGGGGGAAATTGTTGTACGTGTGGAAGAAAATGTTAGTCGATCTTTCCTGAAAGAAGGAAGCTGGAGTTCTGTAAATAAAATTGTCATCATGTATTTGGGTCATAAAAGGAAAGTCTATTACACTGCATGCATAGAGAAAGAAGTTAACAATGGACACCTCTGCTGTGGTATTCTGCAAGCCCAAGCGTTACTTTGCAACGTTAATAGTATTCTTTTAAGGTCTTTTTTCTCTGTATGTAATTTTAATACATAGTCTGTTGCTGTAACCACTTGAATTAAAATTTCATGAGCCTTTTCAGAAAATCAGACATGGAAACACAAATAAATTATGCATTTTATTTAGTATGTAGTAGATACGGTATTACTGTATGAGTAAACAAATAAAAATGTGTCTTTATTAATATGGCACACTCTATGCAGAAAGATCCTGCTGCACTCTATAAACCACATATGGTTTAAAGAGTCATTTTGACATTAGGTAGCTAATGCTGGGTCTAAACCTCTGGATTTGGAACAATATGGAGTGGTAGTATAAAAAGATTAAGAATCTTAGCTAATGTAAATAAATTGGAGGTCACGTAATATAAGGCAAAAGATTGAAGATGAAACCCTAAAGCATGTCACTTTCAGAGGACAAGTACTTAATATCTTATAAAATCTGATCCCTACCTAAATTACCTGCTTGCCTGGTTTGCTTTTTCTTTTTCTACCCTTCTTCCCCTCATGGAAAAGCCCATAAGTCATCTTTTAAAATTCTGACCTGAGCACTCAGCAGTCAGCACAGTGGTATGTGTCTGTGATTAGTTTAACTGTCTTTCATACCGCTCCCTGGCCCTGCAAGACACCTGAGCAACAGAGGAATTACAAGTAGGTAGTGAATGTTATTAGTGATAAGAGATGCAGATGTGTACTCGATTTGCTTCAAGCCAGAATAACATATTCACCTAACTTCTGTTTGATGAGAAACACCACAGCTTCCTAGCACTGCCTAAGCAGATCAACACAACCCTCTTTCCGTTTTTTGTTTTTCTTTAGTGGAGTTCTGGCATGGTTCTGACACCTATTATTATGTTTACTTATTCATTTCAACTGAGGATGCAGGAATCGCTTACCTAGAGAAAGAGAAGCATAAAAATTACCAATTGCGGAGCTAACTCTACCCTTGTTTTTTGTTTGGAGTGGTTACTTACCTTGCAGGTAGTTCCACGCATTTCAGTCTTCCTCAGACCTCAGAGACAATAAATGTTTCTGCAAAATTAACTCCTTTCAGATCTACATGACTTGGCATTACAACTTTACCTCCTTCCTTCTGTCTTTCCTCTTTTTTTAGAGCAATTTCCTTATGATCCAAAGTGAAAGAAGGGAATTCACACATTGTTAAGAAAGTTTTTATAGCTAAAGATGCAGAAGCAGCAATTCTTTCCCTTGTTTAATGGTGAGTTACGCTTACAGTAGATGAAGTCTTCACTTGCAGTGTAATCTGCATTAGCAGGAGAGAGTGCCCATTTTGTTAGTGATTTTTAGAAAATGGAAACCAGGAATGAGCGCTCAAGTAAATGGAATCAATAAAAAACGAAATGGCCAACAATACTACAACCACTAATACCGAAATGTGCTTTTGTAAATGTGCTTTTGTTATCTTTGGTAGGGAATTATTCTTAAGTTTCAAATAGAATTTCTTAGTACCTTCATATAAATCAATTATCTTTGGTTTTCAGTTAAGCAGTTTAATTGCTTAATCAGACTGACAAAACCTAGTGATTAAAATCTAACAGTCATACGCTGTAAGGCAATATCGATATTAGTTATTACTCAAGGTAGCTGTTTTAGATCTAACTGAATGAACTAAAAGGAAAGTACGTTTGTAGTGTGCTTTACCATACAGGAATATCATTTTCTTCTCTAAGAGATACGAGCACAGATACTGAAGAGTTACTTAGTCAGCAATAAGAATGTATTAAAAATTGACAAAATACCAGTTCCAAATCCAGAAGGCTTCTGTGCTAAACAGATGTAAGGGTTGTTTTTTCAATAATCTGTTTTGATAAAAATTAACTCATTCTGTGAACAGCAAGTAAACAAGAAAGGACTATTCTGTCAGAACTGACTTGAAGTAAACAAATTGCAAAAAAACATTTAAAAGAACATCATGGAATTCTGTGCTCAGCTCTTCTGTGCTGCTGGTCAGAAAAGGTGAACCGCTAAAGATGAGGAAGGAACTTGACATCAGCTCTATGGGCTGATGCTTACAACACTCATTTGAAATACAGTACTTATGCTCTCATTGAACCTGAATTGTTAAGGTGAAATTTGAGTAAATTAATACTATGTCAAAACATCTGTTTTTTTTTTCCTGTTTAAAATAGAAAACATCTGAGGCATAGAAGCATAAAGGGAATGAAGCAGGAGATGAGCTATACTTTACAAAGTGTTGATAAATCATCAATAAATCACTGCAGAAACAAAGAGATCTATAGTCTCTCCACTTAAGAGAGCCAATATTGCAGAAATACAGCTAGACTTGTTCAAAAATTATTAGAGGTACTGATCAAAACTCTGTTTTGAGTTGGTGTAACAGCACAGTGAGGTGTTGGCTCATGATTATCAATTCTGTGTGCTTTCGTAGGGCAGGAACTGAAGAACTGATAGGAAAAGGAAGCAGTGTCTTCTAGCCAAAACATAGATTTTCATATATTGGCATGCATATGCTGTATTTATTTTTTTTTTATATTATTATAACTCTGAAAGCCTTTGCTGTGTAACACATTTCAAGAAGATAACAGTGGTCATACTACATCAGACAAAAAGCCTATAAAAAGCCTGTGTCCTTTGTGTGATAACACTAAATGCTAGTGCCTAATAAGAAACACAAAGACATGACATGTTTATACATTATTTCTCTAAGAGCTCTCTCCTTCCTCAAATATTCAGGGACTTAAAGACCGGAGGCAAGAATAGTTTCCATGTATTAGCTAATTTTCAGCGGGTTTTACTTCTCTTGAGGTTTCTTGCTTCATCTTGAACACATGTAAACTCTTAACATCCACAGCATGAAAAATTATCTGCGTATATGTTTGTTATCAAGGATATTGCTGCAAAGAGAAATTATGATTGATTACTTGTTGCTTCCTTTTTGTCTTAAAGCGAGATATGTGCTCAACTAGTAGCTTGCTGCTCCTTCTTGTGGGACTGTTTCTTTGCAGGGGGGCTAATTAGGCATGTGTTAGAAGAACCATGGCATTTTTTATTTTAATAACACTAGCCTCAATGTTTTGAAATCTCAGTTCAGTTTTCTGGTCGAAAGGAAATTCTTTATTATGTTTCACTATCTAGTATGAGTATTGACATACCCATTAAAGGTCAAGAGAAGATGCTGCTGAGCAGCTCTGATTAACCGTGTGATAATATGCATGAAGTTTTGAGAATTACATAAATATTGAAGTAATTGATTGCTGTAAGCCTGTACCCAACCACAGGACGGGTTGTTTTGCGTTATTGTCTTGAGAAAACAGGATGGCATGCATTTAACAGATGAAATGAATTTTCCTCTTAATGCAGATGAAATACTGGTCAACAGTGAGAGAAAGACTAAAGGAGGTAAAAAATACTTCAAAAACAAGTAGGATACAGAGCAGAATACAAATGCAACTGTTCACTCTTGATACAAAAGAAACAATAAGTGCAATCGCATAGATGCTAGAAATTTTTGGAGCAAGGTGATCATCAAACACGAGAGCTGTTTTCTCCTATGTTTGGTCAACTTGAAAAAGATAGACCGCAGCACTAGCCAGTGTAAAAAGGCAAAATAACATTCTGGCATTGCTAGAGAAATCTGGACAAGCTATTTAATATCTTTGAAATTGTTCAAAATGTTTATGTGCTTTGTTCTTAATGGTTATGAGACTGGCTTTTATGGTAGGTGCAGCAAAAGGTTATGGTTTCAAGAATATTAGTGATACTGTCATCGTTTAGTTTTAAGAATCCACTGAAGGGTTAGTAAAACAAGTAATAGTATCATTTTTTAAAAATGTATTCTCATAATGCAGCTGAGAATTGACATAATTGCAACGAATGAAGTTTTACGCTTTTGTGTTGTATGGCTTTGTATATCTATAGCCAAGTATATTTTCCTTCACGTGCAAGAAAGATGTGTGATTATGGACAATATTGGATTTTGAAGGCAAGGAGAGATCGATGCACTATCCTTTCACTATTAAATATGCCAAATATAAAGTTCAAAATGAGATTACTAGAAAGGAAGACATTTATTGTTGCAAACAATTCAAGATTTTAAATGACGTCAACTGCGTAATTGCATTAGAATTTGAAAACTTTATACCTGCTAGCTCTCAAACTAGCATAACAGAAAACAGTTAACTAAAATACATTTTCATCTTTTATTTGTGTGCTGTGTATCTGATAACATTTCGTCATGCACTGATTTCTTCATTGGTTGACTGATGATGAACATTAACTCCTACCTTGCACATTAATGTAATTACTTTGTCTCCATAAAGGTGTTTTGGCTAGAGGTCAGGCCCTACTAAAATTAGCTATCATTCTCAAGCAAAATCAAATCTATAATTAAGGATCTGAAGATTAATATTTCAGAAATTAGTGTCACCCAACGTGTTTTGGATGGATTCTACCAATCTTGTCCGAAGACCTAGCAAAACATTAGCTGAGGAGAAAAACATTACTTAAAATTAGAAAATGAAAAAGAAATAAACCAAAACATACTACTTAGAAAATGGTCTTTTAAAACGTTTGAATACTTGTTTAATCCTTTCCTTTTTTAAAAAAATGCTGTAGAACTAGAAAAAATACAGTGAAAACTTACTGTAGGATAAAAATAAATTAATTTTGAAAGTCACTTACTAGCACTGCACTCACCACAGGCATGCAAGAAAAGAAAGACTTGGGGAAAACCTGCAACAAACTACTTCTGTGAGCTGTAGTTTGTAGAGGTGCTCTTGCCTCAGAAATTTCACGATGATGTTTTTAAAGCACGAGGTAATATGTCAAAATTCCTGATAATCTATGATGATGCATCTTTGTACTGTTTATACATTTAAAGCTATTACATCTTTCCAGACCTTTGATTCCTTGAATAAATAAAAACAGAGCTTTCAGAAGAGTAAATACGGTCCATTTGACCGGCATACAAACCCACTCCTTTCTTCTCACTCCTTTAGCAGAACTGGGGGGCAACCAAAGGTGGCTATGTAGATTGATAAAATAATATAGAGCTCTTTTTAACCCATAAATCATTACTTTGAATCTATCTCAGGCTGAATTTATTAACACTTGACACTTATGCTGTAACTTATGCAAAGTGAGTGAATACTGTCTGACACTCTGTGAACAGGTATGTGTAATGCCAACATATGGTGCCAGAGGAGGGCAATGAACAAAGGCCGGATTCTCAGCTGCTAAAAGCTGGCAAACAGAAGAAAAGTGTTGATTTACTCCAGCAGAGTATTTGGCTCCTAGGCTTGGACCAATTTGTTAAAAATTGGTCCTGTTCTAGTTCTGTAGTCCCTGTTAATGTGAGCATGCTTAGGTTCCGATCCTGGAATAAGGCTCCTAATAGTTACAGTTGCTATCAATTGCTTAGGATACTGTTCTAGGCAAAGATTGCAGTTCAGTATTAGTTTGGGGTATTTCATTGTAGCACTTTGCTTTGAAGGGATTGCTATTTGAAATAACTTGAGAGAGCTGCATGATCCTGTAAAATAGCTGCCTGCCTAATTAGCAGATTTTGAAATTTCATCAAGGGATCCAACCACCAAGTAGATGAAGTAGATCAAATTGGGGGCTGAGGTCTGCAGCTGATGCATGGTATTGTGTTAGTTTTCTGACATGGTTGATTAGGTATCTGATTATCCAAGCACATCCAGATCCACTTGGAGCTTGACTCTGGTTCATGCTACAAGAGTGTACTGAATCACTGAGCAAAATCGTATGTTTCCAATAATATTGAGGCTCGATTTAAAGGAAACCTTGATTTTTCCAAGATAAGCCACCTTGGTTTAGTCTGCGTTAAAATGCCATTTGATTGTGCTTAACCTGTATCCAGTGATTTTGATTGCAGTTTCACTGTGGCATTTCCTAGCTGCTGCTTACCATCCTGTCTGACCTAGGGAAATTTGGAATTTTTTAGGATAACGCTTTGGCTAACTTCTCTAGAAACATCCCCATTGGTTGCTGAGGGATGGCAATGATAAGAATTAGAATGACTCTTTCATCTCATTAGATCCCACATTTCTGCAACCTGATACTGTATTGTGTTTAGGAACATGCTGTATCCAGTCTCCATTTGTTGGGTAAGTGAAAGGGAAGAAGGTACTGTGACTTATAGACAGGCAAGGAAAATGGATAAGTTCTGGTAGAAGAATTTCAAGAAAGGTGTATGTGTATTCATTTGGCCCTACAATTAAATCATATTCTAAGTTGTTCCGTGAAGCAGTTCTATTTGCTTTTCTAATTTTGCTATTTAAACATATTGTAGCAATGTAAAACTGCATATTGTAAAGATCCTAAACATAATTCAGTAATGCAATAGAGTAACATCTTTAGGGTGCTAAAAATTGCTTATGGGGCAACAAGACTTAGAGATATGGGGAGGTTCCCCTTTCCATGGGGGATACTTAAGGCTAGTTTTCAAACACAGATTAGAGAAAACAACTTTATTTGATGTCTCATTCATGTTCTTACCACTTTTGTAGTTGTTTTAAATAACCTCTTTATTAAAAGGACACATCATGACATGCATATCTAACAAAGGAGCTGCAATCCTCCAAGGGAAGGGTAGTACCATATATCCCCAAACAAATGTAAATTGTGAAGTAGTAAATCATATAGACTAGGCCGCAGAGTTAACTGCTAAAACTGAAGCGGTATTTTGACTTTATTCTTAAGGAAGGCTGGGATTGTAATCCAGTCATGAGTCGTGCCTGTTACAACCCAGAAGACTGCCAGATGTCCTTTGGTACACGTCTGTCTTTGCACACTGTAGAACAGCTCAGCAAAACACTTGGCTGCAGCTGTTTAGAAGGAAAATTTCCTGCCAATTTTTCCATGAATTGGACATGATTTTTCTAAGGATTCACTTTCATGGAAGGAAGCACTGAGAATACTTTTCATGTTTTAAGACCGAAAAAATGAATGTTCTCAATACTAAAGTTTTTATTGTACTGATGTTGTTTCTGCTCACATAGCCTACCTTCTTGAGTTTCTTACTAAACCATGCATCTTACTTAAACACATAGGCTAAGGAGCATGAGTGACTATTCCTTTGTAGCTTCTGATGTGTGGGTAGATGGGATCATTGTAATTGCTGAAAATGTGAACATGAAATATCATTATATGCTCACGTACCTATGGGAATGCATATGTATTTCTGTTCCTCTACTTTAGGAGCAAGTTTATGGCCAAATTTACCCAGGTCCAACTAATGTTAGAGGAAATAACCTAGTCATGAAAATTAAACTTTCCTTCCTTAAAAGCTGTAGTGAAGGACCTAGTTCATGGCCTACTTGTGTGCAAAGATGGAAAAGCTTTCTTTCAGTCCTTTTTTGAGTTATTGGTGAATAAGGAAAAAAAAAAAAAGTATTACCCAGCTGGCAAAGTGCACGTTTCCCACTCAGTTATTGCAGATATGGCAGGAATCCACACATTCTTTGGGTTTGTTTTCTTCTTAAAGCAATCCCCATCTCTGGAATGAGGCCAAGCAAAGAAGTTCTAGTACAGAGAATAGCTTAAAAAGGAGGGAAGTTGAAGCATGGAAAGTGAAGCTAGATTCAAGTCCCAGTATCACTACAACTATGGGTTTAACTGTTACAAAGCTATAGTTACATACTGTTATCAAAATTTTAGGTATTCAAGTGATCTTAGTTGTACTGGGAGATAAAAGAGGAACTTCTGTTCAGGGCTGTGGCTGAAAAAGTGCGTAATCCTTTCAAATTCAGTATTTCAGAGATTTGAGTCAGACCTGGACTAGATAACCATTTCTTGTAGTCAGAATAAGTTTGACAAAATTTTGTAATTAGAATTCTGTTTAAGAGCTGGATTTTTGCAGACTTTTAAAAAACTGTTTCAAGGTAAAAATTGCTAAACCCAAAGGACTTACAACAATATGCATGTTTTCATGCATATGGCCTTTGTGTGTGTTTGCGCGCGCCAATATAGATAAGTGGATTATGGGTGTATTTGTACCTTTTGTGCAGGTAATCTGCAAGCAACTTGCAGATTATGTGCATTAATTTCTTAAAGTGAAAATTAATCCAAATATGGTCTGTCTAAACCTCTTGAAATAAACAGAAGAAATTGGTTTTCCTAAGTCCTTTGGAAGATCTATAAATTGTCTATAAATTGAACCAAATGTAGATTAGGAGTAAGGTACGCGAGCTCACTACTTGTTCTATCTGCTTTATTTTGAAGTGCAGTAAGGACTAAACCATTTTACATTGCTGTATTACTAGGAAATGCTAGTTGCTGCAGTAGGTGATCCTGGTTTTGTTCAGGATTTATGGATAAAGGGTTATCATTGAGAATGGCTCATTTACCGTGTGTGTGCCTGAGACAGAAAGTCTCGGTCCTCCGAAGCTTTGGTAAATGAGTGGCGGAATCTTCCCAGATGGAGATTTTTGCCTGTTTGTAGTTGGCTAATCCACAAGTGGTTCCCTGATAAGGTTAATGCCCAGTTAATTGCTCCTAGCCTTGACACGCAGTTTAATTGCTACTTGGCCAGCATACGTTTGTTGCTTGCTCTGTGTAGAATTCTAACGGATGTAGCGATGCAAACCATGGACTGGTGGAGTGCAAACAAAATAAATACAGTATTTTATGTTCTTTTAATTCAGGGCCAAGTGGATTTGGATGAAGTGTTTATTTAGTTTGCTGGCTGCTTCAGATGCTGTGGCATATTGATTCCTTTTATTACTTGCAGCCATTTAACCTGACCCCTCTTAGATCCAGTATTTTAAAAGCCATAAATTTTAACTTTAGTTATGAGCAAGGACTGAAATGCTGTGAAAGCCTTTTTATTAGCAGAGCTTTGCCTTACTCCATGTACACGTGTCACCCATGGCAACAATATTTAGAGCAT
Source organism: Cygnus olor (assembly GCF_009769625.2). Lineage (NCBI taxonomy): Eukaryota > Metazoa > Chordata > Aves > Anseriformes > Anatidae > Cygnus > Cygnus olor. Next base: position 13,729,692 of record NC_049174.1, on the reverse strand, counting down.
CTTAAATGAGAGTGGCTGTTGGGCAGTTTCGTGGTGGTGGGGTTGGCAATAAAGAGATCTCATAAATATCTCAAGCATGTAGGATTCACTGATCAGTGTGTAAGCAGGTGTACAAAAGAAACGCCTTTATTAGTAGCAAAAGGAGTCCTCTTTCCAGCTTACTTTGTTAAAATCTAGCCTTTTATCCCTACTCTTAATGTTCACTGACAATGCAAAGCAAACACAAAAGAAGTTGTTTATATAATTTTGTTTTCTAATTGCAAGTTAAATTGGTGTGATTGGAACTTATTTTTCTGTGTTGCCTCGCCTTGGCTTTTCTTTTACATTAATGATCTAACTTGTTGCAGTAGCCTGAATTAATCCCTGAATGATGCTGAAAGCAATCTTTAACCTGCAGCTTATGCGTGTGTTTGTAAAAATATGTGCAGGTAAAAACATGGTGCAAAAAAATGACGTACCATTTTTAAAAGAAAATCTGAATAAAATGGTTCATATAAGAGGATTTCTGTCTGTCTGCATTCACATATAAATAACTCAAAAAAGCACTTTGAATTAGTGAAGAAAAGTTTGGTGAACTCTTTGCATCCTTATAATTTGTTGTTGCTGATTTAAATTAGTCATTTAAAAAAAAAATTCAATTTCAGGCTTGATAATGAAGATTAAGTAATAATTCAGTAGGCTATTTCAAAATAAACCTCAGGCTTACTGAAACTGATTTAACATAACCATGAATTTAACGTGAGTATTGGCTTCCTTTCTCCTGTTCAGCTACTGATGAAGTTTCCTCCTCTGTCCCACAGGTCAGATTTAACATTCTAGATCTTAGCCTTGTACCATTAAAAGTGACTTTGTTTGAATGGTAGTGCAGGGACTCTCACTTCATGTTAAACTTTGGCCTGGGAACAAAAATGTTGTTTTAGCTTATGGAAGTGTAATTCATATCAATTAATCTGGGAAAGTGTCACGTTTCCCAATCGTTTAAAGCAGGATTGAAATCTTTGACCTTATCAGAGGGTGGGTGTGGAAATAGGAGTAAAGCAATCACAAGGCACTGGAATTTTTATTACTTCTCAATTCCAGACTGATCAATTTACAAGGTGCCTGAAATCACAGGGGAATCATATTTACTACAAACTAGACTTTTTCCTGTCTGCATTGCTTTTCCTGTACCTGCTTTCCTCTTGCAGGTTATAACAGCTATATCTAAAATCAATTTGATATACATAAATATCCTTGAGGAGAAAGCTGCTATTTTGTAGAAGGTCAGGTAGCTTAATTTATACTCAGACCTGTCCTAATGGCAAGTACTTGAATTTGCACCAGTTAGAGAGAAAATACTAGCCCCTTGGAGGAGTAGGGATTCAAATAACCTAGGAAAACTTTTCTCTAAATGTACAGCTGTCCTGTGAAGTGGAAGGTTATGGGAGAGAGGTTAAACTCGTCTAACCAAATAAAGAAAACTATTTCAATAGATAACATCAGACACTGTTTTCTGCAAAGACAGACTTTACTGCATTTTGTCCAGTGTTCTGCAGTAACGTAGCAAACGTGCCATTTCTTGGACTGCATTTGGTTAAACCTCTTTCTTCTGCTTCTAATTGTTAGCAATAGTTATAGTTATACTGTTGCATAGTATAACTTGCATTTTTGAGATGCTTAATGCTGTGCATATTATTCTTTTTGAAATATTAACATGTTCTTTAGCAGTGTCGGTGTTTGTTAGTGATAAGACTGTAGAAAACAGCATCATGAGCACACCTTTCTAAGCTGACAGTAGTCATGCATTTATTTTTGTCTCTTGCCTAATGACTGCCTTATCCCAACCATTTCTTTTACAACTGGCTAAAGCTTAGCATACCTTCTGGGCTCCAAATTGTGAACCGCCATTATTCATAGTTGAAATTGAAGTTTGTGCAAATACGAGCTAAATTGCAATCATTATATGTAGTAAAATAGATTGAAATATCTGTAAATCTCAAGTCTGTAGCTTGCTCTTTTAATCAGAGAACTTGTTAAATTCCCCCATGCTTTGATTTCTCTTTCTTAGATATTTCTGCCAGGAGTGAGGCTGTTCAGTGTTCAGTATTCCTGCTTCTAATTTGAAATGCTTGGTTTGAGGTATAAAATGAGCAAAATGATACATGTTGTCTTTAGTATATGAGTGCAAGATAGTGATTTTCTCTTGCTTTTTATCAAGCCCTTCATAATCTTTTCTATGCTACTTGTACAGAGTAGTGTTGAAGAAAAGGCTACAGTATTGTCTGAGGTTATTCTACAAAAATACCCTCTGAAAGCTCTTCATTTGAAAATCACAAACTAAACGATGTAATGACTTTCAAATTCCTTCTTCCTATATCATTTTCTGCATTGAATCAATTGATAATTGAGGAGCATCTGAATGTAAAAATGTGAGTGGAAAAAATCCTTTACAGTTGTGCATACTACCATAAATAAATGAAACAACTTTAAACAAAATGGTTCACAAAGTGAACATGAATTAATTTTAGTCGGTATATGATGTTGCAACCCTGTGGGCAAGAACCATGTCTGTCCACCTGTTTTCTGATGTCTCTGTCGTACAGAGATGAGTAATAATGTTGAATGTTTTATATCTCATGTTTATTAAAAGAGAAGGTCGTGATTTTCACTTTTTACACCAATTTATTTAGGGGTGAATTGTCTTTTTGCCAGCCCCTGCTCTGCAGGTGTGATTTAAGTTCAGCAATATTTTAATTTGTATTAAAAGAAACCAACCAAACATATATGATCAGTGAACTGAAATTGTTTTGAACATATTGTGACATATTGTTTTTGAACATATTGTTATTGAACATATATGTTTATATTTACAATATATTCATATTGTATTGAACATATATGTTTTGAACATATTGTGTATCAAAGTATTTAAAACTTGAACTGGTTACTTTAGAGAAGAGATAAACATAGGGCTGATGGTAAGGGCAAGCAAGATCAGTTAGGTTAGGGGCAAGGCTGAGGTTGGCAGGGCTAAGTTTGGTATGGGAAACATTACCCAGGATGCGTCTCCAAAGCAGGACAGGGCTTAGGCTGTAGCTGCTGCCTGAGACAGATCGTGTGCCGAGCTGTGCCACAAAGCAAGTCGGCCTTGGTGTTTTGTGAACAACCAGGGGTTTGCCCGCTAAAAGCACTCCTGTGCCATCTTCAGTGTCCCAGTACCCAGAGGGTAGAAACCTCACTGAGCCTCAACCATTTTCTCTTCCTTAGTTTCACATGCAGCTCCATCCTGTGCAGCGCAGTAGGAAACAGGAATGTATGTGTTCAGGCCTCCTGTAAATACAGAGCTAGGCTATCACCTCTTACGCTTGGTGTTTATGTTAGTTTCTTAGTCACAGCATAATTTTTCCTTCATTTTTTCTTCACAGCTGGTTTTTACTTCACTGTATACAAAATATAAATATCAAATAAGTATAATTTATATAAAATCGTTCCTTTAAATATTATTGTTTGGGTATATTGCCGTATTTTCAATTTTCAAGAAGAATCGTTGTATAAAAAGTGAAATTAATGATAAATGTATACAATGTATGAAGTTTAGGGTGTCTTGGAATTGCATTTTCTTATGAGTGATAACAGTTATGGTTCCTCTTCCATTCTCCTCTCTACATGGGCCTTTGGGGTGGCTTGCATCCACAATGGAAGCTTGTTTCCCTTTGATTTTTGTGACTGACATCTTGCTTTCACTGTGTTTCTTTCTGCTGGGCTATAAAAGAGAAGTCTGGAAATATCTGAAACTAATAACAGTAATAAAAGAACAGAACGTAAAGTACATATTACATAAAGAAAAAAAATCTTCAGTAGCCATGTTGACGTTGAACAGAAAATTGAGGTCTATGTAATACTTCCTTTCAGTTAAAGGACAATTGCTTAAGGATATTATCTTGGAACCAGCAACTTGTTTTCAGCCAGTCACAGGCAGATGCTGGCATCAGCTATTGTTTTTTGAAATTCAAAAGAGATGCATAAAATATTGCACCATTTATAAATAAATAAATAAGTGGAGGCTTTTTATCATGATGCTGTAGAAAGAAGTAAAATGAGGACTGAAGAAATTTAAAATCCATAAAAAGGAACATTTTTAAGCACAATGAACAATTAAAATATTCCTTCCCTAACGATATTTTTGCATTCAAAATCTGAGTAGGGCTAGATATTTACACACGCATTCAGGCATGCACCACCTAGAAATGCCTGTTAGTAACTTCTAAAAGATGAGAGAGTTTTTTTTCTTGTTGTCCTTTTTTTGTTTTGATTTTTACCCATGAGTAAAATACATATTTTCAGACTTACAGCTATCCTAAAGGTCTGCAGGAAAAGTCACTGCGAGGGGGAACCGGGAGGGAAATTTCCATAGCTGAGAGTCTGTTTGGTATTTATTTGTTATGGAGTCTTGGGCATTCCTCTGTGCAGCATCCAGTAATAGATGCTGCCTCTGAAAGCATGGGGACTGACTGGTTAGCCTGATTGCGGAAGCTCCTCGGCTCCTGTCTCTTTAGTTGCACACTAAGGTGTGACTGCTACAGCCTTACGATGAAAGGAAAAGGGAATAAAAGATGTACTGGAAAAATATAAAGTTCCCCCTGAAAACCTTGGTGAATATGTCCAAGGATGTAAACTCCTTGACTAAATGTTTCCCTTCTTAATAAGACTGCATTGTTCCTACTGTCATCAATAAGAAAAAAGGTAATCAGTTTTCACCTGGATTCAGATGCTTTTTTATGGGTGGATTTTGACAGTAAGTGAGAAACTTCCAGTGTTGCCATGTGCAACAATACAAATTTCAGATTAAATGATTACTGCTTTAGAAAAGGGCAACTACATGCCTGATATTAATTTGTTACTAAAGGATCTCAGTAGGGTTTTGAATAAATGAGGACACCTTTTAAATGGTAGAACACAGGAAGATCAGAGATGAAATTTCACTTTCTTTGTCAGTGAGGAATATTGTTAATCTTTGCCGTTTTATTCTGTCTTTTAAGGTAACTCGATATTTGATGATAGTCTCGGTGTCAGTGAACTGACCATAAGCCAATTCTTCTGGGGGCATTAGAAGAAAATTCAATTTTCCAAGGCAGTGTTGTTCTGAACTTACTTGGTAACTAAAGAGTGCTCCATTTAATTTTTTTCCTTTTTTTAATAGCAAACTGAAAATACTACGTGAAAGTCGTCATAAGTGTTCTCCTTACCAAAAAATGGGAAGTTATTGCTATTTATTGCTGAAATTAATTCCTTGGGGATGTTTTCATGTTAGGACAAAACGGCAAAATAAAGGCTGCTTATACAGAAAGAAACATACTTTGCCAGTAACTGTCAGTTTCCTATGCAATTGTCTAAGGCATGTGTTTGACAAAGAACCTGTTCTTCATGACCCTGGCTGGGTTAGGCAGTATGTGACCTGGTGCCTAAAATCTGTATCACAGTGTGCAGGCAGCAAAGGCCGAACAGAGCTTCAGTGCTGATACGTGTCGCACGTGAGAGTGTCACTCCAACACCTTGTATGCTGGCTTCAATTTTCTTAGGATGGCTTTCATACATTAAGAGTAGTCTTCCAGTCCGAGCACTCGTCTCTATATAAGACACGCTCTAACCAGCATTCAACCCAAGACTTTTTTTCTTTTTTTTTTTTCCCCCCAAGCAATGCAGTGTAAGGCCCTAATTTAATGTATACAGCTTATACTGGGACATGTATATAAACAACTTTCGTGCTGGCTTTTGACAAAGCAGTTTCAGGTAGCTGGATGGTTGCAGCAGCCTGGAAGTGAGCATTGGCTGCCAAACCTCCCCGAGCCACGAGTGCTGGCAGATCCCTGAGCCCTGCCGTCTGTGTCTGTGCAAAGCAGTGGCATGTCACAGCGACAGCACTGTCTGCTTGTGGAGGTGAGGCTGTGCCCCTCACTTCCTCACATGTGCTGCAGTCTCCTGTCGCTGTGCCCCAGTTGATACCAGTCCTCACAGGCTCTGTGGATGAGGCGCTGGGCACCAGCCTCAGCTTAGGCCTGCGACCCAACCTGGCTGAGGTTCCCCAGGCCGCTGCAGCCTGCCATGCTCGGCCTGCTTCACTGCTCTGCCCTGTCTGCTGCGCACAACACCCCTCAAAGCTGTTTTCTGCCTCAAAACAAGGAAGCATTTTCTTTGCTAATCAGAGTGGCTTTCAGTTGGCCGCCTTTTGCAGTGATTGTGCTTCCCTGGTCTGTTTTCACTTGTTCTCAGGCTAAGATAGGCACCACAGTGCCCTGTGCTGATGCACGCGTTTTTAGTGATACTAAGCGTCTGTATGTTGTATGCAAGTCATTGCTCTAACTCCATTTTAGCACTTACTAATTTGGCAATAATGGTAGTCTCCAGAATGGCAATTAGTGAACAGAAGAAAGTTGCTCTGTGTGACCTAGCAACCAGGCTTCCCTTAAACTTATTTTCTCTTTTTTTTTTCCCCTTCTTTTTTTCAGCTACATATCAGTCTGCAGGGAATGGAAGTGTAAATTGCTTTACATAGACACTACTGATGATTCTCTATTTGGTGCCAGTTCTCAGCTTTTTTCCTTTTAAGAATTTGCTCATCACAGTGTTTTAGTTCAGAAATAGCTGCACTCTAGGATTGCTAAAATCACAGCATAGTGTTAACGTATCTGTCTGTCTTGTGATTCTTGAATCTCTTTGGGAGTGACAGTATTTGGACATCTATGTGAAGGTCTTCTCTTATATTGTCCTGTTGCTTATGTTAGTATGACTTTAAAAAGTTGAAAACAAAAGCATTTTTTGCTCTCAAAGACAAGGCATTTTGCAAGGCAAAGTCTCTTCCTAGGTGTTTGTCACATTTACTGCTCTGCCATATAAAAACGAAGTAGGTGCTACAAAGGCTTTTAGATTATGCTTTAGTTGTGAATTTCTCCACTGCTTGGTATGCAAGTATTCTGTGAACTTTTTTTTTGGCGTGTTCTACTATCACTGTATTAATACTAATTAACAGTAATGCTGCCACAAAAAAAATAATCTAGTGTGGGAGAGTCAAGCATTCAAAGAGAGGAAAGGTTTGGGAAAATTGGGAAGGTACTTGTTCTTTTTTGCATGAAGTGCTTTCTCATGTCTATAAACAAGGAAAGAGGCAGCAACATCATTCGTGTTAAGCTGTGCTATTCTGGAAGTGTTCTCTTCTTGAAAAACCTGCTGTGTGTATTGATAGCATAGCACCAGTTTCAGCTTGAAGAAAAAGGTTGGATGAAGCTATGAGAGAACTTAATATCTTCTCATAGGAGAAGCATGTTTGAAAATATCAGCCATTCAGACAACCTGAGTCATTCTAAAAGCCAAAGCTTGTTTTGCAGTGGTGTTTATTTTTGTGGATATACTGGTAATGTCCTCTGTGAGTCTATTAGCAGTGTCCTGTTGTCAAAGTCTAAAGAAATAACCCCATCCTTACCACTGGTGCAGACTTGAAAGTATCACAGAGAGAGCCTGCTATTGCCCATCACTGTTGTTAGGTCTGTGAATCATGTGCTATTCTCTCCAAGTCTGAACGGGGATCTCTGCAGAACTAGGCTTACCTCGATGTTACTTTTAGAACAAATTACATTGATTGCACACTATTTCAAAGGCCCCAACTAATAAAATACACAATTAAATGTATCTGTCTCACTAGTTTAATTTCACAGTGTGGTTTTAGGTGTAAAAATTTAACTGTTTATTTTCCAGACTCTTCCAGCAAGGATTTTGGTCCTACTCTGGGACTGAAGAAGTCCAGTTCTCTTGAGAGTCTTCAGACTGCTGTGGCTGAAGTTAGGAAGAATGAACTCCCTTTTCACAGACCCAGGCCTCATGTGGTCCGTGGTCGGGGGTGTAATGAGAGTTTCCGAGCCGCCATCGACAAGTCTTATGATGGACCAGAGGATATAGAAGAGGGTATGTTGCTACTGGTAGTCATTGAGGGAACCACCTTCATTTAGCATGACTGAGGGCCAACTCAATAAAGCATCTAAGCAAGCAATTTAATCCAATTGAATTTGTTTAAATTTAACATGCTGCTTATGTCCCGCTGAAAGGGAGCTGTCTTTGTAGTACTCCATCCAACCTTGACTGGCTTCAGTGTAAAGTCTTCACTGATCTCCTTTGGGGCAGGGGTGTGTTGGAGGAATTAGAACTCAATCCTTAAATAATTGTGTTTTTCAACATCAAGAAGCAGCTGCCTTCTTCAGATTACATTAAAAATTATCTTGCCTGTTTTACAGAGCTGTCTACAATTCCCCCTTCTCCAACTAGGAAATTGTTTCCCCATACAGACAAGGAAGAGCACCCTGCTGCTTATTCTGTCACCATGGGCTTATGGACCCCACTCTGGAAATAATGTCGTCTTTAGCATGAAGCATAAACTGTGCTTGGATCCTGAGCCCTCAAAGAGAAACAATACAGCTCTTCTCCAACCAAGCAGAACAGTTTATGTATTTCTTTTTCAGCCATTACAGTGGAAAGATTCCAAAAAGTGAATGAAAATCATATTTTTTACGTAGGTTATTTGTTGAAGTGAGCCCATGATGAAATGTTTTTACCCCAGCATGCCAGTTGTCTTGAGCTGATGGACTAGCCAGGTTTCAAATAGAAGTGTTCTACCATGTCAGGATTTTCCTATCGTGATTAATAACTAGAAAACAAGTAACTATAATAATTCTGTATTTAATTTACAATAGAACTTTGCTTGAATTCACTAGATATGTCTAGTCTGATTTCTAAATTATTCAGTTAAATGCGTATGTGTTGTGAGTCATTTGAGCACCTTGTAGACATGGATGCTGTATTTCATGTGTTTGCATTGTGGTGGCCCCTAGCTATCCCCATTGCTTCTTTTTCATTTTGTGCAGATGGTTTTTCTGATAAGAGCTCTCACTCTGGTCAAGAAGCTCAGAACATGGAATCTGCCCCTCCAGGGAACCCTGAAATAGAAGATGTAGAAACCAAAGCAAAAAAAGACAAAAAAAATAGAGAGAAAGAAAAGAAAAAAGAGAAGGGCAAACCTAAAATCAAAGAGAAGAAACGGAAAGAAGAAAATGAAGATCCTGAAAAGAAAAAGAAGAAAGGCTTTGGTGTCATGTTGAGGTATGTCATTTTAAAAAGCAAAACAACCACCCTTGCTCATCGTAACATATGAAACAACTGGTGCTCTCATAAAATAGTGGAAAAATTATTTCACTTGGACTCAAAATAATGTTTATGTTATTTAAAAAGAAAGCAGTTTATACTTTTACACCAAACTTGTGGCTGAGGCAGAAGACATTTGGCAGACAAAATGTCTTTTTGTGCCTTTGAAATTCATTCCCATATGCCAGAAAAAAAATCAGGGTTTCAGGCTAAAAACAAGCATGTGTGTGGGGTGGAGGTTTTGCAGGGAATATTTCTGAGTAATACATGACCCACTCCCACACTCAGACATCTGCCTGCTATTCCCTTGGTTATCTGGATTCTTCACAAGCTTTGGGGACAGCAGGATTGCTTGTGTTACTGTAAACAGTGTAGTGACATTTGTTGTTGCTGAAAAGTACTAGGTATGACAAATCTTTGTTTCACAGCTTCAGCCATTGCCTGCAGTGGTCAAGAGTTCACTGTCCTCTCTTGGGACAACTACTTGGCAAACAGTTGTTTGGATTTCTTCCAAAAAAATTTGGCTTTTGGGTGGTTTTGCATCTCTGGAATCATCAGAGACTAGACAATACTTATCTCAGCATTTCCTTACTGCTGCTGGAGACTTTGGTGATACAAGCAATCTGGTTGCTATCACCCCTGCCTCTGGTACCTGTTTACTTTGCTGAGCATTAAAGTGTTTTAATTTAAGTAGATCTTTGCAATTAATGTATAGTATGTGAACGAAATTTAATTATCTCATATATAAAGATGTTACTTGACTGTAGTTACTTCTGACACTAAACACTGTATTAGCTTTAGGAGGCTATTAGCTTGATGGTTGGACTTACTGATCTTGAAGGTCTTTTCCAACCTAGATGATTCTATGATTGGTATTTCCTAGCATGCTGTATTGCAGACAAGCCAGGTGTATACAAAAGCCACAATCATTGCCTAGACAGAGGTGTATTTAACTAGTAGTCTATGAAATTCTGCTGTGACATCATTCACTCTGCAATGATCTTCATTAGGACACTGATGCATGAACTTGCATTGCAGCTCTCTATTAATATTTCCTCTGGTGTCAAATAGCTTATGTTTTATACTGTTATGGAAAATTTTAGCTGATTTGCTTCCATGTATCATCAATAGGAATCTTCAAATTGCCCTAGTGAGTGTTGAACACCGAAGAGAGGTTGTCAAAAATATACAGGCATGCTTATGTGCCAAGTTTGCATGATTCCAGCAGTTGTTAATGTTAGTAAGATAAAGGTGTATGGGTATACCACTCTGCATTCAAATGGAGCTCTTTAGGAATGCTCGAGAGGCACATACTCACACCTGTGCATTGCACGTGCATTTGTGTTCATACCGTTTAAAGAAATAGGGCTTAACACGGAACTGTAGTCAAAACACTGAATAATTAGGAGGGTGACTTCAACAACTCTCTTTTGTGTATGTTAAGCTTTGTCTATTTCCATTCTTCTTAACTCTTTGTAGCAAATAGGACTGGGGGAAGAGGAGAGTGACACAGAGGTCTGACAAAAGCATAAATATTCTGGTTCATGTGTTGCTAGCAGAATTGATTAAATTTGAAGTACAAGGTCTTTCTTACAGGGGTGACCCAGAAAGAGCAGGGGATGGCAACAGAATCCAAGACAAGTGATTGTAGTTAAATAAATAAATCTGATAACGATCAATATGCAAAGCTAAGAACAATGGGTTACCATTCTTAGAGATTTACTCTTTCAGAACGTGTTTCATATTTTGGTAGTGTGCAAGCTTTATACATCTGTTCTTTTCATGTGTGTTTTTATTTCAATAGATAGTCTTCCCAGTAGACAGTGGTGGTTGTTAATATTTATCTGGATGGCAGCACATTTGAGAATTTCTGTCCATTGAAAATCTGTACAAAGCCACAAAGGTGGTGGGAACAGGTTATAGAGAACAGAGGAGTTGTTGTTTGTAAGAACTAACGGCTCAGCTTGGAGGTTTTGGGAGATTCTCTGTTCTTGTCAGTGTTTCTTCCCAAAATTTTCAAAATTGTGTTTGAAAACAAATTCCTTCCTGAGAGGGTAGGAGTCCTAGGAACCCCTAGCCATGTTAAAAGTGAAAGAAGGGTGATGAGCTGTAAAGATGGAACAAGTGCAAACAGCATGGGTTTGCAAAAGAATTGGAGGGACCATATTACCTACTCAAGCAGAACAAAACCAGATCAGTCTTTTTTTCAGGGAAAAACTGCTGTGGGTGATGTGAAAAGCAAAAACTGTGAATATGAATATTTTTTAAAGAAAGAATGGCAAAAGAATCAGGGAACTTAGAAGGGATTGAGTACTGACTAAATACTAGATTCAAGAAGTATTTTTCACACTAGAGTTTGCAATGATATGAAGAGTGAGGAGATTGTCAGGAGGACTAGGGAGGAGGAGACTGCAGTAGGAAGGTTTAAATGATCAAGTGTTTTAGCAGCACGGATGGAAAGAAACAGCCAGATTTTTTACAACATTGTGGAGATGAAACTGGCATGTTTTATTGGTAGAACATCTGTGGAAGTAAAAAAGGAGCTGCAGACGACAAAGTTGTGAACTTATGCAGCAGGCAAGGTGACTACTAATTCCTGGTAGTTTAAGAGAAAAGTAGAGAGAAGTATTTAGAAACAGAGATGAGCTCAGTTTTTGACATGCAGAGTTTAAATTGGAAGGGAAACCTGCCATAGGAGGCACAGGAAATGTAAACATCATAAGGGGGCAGAAAGCTGAGTGGAGAAGGAAATCTGTAGTGTGCCTGTTGCAGATGCAGTAATAGCTGTACTGTGGTTCCCCATGCAGGACACTTCACCAAAATGAGGAATAGGGAACAGAGGCCCTGCTATACTGACAGGAGAAAAGAAGTTACTGAAGCAGGTGGCAGAGGTGGAAAAAGGATATATCTGACTGGGACAGTGCAATTCCACGAGTTTTTCAAGCTAGTCAAGTGACTGCAGCCGTGTAATTGATTGGTCTTACTGAGAACTGAAGACCCACAGAAATGCATTTGTATTCCATGTAATTTCTGGACTGCGTTGTTCTGAACCGTGTCAGCTCTGCAATGCCATGTAGTTCCACCTAAACAGGAAAACAAGCTTGCTGAACCCATGTCAGAATTGCATTGAAATACATAGGAAATGATCATCAGTGGGGGAAGCTCCTGGACCAGGACATAGAAAGTGTTCCTGAGATGTCACCAGAAAGCTCAGTGCTAATGAAGGCACATACACTTTCTGGCACTTTGGGCAGAATGACTGGCAGTCAAGTGTAAGGGACAAAGGAAAGTACAATTTGAGACCAAAGTCGCACATGTATATGATGGAGGTTTTGTGCTATACTCACTGAGCCATGTTTACAGCTGTAACATGTTTTATCTTGATAGTATATCCATGTGAATTGGCTTGTTTCTGCCTTTTAATCAATAACAAAGCAAATCAAGGTATTAAAACCAAACTGAAGTATTTATCTGTAGTACAAGAAAGCGCAAGTGTTGGACTTTAGTCTTTTTGCATCTGAGATTTTTGAACATATTGGAATTGCTACTGCATTGGTTTTTTGCTTTTTTTATTTTTTTTAATTTAACAACAGAAAATAGCAAAGCTGTTAGCAGTTGCTAACAGATTTCACTTAGTGCCTCATCTGTTACTCAGCTGCTATTTACTTGTAGTTCCTGGTCTTTTTTTTACACATACAAAAAAAAAAAAAAGATTGCTTTTCTGCTAAGCTTTTCCTGGATTGAAGCTTTATTTAGATGACTGTGATTCAGGGAGACCATCAAGAAATCATGTGTTTATTTTTGTAATCCTTGTTTTTAAAAATGTCCTGTTTTCTGTAGTATGAACTGGAACTCCTGGCCGCCACATTTTAGTGACTGCTGCTCCTGGAGCAAAGTAGGTTGGTATACTGGAGATCTGAAATGCAGATGACACTGATTATTACTGGTTAGTTAAGTTTCTATAATCCAAAGTACTATTTTACCATGGTGCAGACTGCATAGTGTTTGTGTTTTCTTGTTTGGTTGGTCCTGATGCATATATTGCTTGCCTTAGGATTGGATCTGCATATGTGCTTCAAAGAACAACAGAAGCTGACTTGATTAAGTGTTTGTATGCAGCATCAGCTAAGCGAGCATTATTTTACTTTTTGATATTTTCTGGCACATTGCACCATCATAGCTCACTAAAACAACCCAATGCTAGACAACAGACGGCAAAGTAAATTGCTAATGTATATCAGGAAAACAACTACATTAAATACCATCGTTACTGGAGATGTGACTAAATCTACACTGCAGTCTCAGGAAAAAGTCAGTCCCTAGCATCCATGACAAAACTTGGAACAAAAATAATATTCAATTCTATGCAGATGCATCACAGGACCAAGGTTATGCAGTACTACATGAAGTTCTTGGTTTACTCCCTTTCTTACATTGGACTGACTGATTCTTTCAGGGCACGGTGAGTCTTGAGGGGACTGCTGTAGCTCAGATGAGATTCTCTGTGCATCTTTTTGAAGGTGTTTTGTATTTTCATGAGCAACACTATAGTGAAACAACATCTTTCAAGCCTTTGAATAAAGGGAGTCTGTAGTGTTGTTACTTTAGAGCTGTCAGAGGCCAAGTAAAGTGGCTTTGTAAGCTGTTTGGAAGGGTTAATTAACCCCTTGGTGCAGGGCAGTAGAAATCCCTGATGCTGAGCACTAATGCAAAATGCATTATCAATTAGCACCGGGAATGCAAAGCCGATCTAACCAAGAGATTAATCTAAAAATAAAAATATTATTCCTCAGTTGACTAGGTGATGAACACTGGATTTTAAATTTGTGATCTATAGTTATTGCCTTGCTTTGAAATCCTGTCAAAACATTCCTTTCTTACAAAGGTAGGCTTTGAGTTGCTTTCTAAATTAAGTTGGAGAAAGACCGAACCTTTAAATTACCAAGGGAATATGACCTCTGCTGTGTATTGCATTGCTGCTCCATATCCTAATCCCATTGCAGTTGTTACAGTCCTGGCATATAATAAACCTGACTCTATGGCTCTCTTAGTACCTTTTCCAGATAACAATTGTAAAAATTCTGGGTAGCCCTTTCCACTTTATGAGTACGAAGTTAAGTTAGCTAATGGACTGCGGCCACACCAATGACATTTTAATGGTTAGCTCCCCATAGGCAGAAGCCAGTACGTTGAAATCTTTATTTTTTCATTATTTTTATTTTTTAAAAAACACCCTATGAGCAAGTACTGGGGACTCAAAAGTAAAGAGTTTTGCCAAACTGGAGTGCAATGGAAGAACAACCTCTCAGTCTTTCTTTCTAGATGGGATTCAGGGAACAAAAAATTTTTGTTGGTTTAGGGCATTTCTTGTCAACTTGACTTCACTAGTTCACTGGTGAATGTTTTCAAAATTTGTATGGGTGAGAAAATGCATGGCCCTCAAAACCAATGGACATCAACCACAGCTTGCATACGTGTGCACGTATGTGTGTACATGCAAGTGAAGAAAGTAGAAATATGTATATCAGTTGCATCTTGCTTTTTCTTCTTTAGATATTATACGCTTTCTCACATAACAGTTCGTCTTAAATTATTTACCTTCCATTTCACAATATGCGCCATGAATATTTTATTTTTTGTCCCCTTAATTTGCCAACTTTCCTTTCAGCTAAGTGCGTTAGTGATTTTAATTTTTTATTCTAGTTGGAAGACAAAAATGACCCTTTTTTCATTATTACTATTACAGGCCTTGTGCTCGGAATGATACTTTTACAACCAGCACCATTGAGCCTGTAATGGTATTGCAGAGTAGATTGCATAATGTACAGATACTGCCTTCCATTAAGTATAGCACTATGACAGCTTATGGAGAAAATTATTTTCTGGTCTTTGTTGCCCTGAGAAGTTAAGCACTGGGGAGGAAAAGTTAACATTATAATTAATAAGAGCATACAATAATGATGCAATTTAATGGAGAGGGGTAGTGTGTGTTCTTCTGTGTGTGCGTGTGTGTACATGCTCCTATTATATATATAAATATATTTATTTATATATACACATGTATATATTGAGCTGGAAATTAATATGGACATGGATAGACAGAAAAAAACACCACAAGACTAGATTAAATTATAATTAATTAGGCTAAAGTTATTTTAGATTTTTTTTCTCAATAGTGAAACAATCCAAGATGGATCGTGCATGTGTATTAGATACACAGCATCAGTTAATGAGACAAATTAGTTGTTGAGAGGCCTTGACTTCCTCATAAATATTCCTACTTTCTAAATATATAAATTGGTAAATAAAACTCCTGTTTCCTTTAAAGAACACAAGAGGATGAGTGAGATAAGATGCCTATTCGGTTTAATGTATCTCAAGTTCGTTAAGTACTTTAAACTAAAAAAGGAGAAGGATCTTAATTTGTGTATCCCTTTTCCTTTCCTCCACTGTATTGATTCCTCCTTGGCTGCATTCATAGTCAGACCAAAATAGAGAAAATAAGGGGGTTTTGTACTAAAAATGATCACGTGGACTGCCTACTAAAGGCTTATTTGTTTAATTAAGCATCTGTTCTCTTCTTAATATGCATGCATAAATCTCATTAACATTAGATGTATGCAAGTGCAGTGAAGAAGAATAGACCCCTTACTCTCATTACTGAACTTGGATAACGAGATTTATATTTACTTAACAGATCAGAGCAGAAAGTTCCCTCTGACTATTTGAAAGGACTGGAAATTACAAACTGTTTACAAGGAGCATCCTTTTTGTGAAATAGTTGCATGTTCATTTCAAGTTAAAATATCATTATTCAAGCCATTACTAAGGAAAAAAAAAAGCTGCATGCTTTGTCAGGATTAACTATGTGGACTAAATTCTGTGATGTGTCTAATTAAATGCATGCTAGCCTATTCGCTATTGACCTCTGGGCATGCCACACCTACTAAAATAAAAGTAAGCTCCTATTGGAAATACGAGTAGGTCCTTTCTGGAGGTGGCGTGTTTCTTCTAAGTGTCTGTCTCCTCTCTCCCAGGACACCACTCCTGGAGAGGTTGAAAAAAAAAAGTCCTAAAAAGCAAAGTGTATTTTTGATGTTATGCTCTCATCAACAACACTGTGGCAGTATGTTTATCCTTCATTCAGTATACGTGGCTGTTACCAGTTTTAAAATCCATCTCTTGTCTGGGGATAAAACATGAATACCAGATTTTCCGTCTAAGTTATGGTATATTGGGTATTTCTGTGTGTAGTACGGGTGCATTATGGTCAAAGATCCTAGAGGGTTTAAGGTCATGCTACCTGAGCTGCATTTTAACTAATAAATACATATTTTGCTCAGGAATGTTGTGTGAAGGGAATTCTGCCTTAAGACAAAAAAAAAACCAAAAAGCAGTTTTGCTGATTTTGTGGTGCAGTATTTCTTGTAACGCGAACTTGGTAATTTGGGGATCTGTGGTGGTGGGTAGACAACAATTAACAGAGAAATTACACAGAAGGGGGCTCCTGACAGATTCCTTAACTACAAAGTGCTGGCAGGTGCCAGTTTAATAGGTATTGCCATTAACAGCCATCTGTAGAGAAAATGAAATGTGCTCATCTCACTGAATTATGATTTATGCCAGACAAAGCAGTCAAACCAAAGTAATATTTATATTATAATTCAGAGTCATTGATTAAATGCACATGGCATCTCAAATCCAGTTGACATTTTAAGTTGAAATGATTGCAGACATGTAGCCATTTATTTAACTATTACTTTAAAAAATGTGTCTCTACTTGTTATTAATAGAAGAAAGTCAGACCTGGCCAATATTTCAATAGGCTGACCTTTTGTTTTGCTGACATATAAAAGGAACAAAGCTCCTCTTAGGGTAGTCACAATTTCAGAGAATATGAAGTATGCTAGGCTCAGAAAAAAATAACCCGTTTGAACCACTCTGCCTCTTTCTTCCCTCTTCTTTTCCACCCAGGATTTTTGAAAGAAGGTGGGCAAGAGATGGTTTAGGAGATAGGAAACAGCATGAGACTTTGTTTCAAGTGCCTGCTCTGCTACTGAATTCCTGGGTGACACTGGTTACCTCACTTAGCTGCTCTGGGCTTCAGTTATCCTTATACAAAGGTTATCCTTAATGCTTATTTAAAAATAAATAAAAAACATTTCCCTGCTTGACATAAACATTTGTTTGGTTAAATGTTTAAAAAGTACGTAATTTTAAAAACCATTTTAGCTATTTCTAAATACTAGTTCTATCTAGTTCTAAACTAGTTCTATTTTTAAGAAAGTGAAAACCAAAAAATGTAAGCTTTTGCATGATTTTCTCTCACTTCTCCTCTGGTCACTAGGACAATTCCTTCGCTGAGGACTTTTTACTTTTTCCTTTTACTTTTTTTTTCCAGTGATTCCAATTTTTCTCGTTTGTTAATCTTGTACTGCCCAGTCTATTACTTCCACGGGGCATCTCTCCATTCTCCTTTGACCTTTCCTCATTATTGCTTACAGTCCCATCAATTTTCAGCAAACTTTGGTCTCTTTTCTCTATGGAAAAAAATACGATGCCAGCCTAGACCAATTTGCAAGCTCAGCCTTCTGCTGTTGTGCTGTTGGAAGAACAGTTGACAGTACTGGGTAGCTCACCCTTCGCCTTCCTTGCCACTGTTAGCACATGAGATGCTAAGCTGGGGTCTCCTCCTCCTCCTGCCTCCTAGCTGTAGATACTTTTACCTTCAGAAGTGTGGTTCAGAATACAACGGCTCAGAAATAAAGTTGACCCTCTATCTTTTATCCTGATTTTATGCCTTCTTGCTAGAAAAAATTGACTTGTCATTCCAATTTAACACGGGCAAATTCATTTTTTTCTCTGCCAACCGTCCCTCTTTATTTCCTTGCTCCGTCATCACAGCAAGTGGCGGCACCTTCCCCCCTTCAGAAAAGTCGCTACGTGGGATGTCATCTTGCAGTGAACCTTAAACCCTCTCAATAAAGCCATATAAAATTTGCTCTTTTCTTACCCATCTCGCTGAAGACTTGACCACACAAAAGAAGCAGTGTAGCTTCTTCCCTTTCTGTTTGGACTCCTATCAACTGGTTGCTTCCAGATTTTTTCAGTCTCTGTTGTGGATCAGGTTGCTGGGTCGTTGTTCTGACTGCTCTCGCCTGCCCCTGTCAGCACAGCATGAACTTCATCTCCTTCCCAGTTTGGTCTGTGTTAACAGACCAGTGTGGTAACATATTGCTTTGAGCAACTGTTAACACTTACCAGCCAGCTTGTCTCAGCAGCACAATTCCTACTGCAACGTACTGCAGCGTGTCTGTGCAGAGAGGAGTTTACGTAGCCCTTCAACTTGCCTCAGATTTGTCCCTGCTGTAGAACTTTGACAGCGTGTGTGAATGTTGGCAGGCGAGTGAGGAAGTAAGGCTTTCAGATCCCTTCCACCCCAGCTCCTGCTTTCTAGCTCCAGCCACCAGTAGGAAGAAAGAAAAGCTCTTTCCAGCTTCCTGCTCTGCACCACGTTGGTTGTCCCATTCCAACCCCACCCCGTTTTATTGGAATCTTTAAGGAAGCAAATGCAAAGGTGTGGGATTGATCCTTACCCAGTGGTTCCTGCTCATTTCAGCTGCAGCGTTAACTCAGTCTTCTCACCGCTTCCATCCCCTGACGATGCTTTGTTTGTCCCCAGGTTTCTGTCCCTGTTACTTTTTCTTCCTCTCCCTACCTCGCACTCCACCCTGGGCTCTCTCTTGTCCTTGCTCTTACCCTGCTTACGCAGAGCCATGACTAATAAGCCTAGCAGAGCTCGTTAGTATGGGCTCTGCTGCGTGTGCTGCTTCTCCTCTGTACCTTGTCGTGAGGAGCAACTGCTGATTTCTCAGTGGTCGTGATGCTGCATGATGCTTGACATAGAAGTTAATGATGCTATTGAGTGCGCCCCTCACAGAAGTATTTATGTTCAAAGAACACTGCACTGCTTGCTTCCTTCATTCAGTTGAAATGACTTCTCTAGGGTCTTGGCTTGGGCCAGGCACATTTGAGAGAATTTGCTCTTCCTCCTTAGAAGTCTTTGCAAAATTCTTCATTGTGAAAATCAAGATGTATTCTTCCTTTTCCCTTTCTGGTTTTGCAATTTTCCACTTTTGTCCCATTTCTTAATTTTTTTTAATTGTTGGGAAGAGTCAATGACCAAAGAATAAAAAGGAACCTCAGCAAATATAGAATGTTAAACAAATGCTGACATGATGCAGACTAGCACTGTGTGGGAGTGTGTGTATATATCTATATATATGAGAGACGATGAAATATATTGCTGTGTAGCCACTAGTTTAGAACCAAAAAATAAAAAAAAGTCGTCTTATAAGTTGACTCCCAAGGCAAAAAATCGTCTGTCTCTGCGTGTATATGTAGTACAAGATAAACAGATCACTAAGTATTTACAATAGTTCCTCAGCATTTGATGTAGTATTAGGTTTCAAGTAAGGAACTGGATGCCTGTGCCATTCATTCCCCCTTATTTAAAAGCAGTGAATACCTGGCCTCACACTAACCCTAGACTGTCAGGTTGGGTGGTAATGTGCGAATAGAATTGTAAAGCTATTTTCTGGTGATAGAAGGCCACAAGTGTTCTCTGTTATTTTCTTTCTAGCCAAAGAACCCCAGTGAGTAATGAGTCAGGCACTGCTCATTCTACCTCTGTCGACTTTTTGTTTGGCTTTTTATCCTCTAATGTGGAAATCTGTATTACAGTAGCTTAGTATAACAGACATCCTCATGTTCTGTTTTTAATTAAAATTAGATTGAGGAAATAAACAATTCAAAGAAGTTAGCTTTCTTTCTTTTTTCCCCCCCTCTAAGTATGTTTTCCATATCCTCTTCTGCATTTGGAGGTGCTTGTTTCCATTCTCGTGCTCTTGAATTGTTCAGCCTCCCCAACAGACAGTGAGGGAGGACTGTCAAAGCAGCTCATGTTCATTCATTTAGTCTCCTTAGTGACACACATTTTTAAATTATTGATTTTTGTCTGTTTGTGTTGATGCAGTCTGCACTGTAATTCTTAACATAAGAGGTTTGTCAAAAGGTGAAGACTTTGCAAAACCAAAAATACACTGCTCTTGAGAAAAAACTTTCCATTTTGCAGCAGCAGATCGTGTTTACTAGGACTAGAATATAAACAGCAGCATAACTTGAATTAAATTAATCTAAAGAAATCAGCAAATATTTCTTTCCTTTAAAAAGTCAAGTTATTATCATCTCTGAATACCTCAGCTCCATCTTTTTCTTGGTGAATTCCTATTTAGTCTGTTTTAGCTTGGTTGGCATTTGTTGCTTCCCAAACCATCATTCATCTGCAACAATGGAGGGTGCTCTAGGCAGGCTCAGGCAGAGCTCCAGGAGCTCAGGACTGAAGTGGTTTGGGAAATAATGTAGAGAAATTGCTGTGTATAGTTCTGTTTTGAATTCTGTCTGCCAGTAGCAGTAGTGTTTTGTTCCTGCGTGGGAGATACATGCTAATTTCAGTAATTACAAAGTCGAAGTTGTATTTCTGCATCTGTAGTAAATGCTGTCAATGTTTTGTAAGACCACGATGAGACCTGTAAATCTTACGGCGCTAGCTCTCTGTAAACTGCGTAATTTGCCTGTGAAGTATGTTATACCCAGTGAGTGGTGAAAACTGATTTGGCATGCAAGCTTACTAATTCTGAGTGGATAACTGGCTTTAGTCTCCAATGCTGTAATAAAGCGGATTTGGTTTTATTGCATCCTCCTACATGGAAAGTACTATTAAAAATCTGTGTGGTAGAGATATTTCAGTGTTTTACAAAGACTTGTATGTTTCTGCATGTTAGAGAGTAGGAAGGAAGCCCCAGTCAACAAAATGTGCTCTGTCAGTCTAATTAGAAGCACAACAAGTTATAGGCAGTCTGAAGTATGCTAACAAAAATACTCCAATAGAAGTATATTCATTTAATTCATCCCAAACATTTATCCTGGCTTAAATACCAGATTCTTCTATCTTGCGGGGGTATTCAGATTGGAGAGAGTGAGTTTAATCTTTTTTGGTTTTAGGCTACATTTTAAAGAAATTGAAAGATGATGATCCTGTCGTGGTGGGGAGAAAGATCACTACCAGTCTCGACCTGCTGTACAAAACTTACACTATACCATAAAGTGCTGTCCATGCGCTTGTATGCAATTGGAAGTGTAGCATAGAAAAAATGACCTTTCAGTGGGGAAAATGAAATTTAAAAAAAAGTTCCCAACAACCCTAGAGTAGAAAATAATCTGAGAACTGAGATTTTAAATAACTAGTTATTTACCTCAGTGGTTTAATAACTTACTGAATCCTCAATCCAGCAGAGAGCAAAGCAATAAACTACAGTTGCAGTATATACTTTTCTGTCATCTTTGCTCTACATATTTACCTTTGCTATTTTAAACTGTTATCTGTATTCTTGTATTTTTATGGAACTGGTGGATTAGCACATAAATCTTTGAAAGTATTATATAATTAATTTCCAGAATATCGAGTAAACGCTGGGTTTCTTCCTTTGTCAGGCTATTTCTGTCTCTATAATGAGAACAGCAAAAAGTTAGAAGAGGAGGTGGTAGATTTACATGTGCAAGTACTATAAATACTCTAGGGACAGGAGCAAGGAGGTCCTTAGAGCCTACATAAGTTAAAAGGAGCTTCTTTACAGAATAGTCTCATCACATCACTGTGCATCTTATGCATCTTTTCAAGGACACAGATAGACCCAAACATGCTGAAACATCCCACATCTGGAGAAAAAGCATGTTTAACAGAGTATTGTATTCATGGCTTCATCAGATACCAAGACCATTTGTTGATCTTGCCTGTCAGTTTATTGTTTTTCTCAGTCTTTGTTTATTTTGTTTACATTGGCCATTCACTCAGTACCTTGGGACACAAATTACGTATAATGGATCCAATTTACTGGTCAAATGTTAAGTCAGTCTCATGAGGCTGCTTTCCTGTTGGTTTCTGTTGCCATATTAATCACAGTAGTATTGTAATGTCTTAGAACTTTCTATTGAGATTTTATTCTAGTGCTAGAGCAGCAGTTCCAGGTAGGTGACAGCTTGGTGAGTTTGTACTGTCATTAACTTGAGCAGGTTTCTTGCATCTTAACTTTAGAAAATGCCAGCCAGATTGAAACTGTGACTGCTGTCTTCTGTAGAGGGAAATCTGTGTCCAGAGGGGCTAATATCTTTTGTCTGGCAGTGTTTAGACCTGCGACATCATAATTTTTCCATTTGGCTTTATGGAAACTTGATGTTGAACATCTAGGTTTCAGTTTAATGATGTAAGGAAATCACCATGCAAGGCAGATGCAGTCTTAAAATAAGCCTACAAATATAAAGGTTAATAAGGAAATCTGTAAATCAGAGATTTCATATACAGCAGTGATCAGAGGAGGAAAAAGAAAAATTAAAAAATTAAATTGGTCGCATAAAATGTCATGCCACTTTACAAGCTAAAAGGAGAAGATTGTAAATGAAGCACTGAAGTATGAGATTTTCACTCTGTTTGTAAATATTGAATTTAAATGAGCTTTAAAAAGCAATACCAAAGACAAAAACCCTCTGCCCCCAACAAAAACAATGTCTTGTTTGGTTGGTAGGCTTCTCAGGCACCCAATTTCAAAGGCTGACCAAAGAGGAGAGGGGGAGACCAAAATAATACATCAGGGAGGAGGAGAAAAGTACAAAATTGGAAAACAAATTGATACAGTGTCTGCATGAAGATAATTAAAGCCATGAGATTTAATTAAAATCACCAAGTGGCTGTTGCTATCAAGAATGAGACAGTGGGTTTTGAACAGAATTCCTCTGAATGTGTACAGGGAGCAAGATAAATAACAATTTTACTGCTGGCTATAAACAAGTGTATTCACTGAAGAACAGCCCAAGCTGTGGGTATTTTCCAAGGCCTCTGCACACCAAATTTCAAGGATAACCAGATGCTCTATAAAAGCATCTTGTGATCAATTGTATTGAATGGCACAGACAAGTTTCATTGAATCAACACAGATGACTATCCATTTGACTGAGCACAGAAAGATCGTTACAGACCTTTAACAGAGCATTTTCTTCTCAGTATCTGTCCACTCTGGAACTTGGATTCATAATAATCATGTTGGTTTCATGCAAAAAACAAAACTTTATTAAAGTCAATATACTGTAGAAGTTCTGAAACAGAACAAGGAAACCCAAGAGAGTACTGTAACAAGCAGGTTTTATAACCTGTTTCTTTCAAAATGCTGCTACCATTTGTGCATTTCAATGACAACAGAAAAATTCCAGAAGCTACAACTAAATTTGCCTGACCAGTGATGAGGCTGAGATTCAAAATTATTTATTGTTTCATGGCAGCAGTGGAAGGAATGGGGATCAGCTGCACAAGTGATCAGACCTGATTGCAGAAAATGAAATAGAAATACAAACTGTGGCAGAGCAGAAGGAAGAGTTTTGGGAACCTAAATAACCAACAGTTATTTCAAAACAGTGGAGAGCATCCTGTCTTCCTAAAGAAAGAAGAAGAAAAAAAAAAAAAGCAGATGTTTCAAGGAGATATGGATTGGGTTTAAACCAGAAAAAAAAAAAAAGTAAACATAATGGCTTTGTGGCAAAGTTTTCCTGGTCCAAGTCAAAGCCTGTTGAAATTGATGGAAATCTTGTACTGGATGCAACCCACATACATCTGTGAGATTGAAGTGTGCCACTCTCAAGTTGTGACTAATGCTTTTTTCCTTTGGGTTGTAAAAGTGTAGGAGAATTAACCCTAGTCCCAGCTCTATGTAGAGTTCAGAGTGATAAATGTGTTTTTCTGACTTCCTGGGGAGAACCTAGCTTGAAACTGAGTGCTCATAAGGTCCAATTCTTCCCTGAATAGTGAACCTAAAAATAGCTTATTGAGTTTCTGTGGTTCTTTCAATAACTTAGTATCAGGTTTTATATATATATATATATAGAGAGAGAGAGAGAGAGAGAGAGAGAGAGAAAACTTTATTTTATTCAGAAATACCCTTCACCTGCTAATCCTGAAAATTGCTATCTAAACATAAAGGTATTCCTGCTACTCATTTGTTCTCACTGGTATACAAAGATTTTTGAGACTAAATTCTTTCTTTAGCTGCGTCTTTACCATCCCATACTTTTGACTTGTGTTTCACAGGAATAATAGATAGAATTTAGCCTAGCAATTCATGAAAAAGAATAAAATTTAGCTTTTTGTCCATTAGGTTTGCTGATTGTTTAGGGCCAAAAGGATTAAACAGTAGGTGAAACCTGGTTTATTTCCCTAGTTATATATCGTTGATGAATTCCCAGAGGAAGCAAATCTGTGAAGTACTATTTCTGTCATGTAGCAATCGGTGTTGGGTAGGGAAGGAAACAGGTTTTCTGTTCCTGAGAATTTTAAAATTCATAGGAAGTTTTGCCTGATATTACGAAACTCAAATGTTTCTCACAGGCTAAATCTGAAAAAGAATAAGTTTGTGTTAATTGAAAATACCTATTTTTACACATTTTTCACTTCTAGAACCTTTTAATAGATGGGTATTACTCTGAAGAGTCACTTTAGTTAAAATCTTGAACAGTTTATTGTGGAAATACAGAACTTGACAATTTTGAAATTAAAATATCAATTTGTGATGTTACTACTGTAAAACAAAGAAAAATGGCATACCAAACGAAAATCTGATAACCTCTACAGTCTGCTTGCTTAGTAAAATCTAGTAGCTTAGGAAAGAGAAATGCTCTTTTATAATACATTAGGAAGAGGACCATGAACCCAAGGTGTAACATCATAAAAAGGTATGCATGATGTGACTGAAAAATGTAACCTCTTTTGTAAAGTCATTACTGCTATTAATTCTGAAACTCTAGCCTGTGATGTTACTAGAACATGGAATGGAGCTAAGAAGAACTTAAAGTGGAAACAACTCCATGATCTGAAAATGTATGTAATAAACTTCTGATAAAGCACTGACTCCTAGCTGTGAGGAAGAGACGGTGATGGCCAGTCAAGTGCCTGCTGCAGCCTGTAAGGATCTGGTAGGATTTAGTGTGGCATTGAAGTGTTCAGAGGAAAGAAAGAAGCCTGCACAAAGGAAAACCAAATATCATGAGCTAATAGACTCATAAGAAGGCCACTCAGCAGATTCAGCTGAAAGGTTATAGGATGAAAATGAGTAATAAAGAATAATGTCAATCCTCCAGGAGTGGAGCGGGAATGCTAAATGTGAAAATCAAGGCATATCTTTGCCTGCCTTCGTGTCTCTTACTTAGTTAAAAGTAGATCTGACACTAGGTCTCCTAATGTTAAAGAGAAGAAGAACACTAATTTAAGAGCTTCCCCAGTGGTGCTCTCCCTTCTGGGTCCCCCTCGCCTCTGTCCTGGGCTCAGTGCCTTGGGCAAGGGGCAGCAAGGGAATCTTGCCGCCTGCCAGTGCCTGGTGCCTGCGCTGCTGCTGCCTTGGGCTCTGCTTGTGGAGAGTGCACACCTTTAGGAAGTGAGAGCTCACTCCTGGCATAATGAGGTGGGAGAAGGAAGGGCCTCTTTAGGAGTAGCCCTTGCCAGGCACTACAAAGCAGTCCACCATATAATGCAAGTGAATGAACAAATTGAAGAAATAGTTAGGCATGACATTCAAGGTAATTGTAGAGAGGGATAAACGTAAAATATGTAATCATTTTTCATTCCCCTCCATTGAGCCTCATAGTATCAGCTTCCCATATTTCCTGTGCCAGCCAAAAATCTGCTTTCTCCACAGTCTGCCTCTTAGAAATCCTGACGCTGGACTTTCCTTGGTCTTAACTGGTTACGATTGGTGTCCAGATACAGATGCCCTTCTCAGCTTGTTTTCAAAATGAAAGTTGGCATGCTTATTATTGTTCAGCTATATATAAAGTGAAACAGACTTTCAAAAATCATTTACAGAAGATTTGCTGTGACTATTGACGTTTTCTGACAACCTAATTTTTCTTGTAGACCTTCTCCTCTCCTCCCACCTCTCCCCACCTCCTGATTTCTACTCTGCAAACAGCAGAAAGGTATTTGGGAAAGTGAAAAGGTTATGAATCAAACTTTTTGAGGTATTTTTTAATTGACCCTGGGTAGACATTTAGATGGAGCTGATAGGTTGCAGATGGTCTGTATTAAAAACTCTCTTTATATTAGAAGATGCTGTGTCTTGCATCTAATGATTGAGTAGTCTCCTGTGGAAACATGCATTTACCCATAGTACATAAGGAGCATTTTCAGTTCTGTACATATTTCATCTGTTACTGGATTAACCTGAACAATCTATGGGTAACCAGATCCCCTGGATGGAAGGACTGATTGGATGCTTGTTTGATACAGAGATTTTTTTTTAGAACTAAGATTTAACAGGTTTGCTCTGAAATGCAGCCACTGGTATTTCATTTGAAACTCTAGGCTATGCAGACTTAGGAGCCCAGCATATAAAATATAGGCTTTGTTTCAGTTATGTTTTCCATAGTTTGCATCATGCAGTGTAGACTGTTTTGGGGCAGGATGTTCTTGTTTGGTTTCTGTTGTTTGTTGGTTTTGGGGTTGTTTTCATGTTTGTTTGTTTGTTTTTCATTTTCAATCCTGACTAAGAATGCAAGAATGGTATTAGGCAAAAGCAACTATGGACATTTGCAGTTGCATTAAAATGTGGTAATGCTGTCAGAGAAAATAACAGCAAGGAAGTCAAGAGACTCTATTAAATAGTACTGATATTTCCAGCCTTTGGAATAAAACAATGTGAACTGGGATTGAGTTTCAAGCTAACTTAAAAACTAATTCAATTTGAGGGCTTGGTTACAAGCTGGCCCTTACAAT
Source organism: Cygnus olor (assembly GCF_009769625.2). Lineage (NCBI taxonomy): Eukaryota > Metazoa > Chordata > Aves > Anseriformes > Anatidae > Cygnus > Cygnus olor. Next base: position 13,702,658 of record NC_049174.1, on the reverse strand, counting down.
GTAGTTGGGAATCAATAATACTGTTTCACTCCTATTGTATGAAAACATGATCATTTCCTTAAAAACAAAACAAAACAAACAAAAAAAACCTTCATTTTTAATGTTGTAAGCTTTTAATAGTGAGTGGCTGAATTATCTCTGTAATTCATTACCCTCTCAACTGTTAGATGAATGGGATATATTATGGTTTGTCATTATTCTCGATGGTGGCATGGAGACTGGGGATTTAAATCGGCTGCCACTGCATGGGCTATAGACATGCTGATGACTTGCTGTGAGATTGCATTTAGTTCCAGGATCTCTGGTGCTTCAGAGTATAAAGCATTCAGTTGCCATGATGAACAAAAGCTTCTGATGGTTTGTGTAGGTATACTAGGAGCAAAACTGAAGAGAAATAGCAAAGAATGAAAGTAAAATGCTGTTTTCTTTTACAAGTGACTAGCTAAGTACAGAGAAAAAGTAGTAAATTTATGTCAGGAGGGAAACATACAATAGTTGAAATATTATACAGACATCTCTACGTGAGTGTGTGTGGAGATATATAATGTGAAATACAGTATAATCTTAACATTATGTATGTACTTATGACTGCACTGGCTCATTACCCATTGCATCAAGGATGCTCAAGTGTTTATTATGCTATTTACCAAATTATAGCTATTTCCTGAACAGCCGGCCTCTGCTGAATATACTTGTATTCTGTCCATCTTTAATAATGAAGCCTGCACTTTGGGGCAGAAACATAGTCTGGCAATGATCAGCAGGAAATAGGAGAGAAATTGGTAATCTCTTTAGCTTTACTGTTTTATGTTGTTTATTTGACTCTCCCAAGTATTCGTTTAGGGATCTTGGGCAGCATAGGTCAGGCAGTTGAATTTTAGTAGATATTAAGAAGTGGGCTGAAGAGCCAACAGATTTCTGTAAGTTTTATACCAAAACTGTAAGTTTTATACAGTGTTTTGTTTTTCAGTCACATCAAAGATTTAGCTAATTTTTCTTGGCGGGAGTGTTGTAATAATTGTAATACAAGTTATCAGTATAACATTTGTTAAGCGTTGGTTACTTACTGCGACATCTGAATGAGTACATAAGATGGATATATGTAAATGAAACAGTGCTAGAGGTAGAAGGAATCAACAGAGTTCTCCAATGTTCAGGCTGTTCTGCTACCAGGTGAACAGTTGTGGCCTGGTATCTGAGCACAGAAATCCTTCCCAGTGATGGGGATATTACATTGGCTTTAGGGGACAGACTCTGTCATTGCCACGTTGTTGACTGTGAGGGCAGTTGGGTTGATAACGTGTCTAGGTTCTCATCTGGGATGCACATCTCCCCCACACAAGGGCCTGGGCAGATGGGGGCTGCCCACCCCTTGCCAGCTACCCAAGGTAGTAAGGGCAGTGGAGGTGTGCAGTTCAAAAGAGATCAGGAAAGATTTCTGTTGCTGGTGGCTGATTGAGTCTAGCTGTCCAGGGTTGTTTTTACTTTCTGCAGACCTTCATTAAACAGAGTGGGAGGATGAGCATGTCATCTTGTTTACCTCTGCCGTTGCTTTACAAAAGCACCCCAGTGCAGACAAGAACCTCATACTCACAACAGGAATTAATTGGTCAGCAGATTAAGAGACCTAGAGCTGTGGGAAGAGAGACTTACAACAAAACTAAAACACGTAGGTTCCTGGTTGTACGTCCAGTCACAGGTTCTTCTACATGGGGGGGGAAAAAAAAAATCTTGATCCCCTTTTAATAAGTAGTTGATGGGATTTTAGAGTGCATGAAACAAGTTAATTGTGCATTGTGTAATCTGGCTTTTTTTCTTTTTAAATTATCTAGGTTTCTAAAAATATCTTAGAATAAAGCCCAAAACCTAAAACTACTTTAAAAATCCATTCCACTTTCCACCATTTATGTGATATAATTTTTACTTTTTTTCCATCTCATTCTTGGACAATACCCAAGTCAGTTGCACATGCTGTCTTTCTTGCTTTATAGAGTTACTCCAAAGTTTAACTTGCTCCGTAAAGCAGTGCTTAAACATAAATCTGCTTTTATTTCATTTTAACTTTCAGAAAAATATCCCCAAAAAGGTTTAAGAAAACAGTTCAGAATATAAATGTTGGTTTATAATTCCTTCAATTATTGAAAAAAATGGTCCAATCATTCTCTAGGTTGGCTTCGTGGCTCAGAATGCCTTAATCTGACAGGAATGCACTATAATCTATGAAAGGAACATCTTAATTTATCACAGAACCCATTACTTCTAAGTTATATTTTGAGCTCTGAATAGCTGTACTTAATTCTTCACAGATAACATAGAGTGAAGTCTCATTCATGATGCATTTTAGAAAACGGAGTTTGTTTTCTCTTCCAATGAGAAGAGTGGTGTTGTGTTTTTTTTTGGTATGGAGGTAGATATGTCACCTTCTAACTTTTTGGAACATGCTTGTGATTTTACAAAACAAATATTCTCGAGATCTTAACCATCAGCTGTGGAAGCTGGACATTTCTTTGCGGGTGAAATGCAGCTGGAGCTTCTTCAACTTCTGCATTTCCCCCTCCACCACTAAGGTCAGTACTTCATACTTGTTTCTCATGTACTGTAGAGTAGCAGTCTGGATTGGTTTATCGCATACTTGCATTTGAGTTAAAAGTACACTGAAGACAGACATGTGTTGAGCATTATTCTGTGTGTTTGGAATTTGAAGAACCTCCAAATCTATTTAGGGTTTTGTATGATGAAGAGTTGAATTCTGTTTTAAGGTACTTGAATCTATCCTAGACTTGCTGCCAATTTTTTTTGCTAACAGAGATGCTCTCCAGTGCCTAACTTTTTACATCTGTATTTGATAAGGCTGGCAAATGTCTTTGATTAGGGTGTTTTTTGGAGTGGCCATTCAGAGGCAACCTTTTTCTGTACTCTGCTGTGTCTCATAAAGAAAGGTTTTTCACATTAGTGAAGCACTTAATTACATTGGAGCAGCATAGTTACTTTGGGTTTTAGACTTATTTGGACTGTAAAAGCAAAATGTAACAAATGCTACTATCTGCTCTTCTCATTCCTCCCCCCTGCCCCGCCTTTCCCTCTCTGTGCCCCAACAGACTCTATTCCTCCCTTTCATCCTTATTGTCTGATTCAAAATCTTGTCAGGGTACTTAAAGCGTGGAGTAGCTTCAAGGCGTGAAGCAGGAGATCAGCTTTTCCCAGACAGGATTCCACACTTGTTCTGTGAATTAAGGATTTCTACAAAGGTTAGCCAGAACTATAACAGCACCCTTTTTTCTCCCTGAAAAGTAAACTTAGCACATCTATCGTGTCTGAGGACTGGAAATTTCTGGCTTCATAGAGGAAAATGTGTCACTGTGGTGTATGTCATCTGACCTAACTATCCTAGAGATTTTTGTTCCATTTATCTCCTACATGCTTTATATAATGAAGGAAGTCTCCGTAGGCATGATCAACCACAGAGAGTGAGTGAAACATAATGGTTTCAATCAAGCTTTCTGCTAACCCAAGTTAGTTGTTACTCTTCAGTCAAAGGTGCTATCTTTCACCTTGGAAACCAGTAATAATTATTCTATTCATTGACATTTGGTAGGTTTTCACTAGTCACTGGTCACAACCTTGTGCTTAAATTTGTAAGAAGCTTTTTTTATTTCGAATTCTAATATTTTTTTCCCCTTTCAGAAAAATAACCTCCTTGACCTGAATTTGTGGAGTTTTGTGATGATCTCTGACGTGAATATCTTGATAGGAAATGCTGCAGAGTTCTTTGTGTCAGCCCGACTGTGTTCCACGCATTTGTGCAATACAATTCCAGCAAACTCAGGTTACTGCTTTTTCTGCAGAAATCTGTCAGTGGCATGAAAGAGCTATGAAAGAAATTGAAGCAGAAAGCCTTAAAACTCATGTGTTACCCAGTTTATTGTTTCTAAATTATGTTCAGGGGCCCCTCATTTCATCTCCAGACAGAACACAAAAATTGGAACCCAGTTAAAAATAATTGAGGGAGGGATGAAGTTAGTTTCCCTGAGCACCCAACCTTGACATTGAGATTGTTTGCCAGAGAGCCAGGAGCACTCAAAGTGGTTGGCTGTTGCAGAGTTAAGGACCCTGGAAGCCCTGGCTTCTCCTAGCAGGCTGCAGCTGCCAGAGTAGCAGCAGTGCTGCCAGCAGCAGAGCAAAGCAAGAAAGAAGAGTTGTTGGGTTTCCTCCTGGCTCCCTTTCACGGCTCCCTAGCTGACTGCTTGGGGGCTCCTCTGGACAGCTGTCTTTCAGGGCTTTGGGACCTAGGAGGGTCCGACTGCTGGGCTGCCTGAAGCTGTAGACCCTTAAGGCCAGACTCCTTCATGGTAAGTCAGGCAAGCTGCTGAGAGGCACAGTGGAGGCCTTTCTTTCTTGATGTTAGATTGACATCAGACAGGATTTTTCACTACAACATATCTGATCTCTGAACACAGAGCGTCAGAATTTTTCCTTCTAGCTTTCAGTGGGGCTGTGTATCTTATCTTCTTCAGAGAATTTGCCAAAACAAACTGTACTGTATCCTAAAAAAGATCATTTAAAGCATATGTATTAAAAAAAAAAAAAAAAAAAGGTGTAGCAAAGCTTTCTTAGCCACTGCAAAATGTTATGGATTATCTTTGCCCACTAAACATTAATTGCAGGTATTTTTTGATTTTTTTAGCTTCCTGGATTTCTGGAAGCAGGTTTCATGTAATCCAGGCATGACCCTCAGGGTAAACACATTTTCAGTTTTAGTTTGATTGGTACTAGTGACAGAATGAAGAAAAGGGTTCTTTCATCTGAGCGTGTATGAATAGATACTTCTGCAGATTTTTTTTTTTCTTTGCCTGCTTCTGGTGCTGGTAATCTGACAATTACCTGAATGGTCCAGAAGCTCAAAACAGGGGTGAAGAGAACCTGGTTTTCTCTTGGGATTTCTTTTTCACGCTGCATCTACCTTTCTCAGATAGGGGAATATCATAACAGGAATTTGATGTATACATGCATCTTATTTATTGTCTTATTTTTAAGCTAAGCATAAACTAGAAGACCCATTTTACACTACCTCTGTGGGGAGTGAGAGCATACACTGAGCGTACAGTGAGCATACACTTTAGATCCTACATAATTGTTATTCTTTAGTAAAGAAGTGATAATAAATGCACTGCTTGTTAGAGGATTCACTTTACTGCAGGCTTGTAGCATTGATCTAGTCAAAGATTCTTCACACTGCAAACAAAACTTGCATATCTGTCATAGCATTACAAGCTCCTTTTGTGTATGTGTGTGGCAATGAACTTGCAAAATATCTTCCTTTTTATTTGATGGCTCTTAATTTCCTTTGCTCTATCTGTGATAAAAAGGGACTTGAAATCAAATAGTGTCACTGCTGAGGTTAAAAAATATTTCACTATGGAAAATCTTGTGTGTTAGATGCAAAAGCTACTAGCACAAAAGAGGATAAATAAGTAATGGTAAAAATATGTGTTTATAACCATAAAACAGCAAGACCTACAAAGTAAGATTTGAGAATATAATTATGACAATGTCAACAAATGTGCTGAAGTTGATTTATGGTATGGCTCTTACTGGATGACTTTGTACTCCAGCTGACTCTAAACTGTAAATTCTTCCATTCTTTGTCCTGTTTGGTTTCCATCCCACACATGCAGGTGTTACAGTATTACTTTGAAACTAGTTTTAGAGATGACCCTAGTTCATCTCCCTGGAGCTATGCAAAACCCATATAAACAGAATGAGGATGTGTGAGAGGAATTTATAATCATTCTAGGAGGGGTCTGGGGCTCAGTCTGGAGATGGAGAATATGTCTAAGGTATGGAAAGCTTAATTGATGGCCTTAAAAAAAAAAAAAAAGGCAATGAGTAACCTGGTAAATGGCACAGACTGTTAATTAGATGTCTAAATTTACCAATTGTGTCAGGAAAATTAGGACAGCGGGAACAATATGTCCCTAAGCTGTTCACTAAACAACTGCTGTGCTACTTATTTATATTTATCTGATGAAAAAGTACGTGCTGAAAGGAACACAGGAGGAAATCTCCCTCACTAGTCTGAAGCTCCCAGATCTCTCTTTTCATAAGGCCTCTGTGTCCTCACATTCCCTAGTCTGAACTGGTCGTTGTAATACATGGCCTCAGAAAATACTAAACTGTAAAGAATTTTAATAGTATGTTCAGGAGGGAGCCATGAGGAGATTTTGAGGCTTAATCCAATGCTCAGTGAGGACAATTTACAAATTCCTGTTCATTTTGTGAGGAATCAGATCAGGCCCATGCTGATGAGAGGAAGAGGGAAGTTAGTATCCTACTTGGGATTCTTATTTAAGTATGTACATATTTAAATAAGTGTGTTTTGCAAAACACGGGATATTTACATATGGGCATGATTATGTGCATATTTAAATATATTTATAGCTAAATAGGCAAACATTTACATGCATACCCAAGAAAAGTGCCAGTTCATCCCCATATGGCACTCCGGTTCCCAGGTGGCTGGCTGCCCCGTGCCGGGCTGGCGGGAGCCTGGCTGGAGCAGGTCAGAAACTTCGCATGACGCCTCCAGCCATGGAGAAAACCACAGCTCGTTTTCTGTTCCTCCTGCTTCTCTTGGCTTATTGTGTTTTGCATCTGTGAGGGCCAGTGCAGCTTATTATTTCCGTAGTCACTACTGACCTTTAATTAGACAGGCAGAAGTAAGTAACTCTTTACTTTGCTGAACCAGTCTTTACCATGCTTTACCCCTGTGTACCTGATACTAGGCAGGGCTAACTATCTAAGACATAGTAACGGTGTTTTCAAAAAATGGCCATTGCTGAAAAAGAAAATCGGGCAGCACTCTTGCAGCTTCCTTTTTCAATGTGTACAGGACATGATCTTTTCACATGTGTTTTTCTGGAAGAGTTCAGACAAGAAGTTCTAAGAATTTCTTAAAGTAAAAGTAGGCAAGAAAAAAAAAGTAATGACAATACTTTTTTTTTCAACTTTGGCATGCACAATTTGCTCACTACATGAAACAAGCTCTACTATATAATTAATGTCAGATCAAAATAGTCTTGTTTATTCTGATTTTAGTTCCACTTGTTCCACTACTGACTTATTCATAAAAAATGGGGGGGGGGGGGGGGGGGGAGGAGTAATCTTTTATCAGTATGCAGACAGCACAGCTAAAAATTTTGTTTAATAGTCTCGTATTAGCTAATACAGCTTCAGTAATTTTAGATATATAGTATATATAAATATATTATAGTTAGTTTATAAATATATACATATAGTTATTTATATAACTATGTAGTATGTAGTTATTTATATAGTTAGCTTGACTTTAGCTTTAGCCCAGCATCCAGCCATAGCCCAGAAGAACAAGTTCTCAGGGAAGGGTTCTGTTTGCAGCCTACCCCTTTGCTGCCATACTCCAGCTGGAGCTCTAGGCTTTGTTCATCTCCTAACACTTTAGGCTGTCATGTTCCTCAGGCGATTGGGAGGCTTGCTGAACTTTGTTGGGCACAGCAGCTGTGCTGAGTTTTCTTTTTGGCTGTGAATTTATTCTGGGAGAGGCTGACAGAAGCAACAGGGAGGAGGTCAGAACCTTGAGGATCCAGGCAACAAAAGAAGTTTCCACCATCCATTCTTGTCCTTTTTCCAGCTTTGCTGGTGAGGCTTCTTCCCAAGTACAGAAGAATCTGTTGTTGTACAGGCCTACCTATTACCATCCAGAAGTGCCACTGTTGTCTTAGTGAACACTTTACAAAGATGTTGTAGGAGCTAGAGAACAGCTTACAAAGCTTACAGAGGCGTTTGTGTAGAACTGACAGGCATCTTCTGCAGCTTTGGGGAGGCCAGACTTTCTGCCTTTGGAAATCACCCTATATAAGCAAAATTAAGAAGGGTTAAAAGGGGGGAGGGAAGGGCATGTTTCACACCTGTCTTCAAAAGCCTGTTGAAAGTGTCAAACTCCTGTGTTTTTGGGACCACCCAAAAAAACACACCATGTGTCTGAGAGCATTGTCCAAATAGTTCTTGAACTCGGTGCCATGACCATTGCCCTGAGGAGCCTGTCCCAGTGCCCGACCACCCTCTGGGTGCAGAACCTTCCCCTAACACCCAGCCTGACCCTCCCCTGTCCCAGCTCCATGCTGTTCCCTTGGGTCCTGTCGCTGTCCCCAGAGAGCAGAGCTCAGCGCCTGCCCCTCCGCTCCCCTCATGAGGGAGCTGCAGGCCGCCGTGGGGCCTCCCCTCAGTGCGGATCCCTTCCAACTCAGGATATTCTGTGATTCTTTGAATCTACAGTTGCTGTGTGCAAACACAAGGTTGTTTTGCAATGGCCTGCCATAGACATGGCAAAGGTTGAGGCAAGACAATTTTATTAAGAGATTGTGGTTTGGATCTGAGAAAGAAGGTCTCAAAGAACTGAGCTTCTTCCTGGCTATGGAAAGGCCCAGAGGCTAAGGGTGAAGGCTGGTGATAAAAGGTGCTTAAGTAGCATTTACAAGTCATCTTGTGAATACACGCCGTTGAGTTATTTTTGGGTCCTGATTTGGGGTTATGTATAAGGTTCGGAAAAGAAGGAACACACAATTTTCTCAGAAAGGATTATGATTCAGGAGAGAAAAGGTCTAAGAGTTTAATTTCTGGAATATCAAGGGGATATGATAAGGGTTGGTTCAAAACGTTAGGTCATTAATAGCATAAGTGATCTGACTAAGCTTAATCCTGTGCTTAAATTACTATTTAATGATAAGAGAAGCCTTTCCTCATTTATCTTAATGTTTTTCCTTTTTGAAGGGCTATTCTCTTCTGCATCATGACAAAGTTGCTTTGAGAGTATTTTAAACCGTTTTTCTCCATGTTTGATATTTGAGGAAATAATGCATCTGTGAAATATCTTCTTTTGTTGAAAGGAGACATGGAGTTTTTCTGGTGTGATAACTTGAACAGAACAGGACAAACACAATGTTTGCATTTGTTCCTAGCAGCTGGTCTGTGAAATAGTAAACACTGCATCTACTGGGGGAATTAAAAGTATGGGCTAGAACAAAATAGACCTTTCTCTTTTTGGCCCTGCCTCAGGAAAAAGAACATTCCTTAGCATATGCTGGAATTGGAACCAAAAGGACATGGAAAGCCTATGTTCCATCTCCTAGGCCATGCTCAAATTCAGAAAAGTAACCACTGGAAATAGGAAAAGCAATTTCGTAGGTGGGATGTTTTTCAGGCATCTTTGTACATTTGGTTTTATCTAGTTGTGCTGATAAGGCAGATTGGAATATGGTGTCCAGTAAATGTCTTTTAAAAACATAGTTAATACTGAGAAGCAAGATATTTGCAGGTCAAGATATTTAATGCACAGAGGTCAGTGATACTGGGCATCTATCTCAATACTAGTATTTTTTCTTCCCCAGGCTTCTTCCCTTGCAACAAAAGTCACACAGGTAGTTTGATCTTTTTTCATCCCACGTGTTGTTTTTTTTGTTTGTTTTTATTAAGCCTAAATACTTCATCTGAGTTCTTTGTATTCAAAGTGACAAAAAGCAAATATTTTGCATTTTAGTGCAGGAAAATCTATCGTTTACTTTATTCTCTTGTCTAGGCATTTTGCTTCTCAGAATCTATGTTCCAGCTCCTTGGTATTTCTTGAGAAAAAACACAGCCTTTAGGTATCTCCACTTCTCTACCTTTCCACTGTCATTTCATTTTCAAACAGTACTAGCCACAGTGTATGAGTCAAAGTTATCGTCCTCTACGTAATGTGAAAGTTCACTCTTTGGAAACTTGTGCTTTCTCATATTTATTCAAATTTCAACCAATCTGTTAAATATTAGCAGTTTTTGATAAAGATTTCTAATAGCAGCACTGGCACATTAACTTGATTTTACTATTCTGCTTATTTGGACAATACACAAGCTGTTAGAGGAAGTATATCTGACAGCAGAAAAGATGCAGTTGTTAATTCCAGCTGTTGTGAGTGGACTTGGGGGAATGTTTTTTCCAGGTGTACAGCTTTCCAGTTATTGAAATTCAGGACCTTGGATTTGACCATCATTTCTGCTTTACATTCCTGTATCCTGTTACCTCTTTTTTCCAAGGATCATTGGACTATATTTGTAGTGATACTTGTCTATTCAGCAGCAGCTGGAAGAGAGACAGAATGGCACAACTGAACAACTATGTTCAAGTGAGAAAGAGGATGGCAGGAAATTGTGTAACTGAAGGGAAAGGGGCTAAAGGGTTTCATTTTCCCCCTGGAAGAAGAAAAACAGAATTGAGGCCTGGGTGTCTTAGCTCTAAGAGCATGACAGAAAAATAGCATCATAGCATTGTAAATTAATAATGCAACCTCATCTAAAAATCATGTCCCGTCTTCAGTGCGGTTGTCCAGATGCACAACAGTAATACAATACTAGGAGAAGAGTGCAAGGACAACTAAAGAGTATGGGAAAAAAATCCGTTTTAAATATTGTATCTAACAAATCGAAAGATATGTTATATAGACATCATTAGGCACTCTTCACTTTTTCTTACAATAGAAGACCAAGTATACAGCTAAAGAAATGGAAATGCAGATGGTTAAGTTATTTCACAGTCAGGTCTCTAGTTTGTTTTACAGATGAAATACCTTCAGTTAAACATAATTCATCAACTGTGAGCGCTTGTCTGGTGAAATTTGTGTTCATACTGTTGTGGGGTTTTTTATGCAGTAAATTTTTGGGCCTGAGGCCAAAACATGTTTGTTCAAGACGTGAAGAGTGACTTCTCCTCCTCTCTGCTTGTGAAGGTAGTTTTTAAAGAATGAGTCATCAAGTAAAGAAGTAGCAACAATACATATGATCAGTTGCAGTTAATGATGAATAAGCATAATGCTCATTTTAATGAATAATGATTGCATTCAATTCAGAAATCACCTGTAAGCCAAAGTTTTTCCTACAAATTATTTGGTGGACAAAGCCTATTAGCTAATGCATTCAGGAAACATTGTGGTTGAATCAGGCACAGTTTGGAAACAAGGTGGTGTTAAGTTCATTTATTGATTATGCATCCTAGAGTAGTTTTTATCAACACCATTTAGTTATTTATACAGCGATACTGTTTTCTCCTGGCATCCTCTGTGGCATAAGTTTTGATGAAGTCAGTGACAGACTTCCTCTGTGTTCTTCAGCCTCCTATGCTGATACAGGCTTTGAATTTAACGTTTATTTCATCAGTCATAGCAAAGTTCTTTATTCAGACTAATTTTTTGCATTGAGATGATATCGTGTAGAATTTGTAGATCTGTGCTCATTTTGGTCACTAGGTAAAATTAGCACAGGTTTTTTTTAGAATTGTGAATAGTTGAATGCATGAGTATAACATCAGAACCTGGAGCTGTAGGGCAACTGAGAAAAGAAGCTATGCCTTTGTGTGGTGAACAAAGCATCACTGTATCTAAACAAGAAAGCAGACAAATAGTTTTTTCCCTACATTTTCACACAAAAACTAACAGGCTGGTAATACAAACATTAATAACAAGTCTTGTAAAAATTGTGTATGCACATCTGTGACAGGAAATTAGTGTGTGAAAGGCAAGAAATGTGCAAGTAGGAAAAAGATTTGAGGAATCTGGACTGTTTATGTTGTTTAATTAACTTTGAGCTACATGGTTGTGATAGCCAGCAAAACAAAAGTACTTCATGGATTTAAAGCATAATTATACCAATCTTCTCTGAACTTATCCAGTAAAATATATTTCTCTATCTGATTGTTCTAGAATAACTTTAAGAATGCTTTTTTAGAATGCTTTTAAGGTTCAAGAAACAGCAGCAATTGCCAGGTCTTCATTAAAACCTTATAAAGAAAGTTTCTGGCACATAGTACGTGAGCAGAAAAGCAGATACAACAGATCTGTGTAGTTCACGCAATTGACTAAAAATTTCATTTGCTCAATTCTGATATTTATTCTTTATTTATAAAGTGGCAATGAGGAAGGGTTTTTAAGTTCAGTCTAGTTTCCTAGCCTGATAAGAAAGTCTGTTGTGTAGCAGCTGGATGAAACCTTTCCCATCCCAAGCCCCTGTCCTTCAGCTGCCAGAGCCACACCTTGTGAGCGTGATGGAGTCCTTTTGCTTTTTCCTTCTTTTCATTGGTCACTCCATTATTAGTGGAGTCCTGGAGGGTTAGCAGTCTTGCTGACTTGTTTTTATATATGTCGTATATTTATGTATGTCATATATTTAATATATCACGTGGCACTTAGGAAAATGGTTTAGTGGTAGACTTGGTAGTGTTATGTTGATGGTTGGACTTGATGATCTTAAGGGTCTTTTCCTACCTAAATGATTTTATGACTCTGTGATCTGGGACTATCTCTGCTGAAAATAACTGGTAACCAAAAGCCACGATATATTGAGAACTGAAAATTTTGTAGATCATTCTTTTCAAAGTGTAAAAGTAACTATGACTAATCACTTTACTTTGTAATAACTACTTGCAAAATCCACAAAAAACTAGTGGTAAAAGATCTTGGCAAATGCAGGTTGAAGTCCATCTTCCTTGAACATCCCTACTTCTCAGCTTGGGCTCCTGACATTTTGCTTTGTGTCAATTTTGCTGTACCGAGGAGAACAGGGAAGAGCATCCTCTAGAGATTTGTGACACAGGTTTTTGCTTAATTAACTGGTAGAGAAGGCTGCTTGACTGACAGACAGAGCCTCCTTCAGTCCCCAAGTGAGTGGTGTTAATTTTCTGCAACATACTGGGGAACATATTCCCATCAGTGTGTCCACACAACTCTTATTGATGCTAATGAAAGCTGGGTGCTTGTATCAAAGGGGAAATTGCTGTGTGTGCGCCAAGGTTGCATCCTAAATCAGTGAACAGTGGAATTGCATCGTTCCACTGATACTTTTCTCGTGCTTTGTGTCTTTCAGCAACTTCATTGTTTTTTCTCATGTTGTTATAACTATCCTAAGCCAAATTTTTCCTAAGCAAACCACAGAATAATCTAGTATCAGTTTTGTCAATATGCCACATAAAATGTTTTAAAGCTGGGAATTCTGAGAAAATAGTTGAGGGAATTTTGGCAGACCGTACTGGTTCTTCTTGAACTCAAAGATAGTGGTGAATTTGTTTCATATGGGCAGCTGTTTGTCTGAAAACTTCCTTTAGTATACTATGAAAGTGATTCACCCCCCTAATACATCACTAGAAGTCTCTGCTACCATCCAAGACACTTAAAGGAATCACATTTACAGTTCTAATTGATGGCCACTGTTTTGACAGGCAAACAGATTTCTCCTCCCAGTGGCTTCATACAGTTGGCCTCCAGCAGACCTTACCATTAGCAAAATTCTACTGAAAAGTGTATACAAGCTAATAATAAATCTGTAGGGAAGGATTTTAACCACAAACTACTATGTCTAATTAGTGATGTACAATAGCCAAGGCCAGGGAAGGAAAGTATTATTTATCAGAAGGACTGATTTTGACAGTTTAAAAATGCAAAAGCATCTATTATTTATTATGCTGAAACACATCTTTCAAAATACAGTATATGTAACTCCACTCTTCTTTTATTTTGGCATTGTTTTGAAAGTTACTGCTCTCCAAAAAAAAAGGCAACAGTCATTGAGGATGCAGGGATGGAATTTGTGATGCTTAAACCTTAAAGAGTTCGTTGTGTAATCTAAGAACAAGTCTTGTAGAGTTTTCTGTTTGCCTTTACTGCCTCCCTTTCCGATTCAATACCCGTATCACTCCCTTGGACAAGCCTTCCTTCGAAAGAGCCTCAGAGTCTTTTCACTGTGTACTCTCCTTTAGTTCAGAGTTTCTCAAGCACTCTGAGCAGTGCAGAGCTCAAATATAGGCTAAAGCATCCTGCTGGGAAAGAATTGAGACTGTTTTTGGTAGCTCAGCTACTGTAGTGAACTCTGCATGTCTCTACTGCATATTGCTGCGCTGTGTCTTGGAGGCAAGAGTGCTGTTTCCCAAGACACATTCCTTTCCTTTTCTGCCTCCAGCAAAAATCTCCAGGAAGGGGTATTTCCGTAACAGTGCAGCAGGAGAGCATATGAAAGGAGTACGGAGCAAGGGGTGGGGGGAGAATGAGTGTATTGGGAGAGAAAAAGGAAATGATTGAGGAGAGAACTTAAAGGAGATAGGGGGAAATAGAAAAGGGAAAAAGCATCTTAAACTGGTAGGAAAACAAGGCAGGCAGATATGTAGCGTTACTGTAACTATGGCCCTGAGGTGATTAGCAGAGAAAGAGAATAAGACTTCTTAATCTGGGCAAGTCGTTTTTCCCCTTTGTGCCTCAGTTTCTTAAATTTATATAATGGGTGTGGTGACACATGCTCAACATGAATGATCGTTAGAGTGTGACTACATTTCCATAAAGAAAGGGGCTTCCACGAAGGTTTAGGTGTTGTCTCAAGCACAACGCAGGGGACTCCTCTGTTACTGCTGTTTTTCAAGAGTCAGGCTTTCCTGGAGATCTTGTTGGAACCTGCAATGAACAGTTTCTCTTCATGAAAGTCAGATAAGCCCCAGCAAATCCCCACTGTGGCACATAAGGAGAGGAAAGCACACAGTGTGGTCGAGGAGGTGAGTACTGCTGTTCTGAGATAATTAGCGAGTCTGACACTTCGAAGTATCATGACGCTGAGTGCAAATGTAGCAGGTTTTCAGTTTTGTTTTGCAAATGTCATGTATTTAATTTGCCTCACGAGTTTTGTATCTGCAGTTCTGAGAATGTCATGGGTTCAAGTTTTTTCCATATCCAAAAGGGCTGAGCAAACAATTTTCTGGTGTGAATGGAGATTCTCATATAACGTCTCAGTGGCTGAAATGATAAGAAAAGCACCAAATACCATGAGAATCACGATGCACGAAAAATGGAAAAATCCTTCCCCTTACCAATATGCATATACTATACATGCATGTGTGGTTGATACGTTAGTGAGTTTTGGGGCTGTATTGCTGGTAATAGGGGGAAGAGGCACAGAACAGATGAGGAGATAGCATGAAACAGAAAAGGAGGAGGAAAAAAAAGCCTCTTTCCCTCACTTCAGTTGGTCTTTTCCCTGTCTCATTTACCTGCTAAGGCTGAAGGTGCTGGCGTGACACCGAGGGATGCTGTCTCTCACTGGACTCTGCAGAATTTCCAAACTCAATGTGAGAAATCCACCGAGTCAGCAAGTAGTCCCAGAGGGGCAGCTGGCAGCGCCTGCAGACTGCACAGGGTGTCTCTGTCTCTTACTTTTTGTCTTATTGACTGAACCTCAGAGGAATAGGTTCAGTCAGAAACTGCATTTATCTTTTTCCTGAATGACAGAGGATAACAAATTCCTGGAAAAATTAATAGCTGTCCTAACTGCCTGCTTCTCTTCTTTTTTCTTCAGTGTGGGGATGAGAAAATGGGAATTAAGAAAGCAGAGTCAAGGGAGAAGACCTTAATACTCTGTCCTTTTCTTTTTCTCACCATGCCCAAGACATGGGTGTGATTATCCTTTTCCCCTAGGGTTGGCATTTGCAGACTTCACGTAGAATAGGGTTAGGTATGTTTCTGTGCACTGTTTCTGTGCAGTGGGAGAGAATTAGTATTCAATTCAGAAGAAATTACTTTCCTGTAGGGTAGAACAGAGAGGGGAGAAATGGCTAGTGTTATATGAAAGCAGGGAAAAATAAGAATATATGGGAATAGTTTCGTGGATGGAGGGTAATTACACTGCCTGGTGGATAAGCTGGTAGGGCTTGATGCATTGGACAGACCATAAATCAACTTTTCCTTCTTCTGGCCAAGCTGTAAATCATAGCTGTGTTATATTACTGTAGGTGTTTATTTCTCTGTGGATGTGATGTAGGATGCAGAGTTCTTGTACTGGTGACCACAAATCAGCAACGTGGTCATCAGATGATTGAAGCATCATTTCTTGGACGCAGGTGGAAAGCTGTCATTCACTGTAACAAGTTTCCCAGTCAGATAATAATAACGGTGACCCCTCTTAATAAACACTATCTCCAAAACTCATACTACCTCTGCATGTTTTCTAGAAATAAGTTTCTTGAAATATTAAAGATGATTCCTCAGGCTGCCTTCTGTTGTCTATATTTGCATCGTTGCCGAGGAGAGTTACTCCAGTCCATTGGTTCTGTAGATGGACCTTGTGGTTTTGCAGCAATCACTTGTAACTCAGGTAGCCCAAGTCTTAGGGTACCATCATGTTCCTCGGTTTTTGTCTCTGGTCACTTCATATACTGCAGAAGTTACATCGGGTCTATGGTAGGGATGGATAGAGCTACCCCACTGGTAAGGATTTCCTAATACCTAGTTACCAGAAAGAGTTACAGTAACTCAGCATTGTGACATCTATATACATTAAGGGCAAGTTTGACATTTAAACAATAAGGATGTGGGGCATAAAGGCTTAGGGAAGATGAAGGTTAAAAAGATTTCAAGATTTCAGGGTATTTATTTAGATTGCCTGACTTTGTTCTGTAGTTTGTGTGCAGAAGAGTAACCTCTTACATTTCATACGGCAAACAACCTCCAATCATTTATCTGATACTGAAACACAGATAATATTTGAGACAATGATACTGGCAGTGTAGATTTTCTCTTGTTGCTGTCCATATGGTTGATGCTTTCAGAGCAAGCTTTACTGTGTAAGTTAGGGCTTTTGTTTGACATTTCATTTCTAAGTTTCTTCATTTCATTGAAGATTAGATGTTATTTACCTGTGAGGGGTTACAGCAAGCAGTTTCCTCAGGTTTGGTGCTGGGAATTCTTTCATTAGCCCTTAAGTCTGTGAACAGTGCGATGATCCAAGCATTAATACAGGTGTGATTAACTGTCTTTTCTCAGCTTTGTTTGCTTTGTTCTACTGATACCTACAAGTTACATAATAAGTAGTATGTAAGGATATGCATTAAAGGCAGTTCCCCATTGTAGCAGACTTCTTGGCAAATTTATTTTCATTTTAGCACAACTTCAGTGGGAAAAAAAATTGCACTGTTGATTTATTTTGAATGAACTCCTGGAAGGCTTACTAAGTATGCCATGTGGAAAGCTCCATGAAATGCTGAGGGTTAATATACTCTGCTCTTAATTTCAAATTCCAGATAAATACGGTTTCAGCTTTGATCCTGTCTGTACTAATTCATTGTCACTGCACTAATTAATTCAGCATGCTGGAGAAAAGATGCTAATTTGGGCATCAAAGAAATAAACGGGTTGGGGGGAGGTTGTGTTTAATGAGAGTTGTTAAAAAGATAAGTTTTACTCCCATTAGACTGGATCTGGAAGCTCAGTCTAGCTCCAGTAGTTAGCTACAGCAAATTAAAAAAAAAAAAAAAAAAGGTACTTAGTTTAACGTTGACATAACAAAATAGGAGCAATGAAATATTGGTGTTAATAATGTGGTTTTCTTTGTTTTTGCATTATCTGTATAACCTTCTCTTTTCCTGCTGACCATAACCAGTTTAATGACTATCACAGCATTAGAATAATGTGGATTACCTCCCAAAGTGATTTGAGGATGGCTAAATATAAGCATAGTCACTGTCATAAAGCTTAGCTAAATTTGTGAAATACAAATAACAATTATAGCGCAGGACATGTTAACAAGTTGTGCCACTTGAGTCTTGGTTGATATAATAAAACAAAGGTTAGGTTATTTTTCTCTTTCCGTGCGAACTAGTTTTGATTGTCTAAGCTTGCACATACCTGCCTTACCTGCTCTTTGGGGTGTTTTGGTGGGAGCCTGATGGAGTGACCAGCTGGCTGTTGGGTGGGATGGAAGGGACTCTTTCAACACCACCACAGTGCTGAGATCCGGAGTATAAACAGGAGCAACCGGTTTGGGTGTTGTACAAAGCACTGCCCAGCCCCGCAGTGGACTTGCCTTCCTGCCCCTTCCTCTCCTTCTCCTTGGAGGTGGAGGCACTGCCATCACAGTTCACCTGCCGTGGAGCTGTAAGCAGAAGAGGCTGATGTGGCCGTCTCCAGGTCCTCCATCTACCAGGGACAGAGAATTGGATGCAGTCAGTGGTGAGAGGGGCTGGCAGTGGGGCAAGGAGAAGAGATGCACACCTGCCTCTGGCACAGAGCTGCCCTTCCACCAAAAGTTTAACTCGTGCCATGAAAGTACTGCCGTCTTCTTGGATACTGGTGAAGATGTGAACAGTGTTGCCCAGTCCTTGCCATGTGTGCTCTGTTCTCAAAATCACAGCCTTTACCCAAACATATTCTCGTCTTTCTGTATTTTTTCAGCTGTTGCAAAGCTCTTGATCCATTAGTGTAATACTCAATGGCATGCTTCTGTCCAATAAGTAAACATTTAATAACAAACCTTTTAGATATTTAGAGAGCCACAAAAAACGTAAAAGAAGTATTTCATTAATGTTGCTATTAACATAAATGTAAAATGAGCCTGGTCTGTAATCACAAACAAGTGTGACTCACTAAGGATCTTTACGGAAATATTTAATACTCTGTAAAAGTGTATGTATGAAAGTGATTAATCAAAGCACAACGCTGCTTCTAGGGTATTTCTTCTGCTGTAAAGCTGCATGATAAAATAACTTAAAACACACGGCAGTAGTGGCAGTTAATAAGCTTTTTATAGTCCCTGTGTGGACCTGAAAATCATACCTTATTAGTATCTTTATCTTTCTTGTTCACTCATTCATTCTTACTCACATTTAAATTTAATTTTAAGGGTTATTTCTAGTCTTTCATAAGGGAGCTGCTTTAATAATCTCAGCATTTTTCCCCATTTGCTGTGAAATGACTAGGAGCCAGAGCTTTTGTTATATGTACTTTACAAATCACTCTGTTTTTTTACAGATCATTTCTGGAGATGTCAAGGCTTTATGACATTGTTAGGCTGTGTATCTTGCTTGACTGTGTCATATGCCCTCTTGAATTATTTCCGTGCAGATGTTTGCAGTTCCATTATGTACCCTGTTGGCTGCAGTGACGCCTACTGATCTAGGGCAACCAAATTAACTAAGAAATCCAAGTTGCTGAATTTAGTCAGCAAGCTGCTTAGGGTTCTACCCAGCAGATGTTTCTCCTCCTTACAAGTCTGGGACTTCACAGACCTGCCTGCTTTTTAATCCTTGAAGCAAATACCAACATGTTTGAGATCTGGAAGCTCCCAGCTCCACATGGAAATGGTGTTGCCATGACCACAGCTTTAGGTCTTGCATATAAGACGTTTATCCCAAATATAACAGAGCAGGCCCATAGAAGGTTTGTTCTAACTTTTATCCCTTGCAATGGGGATAAAAGCCTTGAAATGAAGCATGTGTGCTTTTATACGATAGCCAATTGAATGTTAATATGTACTGCAAGATGATGATGTACACTCGGTATTCAGAAACTTCATTCATTTAATGCTTCTAAGGGGAAAATGTTATTTACAGGGCACCCATATTTTCCTTTGAAATTCAAAGAAATAGGATAATCCTTCACTGTGCTACAGCATGTTCTCAACTGTTGCATATGGACTTTTCCCATAAGGATGTATCACTCCGAGGTCTGATCACTTAAAGAAAATCCCTTTATACTCTTGTTTACAGGACTGTGCTCTGAGAAATTGGAATATTAATTTTCTCAGCTGAAAAGTATGCTAAGGTTATTAGGCTTTTTTTTTTTTGTGGCTTAATGCTTTGTGCTCTATATTGCTTTTCTTAAGTGTTAAATTTTTGCTGTTTTTATTCTTTAATGTTTGTGCAAGATTTTTTTGAGCTGAAAACATATTACGATAATAATAAAAAACAATGGATTTTTATGATATAGCAATGTGCACAAGAGGCTAAAAACTTCAGCATTTCCTAGCCTTTAGCTATATGCTGCGTACTTAGTGTAACAGGTAAAAATTGTAAGTCTTCACAAATCCCATGTGAAGCTAAATATAACATGAAAAACAAATAAAACAAAACAACAACAACAAAAAACACCCCAAAACAACAGATCAAGTGTTTTCATCAAGACCAACTCACTATTCCTGATTTATAATTACACTGGAACTTGCCAATTTGTAGCTAGAGCAGCTCTACCAGCAGACAGCACTATTTTTGCTGAGAGTTATCATGCTTGCAGTTATTACAGTCAAAATCATCGCTATTTTATTTAAAATGTATTTTCTTCATAAGGAAGAAATAATACCTAGTCTTGAAAAGGAGGTATGTCGAACATTTCTTTTTTACATTTCTCTTGAGTATGCAACATATTCAGCTTTAACTCCCTTCAACAGTACAATATGCCCAAGAATACTGTTTTCAAAATCAATACTTACTACAGTCAAATATGAGAATCCACAAAACCATAATTGAAAAATTGCGGGAGAAAAGTAAGCAGACTGAATACAAACAAAGTACCAGACTTGGATTACGACCAAGATGCAAGTGCTAATACAGCCTCTCTTGAGAAAACCGCCATGAGACCTTCACAGCATGTGCAAGCATTTGAAAGCAGGGTGTTTTCAGGTGCAGCCTGCTGGTGCTCATCCCAAGGAGAGTTGTTCTTTGGCTGTCTGGTTAGGTGCTTTGTTTATGTGACATCTCTCTAGAGAGCAATATATGCAGAGTTTCACATGGCTTTTCGCATGGGTAATGAGCCTTCCTCACTTCATATGTTCTCACTCTTTCTTAACAATCTCTATCTGTCTCATGTTTCCCAACTGCTGCTTTCACTGCTACCACCAACCTCTGATGGGTTTTGTGGCTCCGCAGCCTTGTAGGACTGCTAGAACTGGGAAAGCAGCAGTGGAATCAGTGTGCTGCTCTCAACTCAGGAAAAGCAGAAGCATGGAAAGTATCTGCTGTCTTTCTGGAAGCACTGATATAAGAGAGACCATCAAAAAAGAATTGAAGATGGTTTGTAGGAAAGGGGTGTGTGTGTGTATGCATGTATGTATATATATTGATCAGAGGATCCCTGGAAGAATGTAATACGCTAGCTGTCTTGTCACATATAAGAAAAAGGCAAGAGAAGGCCATGCACTAGGATGTGACTCTGTCTATTCCCCAGCACAGGCCATGGTAGAGCATCTCATGTTAATGCCTGTAGTATTTGTCTTTCTTCTTGTTTGCACCATACACTACATGACCGTCTCTCATGCCCATCATTCTCCTTATAACCAAATTCTTATTGTCTGGAAGACTTGCTGAAGAGTCTGTCAGAACTTCATTTGACCATAAGCTCATAATTATTGATTTAAATGCACTAAAAATTTGGATTGTTAACTTACAAGCCTGACAACAAAGATTTCTGGTTTGGTCAGAGCAGAAACCTAAAGTCAATGATTTACAAGTTAACTACATGTACAGTAGTTCAGCTATTCCACTTGAGGCAGTTTGGGCTGACATGAAAAAGAAGAAGGGTAAAAGAAAGATCACCAAGACAATACTGCAGACTTACAGAGAAGAGTTTGCAATTGTGAGTCAGAGTAAGTAGTTTGCAATACGGTATATTTAATGAAGAAATCGTTACTTTTTTGTACGTACTGTCATTGATTTGCATGAAAGGACACGTTAACTTACATGGAAGGCACTGATCATTTATTTACTTATGGAATTGAGAATTCAGATTGGGGAAAAGGTGTGGAGTTTTTTATACTTTTTGGCCCATAATTCATAAGCATATATGACATACAACATACTTGACCCCAGTATTCTGTCTAGCTCCATCAAAAATGAAATGTAGCTCCCTGGTTTAGTCACCTTTTACAGGCTGCATAAAATGGGCTGTTATGCTATGCAACATAACATATCAGTACAACGTATAGAACAGTGGAACCGTAGAACTGCTTGGGGTCTCTGGAGGACTTTCACTGCATAAATATTAAAGGATAGTACATCCCTAGGCAGAAAGGAAAACCCAGAAGTACTTTAAAAAGAGATCTTAAAAGCTGTCTAGTTTTGTACTTTCAAAATATATCAAGATTTTATTCTTTCTGAATGCATCATTATTTAAACAAAGAACAAATCTTTAAATTAAGACCAGATATGATTAAGAGATAATAGATACTGATAAGAGCAGAATATGTGGTCCAGTCTGGGTGCTGGCACCACAGTCACTGCAGATTACTTTCAGAGAGCTGTCCTGTGGTAAGAAGAACCTTCAGCTACTTTAAAATGTGCAATAATAGTTTAGTCCTGCAGTGGCTTGCTTTTTGGGTTTGGTGGGGCTTTACTGCTTTCTCTCTCAAGCAGTATGTTTCAAAAGTTCAGGAACCAAATCAGTTTGAAACTAGTCCTTCCTATTGCACATAGCCCATTTAAAACTGAACTTCTTTTGCAATGTGGGATCTATGGTCAAGATAAAAGCTCACAGTGTTGTGATTGCCTAAAATTTCTGTGCTTTAGGATAGATAAGTACTGTTTTTTCTTCTGGTAATTATTTCTTCTTGACTCCTTCCTTGATATCTTAAACAGATTTGGAAAGAAAAAAGAAGATAAAAGCGGGAAAACAGATCAGAAGGGGAATCCAAAGCATGATGTACTTAAAGAAGAGGAGTTGGAGAAAATGAAAGATGAACGTGAAAGGTGAGTAAATCGTGTCAGCGTTTTTGTTCATCAGATGAAAAACTGATCTAGTACATCAGACATCTTTGGTTCCAGCTGGCTGTGCCATAAGACGGTAGTTTTTGGACTTAAGTATGTTCTTTACTGCACAAGAGTTTGCTGGCTAGCCCCATGTTGCAGAAGTATCTAGTCAGCAAATGCTGAGTAGGCAGACACAGTGGGAAGAAAAGAGGCTCAGCTAGTTACAGTCAGTCTGAAGAGTTAGAGGCAGGGGTCTGCTGGCAGTCAGGGGGTGGGAAAGGGATGCTGGGCAAGACAAGAATCTGAGGTTCGTAGGCACCACTGAGCATGTGTCAGCAGTGAGTTGCAGTATTTCGGAGGTAAGGTTCTGAGACTGAAATACAAGGAACCACTGATGTGAGTAACACCAGTTGTCTTGTTCATAAAATGCTCCTGTTCCATGCCCAATCTTATCATCTTCATTATTTTTCCAAACGGGGAGTTTGTAGTTTTCTCCTTTCACCCATTTCAGCCATTCAGGGTTTGGGGTTAGTTTGTAAGTGCTGACAAGGCTCAGCAAACTTCTCTCTCCACTTCTCTCACCCAACTCATCCAGGTGTCCTTCACGATATGCCAGTGAGGGTCTTTGCTCCCTTCGGATGGCTGCTGTCAGAAAAGTTAGAGCCCATACTTGCTGGCTTTCAAGAGGCTTCTGCAGTTGCTGCAAGACTTTCCAAGCTGTAGTATTATGGGTTATCAACGCATAGGGAAAGCTTTCAGAGGTTTATTTCCCTCAATGGAAAATCCTGCTCCTGGGTGATGGGAAGGAAGCAGATACAGTTCATTTTGGGAGTGCTGAGTCTTTCCTCGCAGTACAGGCCAGCCTTTGTGGTGCTGATCAGTGCCCAGGGAAAAGATATCCTGCTTTCATTTGAGTCATGCAGTACATAGTCAGCTGTATGAGTGGAGTGGTAGATGACGGGATGGAGAAAAAGAAATAAATCCAAGCCCCAATCATTGAAGTCTGCTGCTAATATTTATTTGACTCATTTTAAAAGCTAGTACGGTATCCAATTGCCACAGTGCTGCTACTTGCTGCTACTGGATATGCCTAGTAAGTGTTTGAAGTATTTAGTTCATCCAAGTTGAGTAGTGTCAGGAGAAACTTTGTACCATTTGTTTTAAAATTTCTATATCACGTCCTTGATTTTGCCAGATTGATGAGTGCCTTTATTTTAAACTGCTGACTCCCAATTTGGATACTGGCAATTTGAGAGGTATGTGTCCTTCATTTTAAAGAAGCCAGTGTCTTTTATTAGGATCCTGGCAAGCTAAGAAGCATGTATTCCATCTGTTAAAGGCCCAGTGTCATTTAGTAAAATGTTGGCAGGCTGCAAGGAATGAACCCTTCTGTCTAGAGGTCTAACATTCCAATTGGACATGAGATAATTTTCTTAATATTTCTTTAGTGTTGTATTTTATTTTTTTTAAGTTACAGTCACTGATTGACAGTAACTTGGTAAGACTGCATTAGAAACTGGCAGCTCAATGTCTTCATCATTCTGGTTTCTCTAGTAATGATTTCAGTTTTGACCTGGAAGAGTTTGTGACTGAAATGGAGAACAGCAGGTGTATTGAGAAGTGGATGAACCAAGATGATATTTTTAACTCACTTATTTGCCTCTTCTTCTATAATGCATGAAAATAGAAATATACCCTATTTTCTATCAGGTAATACAGCTTGTATGGCTTGAGGATTAAAATTAAAAAATAAAGGGGGGAGGGGGAGAGAGAAGAACAGTGAAGAAAATTTCCTTACATTATCCCCAAAGCTATGCAACATATGCTGTAAAAAGAGTCAAGTCACTTCAACTTTCGAAGTGAAATAAGAGCATGGCAGTATATGTATGCACACATAAGAATGTCTACAGGCTGATTCCTGAACCCTTCTTGAATTGTAAGATGGAAGAGGCTTCATCTTTCCTGGAGGAAAATTAAGTAAGATTCTCATATATGAGTAAGAACTGTTTGGGAGATAGAGTAAAATCAGTGGAAGGAAACATTACTTGACTTAAACATAATCCAGTCCTTTTGTTTTGTTGTTGACTGTTCAGCTAGTGATGATACTTGGTAAAACTCTAGACAAGTTTTATAGCTCTGTCTCAAGATTTAGTAATTGAATTCCAAGATTTTAATGCAGATATTGGCAAAGAAAACCTTGTGGCACATCCACATCATAGATCTTCTGCTTCTATGACTTCACTAGCTGCAGTTCTGCATATTTGGTTTCATCTTTGTAAAACCAACCTTTACTTAATTTTACTAAAACATCAGTATGCTTTCAAATCATATTTTCAAGTGAGTTACATTAAAACTACTAGGAATGTAATAGTAGAACAAATGGACTACAGAAATGTTGATAGAAATGCAGCTTTTGTCCCTTGATACCCATGAACAAATCCTCTATTTAACAGTTAGAACAAAATACAAGTTGCTTTTTTGACATCTAACCTTTTTCGAATTAATTTAAACACATACCTAATTTTACTTTTCCAAGATTAGCTAAGTAATTTTGTTCAGACACAATCCCAATTACTACAGTTTTAAAGTCAGTTTGTTTGCTTAAACTTCAGTTTTCTTGAATACTGACTGCCTACATATTTCAGAATCTGTCATACTAATACTTAGGATTTTTAATGTGGTTTTTTTTTCAGAGGCTGAACTGTCCATTTTTGACACTAGTAGAAGAGGTCAGAGTAGTTGATTTTTGGGCTGGGTGTGACAGGATTAATGATCAAGTGCATCTTAGCAGCTGTGGACCTTGCATGGTTTTAGAGGTTGGTTTTACATGCACTATATGTTTGGCAGATCTCCAAAAAAAAAAAAAAAACACACTGAAAAAAAGGCACAAAAAAAAAAAAAAAGAATGTTGTTCCAAGATATGTTCCAGCTGAGAAACAGTTTTCAGAAGGAAATGCATTTCCAGTTTACAGGAGCAGGTTGTCTCCTGGAGTTTTGCAAAGGTGGTTTGTTTGTTTGTTTGTTTGTTTGTTTGTTGATTGGTATTGGATAGGTACAATAATATCTCACAGAATTCCAGAGACAGGCCTGCCATAATTCTGTATTTCCTTGTACACAGCCTTTTCCCAGAAATGTTGCATGATTACAGACATGCAGAAATGACAGATGTGATCACTGCATGATTATGGATTGGCTGTGCAGTACAAATTCAGTGAGTCTGGCTCTGACAGGAAACATCAGATCTTATGTAGGTGTGCTTGCAGGAACATAAGTCCATCGTGCTCAGACTAGGCTGGATTACTGCTTGCACGGAGAAAGAATTGTATAGTGCATGTGCAACAAGTCTGACACATCCAGAATGTGTTAGATCTAGTAGGCGTATGCAGACAGAGCATACAGCACTTACTCTGTAATGCAGTTGCTTCCCAAAAGGATTGAACTTGCTGCACGTTGGTCCACAGCACAGATTTGCCTGGCAACCATTTTATGGGCCACCAAGTTTCACACTTGAACCTTAAAAAGTGAAAATAAATTGAGTATTTCTCTAGCCTAGCAATTCTTATTTCCATTCCCCATCTTTCAGTTCTCAGTACAACTCTCTGTACTGTACTGCCTTGTAGCTGCAGTTCTCTGAAGCAGCTCTGCATCCTGCACTAAAATGCTGACATCGTTATTATTTCTTACTGCTTGTATTCCCTAACAGTCCCAACCAAGGTGAAGGTCTCATTGTGCTCATTGCTGTTAGGGAAGCTTGGGCCCAGCCCCAAGCACTTACAGTTGAGGTAGCAGAGACAAAATCTGCCAGGAAAAAAAAAGTGTCCCGTGGGTGGGAATCTGATGTGCAGGCAGTGCAGCTGCTTATCCAGGTTCCTGAAAAGTCCCTGTCAGGCTAGGAATTTGTTCCAGACCTCAGCCCCAGGCTTCCTTTCATTGCAAAGGCAGTACTTCATTATATGACTGCTACTTCTGCAGTCTTCAAGTGGTTAAAGGGAATTTAGGATGTTAGGCATTCCTCATTTAGTAATGGCTTTATCTGTGTCCAATTGAATATGAAGTCAGCACCCCTCTGAATTTCACAATTTTCTCCTTCTCCCCCTACCTCCTGTAGCTTTCCTTTCTGCTGCAGCAATGCAAAACCACTGAAACTTTACCAAAGTCAGAACTTCATGGCACAGCTTTTTAGGAGGAACGACTTAGCTTGTGATACAGTTCTCTGAGGTGGTGGTTTGTCCTTCCTGACACCAGTCAAGTGGTTCATTGGACTGAGGCCCTACTTCAAATAAGCTCAACATTTTGTTCCTGCTTCAAAGACTTTGGCTGTAATAAAACATGTGCTCCAAAGGTCTAGAATCTGCCCATAAAAGGAAAAAGCGAATGCTATGTCTGAGGTTTATTTTGATCAAGCTGACTCAAATCTGTATTTTTAGTGCATTCTGTATAAATTACTCAGAATCTATCATTTTAACAATAAGATGCTCACTACATTATTAAACACTGGAAAGGATCCTATATTCTTTCCCTCAAAACAAGATTTCTCTTCCTCCCTTCTTCCCATCTTTTTCCCACTCATTTGGGGTTGCCTTTAAATTTTCTTAAGTTTGAAAATCTTCATAAAACAAATTAGATACATATATTAGGCACTTGAGTTTTATACATAATAATTTGTTTGCTTTTCAAATGCAAATAAAGTGACTATAAATGAAAGAAAACTATTTTTTTATTTATTTAGGATTATTTTACTGGAATATTCATGCTGAGACCGAAGTCTCTCTCCTAGTAGAGCAGAACATTTCCTTCACACATATATTCCCTTTACATAAAATTTCACAAAATATGACACCCAGTTTAAAAAAAAAAAAAAAAAAGAAAACAAAACAGCTATGCACTTGTTCAGAGGATAACTGGTTTGTTTGGTTCAATCAGTCTTAGTTTTTTACTCCATATTGGAATTAATTGAGGATTTTTTTTAATAGTATTAAGTTGTTGAGTGGAATGTCAGAGAAGCAGAAGGAACATCTGGCCCTTGCTTTCTGAATGTCTGAACTGAATGCTTAAGTTACAGTGCATCTCAAATTTGGGTAAAATTAAATGGTTTTAGTTTTTGTATTAAAGACTGAGTTGCCTTTACTTTTCAGAAGCCTTCCAGAAATTGAAGAGAGCTTCTCTTGTCTAATCAGCTCTGGTGCTTGTTGCCTGTTCCCATAGTTTAAAAAATCAATACATATGTTTTTGATATTTGGCAAACAGAGATTTAATTTTGCAGCTGCAAGATCCCTGTACGAAGGGAATGCATCTTACAGAAATAAAATCATTTAGAGACCATTTCTGTATGAGAGAATACTTGTGAGTGAAACTCCATTCCATTTCTGTTAGCAGTTGCTTCATTATATTTAATTACAAACAATTTCTATGTTACTGGAAATCAAAATGAAGACGAGAATAGTTGCAGCCATGGCAGTGTGGTACGAAAGCCAAATTGTTTTGAGTCAAAAGTTGAAACTCACTGTTACAAAAATGAAAGTATGATTTTTAAATGTGGTACATCTCAGACTGCACTCATACACACAGAAGTTGTTATGAACCCCATGTAGTTTTTGTGCTTGTGTTATAGTCTTGCAAAGTCTGAAAGTATTATTATGGCTGTTTATAGTTTATATTGATCTCTAGTAAAATGTTGGTAATTGCTCTTCTCACCATTCAGCTCAGTGCTAAACCACATGTTTTTGGGACTCTGAGCGTGTGCATCATTATTTATTAAGGGTTAATCCAGCCCAGCATATCTCTTCATTGAGTATGCCTGACTTTGCAACACAGCTAGGTCTTGTGGTTTAGACAAAATAAAGTGTTGGATGTGATCCCAGTTTTAATACTCCCTATTTATTATAACCATTGAACTCTGATCAGATCATGGATTGGATTGGATCCCAGTTTTTTAAATGTTTCAATTTATTGCTGGCTTGCAACCCTGATAAGAATACATATTTGATTAAAGCTTCAGTTTTCAAAAATTCCAGTTAATTACTTTTAGATTCTTATTAGATCATAGTCGTGTAGTATGGTATGTTGAAGTTATGAAAAAGTTAGTGGATGATGTTGCGTAGGTCAAGGTCATAGTTTCATTTTTTGCTGACAGTATGAAGTTATCAGATTTCTGTTTATTACCGTGGCAGCACTTGCACTGGACAGGAGGACAGATTAATCCCAGCCCACTGATTCTGAATGATTCTCATTTTAGATCTGCTGCTGCTCTGCATACCAGAACACGTAATAAAAGACTACCACTGAACACTGAGAAACTGATGCGTGGTTATGAATAGCTGAGGTAGATGACTCTCGCTTACCTTTCACAGGTTGTGACGTGGAATTCAGAACCAAACAGCAATTTGTGAGCTCCTTCATGTGGCTAATCTACCGCTGGAGGGCATTTGTATGAAAACATTAGGCTGCGAGTTGATCCCAGAACGTCCTACCTCAGCATTTAGCAGTAAGGATGGCGAAATGGCACGTGGAATTGGTCCTTTTCTTCAACTATCGCAGTACTATTCCATGTATTGGAGATTGCTGAAAATAGCCCTCTCCAGATGTCATAGTTGTGCTAAGTAAGACCCAAAGTCTCATCCAAGTGTCCTTGGTTTGCTCATCATTGAGGTGCTGGTTTCACTTTGCTCTGGAGACCACTTTTCACAAGCTGTGCTACCTGCCCACCTAACTTAGAGGTCCGAGCAGCCCAATGGCAATGGCCTGGCTCTTGCTTGTACGGATGTGCCAGTGCAGTGTTTTCTGGATGTATGGGAGCTTTATTGCTTGGTGTTTTAAAAAATTAGACTGTAAAACAGAAATACTGTTATTAGAAACTTTTAAAGACCAAACTAATACAATGAAACTGTCCAGTGTACTAGCCAGCCTGGGTAATAGAGTGCTTTCTAGGAGACAGACTAATCTGGCTTAGGGATTTCTTAGATGCAGTACGGACTGTAGGTCAGCTCTTGGCCTACCCCAAAATCAATAAAACCGTAAGAATGACTTGGAAACTGCATTTCATACCTTGCCCTTCCAATTGTGATTTATGACAGTCTATCAGAAGTCCTTGGCAGGCACTTTGAAGTAACGCCACAGCACAGAATTCCTGTTCCTGTTTCCAATGGAAAAAAAATGAAAGTACAATTCATGGGGATGGACAGGAAGTCAGTTTGTATGTGTGATTCTCCATAGCAAGCCTAAACCGAAATAACTGAAAAGCTTGGTCTTCTCTGCTCAGTCAAAGCTGGGTTTTGCTTTCTAGTCCAAGACTGGTAATTAGGAAACAAAAAAAAAAAACAACAACAGCAAATGTGAAGCCCAGACTGACAGACGGAGAATGTTCCTGTTCTCGAACAGGAAGATTCTGTTCAATAGGTTCCAGGTTTGATGTCGTTAAGTGTAGAATAAGGAAACAGCAAATACATCCTATCATGTGGAGCTAGGCCTGCTCCTTCCACTACCAGTATTTAATTCAAATTAAGGCATAGTATGTATGCAGTTGCAGAGGTGGTTGTGCAAACTCATGAGGTCTCACTAAGTAAGTGGGAGCTGCACGTGGTAGGTACCTGTGCAGAGATGTCCCAAGTATATTGTATTACTACAGTATTATAAATAATGAAATCTACTTTCTTTCCTGAAGGTGGTAGGGCAAAGTAATCTCTTGAGGTGCATCTGTTGCGTGCCACATTGGCATGTTGAAGCTTAAAGAGGCCACATTTCTGCTTGGATTTTGATTTCTGGAAAAAAATAAGGTGACATAGATTTAAAGCCAGCTGGCTTAGGCGTCAGTAGAGGTGTATGACTTAGTGATTTGTACAGTTGAAGCTGAACTCTCCGCCAGATCCTGTGTCATCACATTCTCCTTTTGAGTTAATTTTATATGCTAGATTCAAGGCTCATCAGGAAGTGCTATGATCCCAGGTCTCAGGTGATGTGTGGGCCACAAATTAGCATTGAACAAAGTTCTGGGCCACATGTGGGTGGGTGAATTCAGAACAGAAGGTAGCGGGTAGGTTCTGGGGTTTGGAAAACATGAACCTGCATTAAAATTCACATTATGCGGCAGACATTTTATTGGAGCCCAGTATCACACAATGACTAGTGTTAGGCATGCAGACTACTTACCTAATACAGACGCTGCTGTCCTTCCTCAGGTACGATGTACAAAATGCCTGACCTTTATTTTTTTTACTGAAAAGTACAAATCATAGCAGCCTGGGAATTCCTTTAAATCAGCATAGAGAACTAGGCCCACAACTTATTTGTGGTCTGCAAAGTCCCTGCAGATACAAGGTCATCTTACAGGAGGAGATTGAAGTTCCTAAAGGCATCAGAACATTTCAGCTGAAAGATACTAAAGAAGGAATTTTGACAAACCTGGAATGATTCCACTATTTAATCCACATTGCTACAAAACAAGGAACATCCTGTTGACAAGAGACTGAGCAACCTGGTAGTGTAGTCAGCCTTGCTTTTTCAGCAGGAGATTGAACAGGGTGACCTTTAGAGGGTTCCTTCTACCCTTTTTTTTTATTTTTTTTACGAAATTGGCACTTCAGAAAATAACACAGGATAGTTACAAGCAGAGAAAATTGCATAATGTAGTAAAATACAGCATTTAATGTGATAATTTGCTTTTAGTAATCTGCTGCATTTCACCAAATGTAGAACTAATGTAGAAAAAAGAGAGCTACTGAAACTTTCTTAGATTTAGCAGCAAAAGTGAAGTCGTGCTCTCGTTGAAGTTCACAAGCAGAAACGCACTGACCTCATTAGAACCAAAATTTTTCTTTACAGAGCAGGATCCTGAGTGACTTGATGATCACTTCCTGTCACCCCTGAGATAAATGGAAGAACATTGAGCCATCTGTCTTTTCTGTCCAAAGCTCACACTTACTCATCAGCAAAATTCTTGTTTTGTGGTATGAAAGGGCTATGTTTCATCTTCAGTTTGTCATAAACTTAGACTACATTGACCATAAAATTTCCTTCTTAGTTTTTTTTTTTCCCATGTTTCTTTGCTTACAGCCATCAAAGGGCAGCTTTTTCGGTCAATTCAGCATTATATGGAAGGCATAGGGTAGTTCTCCAGAACAGGCAGTGTTTTGTGTTTAAACCTTGCTGGTTTTCATTGTTGGGCCACTTAATGCTTGTTGCAAGATCTATCTTAGCCCAAGTTAGTCTCTTACTCCTTTAAATTTGTGAGATGCCTTTTTTTTTTTTTTTTTTTTATTTCCAAGACTGTTTCTGTTCTTATTTACAATTACAGATACTAATTACAGGGGAGAAGTTGTTCAAATCCAGCACAATAGAATGAGATAGAATGAAGAAACACTTGCATAGCTTATGGAGAGGATGTTTTTAACAGATATGCCTCCAGCAGAATGCCCTGGAAGATAATGCTAAGTTATATACTGTTTGGGTTTTGATGAGTCCATATCAGATGTCCTCATGGATATCTGTTGTTTTATTTTATTTAGCTGTAAGACTTGCCTACCTCTAGAGTTTTCCTAGATGGTGATTGAAAAAATACAAGTGAGTCTTTTCCTGATAAAAGATGCAGGTTTGAGTCAGGTTATTAATGTCATTCTAGACCATGCCTGTCTGAAAAATGATTATGAAATAAAAAAAATAAAAGCACTATACTGAAATTATTTCCTCAGATATTCAAGTGAAATATATCCATTCCCATCAGTGATTATGGCTTATGAATATCTGAAGGCAGGATGTTTTCAGTCCACTATTATGTAAATGAATGAAAATACAATATTTTAGTTACCAAAATATATTTTGCTAGCAGCTAGAAAGAAATTAAAACATTAAACCCAATGGAAATCTAAGTGACCTCCTGCAGAAATAGCCTGCTTTTCTCTAGACAACCCGTTACTCAATATATGTATGAATTAGGTAAATGAGAGACAAAAGCAGAAATGTTATGTAAAATCACAGTTGAAGTATTAAGATACTAAATCAGATGTAAATTGAGTAATCATTGCGGTATGTAGATCTTGGGGAGAGTCACATGAGTGGGGAAAAAATCAGTGCAGCAGCTTTTATTCTGCTGTTCACAAGGAAGAACCAAATGAGTGGGAAAATGCTTAGCATCTCAATGATTTCAAAAGCCTTAAAGATCAGGTTCTTTTCAGAGTTTAAGTACACCTCAAACTGCTTGTACACACAGTCACCTGCTCTTATTCTGCTCCTCTTTTTGTGAACAGGATAGAAATTCTCCTAAAAGACCTATCGCTCCCTCCCTGTTTCTGTTGCATGTTTTATCTGTTGTTGTTATTCTTTCTTCTCCCCCAGGAACATCTTTCATTGACTTAGCCAGCATCTTTCTTATTCATATATATGTTTGCTCTTCAACAAATACTATTGCTTTTAATCTACCATACAAAAAATGTTACTGTATTCATCTTAAGTATAAAACAAGGTCCCTGAACCACTCAGTATTTCACTATTGTAAAATACACTGTTTGGTCAGCAAGTGTATGTTCTTGTCCATTTGTGGTGTTTGACTACTTAGACTGGCACCTTGGGGCTTAGACCGCGTCATTCTTTGTACTCTGCTCAGTACTAAGCACAGTCAGTGCATGGCTTATTAGAAAAAAAAAAGAAAAAGAAAGAAAAAAAAAGTAGTACCATCACTTTTGTGCTTTTCCTGTCACAACAGGGCTTATACCACCACTTCTGAAGTTTGTGGGCTGGAGCAAATTTCACATAGCGTCTGCCTCCAGCTCATGTTCTTGCACCAGTGAGCCAGTATTGAAGTAGTGCTCCTGCCCCTGCTTCCCATGGGACTGTCATCACACAAGTGCTTTTAGTGGGGCTTGTGCCGCCAGAAAGCTGTGACCTATTTGAGACCCTCTAGAGAAGCATTTCTTGCCAGGCTTCATGCTGACAGGACGTCCCAGAGCTCATGGGGAGTGCGAGGGAGACGTTCAAACGCCTCAGTAAAGATTGTTCTTTTTGTCATGGGCATATTTCTGGTTGGTTGTTTTTTAGTCCCCTATCAAAACCTATTCTGGTGTGAAATGCAGCCTTGCAGCTCTCCAAGTAAAAGCCCATGGTGTCTCCTGGGCCAAGCTCCCCTCCTGTTGTCCTTACACTGTGATCAGACCTAGTGGCTGTTGGTGCCACTGAGTAGCTTCTTGTGCCTCCTGTTGGGTGGCAGACACCCTGTGTGGGTGGTGGCAGGGCTGCTCCCAAGGCCATAGCTCCTTAGATGGTGACTCCCTGCAAAGCTCCTTCTGAGCTAGGGCTGGTGTGGAGCCTCCAGAGCTGCAGGCTGGGTTGCATCCAATATCTGCCTGGTTGCTCCCCGTTGCAAGCAGTCTTTGATTACCAAAGTTTTTTATGACCCTGGCCTTCTTTGAACTACTGCGCTGCTCTCACTAAGTCCTGCGTTTTAGTTTTTCCAGAGGTTTTTTCTGCATTGGTTTTAGAAGGTTCAGCATTTTCTTGTTCCCTGCTCCCAACCAAGCTACCCACCCAGCCTATGCCTGGACAGCCAAGAGATGAGGAGTATCTGGTGTGGCTTTTCTTGGCCCTCTCATTCCATTCCTGAAAGCATTCCTGGGTATGCTCCACAAGCCACTTCTCCTGCACTCCTTTTTTTTGGAGTTTTCTTGAGGTGGTCCCAAGCCGTTCCAGCAGCTGCCTTGCTCTTCGTGAGCTGCTGTCTTCTGAGCCAGCTTTTGCCTGTCAGTATCTCTGTCACTGATGTCAGGCTAAAGCATTTTACATTGTGTTTGTCACAGGCGGCGAATACATATGTGGTCATTGACAGTAGCTCAGCAGAAACACAATAACTTGTTAAGCCACAGTAACTCAATCGTGTGTCTGAGCTCTGAGCTGCAGCTGGAAGGAGCTGTTGGGGCTGTTAACCCCTTTGTGGCTGTTGCACTCTGGGCTTGTGCATCTTTTCATGAAGTAATACATGTACAGTCGGTGTATGTGATTCGTGAGGGTACGTCAGGTAGGAAAGTTGAAAGTAAATGAGAGCATTTACTTGTTTTATAGCTCTGGGGGTGTGCTACCGAATATTACATGAGGTGTCGATAAATGTTTTCAAAATACTGTGTCCCACTTTCAGAAGTACATGAGACATATCAGATACTGTCTTCATTTAACTCCTAAAAGTAGCATGCAACAAGTTTTGAAAATGTTGCCTATAGTTTTATTGAGCTTATATATTTTATCAAAGTACTTTTTTTCTACTGAAATGATTTGCTGTAGAGAAAGGTTCTAGCAATAGCTAGTGGGTCTTGAAAGTGACAGAAAAGATGAAGATAGGATATGTGTTGGATGCTGTTGAGGAAAAGGTAGGTCACAGGAAATAGAAAGGGCATTGCTTGATGCAGCACTTCTGTTGCTTGTTCTCGGGCTGCTTGTGCGCAAAGGTTGTGTTTTTACAGAAACACAGCTAAGGGAAGTTGATGTAGTTGTCATGCAGTGATTTAAATGGAGAGCCTGGTGTTCAGGTGGCGGAAGAGAGCAAGCAGGACTGATATGGGATACCCAAAAGGAAATATATTTAACTTCCCTTCATTCTGAGAGGCTTTTTTTTTCCCCTTCCCTCATCAGGAAGTTTGTAGAAACTTCAGTGCTACACTAAATTGTTCAGATGGTGACCTGTGCCTCTCCTCATCTCTGGTTTCACTGCCAGCATCATGGTGCTGAGTGACATTTTATCTTTTGTCACAAGTTTACACCAGTTGTTTAACCAGACCCATCCTGTGCTTCAAGTTTTGGGCTCTCTTGTAATTACTGTTTGTTCATAATAACTGTAAGCTGGTTGCTATGATAATTGTGTTGATTTGGAAGGATTTTCTTTGTGTTTTTGTGGTGGGAAGTAAAGACAATGCTTTTTCAGATAGGGAGAAGTGCAGAGGAAGATGCAGAAATATAAAACCAATAGAGTGGGATATAGCAGAAGTAGCCTGCTTAGTAGGGTTGACAGAGTGTTGTAGGAGAGAGAGAAGAAATGCAACATTTATTTTTTTTTATATCTCAGTAAAGGATTCCTGTGCATCTACTGGGACGTGCTGCAGAAAAAAAGATTGCTTTAAAACTGGGTGAAAACATGATGCTGAAATACAGTGAGCATATTTAAAACTTCAGAAAAATGCAAAGCAATTTCCAAGGTGAAAAATGTAAGAGAAGGTCTGGAAATCCAGGTAAATAGAGAGAAGGGAAGAATAATCAGTCATCTGGCAGTTTGTTTCCATATATTTGAACATTTGGATTGAAGTGAAAAAAAGATCACAGAGCAAACTTTATAGATTTGTGTGGAAGGGTAAGAAAGAAACACAAAATATTAATGCAGTTGTAATAGCTGTGCTGAAAAGATGAAACATTGATCATGGAAAATTTGACATAACCTGGTATTGGCTGGTCAGTATAATATAGAATGGAAATAATTGTTTTTGAACAGGTTCAGCTTACAATAGTGGAAGCAATTGGAGGTTGCATTCAGAAGAAGTTGAAGAAGGTAGACTTATTTACAGGAACAAAAGAAAATTGTGGTGACCTAATTCCAGGTTTTGTTGTGCAGAATATACCAGTATTGATAGCAGAACAAATTACTCTCACTGTCAGACATGAAAGCAAAATTCACGTGATACTGCTGTGCTGCACTACTCTTTTGCTTTCAGATAGGTCTTAAAAACCTAGGGGACGGGTGATATATTGGTCCACAGAATGTTATGTCTCCTCATTTCTGAGAAACTGTTGGGACTCTTCTTGTGAATGTGTGCCATGCCTTCTGCACTGGCGTGTGAGAAGACCGTTCCTTGATTGCAATGTCCTCCTGCTTTTCTGCACTCTTTCATCCCACATGGGCCTGTAATAATTCCCCACTGTGTGTCATGAAGCTCGTACCTCTGCTGATATATTCCTGCACCAAGGTCTGTGTTAGGCTTTTTGATCAGTAATTGAGGCTGAAGCCCTCCAGTTTCCCGGGTTTTTAAGAAGATTCAAATAATCTTTTTCAAACTTCATCTGAAAGGCAGAAACAATCTCAAAGTGCCTTATGAATTTTAGTAGGTGAAGAGCAGGATAATGAGAAGCAAGGACTGCTACCAACCAGACAGAGTTATTGAGTGCAGGAGCTAACAGTTATTTGTGTGAATTTTTTTAAACAAAATAGATAGATTTTTACATTTCTAATGTAATCCCATGTGGGGCATGTAAAATATTAATCCTTCTGCAAGAGGGTTTCTCTTGAAGTCTCTTTATGTGTAAAAGATGGAAATCAGCAATGTAGACTTCCCTCCCTGCTTAACTGATGTCTGAGGCCATATTTGCAGTGAGAATCCACCC
This sequence comes from Cygnus olor, assembly GCF_009769625.2. Classification (NCBI taxonomy): domain Eukaryota; kingdom Metazoa; phylum Chordata; class Aves; order Anseriformes; family Anatidae; genus Cygnus; species Cygnus olor. The sequence continues at coordinate 13,665,770 of NC_049174.1, read as the reverse complement.
CTGTCGTTGCAGTACAATGAGTGCTCTTGGTGATGAGCTACCTGGAAAATTTGTTTTTTAGGACAAATGGTCCAGGTGATAACTTTGCCACAGATTCATTTATGTGAATGATCAATGTGGTTTTTTTCACACATGGACACACTGGCTTTCTCCACAAAACTCTGCTGTATAATCTCCCTTTTATATTTATTCACAAACCCTTGGAGGCTTTTGCATGCTTTCAGCTGCTCTTTAATTATTACTAATTTGCTAGCAATGGTTTGCGGTTTAGATGGAAATAAATGATAACCAATACTTTTTAGTTTGTTGTCATATACAGCTCCTCCATGATGACTTTTCTCCCCATACCGTTGTCCAGTGTTTTATGAAGAAAAGCATGACCCTTACCAAGGTCTATACCACTGTCACCATTAGTTTCACAAAGAATAAGTTGCACATCCCATCATTCTGTGAATTCCATTAAATTCTCACCATCTCAAAAAGTCGTCAGCCAGATAAGCCAGAGCAATTGGCAGTAAAATGAGAGAAGATACACCTTACTAACTAAATTTATCACGCATTGATGCCAGGCTGTGCCCTCCATAAGATTCTCCTGAAAAATTTCCCTTGCGGATAAAGCAAGCATTGTGCAGAATCTGCTACAACTTTAAGATACTGGCTTAGCCCATGTGAGTTTGCACTTGGTGCTAGCACCTGTCCTGATCTGAACCAACATTCAAATGCACAACAGGGAGTGTGTGTGGCACTGAAACCTGAAGCAAAAGAGAAGTAGGGTGAAGGGTATGGAAGGAGGAGGAGATTGTACAGAGAAGAGAAACTCCAGGAAGAAAAAAGGAGGAATTCTTAGGAAGCCTAAGTGTTGAAACCTGAGAGATGTCAAGGATACACTTGGATTATATCTTGTTTCTTCTAATTGACATTTAATCTCTAAGAATAATGCAGTAGATTACATTCAGGCTTTGTGAGTATTTTTAATGAAAAATTAAGAAAAATTAAAGAAAATGAACTAACTGGGCTGGGATCAAGAACTTGAAGAAAAGCAGAAATGGTGTGTTAGGAAAATATTACTCTCTCCCCTCCTAGTCTTCATAAGAAAGTATTTCAAGAGAAAAAAGGTGATCTGCTCCACTGAGGAAACATGGAGTGGATAGCAGGCATCTCCTCTGTCAGCGGCCTTGTATCATATGCAGGCTCATCCCACTGCAAAGTATGCCTACATTTTAAGCATTAAAAACTTGCCCTTTTATTTAGCACCCTCACTAGATACGTCCTCACACGGATAAGGGAGAGGTCTAACTGAAAAGCCTGCATGATGCACATTAATGTACTCAGGCATATGTGGAGGAAAGCATGTTGTTCTCATTAGAATTATTTGTGAAACTATAAATCATTTGAAAAGTAATAAACATTTATTTTGATGATACAATTCTAATGGAACAAAATAAGTGGCATGAATCTCATTCTCCACTTAATAGCAGCTGTCTACCAGACTGGATCATCAGCACCAAGCTCCTGATGTGCTCTGCTCTTCTTTCAAGGAACTGTTTTCTCCATGTCCATTCAAGACTCTTCAAAACATCTTCATTTTTCACTCTGTAGAATCCTGAGGCTTTACTGAGGCAACCAGGTCTGCTTACATCCTTTGTACTTATTCTTCTGTGGTACAAATTAAACTATTCCTTCTATGCTGATACTGTACTTCAGATACAGTAAACAGTGAATGTTGGCTTCTTCTGTCAATCACTGCATTTCTGTATCTGTCTTCCATTCTTCATTTTTTCATCCATGCTTCATTATTTTCTCTATATGCTATTTATTACATACTGTGATCAACATTCTGCTTGATCCATCTCATGGCATTTAATTATGCCGTGTTGAAGAGTAGCTGAGCAGTTAGTAGAAGTTGCATGTGCCTTGCTATAGGTTGTTGTGGTTTTTTTTTCCTTCAGCATGAATGTAGAATCATTGAATATCAGCTGAGTTTGAAATTTACCTGAATATGTTTTACTATTTCAAAGAGATTACACAATGGCCCTGATTAGCAGCAGTGTTTTGTAATACCACTTAAGGCTTTATCACAGTGGAGTACTGCCAGTAATAGTCTTTAATTCACTTATATGCACCAATTCATCTCTGTCAGGTTTCTATTAATTTCTTTGCTGTTTTACTTTTTCCCTATCCTGTATATAGTGAGGCGTGATTTCCCCATCTATTCAGCCAAAATAAAATTAAAAAAATTAAATCTTCAGCAAATGAACTGTGGTCCTTTGGTTTGAGACAACTCTGCCATCTCTCCATTAATGTTCACATTTACTCCACTTTTCAAAAGTTAGTTTATTTATAAGAATCTGGGGGGGTCAACTGTGCAAGGGACAGTAATAATTTTATTGGCTACTTTAGATTAAACGTTTCAGGATTGGGTGAGGTATATTAACTGCAAAGTGGAGAGCAGCTGTAGAATTAAAACCGTATGTGTGCATGGATATGCATATACACCTCTAAAAAGCCACCATATTCAGCATTGTGTTTTTTTCACCAAAACGATGACCACCTTGGTTACAAAGGTGATTTCCAGAGACAAATTGTTGTGTGCACCATTTTTTTTTCATCTGGCACCAGTTTCACTGCGTACTGGAAGATCTAAACAGTTGGATTTGGAGCTGGTGCTCCAAATTTACGTGATGAATCAGTGTCTGTGGTTGCTGTTGAAGCAGATCCAACTGCATATTTGTTCTTTGTTTTTCATTGTTAGGATTGGTGCAAAGCATCAGGAGTTACGGCAAAAGCAACTGAGAGGCCTGCTTGATTATTCCACTGGTCCTGGAGGACCTGATATTGATGATGATGAGGTGGATCCAAATTATGCTAGAGTGAATCACTTCCGAGAGGCTTATCCAGCAGCGAGCATTTACAGGCCATCATCACCAGCAGTAGCAGAAACCTTTGTATATGCACGTGATTCTGCTTCAGCACCAATGGAGAGGGAGCACTTGGAAGGATTGTATGCAAAAATAAACAAGCAGCACTACCCACAGACTCCTGGTGACAGGTAACATTGCCACCTGGCATTAGAAACAATAATAGCTTGGTAGAGGGGAGATTGGGGCTGGGCAGGGAGGCTGTTCAGATGCCCCAGGCACCTGTATTTACTGACTAGAAAGCCATGGATTTCCTCTTAAAACTGTAATTTGCTCCAGCAATGCCCCTAAAGCATCTGAGCAAGGCAGCAGTCAAACAAAAATCATTAAAGAAAAGTCCATATTTCACAAACAGAATGAATGAACTGACTTCAGTCCAATTTCTCCCCTGCTGAGAGAGTGCTTTTCCCTTTTTCACTCGGGAAAAGTTCTTAAACTGCATCAAAAATAATCTCTGGTTTCAGATCCCTTTTGATCCTGCTGATCATCAAATGCCTATTAGTAACAGGTTTTGTATGATAACATGATATATTGCATATGTTTACAGTTTAGTTTTTCCCAGCTGTGTGATATTATGCACTTTCAATTAGGCTGGGGAGAGGACTGGGAATCATGGCATTTTTATGCAGACTGTGAAGTGTGGCTTCACAAGACTGATTGCCTTTCACAGCCTTTCCAATAACCAAGTGGGAAGGAAGGAGCAATTTTTAATCCTTACTGTCAAGCTTCCAGGTTGATAGCACCAAAGAAAGATGGTCAAGTTTTTCCCTGGGTTAAAAAGAAAACGAATTCTGTTGAGGTGATGATTACCCACCATTATGATGGTTTTAAAACTGGATGCTTCTGGAATCTGGGGCTAAAGGAACATAAGTCTTCATTAGTATCACAGTGTTAATGCATTGACGCTGGGTTTTTCAAACCAATATCTGATTGTGTAGGCGTTATAGAGAAGGGTATGTGAAAAGAAGAGCTGACAGAGAAAGACATGGGGGACTTGAGGAACTGTTTATGCTTTGAGTTCATGCCCACATATGGGTCATGTCTCCCTATAGTCTCAGTCTGTTCTGTGTGATACCACACTTGTTAATTTTGGAGAAATACGTGAGCACAGATACAGGAGTGTTTTCAGTTCGTGGCACATAGTACCTTAAAAATGTGTACTGAGTCCTTGTTATAAGTAGTAATAAAATACGTCTGACGTAATTATAAGTGTGTAGCAAGGAATGGGCCAAGTGTCTCTCTTTCTCACCTAAATACAGTATGAGAGAGACCTTTCCAAACATAACGACATTGCTAATTCTCTTCTTCTGTATTGTTAACTCTTCCCCTACTGCATAAGGGTGAAGTGGGTGAGATTAGAGGCAGTGATTGCAGCTTTTTGCCATCTAAAGTGTTTTGCTTTCCTAGAAAAGGCTTGAGGTGATTGTTACTGAAGTCACATGAACATCTGTGTATAGTAAAGGGATCAGAAACCAAGTTCACGCTAACTCGGAAACCCAGAGCTGAGAATTACCGTCAGGAGGGAGTCCAAATTCAGATTCACTGATTTTTCAAAAATAAGTGTATACAGATGTAACTCAGCATGGGAGTAAGACACTGTCATAAAGGTTGCTTCATAATATCAGTTTTAACAGAGACTTTATAGCGTAACGTTTTAAACATGTCGTCAGTTTTGAAGTGTGGTTTATACATTGTTTTTCCATGCAGCCATGAAGAAATGCCCAAGTCTCTCCCTCTGGCCTCTTTTGTTTGATTGCTTATGTTGTGGCTTTAACTACACTGAATGAACTCTTGACTTGTTATGTGGACATGATCGCAATCCCAACCAAGTCTGGATTCAGTGTTGGGATCCTGGATTTTACTGTATATTTATCTGTAATTGCATGTCTTACCGTGATAATTCAGTGAAAAACTAAACAAGAAAAAAGTTACATAATATCTGACCTATGATCAGAAGTCATGCTGAAAGGCTGTTCCATCTGTTTTGGTTCTGTACTGAAAGACAAACAGTCCACAACAACTTTGCTTTGTTGAATTTCTGAGGCTTGTAGATAGTGTTTAGCCAGATTAGGAAAAAAATAGGAAATATGGGATTCTTATTAGGCTGCCTTTGTTCTTTTTTTAAATCTTTTATTTCCTTTGTCTCAGAGACAAAAAGGTTGTTGTTACTCACCAGCAGAAATGTGCCAAACCTGAATAATTTGATGTGAATTTATGCAGTGTGTTGTGAGGTCTCAGCCAGCAGTTGTTGAATGTAGTGGCAACTACACGCAAGGAAATCTTTCTGTGCTAGAGGGAGAGTATTGAAAGGAGAAAAGAGATGTGGAAAGAAAAATCTCTGGGTAACATGTTAATTATGAAAACAAATCTGCTTTCAAGGGTCAAGTATGAAAACTGCCTTGTCTGCCTCAGAATGATGGGAAGGGGTTATAATGGATGCTTATTAACCAAACCAAAGTTATTTTACATTTGCAGGGTTGGACGTTTATCAATGCATTTGTCATGTAATAGTTCATGTTTGGGTCCTGCTAACGCATGCATGCTCTCTCAAAGTTTTGCTATTAATTTTACTGTAGATGGATGGCTTTTTCTCCTGCCTCTGACTCTCCACTTGTAATGTAGTGTGTGGAGATTTGATCAGTGACTAGAGTAAATGCAGCTTGGAGTAGAAGGGGGATTTGAACACAGAATACGTTATTGCATTTTGGTCTGGAAATTCGTTATGCGTCATTATGATAGAGAATTAAAACTCATTATTTGAAACGGTAAGTTCACTTTTATTTTATTTTATTTTTGCAGAAGAATGCATTAGCATAATAAATGGCTTGTAGAATTGGAGGCCATTTGTAAAGAAATAAGCTTTGTGGTCAGATATGTGCCATTCACCATTCACATACTTACCCACCTTCCCTTTTCTCATCACAAGTCCATCGAGTGTCCCCAGTTTATTCTTCTCAGTAGATTCCCAGTTTAAACTGAGAATCTCCCACGGAGATCCCACTATTGCAGAAAACAAAAGCCTGCTAGTGTATGAAGAATGTTCCTTTAATCACTCTGAAGTATGTCTGCTGCCTCCAAGCACTGCTGCACAGGGCACAAGCAGACCTGGTTCACACTGCTCTTTGCATACTAACGTCCCTTTACCTACAATTGCATCTGGCATCTCAGGGATTTTTTTTGCCTTGGTTTATTTTGAGGGGTTTGCTTTGTGTTATTTTCAACTGTTGTGTAACGTTCTTTTGCACTGCTTCACAATTGTTGATTTTTATTCCAACGATGACTATATTCAGTGAAATAGATTTAATTTTTGTGTATATCTTACTGAAAGCTTTGGGATTCTTAACTCAGAGAGGTGCTAAATAAATGTAAATTGTCCTTATTAATGAATATAGTGAAAGCATTAGCATGATCAGTGTATTCTGTGAATGTTAAGTTAAAGACAGTTAAAAAAAAAGCTAGCAAAATCACACATTTCATTGTAAATCAAGCATTTTTCTGTTTATTTGTAATTAGACACAATTTTCTGTAATGCAGATGCCATCCTAGAGGATGGTGCAGCCTGTGCAGGCACCTTGTGCAGCTGGGGAACTCGTGGGTCTCTGCTGGAGACGCTGTACAAAATTTCCTCAGCCTGCAGCAGAGGCTTTGCGGTCTGTGGCCCATATGTTCCCGAAAAGAGTGGTAAGTCACATTTCTGAGTTTAGTTATCAAGGCTGTACCATGACAGTGCTAAGTTGCACCATGGCAGAGCCTAGGTGTCAGACCAAAGCCAAAAGAGCATATGTAAAACACTTTTATCACTTAAATGTCAGGCATGTCACATGTTGTAACCCTTTCTCACGTTTTGAATAAGTAATTTCCTCTTTTTTCCTCCCTCGAACATGGTGCTGTCAAGTTTATCCAAACACTCTGAGCACATCTCCTGAAAGGTTCTAGAGACATGCTCAAGTTATTTGCTCAGCCCAGAACTATGAAACATTTAAAGTCTGATGCCAAACTCTTTGCCAAGTATAATTCTTCATTTATTTGTGTGTCTTATCTTGGGGAATTTCAAAGTGCTGGTCTGACAAAAACGAATACAGTTTTCCTTTGTTTAGCAAGAATACATTCAGAGCTGTATCTTGTTGCAGATTTAAAAAAAAAAAAAAAGAAAGAAATCACTGTTTTATTGCATAGGAGTAGAGTCCAAAGCCCTAGTCTGTTCCAGCTCTCTGTTTTTGGAGATGCTATGTTGGGTCCCACTGTAGAAGATATTACGTGGAAGATCTTATCTCACTATGGAAGATTGTACAGTGTTAATTACTTAATCAAAAAATGGATCTTCCTTATTTCAGATTTAAAATTTCCTCATGGAAAACTTGCACTCTTCCAGCACGTTCAATCTAGCAAAATGCAAAGTTGTAAATGAGGAAAACTATCCCTCTGCACAACCCAACCTGTGGCCCTCAAATCCCACCCTCAGAACAGGTCGGAGGCATGGGGGAGAGGCAAGACACACTGAGCAGTCTGCCCTCCCCTGGAGAGGATCAAAGACAAATAGTGATGTGTGTATCCTGAGAAACTAAATGGTAATCGTAACCTGTGTGTAAACTTGAGAGGAAAGTGAAAAGGATCCACAGTTTTGAAATATAACAAATGGAGAATTTTTGTTCTAAAAAGCAGGCTAAATGCTCGTCTTTTGGGCAGGTGTAGGTAGCTCCTGTCCTGTTCAAAGCAAGGTCTTAGGAACCCATAGCTGCACAGAAAAGGTTTTGTTCCAAAAGGGTAAGTTAGGGTTGTCCAGGTATGTCACTTGGCCCTCAGCCTGACACTGAAGGGGTTTTTGTCAGTACAGTGCACCATGGTCAATGCCTAATGTCCATCTACAACACCTTTTATCACTGAATAGAAAAAGCAATTCACTGCTAGAGGGGTGGGTGGTCTTTTACTCAGGAATGGCTACTCTTTAAGGTGGATGTTGTGGAGGCAAGATAGAAATGAAATGAGTCTGTATTGTAAAGGAACAGAAATGGAATGAGACTCTGAATGTATTGGTAGCATTCAAGAAAAACTACAGTCCAGGTAGAGTTCAAAGTGCTCTTTCTCAGGACAGATCCCTCACCTAGATCCTTCCAATGTTGGGACCCCAGCCCTGTTGTTCACTTCTTGTGGACACCCCAGATTTCGCAGAGATCAGGTGACCCTGGGTGTTTTAAAGCACGTCTAAACAGAAGGACATTGTCAAACTTGAACCAGAGCAGAGCTGCTACTGCCGTGTAATGTGTGCATGGTTGTTCGAGGCCATGCATTCTTCAGCAGAAATAAATTCTGTCAGGAATAGTCACAAATCTGCCTACATGCATCCTGCCTGCTAGGGTTTGCATTTGGATCACCTCACTTATTGACAGATGTGTAAAATTTTATATACTGCACTCCCACAACTCCCTTGTGACTCCTGCTGCAGATGCTGGTGAGCCTGAGCTTTGGCAGCTGTGTTAAGCATTCATATGCATTCAGGTTTTTTATCCCCTTCAGCCCTGTCTTTTCTTATGTGATATATTATTGCATGGAATTATTTTACATTAATTCTGCCTATTTGTTGGTAATGTCCCATTCTTTCTGTTGTTTGGATGCAAATGCAAAAGATAGGTCCCTGGAGAAAGAGCAGGTCTGTTACTGGAAGATGAGACCATACCAGAGGATACAGAGTGAAATGCAGATGGTGTTGTCAGCCTCTTAAATGTACAAATAAAGACAAAATGAGGTCGTCCATACAGCTGGAATGAAATCATATGGCCTTGCATGTGTTCCTGCCATAGCGTATTTCCTAGTGTGAGCAAGAGATGCTAAATTCTGCGTCATGCAGGATGTTGTTTGACCAAAAGCTCATACTTGCGCCTTTAATCAGCAGTAGAATAATGAGTGTACGTATTAACTTTTCTCTGTGCCCTTTTTTTTTTTTTTTAACAAAATGCCATTTAATTTTAAATGCTAATATGTGTCTTGTTAATGAAGAAGCCAGAATTTACTATAAGGTTGGTAAGCTCCAAGGAACAGTGAGGAAGATCATTACACTTCTGCTCGTAGATAGCTATTTGTGAACCAGCTGATAATGTGCAAAATTAAGATTTCGTAAGTGGCATTTTAAATGAATGGTTAATGGCTGAAGATTAATTAAACAGTCAGAGTTGTTCAAAAGAGAAGCTGTTAAAATCTTGTTTATAGGCCAGTCACTTGCATACTTAAAGTGCAAACCTTAATGGCATGTGGTATTTCCATTTAGCAGGCAAGAAGTGTAACTAGGATATATTTCTTGAACAAGGAAACTTACCTTACTGGATATACTGTATAGATAGATGGATGTAACATTGTGTGCTCTGTTTTCCTCCTAGTTAATAGTTGTCTGGTAGCGGTATAGGCAGTGAAATGCAAAATCCTCTGGGATTTCGGTAATCCTAAATAGAATTGCTAAATCTTATTTTAATTAAAGTTAAAGGGACATGGTTAAATGTGATGTGGTTCTATTTTCCCACTACTCTCCAAATAGCCTGTTCTACTTCATACACTTTGGGGTTTTCAAAGTGCCCAGCTTTTCATTGCTCCAGGTTGTTTTCTGTCAGAATGAATCTCCTCAGACCCATCGTTAGCCTTGCAGAGTTGCTTCAGCTAAGGGAAAAAAAAAAAAAAAAGTATGTTTTCAGTCAGGTTTATTCTGTACTGCAACTCGGGTTAAATGATGAATGTTAACGTAGTCCCATTTCCCTGACTGAAGAGAAACAACAAGCAGAAGGTCCGTATGTTGCTCACTATTCGGAGGCTTGTTCTTCCAACACATAGTGATCCAAGAAACTGTTTTTCTTATGTTTTCCCCTTCTCAGCCCGGTTCCCAACTCCTTTTGTTAACTCTCTGCTGGTTTTCCCCTAGCTTCCTGACATAGTCGTTTTGGCTTACCATCTTCTAGCTTCTGGATAAGCAAGAGCAATTTCCAGAGAAAGCCCTGATGACTTAGCCTTGTGCAAGCTTTGCTGTGTAGCCTGGTGTGAGGTGAATTTACATTTCTGACCTCAGGGAACTTGTACTCTGTCCAGAACTGTGAGTTTCAAAAAAAATGCTCTCATAAGGTATTTTTTGAGCTCCTACTCAAATGTAGAAAGAAATGTGCAAAGTGAAAGAAAAAGATTCTTCCTTTCACTGCAGTGATAGTCTTTGTCTAGTAAAACTGATCAGTAGATGAGAGTATGGGATTTAGTCTGTGCATATTGTGTCTTTTCTTGGAGGTAGAAGAGTCCTGAGAGTCTTCAGGTGACATCCCACAAGTTCTCATATTTTCTGAAAGTAAGCAGTCAATAATAGGTTTTCTCCTCATTTTTCTTCAGAAAAAAAAAACCAACAACAACAACAACAAAAAAAAACTCCTACACTTATTCAGATGACTGCAGCAGAGGGAACCACGGGGGACACCACAGACCCACCAGCATTGCCAGGTTAAATAGCCACCAGGAACAGTGCAGTAATTTGGGGGCTTTCCAGCGTGACTGCTCATGTCCAGGCATAGTGCTTAGATCTGTATGGTGTTCACACAGCTCAGCTCTGTAAGGGAAGCCTTACAGTGGAAACTGTAGTGGTCTGTAAGCGTCCATAAAAATTGTAGGGAATTCTTGACATTTTCTGAGCAGAATATTTATACTTTGATTTTCCTGCAGTCCCAGTTTAGTTAGAGTTTATACTGGCAGATCTTTAAGATTTTTCTGCTAATCTTAATTCTTTTGTTTCAATGAAGTGACTTAGCTCTCAACTGAAGTTATAAAAGATGTAACAGGGCCATGGATCTGACCTCAGAATGAGTCAATGGGAACCTACTTGTGGGAGGTTTGAGGATCTAATAGCAGAATAAACCAGCTGTTGCTAAACAGAGTCCAGGACCTTGCTCCTTGCTTGTATCAAGATGCTACTAGTGAAAGGTTACCCAAGGACTTAGTAAGCAGCGTTGCTGGAAGCAAGTACAGACAGAAGCGTGAACTGCCTTTCGGTCAGCAGAAAACTAAGAATTGATGTTATCTGAAAAGCTGAAAATCACTCAATATTGTGCTAGCAAAAGTATTGAGAGAACTGAAGAGATGTGATGGAAATGGCTTAATAGGCAACTGGATGCAGAATAAAAAGAAAATAATTGTGATTACTGTCTGACAGCTGTGCAAAGCATACAGTCGATGACAATCTCTAAAACGTGCTATTTTTCAATACATGATCACAAACAAGTCCAGTGGTAGAGACAGTAACCCGAGGGGTCAGAGCAAGCCAAGAAAAAGTTTGTTTGTCAGCTCAAGCCTTCTGATGTAGTTAGGATGGTACATACTCTGCACCTCTGTGACTGTCTGACTGTCCTTACATCCCTGAAAGGAGCCCTGGCACCATATGGAGTTCACACGTATAGTGGCTGAGGACCAGTCTCTCTGGCAGGCCATGCAGCTACAGATCATTTGTTGACATTGATCAAGGTATCTGTATTGATTCTGGGATGGTCTAAGAGAATTGTGACTATTTTGTGGAGGGCGGTGTTAGACTGTCATAGAAAATGAAACAAGTGACTTGTCTTCAACTGGATTGTGGCCTGCATCTGAGGGAAAGTGAGGTCTTTCATTAGGACAAAGGAACATGAGAAAATGATGTTGCTTCAGATAACCATACCAGTTATCTCTTGTTATCACTACCTTGTCCTTGATGCCTGGAGGCCATTTTTTTAAAAAGCAGTGGAGAGCAATTGCATGAAAGATTTTATACTCTTCAGTTGCCTGCAAAACAGGTAGCTGCCTTAATTTTTTTTTATCAAATCAAACTGAAGGAGAGAAAAAGAAAAAAAAACAACCACATGATAAAGATGATGATGTAAGAGGATTGAGTGTGAAATACCTTTAGAAAGTGCTAAAAATTGAATAGCTTGAACATACTTGTAAAGCAATAAATGTCCTCTTAATTTGTTTTCCCCCCTTCTTGTTCCAGTTCCTTCAGTGGCAGTCGGTCAGCGTGACATTGCATCGATGTCATACTCCTCCAAATCTACGCTGTGGGAGATCGCTAGCCCCTTCCCTCCAGTGATTTGGCAGTAGTGAGGAGAAACAAGCGTCAGATAGTGTTCTAACATTTCAAACAACATCTTATCGTTCAGTCTCTGATGACCCATATTTATGGTTTAATTTCTTCACTCACTTAAAATTTTAATCTTAAATTTTTTTTTTCTGCCTAATAGTATCTTAGGGGCATTTCGTCTGAAACCACTATTAACTAGAATACATCCTTCAGCTCTGGCGTTTATCTGTTGTAAACACTTCTGCCCTTAGGCTTTGATGTCTACTTAGTCCTGGATATGGTTATTACCTTGTAAATGGGAATCAACTGCAAACGATCATTATGGTATTTACATAAAATGCATGGAAAAGAATTATTGTGAGACCAGCCTATAAGTTAAAGCACGGTACATGTTTCCAGTGGAAGTGCTGTGCACGGTCTGGCAGTTGAAAAGTAAGCAACAATGCACCTTCAGAGGGATGCACACAGGTTAAAGCATGTTCTGTTGGGGGGAAGGAGGGTGCAGCTATCTTCTGCGTCAGAGTTGACATAATGCTAAATTGGCTGAAAGACTGCTTTAATTGAGCACTTGCATGCCCTAAGTGCGCTGCTAACCAGGGGACCTGGATTGCTTCAGCGCTGCTCTCAGGTAATGATAGAGGAGGCCTTCTGCAGCTCGTCCCTGCTTCGCAGGTCAGCAGGCACTTCTAGCACGACAGCAGAGTGTGAGCTGGTGGAGGAGCATTAGGGAGCAGCAGCAAAGCAGCAATAAACCTGTTCCTAATTGTTATGGATTGTTAGTACACAAATTACAAGCAAACAGTCTGCAGTCCTTCACCTGAATAAGGTGCTATTTTCTTCCTTTGACATTTTCTGCTGTCCCGCATTTGAAAAAAAAAGCAGGAGGCGGCTATTCGGTGCCGCCGTGTACAATGGCCATGTTAAAGCAGTGGCTGATGTAAAGGGGACTGGGGGGAAGGGATTGATCTTTTCCTCCTTTTCTCTGTAAATACCACTGTCTGCATCAGTGTTGATACTTTGACCTCTTTGCTACAGAGCTTGAAAAGTCTCTTGCACTTAGTGACATGTTCTGGCTCCAGAACCGAACAGGCAGAAGTCTAACTCTCTGTCTTTGAGCATTGCTGCAAATAGATTATCAATCTAAATATGATAAGTGCTCGAGTATTCCTCTCCAAATTTACACTCATTAGCCTAAATACTGGTATTTTTTACATGTCTGTGTGGCTTCGGAAATGATTAACAGTATTCCTTCATACCTTTTAGCCTTTTATCTGCACTTTGCCCACTATCTCATTACTATTAGCTGTGGCAAATACATCAAACGGCTGAGCAGCTTCATTGTTCTGGTGTTTTTCTTTTAAAGACCGCAGTGCATAGATACATGTTAATTTCCCTTTTGTATTAAAACCTGCCTCTGAGGAATAAGATTGCCAGTATTCAGGTTTTGGCCAGTAAAAATACTGAGGTCTAATATCTTCTGAATGCTTTGTCTCAGTTCATGTTTTTAGTAGTGCAGTGCATTTGTAGCAGAGGTCTGCTCTTCTGTAATGCCCATGGAACCTCAAATTACTGTCCCCTGAATTTAGGAAAATGATTTTAATATGCTTTGTAAGTGTTTTCTTTAATTCTGGAGTTGAGAGATGATACATTTAGACACCTGCTCTTACAAGTGAGTGGAAATTGAAAATCATGCCAAGAAAAATGCTGTTTCGCAGAAAAGTTTCAAAACATGCATTGTTTAGTGTGTGACATAAAAGAGATTATGTAAGGTTTGTGGGCCCTTGTTTAGGAAGAAGTCACTCACTCTCATGGGTCTGTAGCTTTTCTGCTAGCAATACTTATTGCTTACATCTGAAAAACACTGTATGAACTACTGTTTTCCCCATCAACTTTGAAAGATGTCTAGGAGGCTCTGAGCACTAAGTCAGCGCAGTTCCCTTCCACTTTTAGACCAGAACCGTGGTTGTGCTTAAGTTACAGTAGAGGATCATGACCACTCCACTAGTAAAAGTGTCTCTTTGTCAGTTGTCAGGAGACAACTGATCGGTTTATAGGTAACAAATGTGAATTCGTGCTTACTGGGAAGAAATGTGACTGCTTCTGCATTTACATACATACCTACATAAATTTGGTGGTACACGCTTCATGGCTATAGCTGTTGGAAGTAACACGTGGTAGTCACTGTATATGATAGGCTAGCAGCAGTTGCCACAATACATAAAAGGGATACAAGAACAGATGAAATCATTAATGCTTTTCTATCATATCCTGTCTTATTTCTAGTAAGATACCATGCCTGGTACTTAATGGGGCATATCTTTGAAAAAATCAGCAGGTATGATGTTCTGGAAAACATGAAAATCTGCAACCTTGTCTTAGAGGCCAAAGTAATATTTTTGATTTGACATTTTTTAAAAGTACAAATTGTGTCATTGTCACTGTTACATAAGCTAGAAATTGTAAATTTATGTTTCACAATCTGAAAAGCAAAAGATAGCATGTGGATTTGCATCTGCTGTTCAGAAAGAAGACTGATGTGCAAGTCCTCTTTCCATCAAAGTGGCAACATTTCAGTTGATTGAGGTGGGAAATCAGAACTGATTCCCATGCCTGGTTCTCCCCGAAAGAATGATGAAGTGATGTTTTCTTTTCTGTTTTATACTTATTAGTTTCACAGCCAGATTACTGTAACTTGAGCTTTTTTGCCATACTTCTGCATGACTGTTTTTGTTAACCGCTTTTATTACCTTTTAGCCTGGTTTTTGCATCATGCTATTGACAAAATGAGTTTTACATTTTTTTTACCCCAAAGTTTAGAGCATAGAATACAGAAGAAATCCATACAAAAAAAAAAAGTCTGAAACATTAATTGGACTAGACTACAGCATTTAAAGTAACCTATTCTATCGTCCATTTACCTCCCACATGAAATGAAAACTCTATTTTGATCTGAACTGTCACAGATAATTTCTGCACATAAAACACATCCAGAGACAGCTTTCAAATGGAGTTGTCACTTCTTATTTAGCAGGCTGGGGACTCTCTATTGTTGTCAAACCCTCTTTGCAAAAGCATCACTAACACACTGATATGCACAGTTGTATGTAAGAGGAGGAATGGTTGCACAGCCTCCATGAAACAGAAAATTGTATCTAGGTGCTAGAATCCTCTGCAGCTGAACTTACCTACACCTTAGGAGAAAATCCTTTTAGGCTATTTTTAAGAAGATTTTCATACTATGAGCTGGTGTTGGTAGGGGTTGTGTTTTTAGTATAGTGAGGTTTTAGTGTGAAATAGTCATGATTAACATTTAAAAGCTACTAACCATTGTTCTGTTATTTTCCCTGACCTCTGTGGGACCAGAAGTTTGGCTCTAATCTCTTCATAAATTTCAGAAATTCTTCAGCAGGTGCAGTGGGAATATCTCTGACTGAGTACAGAGCTGCTGCCTCAGAGTGTATTGCAGCCAGAATGCTGAGGCAGGGCTGTAGCGTGCTGTTTTCCAGACTGCTGTTCTGCTGGTGGCCAGCATGGCCCTCTGATGGGGTTGGCTGGAAGACCCAGCTATGCCATCATAGATGACAACAGCTTAGAGGTAGAAGAATAATATTATTATTCTTTCTGTTCTTATAACATTGTTTGTCCTGAAGCATGATGGATTTTCACAAAATAAATTTGCATCCTGGCCTCAGTTGTATTCTCAGAGGTTTATACTATTGGAATATGCAGTTAAATAGCAGTAATTTAAGACTGAATTTATTTATCTCTCAAGGTCACAAAGTAGACTGGTCCTGCACCAGGATTAAGGGGGAAGAATTTGGTTAGTGTGATGAGTTGTCCTTTTTTGCTGTCTCCACAGCAGCACTGAATGGCTTGCGCCTCTCTTTTCATTGTGGTAAAGCACAAGTTGGCAGAGTGCTCTTCCCACCTAATCCTGCAACCACAACATAGATAGACTATCTGCTGATCTGTCTGATAGGCATGACTTTGTCAAATCCAGACATATACTTGGGAGTGAAACACGGAGACTGAGGGCCTTGCATTTTCCCCAATCTGCCCGAGTCCTGCAGGTGCCTTCTCTCCTGCAGCAGGGGGTGTTGAGGAGCAGGACTGGAGGGAGAAAAGTTTCCTGTTGCAAAGTGGGATCTACAGAAACACAAAACTAAAAGGTAGAGCCCAAATACAGCTGGTCAAAGCCCAGTGCCTGTTTTAAGGACCATATCTTCAGTACTGAAGCGACATAGAGGTTGGAAACCACATTCTGGTTTCTAAGCTGCGTGCCAGCAGATCTGAGGGGGCCTTGCTCAGGGTAGGCCTCAAAGCCTGTCCTGGCGAGGGATGTGATGGCGAGCAGCTTTCTCTGTTCTGCTTTTCCCTGCAAATGTATTGTATTCATGAATCAATTTTAATTGCTATCCCATGGGGAGCAGTGAATTAGATGGAAGAAAGGGTAATTTTGTATAGTAATGGAGAGTATGCTTAAATGTAGAAAAATGAGGGAAAGAAAAATCTTATGGTCACTGTGGTTATGTCAGTGATAATGCGCCTCCATGGGGATTGCAAACCATGGCCAGTGCAGGAAAAATAACAGCAGATAAAAGCAATCTCTCCTCCTTCTGCTCCCAAATCTTGGTGGGTCAGCTTGCTTTCCTCTCTGCAGGTGGGACAGGTGTACAGAGCTGGGCTGGGTACAAGATATCCTCCTTGCTCCCTCCTTGCTCCAGGAATAGCAGCTGTGATCCACTTTTGGGCTCAGGTGACATGCTTATAAAGCTATGGACTAGAGAAGTGGATGGACATTTTTCCTTTGCTGGAAATAGCAACTTTGGAGGCTGCATTCTCACAGGTATTCTGCATACACTTCTTTTAGTTACCTGGCACCGAAGTTGCTTTGTATGTTTGTAGGGTAGCTCTGTCAAGTTGTTAGTTCTTTTAAATCAAAATGCTAGTATACTGTTTATAGTGACTTCTTACAGAAGTGAGACTCAAAAACAAAAATTGTCTTTGCAGCCTGTATGGCTGTGATATATCTACCACCTTCCTCAAATACTAAGTATCACTGTCAGGCATCTTGCTGACCAGTGTTCTTTCCATATTGTCTTGTGTTCCCCCACCTGCCTTTACTGTTTCCAATAATTCCTCTGTGTGTGGGAACAGGGCTCTCCTTTTATTTTGCGTCTGTGCAGGGCCTGTTGCACGGAGAGCCCTGTCTCTGACAGGGGCATTGCAGGGGTGCTTTGTCCGCAAGTACTCCAAAGGTGGTCTTGACAGATTTGAGGCCATCCCAAAACTATGCGGAGATAAGGAGGATACCTGTCAGAAGCTGGAGCGAGGCCACTCCAGCCTACAGCATTTAGCCTGGAGCTCACTGCAGATTTTGGGAAGGTCTTGTACCCTCATGTGTTTCCCTGACCTTTTAGAGGCATACATATGCCTGTTTCCCTCTGTGCTCCAAACCAGCTAGCTAATGGCCTGCTCCGATCCAAAGAGGATGTGCTTAGGTTAATGTTGATGTGTCCTGCTGAGAGCACAGTACCATCCAAAAGAACTTCAAAGCCTGCTTTTCTGCAGGTCTGCCTTCAAAACACTATGCAAACATGTCCTGCAGCAATGTCAATTACTGACTCCTGGGAATATATCTCAGAATGGTCACGCCCTCGTTTCAAAGGCAATATATGGGGCCATTATGTGAGCAAATACAGTGCATGTCAGTGAAAATCCATTGATGATGATGAATTTTGGTTGCTGTTGACTGCAGCCAGATACAGGATGGTGAGTAAGGGGTAAAACATTAACCCTTGAGCTCTGTTTTTTTGTGTTTTTTTTTCAGTAAACAGGTCAGGGTTTCATAAGAGCTCAAGGAAAATACGAAAAGAAAAATAAAGCTGGAGATAAGTCTTAAGGAAGAAACAAAAAAGAAAAAGCCAAGGAAAGCAAAAAGAATTACAAAAAAAAAAATCCACCTTGGGGGAAAAAATCAAATGAAAAGATTTTTAAAAGGGAAGAAATTAAGAAATGGTAGGAAGAAGATTTTAAAAATATGAACAGTGCCAGGAGCTTCTTTGCAGAAGGTTTGTGTAGAGGAGAGTTAATTCAGGTTTGAAAAAGTCCAAGAGTTCTAGGGAAAGCTGAATTGTTTGATTATTTTCAAACCTTCAAAGAGAAACATTACAAGGAAACTGTAGAAGAAAGTACACAGCTAGAATTACTCTTGATCTGCTGTAGGGTGTGTGTGTTTGTGTTTGAAAACACTGTCGTGTCATTGTTTTAGTGTACTGATTTTGATTGATAAATTGAGTTAACCTATATGAATCTGAAACATTTCAAGATTGTATTTTAGTCTCTTCATTTTCGTAAGTTACTTCTGTTCAGATAATGTAATACTGCTAGTGTGTCCCCTTCCAGTAAAAAATGTAGAATTCCAGAGACGTGTTGTCTGTAGATCAAGGTGCAATAAGGTTTCCCTTCATAATTACAAATATCCTTTGGTGAAAATACAGGCAGTTTCAGCTCCTCTCATTTCCATAAGTTGTTGTGGATGCAGTGTTTTGTATACTGACAGTGGAAACAGCACCAGAACCAGAACAGGAATTGAATTGCAGAATGTGGATGGATGGCGTTTTCTGTACATGCTCCCCTGGTTGATGGCACCAAACAAAGGAGTATCCCTTGCTAACGCTCTCCGTCGCTAACCATGGTGAGCAGCGGACTCGTGGCGTACCCAAAGGAGGAGCTGCAGGCAGGGTCCAGCCCTGCCTGGCCCTGCAGCACCTCCCCAGTGAGAGGAACCTTTGCCAGGACCCCCCTGAGAGCTTATTGCAGGGGTGACCCCAGGCCACGTCCTCAGCATCCACGAGGGGTGTTTTTCGTGTATTGATCGTGTTACAGAAGAGAAGCAGTGGAAGAAGAGCTTTGTTTCCTCACTCTTGACTCAGAAAGCATTTACCATTAACCACTGTCCCTTCCCCCTCCTCTCCCAGACCTTTGCTTCAGTATTCACTTGTCAGCCTGGGCCTTGTTCCCCAGGGTGAGATTTCTCCTCGTTTTATAATGAGGAACAGGACCTCTGGCTTTTTCCATGAGCTGCCACCAAAACTGATGTTACAGCTGGGCCCGGCAGCAAGGATGGCAATGTGCAATAGTAACCATCCCACATGAGATTTAGATTAACTGCTCTTCCGTTTGGTTCTTGTAATGCTTCAGCAGCATGATCTGATTTGCTGTATTCACATAATCCATCATTAATTGTCTGACTTAGGAAACTAGGTTCTTCTGCAGCGGATGGAGAGATGGGCTCCCCTGCGTTCGGAGCGGAGCCTCACGTTCTCAGCTGCAGCTATTTTACTTCATTTATCTGTTTTTTGCTTTCAATGTGGTTTATTTTTTCAAGCATTCTGGCAGGAGGAGCTGGGACGACAGCAATGCTTCTGTGAGAAATGTCACCGCGGAGGCTTACTTAAGCATAGAGGGAACTACACAGTAGCCGCTGGCTGCAGACCTCCAGCTTTGGTGGCGACGGAGGAGAGGAGGAGTGGGTGCTGTGGCAGCATGCACTGGCTGTCTCCTCCTCCCCTCTGAGGAAGCTGCTGCTGTCACTGCCAGAGGATGCTCTAGTGCTTGTAAGGGACAGCTGTTGCACCCACATGGCTCCATCAGTGGTGGCAGCGATAGGGACAGGCTCCATGTTCTCGGCTCTCTCCTTCGCCCCGGCAGTGCAGGAGAGCAGACAGGAGCGGCTCTCAGGGGCCAAGCTTGCTTCTGGGGCTTGTAGCAGAGAGCAGGGGCAGAGAGCTGCACAGAGGTCAGGGAGCCCGTCTGCCTCCATCCCCGTGCACGAGAGGTGCAGCAGCTCTGCGCCCCCTCCCTCCCCAGTCACGGGCCTTTACTGTCTCCCACAACCCTAAAACTTCCAGTTCTTTCCTGCCGTCTTCCCTTTTCCCTCACCCCAGGCTCCTGAAAGCTCCGCTGCCTCCCCCTGAAACTTGCTCTATCGTTGCTGAATTGCATTTTATCACCCCACAAATGAAAACAAAATAAACTACTTTATCCTCCATCATTTGAGCAGCAAAATGCAATTTGCTGGTGTTGCTGCAGATCTTTGAGCCAGCTCTGGTCTGGAGACTTTTATCACTTTGCAATCTAATCTGCTGAATACCTCTTGCATTGGAAGAAAATGTTTTTTAAAGACAAAAAAGGCTGTGTATTTAGCATGCGCAAGCCCATATGTCCTCATATTTCTCTATATGTATGTACGTGCATCTATATAAATAAAAAATACATATAACACTTTGAAAGTCCACACCTAACTTGCTAATGTCAGCTGTGGTTGATAGACAGCTAAGTCAGACTCTTTTTATAGTCCATTTCTAAAATGAAACCATAAATTTTAAAGCCAGGCTTCATCATTGCAGAGAAAAAGCTTTTGCAGTCTATTGATGAAATATAACATTTGATAGGATTTATGAGGCCCAGATTCGGGAGGATCATTTGCAGAGCACTTAAAGCTGCTTTTTCCTGCCCTTTGCCTTCCCTCCTCCCAAATACACATACCAAAAAAAATCCATTAGTAATGAAAAATTATTAAGGAAGATTTTTCTTGATTCCATACAAATGTCAATTTGAGAGAGAAAAAGAGGAAGAAAACAGTTGCAGGAGTTTCTACAGTAGAGAGATCTCAGTAGAGCCAGGCTGATTGTACGAGAGGAATACTAACTTTTGCTAATAAATACACTGCGTGATTCTTTGCCGTAATGCAGTCATCTGTAATGTGTGTCTACATATTTTTAATAGCACTAGATGGATTTTATTTTTTGATCACATAGAGATACTCACAAACTAGTCACAGAAAGTTAAAAATAAAAATGATACCCAGCTTCTTGGTATCTTGATAAAGTTTCCTTCTGTCTTGTATTACCAGAGTGATAATTTCAGAGGAAAAACATCTTCTGTAACTTGCGATCACAGTATCTGTCAAATGGTAGGAAATGAAGAAAACTGCCAGACAGTGTCAGATTTATTAACAGCTCTAAGAAAACCAAAATTAATGCATTTTCTCGTCTTTGATGGGTTGAAATGTCCATGTGCTGTACTTATCTTAATGGACAAGTGAAGGAAGTAGCACTCATCAATTAAGTCTCTCATTAAGCTGACTACAGCTTAATCTGGAGCACATGCAGGAGTGCTGCGAGCTTACCAGGCTGTGCCTTGGAGGTGGTTGCAGTGGTTGTTGGGAGCACTCACACCTTGGGAGCAAACCAGCTTTGTGCTGCCTTCGGGACCGGGAAGCAGGATTCTGTGCCAGGCACAAGCAGTGCTGGGGGGTGGAGTGGGGGTCAGTCGCACAGACCCCTACTGCTCCACTTACCACAGGAGCCGTTGGCCTGACTTCCACTGGAAAAACATGTTTCCGCCTGTTAATAACCAGCCTTCAACCATTTGGGTTGAAAATGCCTATGTAGGAGGTGTGCTGAAGCCAAATTTCTCTGGAATATGATGACAGCTGTTTTGGGGGGCTGGGAGGGAGGAGGCAAGGGGTTGGTTTGTCTGTAGAAAAGGTAAAAATAAGCAGCATATGATACTTCCAATAAGAAGCTGTAGTCTTTCCATACTCTGGAACAGGGCCTTTATATTTAGGAAGGGAACACAGCCTAGTCTTATACCAGACTGTGCCTTTTGCCACCCCTTGAACGTTGACAATGTGACTAAATTATAAGATTTAGAGTACTTCCCACACACATGATGGAAACTTGGCTGCTGACTTCACCAAAAGTGCTAGTCCTGAGCTGCCAGAGCCTAGACGTGCTTTTCCAGCAGTAGGTTCTCCTGGCTGCAGGGACCAGGGAGGCTCCCAGCGCAGCAGAGAGCAATGAGGTGACCTGGGTATGATCAGTGTCCCCTTACCATTGTGTTCCACCTTCTGGGGAGGGAAAGTGGAAGCTGAGGTGAATGCAAAATCCTAAGAAATGCCGTGGAGGGGTAGGACAGGAATAGCTGGAGCAGCCCAGGGGATGGGGAGAATAAAAGACATGTATATGGGGAGGAGCTGGATCAGGGCAGCGTGGTGGGCGGTAAGTGGGTGCCTCAGAGTAGAGGGAAGTCTTTCCTTGTGAGAGCTTGACCCTGTGGGCTTAATGCTCTGTTAACATATTATATATGAACTTATATAGTCTGTTAATGTGTTATATATTGAAGCAATGCAGAAAGGAAGAAGTGTTGTTGGGTGTCCCAAACCACCTGCAGCCTGATCGTTACTGGCAGACTGCTTTGTGAAAAGCTTCTGGGAGATGGTGCTCAATGAGTGCTGGAAGGCGAGACGCTGACCTAGATGCATCAGGGAAGGTGCTAGAACAGCCCACGGGACAGGGATGCACTTGTATGAGAAGCTGGTAAGGGGCCAAGGAAACTGGCATTCTCGGGTGAAAGGTACAAAGGAAAAACTTCAGAACATCGGGGTGAGAACAGAGAATGAGTGCAACGAGACAAAACACGTGAGGATTTTTTAGTTGTTTATCTAAACATACCAGTTGAAACCACATGAGCAAATGTAAATAGAGAAAATCAGAAGGTGCGGGACAGTGTTTCCTTTTTATTTGGGAAAAGAGAGAGGAATCATTCAGCAGGGCTAGGGATGGGCCTGAACCAGAACACTTGCTTTAGGGTGTCTGACACATCCCAACCAAATGCAGAGATGCAGGCTTGCTCTTCCTCTTCCAGGTGAACTGTACGAGGAGGTGATTGTGTGTAGCTTGAAGATTCCATGACTTTGTTTTTTTCCGTTTTAATATAACATTTTTCAATCCAATTACTGAAAAGGAATAGTTCTTCACCTTCCGTCTTCAACACCTGAAAATTTGCCCCCACCTCTCCGAGTGAAAAAGGGGGAGTCCTTTCAGAGAGGCGCAGTGCAGCTGCAGCCATAATAGGAAGGAGCGAGAGAAGCTGCGCATGTCTGGAAGTCTGAGAGCTTCCACGGGCTGCAAAATAAAAAGTAATAAAGTTCCACTGCTAATTTAGGCCCTTGAGTGCAGAAATATTTCTCCGAAATACAGTTCAGCTTGTAAAATGTTTAATTCTGTTGATGTGGAGCTTGTGATGAAAGCTAGCTGAAGGGAATGTGCGCTCCCCAGCCATCGCAAACGTGAGCAAAAACGCTGCACTGTGTGGGGGAGATGTGCCCGAGGAGGGGAGGGAGGTGCTGCTGGGGTAGGCAGGGTGGCCCCAAAGGCAGCAGAACTTTGCAAAATCCATCAACTGCTTCGGCATCTGGCAGGGTTTCTGTTGAGCAATAACCACAAGCTAAATTTGCCATTTATAATTCCTGAGAGAAGCTGGTGGTAACTGTTGTTTTGACTTTTGAGCGTGTTCCTGTGAAACTGCTCAGATCTCAGTTATCAGTTGAAAATGCTGCCCTATCAGAGAGCTAAAACGAATTTCCCGTCAGGATTGTCCCCATGATAAGGTTGTTACAAAATTTTTAGCCGCCTTGCACTACTACAGTGTAAGAAATATAATTAACAGTGTTCCTCTTGCACATCTGTTCAGTGCTTCATGTGTCATGCTAGTATATATTCAGAGCAAGTGAAGTGTGGATCTTGTAGTGGAGTTAGGGTGTTCCAAGGAGTGCGTATGGCTTCTGCTCCCCTCTGTGAGAAGCTCCGTGTATTGTAGGAGTCATTCTAGCATGCTGAATAGTGCTTTTGTTATGCTGTGCCTTAAGCTCACGGATAGTAAAATACATGCGAAATAATTTAATTTGTTATCTTTGCTTTTCTTTAGCTTGTAGTTAGAACGTAAAATGTTTTCCTTATAAGGCTTCCATGCTTCACCTTGCATGTGCCAGTGGCTTAATAAGAACATCTGCTGTCTTTCTGTAGCAAATCCGATGATTTTTCTATGCACGTATATTCAGTTGTACATATAAATAGAATCCAGGCGCTGTTAGATGCGTATGAAAGCGTACGTCAAATTGAAATGGTAACATATGAGGTTTTCTGTAGTTCATTTATGAAGTATCAAGTTAAAAACGAAGCTGTGAAGTAGCCAAAAAACTTTTTATTTCTGCAGCCAAAGGCATATGCTTGTACAGCCTAACCTAATTAGATCTCTGAGATATTCTTAGAATGGTCAGTGTTTCATGTGTTGTATCATTGTCTGAGAGTTGCTTTTTCATTATAGTTGGGCTTTTACACAGCAGAACGTAGGAGAGCATTGCTCCAGATGTCTGGCTCCTTTTACTGATTTTGTTGCTGTCTACAGCAAAACTTGAATTTTAGCTTTACAGTGTAAATTCCCTTTGAATCTTTGGATGCCCTTAAACAGTGCAGTAGTGGAGTATGTGTAAATGTCTACAAAGTATGGTGATCGGAGTGGCTAGGTTAAGAGAGCTATAAAACAGTTCCAGCTGGACAGCATTCTTGAGGTAAGCTCTAAATACGCTCCAAATTGTCAGCACACTACTCAGGAAAAACACAAGAAACAAATCATCTTCAGTGTGCTTTGCTTCCTTTAATGTGCATAAGGATAGTGTAAACAGCCAGTCAATTTTCAGCAGTTTGTGTAAAATTGTCCCTGGATTTTGCTTCCATACTTCAGCCTTTGGGAATAAAAGCATCACACTGGATTGTTACTCTAAGTATACCTGTGTGTATTTCTGTGAAGGCAACGCTATCTATATTTCAGTAAGTATTGTGTATCTGTCCATTAATATTTATATAGAGCTGAGAGCTTTGGTTCTTGCAATTTTTAATAAACATTGATGGTGTTACTAGTTTATACAAAACATTCAGTATGCTCCATCAAAATGGCAGCTCTAATTAGGTTCCTTGAATTAGCTAATGGATTTTGAGAAAGATAGCTTACAAAGCTCTTACAGCTGTCCAAGATATTCCTGCCATGGCAGAAAGACAAAAGGCCGCTGGAAGCTACAGACTTTAAGCTTTAGAAATGCAGCTGACAGTTAAAAAAGATAAATTACATTTGTATTTTTTTCCCGTAAAGGTCCTAATACTGAATTAATGTTATCCTCCTGGTGATCATTCATTAAAAACACAAACAAACAAAAACAACCTTTGTAGTAAGGATGCGAATTGACTGAGAGCTATGACTTTCCCTGATACTTTGTAGACGTTATAAATTAATTCATTTATTTATTTTAAAACATAAACTTTATCAGTAACAGGATTACAGACACAGAGACTTCTGAATTGAGATTTGTACCTTATTTCTACCTGGGCCAGATATTATAAAAATGAACAACGTAGAGGATTAGTTGCTGCCATTCTGGCAAAGGCACAAATTTGTATGTGTGCAACAAAGAACCAAATATAGTCTCTTGTGTGAAACTTGGAGAGGTAATTTCTCGGAGAAAATGGATAGTTACTCCTGGCTTTGTAGTTTCCAACAAAATGTGTTTTAGAACGTGGACAGCATCATCTGCTGCGAGCAAGTTCTTAGATCCTCGACTCTTCCCTCACAAGGGAGCGCAGAAATTAAGACTGCGGTGAATTGTCACCTTCTCTCCCTCCTGCTTTTGCTTTGTGTGTGCTAAAGGGAATTCCAGAGGGACTCTTGAATGGCTAATTCATTGGAAGTCTGTAAAGTACTTATTATTTCAGCTTTAGCAGTAAGTTTAATAAACTGTAGTGCAAAAAAGCAAGAGTCTGCAAATGAAAAAACCTGGCTGGCAGTCGCAGGCAGGTGTGATAGCCATTAAGAAACAGAGCTACATTTCCACACAACAGTTTAGCATTCAGCATTTGCTTTGTTGAATTGTTAGAGCTGCAGTAAATGGAGTTGGAGGGCTGAAAATCTACTCTGTGTGTTGATGTGACCTATCTATTGTAAATATGCCAGCTGCTTTAGATCAGGGAAGTAAAATACCCCCTCCCAAGCCGTGTTGTAATACAAAGTGCCAAAAAAGGCAATTTAAGTACTTTGCCGTGTAAATCCAGAAGAAATTACCTTGGAGAGAAGGCCCTCAATTATGCCTCACACGTGACATCTGCATGATAGATAAAAGGCATAATTGATATCATCTTTAGTGAAGAAACCAGAAACTGTTGCATTGTCTAGAGGCTACTGAAAATACGAGGAAAATCTGTTTTTCATTATTTTCATTGTGTATTGTTTATAGAGAGTTTGGTTGTTGACAGCATCCGAGTCCCTAATCTCCCTGCTTTCCTAGCCCTTTTGAGACACGTGCACATCTCAGATCAACAAGACGGCAGTAAACTGGTCACATGCCAGGAACAGGCATTGTCATTAACCAGCCTGAACTGTAAGGCGTCTTTTTTTATTAGTAGTTAAAGTCTGTTGATTGCTTTTTTGATGAGGCACAATACACTGGGTAGAAAAGAAAAAAATAATCTTTTCTGTGAAGTAAAGATGACAAACTGGCTGCTAACAAGAAAGTGTCCTTTCCTGTTTTCCTTTCCTTTTTTTTCTTTCCATTTTTTCCCTTCCTTTTTTTTTTCCTTTCCTTTTTTCCTCTTCCTGTTTTCTTTTTCCTCGTGTTTCTGTTGGAGTAGCAAATACCATTGTGTTGTTACAGTGAAGTTAAGCCTTAATGTGCCAATTTTGTTTCCCTAAAGCAAAAAACTAGGCTATACCTTTATTTCTGGCCAACTGTAGCCAGCTATAGGTTATAAAGGGGGGCAAAAGAGATGAAAAGTGGCCTGGATTGGAAAGATGGTGCTCATCTGAATGTCTAGGCCATCTGCCATGACAAACAGGAAAAGGTGTTGTATGTCATTTGAAAGGACATAAAAGGATGCTTTATGTCAAGCCACTGAGAAGTATTGTATAAACAGTTTGGAAAAACTGAAAGTGATATAAATCTGTTGGTCTCAGTCCTCAAATAGTTCTGGTGAGGCTTCTGTAAACATATTATGAGCTATTTGGGGGAAGAAAAGGTTAATGACGCTGCTGATTCATATCGTGCAAGGCTCACTCTCCTCCTTTCTTCATAATGAATCGGTAAGAATATCGTCGTCTTTCTCTCCACTAAGCTCCTAATGTCAAGGGGTCAGTAGTGATGTTACAGGGTCAATAGGACTCAACTTACATTCAGACAAATGGTAGTCATGTGCTGCCCTAGGAGTCTTTGACCTTTTGGACATCAGTGGTTGTACTGCTTTTATGTTAGTCTAAAGAATTGAAAGGTGACAGCATATGTTATGTTGAAGGACAGTTATGACTTTGTTAAGTATTGTAAAGCAGATATGGAGTATCTGTAAAACAAACTCGGGGACTTCAGTGTAC
Organism: Cygnus olor; assembly: GCF_009769625.2. Taxonomy (NCBI): domain Eukaryota; kingdom Metazoa; phylum Chordata; class Aves; order Anseriformes; family Anatidae; genus Cygnus; species Cygnus olor. The sequence goes on along the minus strand of NC_049174.1, from coordinate 13,638,527 downwards.
AAGTTAAATAAACTCAAACAGATGTAAATAGCTTCTTCTGGGTAGTTGGTTTTCCTGCAGTTTATTTGTGATTCTTGGCTTTGTATTTATATACTTTCAGTTAGAGAGCAACATATCCATCTACATATCCATCTACTGCTTCTCAAGGCGGCCCATCTATGAGAGGCAGCCCTGTGTAAGTGGAACTGGGCTCAGTCTTCCTTCCAGCCACTTTGCACAGGTTTCCAAATCAGATGTCCTGCTGGGGCCCCTTTTGCATTGATAATGTTCCTAATTGTGTGTGCACAGGGTATAGTCCTGCCCAGACCAAGAAAGCAAGCATTGCAGAGACCAGTGAAATGGTTTGCATGGATCCAGTGGCTAGAGAGGTACGGCTCTTAAAGCAGGTCCTCAGCTGGGGTGCGTGTAGCTGAAACGCGGGCCGGGCCTGCCTGGACAGCAAAGGGGATTCGCAGACCTCCAGGGTAGTATAAGTGGTGCCACTAAGGCATTTCTGACAAGTCTTTCATTGCAGTATCATTCATTCACTCAAGTGCATATGAAAACAACAAACGTTCATTTCTTCCTAAACTCTCTCTCTCTCAGTGGTTGGCAAAGATGAAAGCTGAAATACTGTAGGATTATGTTCTTATCATCGATTTTCTTTTTATCGCTTTCCACCATTCCTTCTTACTGTTGAGGTGCAGAAATATCTTCACAAGCAATGTAATACTTCAGAGTAGAAAGACAAGGTCTGGAATTGAAAGAGTAATATACTTGAATATTTATTTGTTATAACTCCAGAATGAAAATTTTATCCTGAATGAAATATTCTCTTACATGCTCCGTTGGACTCCTTTGCATTGTATACCTGTGCAGACCAGTATGTTCCTTGCAGTGTATAACAGCTAGTTTGGGTTTATAGCAAATTGTGAATGGAAGATTGTCACTTCTCTTGAGTCAGTGAATTAAGTTTTGTTTGTTAATGGAAATTTCACTAAAAAACACTTTTTTTTTTTCCACTTGGAAGCACAAGTAGTTTGTTTAAAGGCTGACAGTCAGATGGGTGAAATCAGCGTTTGAAGTAAGTGGCTGGCAAAGTGGCCTGTGCAATATTAATGTGTTTAGGAAAACCACTGGAAACAAAATGTTTATTGCCTCTTAAATGTATGTTTATATACAGCTTTAAGTGGTTCATCTTCGCCTGTACATACAACACTTGTTTTTCATTTTGTGCTATCTAGAGAGCTACAGTTAAGAAGTCACTAATTTAAAAAATGACATTTTCAACCTGAATGATTGAAATCAAGATGAGCTACTCAAAGGAAGAATAGAGGGGAGATTTTATTGTGTAAAATCTGAGCTATACGTATTAAATACTGACAATAATCTTTTGATTCTTTGAAAAAAATAACTTGACTGTCATATTGCAAACATGTTATTGCTGTGGTGCTTGCTCATCTAGCTCTTCAGAGATGATGAGATGAAATTTCATGGTCATATTTTACATAAGATTAGAGATAGCTTGAAGATAACATCTGTGCCAAAGTACAGTTTACACTTTGTTTTGGGACACCTATGCCAGCTGTATGGTTTGAGTGGCTGTTTCGCAGCGGTTCTCCTTGCAGTCACAGTGGTCAAAGCGGAACCTGTATTGGGACTTAGGCATATTCGGGTATAAGGCAGAAAAACGTGATTTTGGGCAGTTGTTAATGAAGTTAGTTATACAGCCCCAGCAACCCAGAAATGATGAATGTTCAGACTTCTTTTTTCTTTCTTCCATGCCAGAAGAAAGCTTTGGTTTGTAAGGCTTGTAACTGGCAAAACTACAGAATGGCTGGCAGGAATGTGCTTTTTCCTCTTTTGATTGTTCTAGTAAGATAACTGCTATTATTGTTGTTATTATTATTATTATTTCCAACAAAGGTCCTTGCAGTATGTGCAGCTTATTCAAACAACTATTGAACTTCTCTTAAAATTGCTTGCTTGTGGCTTGGAAGTTTGGAGAGTTTTTGCTACTATTGTTTGAAATCAGCATCTCAGTCTTCACCAAACATTTTGTAAAGTTTCTCCAAGTCTTTTTTCCACACCTCTGTGTTAGTTAAAAACTTCCACAAAAAGCTTTAGGGTCCATCCCACCATCACCTACTTCTGAACTAGTCTCCTTAAGTATAGCACTGTTCTATGAAATAGTTCTGAAACCAGTCACAAAATGCAGAGTGGATGCTTCTCTTACAGTTTTCTCATGGTGGTTGAGAAGTCCATGAGCCGATTAACTGTTGGAGCCTGCAAGCACGCTAGGGAGAATGGCAAATGTGTGGTTGAATGCTTCTCTTTAGACCATATACTGCAGGGAGCCATGTCAGAGAAGTGAGTTTTGCATGATACCGTAGATACCATGAGGACTGTAATATTTATGTCTCCTAAAGGAAGGAGCACTACATTAAATGTTAAGCTACTGTAAAAGAAATCCGTCTGCTGTACTTACTGGGCTGGGGAAAAGCTTTCAATAAGTCTCCTTAATATAAATTGACTTTGATTGGAGTATTGTTTTTGTATTTCTTCTGTAAGTGCAGGTTCCTTTTCGGTATAAATAGTCATGCATCCCAAACATTTGAACTGGTATTCATTTACCAGCCCTGTCTGAGAACTGCTATCTGATCAAACCAATATTTTTTAATTATGTACTTATAGGCAGATGGGAGAATAGTTTACAGTCAATGTATGATCTTCTCTGCAAATCTTGGAAAATTGTTTTTTGTTTTTTTTTTTTTAATATTGCCTTATCAGTTTCTTTTTTTTATTACTGATGACTTCATTCTGTTTGAATTCAATGCTTCAGTTTCTTTGGGGTAAACTAATAGATTATGTATGCGATATTTGCACAGTGCTGATTGAATTCAGCTGGTGAGCTTGAATGTGGTTCATATATTCACATAATTGTCAGGAGCCAACTTGAAATTCAGAACTGTTTCACGAGCATTGCACAGGGCATCGTATTCATCTCACATTACTCAGGAGTGGGTAAAACTTTCACGGTAAGCTAGATATGCAGCTCTTTCACAAGCCAATGTCTTTTACATTTGTGCCTGTAAACAGTGATGGAGAAAAAAATGAGCCATTGAGCTCTAACTGTTTCCTGAAAAAATGAAGCTGACATTGCACTGATCATCCCCCTTCTGATCTGTTACCTGCACCTTCCTCACAGATTCTGAACTTGCTGGCCAATTCTGACCAGATTTGACAGATGATTAGATGTTCAAAGGATGCTAAATCAGGTAATTTTCATGAAAATAAGCAACCTATTAGAGGGGTCCAGATGAATGCCCTTGCCCGGGAGAAGCGCAGCAGTGTGAACTCAGTCCCATTATCGGACACCAGAGAACCCACAGGAGAGAAGCACAGGAAATCAGGCTTCACGGAGCTGCTTGTTTCCACAGAGATTATGCTTGTGTTTTCACACTAATCCAGATGGATAACTTTCCATGTGGTGCTATCTTTCATTCAAATGTTCCTACTCATTCTCATGGGGAGGTTTTGTACTTATTAATATGGCATGGCAGAGGTTTGCTGAAGAATAAGCTGTCAGGCCCAATTTATATACAAATATATATATATATAACCTCTTCAGCCAAAATACCTGGAGGTAGAAAGGGTCATGTGGCTATCAGGCCACTGTTTGCGGATGCTAACACTGTTTGCAAAGAGCTGCAGGGAGCCAGCCCAGCTGGAACCAAACCTGCTATGTTGCATGGATTTCAGCATTTCCTTGTCTTAGCTAGTGCTGCTTTGGGTAATGACACTGGCAAAGCAACAAGGATAACATTGCACTTTGGGCCTTATCTGTATTTTAGCAGCCCTAATTAAACTCTTTATCTGTAGTCACAGTTGAAGTCAGGGGATTTCGCAGGTATTGTATTGCTCATGAACTGTGGAGCAGGCTTCACTGTTTTAAGTGATATCCCCCATTAGGTAGTCCTTAACTTGCAAACTGGAGGTGGTTCTCCACTATTTGACAAGAATCCATGCAAGGAATAAAGACATTTATCTGTGAAAAAAGTCATGGGGAAAAGGGAATATACTGTGGGTTTGTTTTTTTTTTTCAATAATCCACAAAGTTTGCGCAAGCTTTCTGCACTGTCTTGGCAGATCATGAGAAAAACTTCCTCTGGAAGAGGTTGGTAAGTCAGCTAGAGAAGCTTGAAACCTCTGGGGCTTTGTAGAGTAGAGGGGCCGGATAGCTTGGGATCCAGGGAAGGTGAGTAATTTGATTTTTCATGGAAACATACTGATGCTGCCAGTAAACACTTCCAGTCCTGCATATTCAGTTGCATTTGCACTCTACGTGGGATCTCTCTCCATTGGTAATTAACTTTGAACCTAATTTAGCCACCATTCTAGACTGCTATTAGGTATTAGAAACTACTTATTATTGAACTGATGGGTTTATGTTCAGTCTTCTCTATGTGCTTTCCTAATTCAGTTTGCTATGCAAATCCTATAAAAGGCTAACCTAGATTCTGGCACATTCATAGTGGAGTTCAGTATGACAAGATGCTCCACAGAGCTCATGAATAAGTTTGTATGTCTATAGCCCTTTGCTGGTGAGGCAGAGTTGAGGTTGCAGATTAAGAAAATACATGAATATGTGCTACAACAACAATGGTGTGAGTTTAGACGTGGCTACAGAGAAATTCTACAACAGTTCCCTGTGAATGTTCGTAAATGCTACTGAGCCATGCAGTCAGTATTTGCCCCAGTGCTGGCCAGAGAAGGGCTGGAAATAGGTCTGGAGGAACATTTAATTTATTAATTTTCATGTGCCGTATTTTATTTTTTTATTTTATTAGAATTCCTAGGGATTTTCAGGATTTTTTTTAGTCCTTTCAGATATAGTGGCGTGAGCTTCCACAGTTGTGCAAGTCCAGCTGTAAGGTTTTGAAATGTTTATCAGGGTCAAAAACCACAAAGATGAACATGTGTTTAACTTGACAAACTAAACTCAGCTAGCTTTACCAAGGCAGCTTGAAGTGTAGCCCAGCATAGAAGTGAGTCTTTGTTGGATTACTGCTTAAATACTACCTTCAAAAAATGGAATCGGGATTTGGTACTTCGCTTTCCCATCTCTTGCCTACCCTGTATTTTCATAGGTGATGTTTTAGTTCTTTGTGTAATTGGGAGTGAGGCTGTTTTTTTGTTTGTCGGTTGTTTTTTTGTTTTCTGTTTTTGTTGTGTGGGTGTGGTTTTTTTTTGGAGATAAACCTTATTTCTTTGCTTCTCTGTGAATATAGTCTATTCTTTACCTTGAACAAATGCAATTCTAGGGAAATTCCACATTTAGCGTGGGAGCAAAAGGAAACATTTTTCTGGCAGCTTATCATCATCATCATCATTATTATTAAAATATGATAGCCATTTATAGCTGCTCATAGGAATGTTAAAAGTTTCCTTGTGCTCCCCCATCTGTCTGCATCCATCTGTTGTCTCTTGTCTTGTACTGGAATTGTTGAGTTCTTTGGACAGGGATAGCATTTTTTAAAAATGTGGATCAAGTTCACAATTAGGAGCTGTATTAATACAGGAAGGCAAAAATATTGGTGATGTGAGCCAGTGGGCACTGTGCGAGTCAAGAGTCAAACAGTCGTGATCCACTTGTCTCAGGTGTGGGAATTGTGTGTGCTCCTGTGGGTATCTGATAAGTGTTTAGATGTGTGTGTACATATGAGCTTTATTTAGCATTTTTTATTTTTCTCAGTGGCTGTGCAGGTGGTGGGAATGCTGATCGCATCCAGAAGTTACGTAAGGAGTACCATCAGGCCAGGCGAGAGGGCTTACCCTTCTACGAGGAAGACGAAGGAAGAACACAGCTGTCTGATTACGACCAGCATTGGGTAGGTCTACAATGTGCTGCAAAGTGCTCTTGTAGCCTTCGGGGTTTGCAGAAGATGTCCATTTGTTTGTATTTTACAGAAATCTTGTGTCAGCCTAACATGATTTTGGGGGGATTTACAGAATTAGAGAAATCCTTAATGCCAGCTTCCTCCACCCCCAAAGAAAACACTGGTAACATGAAAACTTGGCTAAAAAATACCATGCCTGTTCACTGTCTTTGATCTAGGCCCAGGTTTCCTCTCTCCTGGGGTGGTCCAAGATATTCAGTCCTTGCCAAACTTTGTCACATGTGGTAGCATCAAGGCTTTTCAGCAGGATTTATGGTATTCTGGCAGTTCATCCAGTGATTCCCTGGATTAATGACAGCATTAGAACAACAGGCTCTCACTGTGCTTAGCTGCAAAGTGAGAGGGAGGAAATACAGGCATGTCTACCACTGCCCTTCCTTCTGTACATTGGACAATAGCAATCTGACCGTGACACATCCTCACTCACCTTTATAAAGTGAAAAATGGAATAATTTACTCCTTCTCTGTCAAAGGGTGTTAAAATATTTTACTGCCATAGTAGAACTGTTACAAACATACTATTTTCTTGATTTTACACCTAGGAATCGCACTACATAGAGACATGTTATGTACCCTGCTAGAGAAGAGTAACCTGTGGTAGAACCTGAGATTAAGTCAAGAGTGCTGGATTTTTAATGCAACAGCTGTAGTCTATGGGATGACAATTGTGGCTCTCAGCTCTACCTGAGCAGACTTTAGTGTTGGATTCTGTCTCTTTAGAAGTAATTATAATCAGCAAGCATTCAAAAATGTAACTCTGATACGATGCAATTTATGCTAAATTTGAAATTTATTTTAAAAAAGAGACAGAATTATGTTAAAAATCTTAAGAATCTAAATACACCTGAGCTTTGAACTAACATTGTTTTTAATGTCCTCCTAACTATCAGTGCAAATGTTGAAGTGAAATCTTCAGTGATTGGGGTTATAGTCTAAAAAAATCCTGTGTGAGACTAGATTTCATTGCAATCACAGAGACAGAGTTAAAAAGAGTGTTTTTACATAAATTATCATTTATATTTGTTCATTAACCCCAAAAAGTTTTTGTATATATTACTCTGATTCAGGTACCCAAAATTTCACTTTCAGCAAAATAATCTTTCCTTAGAGTTGTTAACTTCAATTTACTGCCTTAAAATTTGTGGTCCAACTTTCCCATTCTTCTTCTGCATAGCTTTTGTAAACTGAACCGAGAATATTCATCAAATGCTTCTTTCTGTTGAAATTGTATGGTGTGTGAAGTGTCCTGCCAGAGGCCCTAGACTGGCCCAGTGGTACCTCTTCAGTAGCCTGAGGTTTTTTACTTCTTATCTGAAACTGATAGAGCTTTATTAATCCTCAGAGGAGGCTGATATTTATGGTCCAGTGTTGTTTCCTAAGATTCACACAGGTTTCTTCCAGGTAATCCTTTTTAAGCCTTTCCTATTAGGTATAATACCCTGAGATTACTGATTTCCAAAGCCTTGCTTTTCCTATGAGGCAAGTTGTCCTTAATCAGAGCAGCTGAAAGGGAGCTCTGAGTATCTCAATCTTGAACTGATTAATAATAGTGGCCAGGATTGTTTCTTTTTGTCCTTCAAATGCAGAATATTTTTAGACGTTTTCTGTTGTGAGGAATTGTACTCCGCTCAAAAATCAGAGTTCACCTTGAGGGCTTTAATACACTGAAGTTTGTTGCTGCAACAGTTCCTCTTGTTGAAGCGGTTTACAAATTTCAAAGACTTCTGGTCTCTTCACTGCAACAATATCATCCATTGATCCATCCAGCCTTGCTTTCACAGGCATGGTCTTTTAGTCTGGAAAATACTGCAGCCATAGCTTGCTCTCTCTTGACTCCTGGCTGAAATACTTGATTCTACTCTGACATATGGTTTTACCCTTAAAATGTATGTTACATCATTCCATTCAAACAAAAACAAAGGAACAAAATTAGAATCAAAATATTCAAAAGAAAACAAATGTCTCAAAGCATCTTGCCAGAAGAGTCCTCAAGATATTTTATAAGCAATGTCATCTCACCTGCCTCAGGCTGCTGACCCTCAGCAGTACTGTGGTAACACAGATTGAACAGCAGCTGAATTTTTCTACCTTTACTCATCAGTGAAGAGACATCCTGGTGACTAATTGCATAATTGCAAATAAAAACTTACTCCAATCTTCAGGACAGTAGGTCTTTCTTTAAAGGGTCAAGAGACAGCTGAGGAGGAGGAAAACCTTCTGGTATAATTTTTCTTGCTTCATACAGGAGATAAGATCACCAGGGAAGCTGCAGCTGGAAAGGAGATTGTGGGTCTCTGCATATATTTTTAATACTCAATTAGTTCTTCTTATGTTTTTGTCAGTCAGCTGTTTTACCTAAGCCAGCTTCTCTATATGATGTCTTTCTAACATACAGCAGCTGCTGTAATCACTACTTACCATCTCCTGAAACATGCAGATAAGTTGGGAAGCAACAGAGGATAATTTGAGAAGACACTATCCTGTCACAAATCAACAGCCTCAGAAATGGACACTGGGTCTTGTCCTCCAAAAAGTATCTGAGAACTCATGAGGCAAATTTCTCTCTGATAAAGCTGACATTGACAAGTGGCCTTTAGCTGACACTGTAATGGGACAGAATTTCTAATAGAAGGGGTATTTCTAACAATCTACTTTTTTTAAAGTGGGATAAATCAAGTTAAAGTGCAGAGCTGGTTGAAAAGCCAGCATTGTAAGGCAAAATGATCTCATGACAGGCAATTGGGATCCATAAATGTTTTAAAAATAAGGTCAAAAATTCATTTTAAATAGGCCTGCTATTCTCTCATCATCCATTCCCCACCCCCTGCATCCATTTTCCAGTCCTCTGCTGTTCTTCTCATCTGTTGCTGGATGAAATTTTTGCTCTTTTGCGCCTTCATTCTGGTCTCCCTTCCCCACAGTCTGTTCTTTTTCTTTTTGTAAGTGACTGAATAATTCAGTTTAGTGTGTCTCCATAAACAGACACATGTATATAGCACTGTCTGTGCTATGGAGCCAGATCCTTTGAAATTCATTTCCAGTTCCTTTGTGTTTTGGTTTCTCATTGAGTTTTGCATCCTTTGGAATCCTCTACACCTGCTCCCGCCCCCCCTTCATTTCAGGTTCACAGCTAGGATAAATGTTGAGCCCAGTTCTACAGGGTGGATCACAAGGGTTAAAGTCAACCTTGGTCAGAGGGTTAACCTAGTTAACCAAAGAACAGGCTTGTGGTGAGTGTAAATACTGTTCAGGAAAAAGAGTGCCAGGTGTTGTTAGTATACTGTGAGATTACCCTAAAATTTTCTGACACTCAGGATGTCTGCTGGGAAGCATCAGCTCAAGACAGAGTGCATACGTATTCATGTCCTAGTAGAACATCAGATAGTGAAAGCACTCATGAAAGTGTTCTGTACAAACCTAATCCTAAGGCCACTGGAGCCTACAGAAAGAGGCAGAATACGTCTATGTGGTATTATCATATAGTGCAGTATCAGTCAGACCCTGAGAGAACCCTATAAGCAATACGCTGCAAGAACTTAGACAGTATCCCTAGGAGTTAGAGAGCCTTTTCATGGAGCACTCTTTTTCAAGGCATTAGAGTCACAGAGTAGTAACAGGTCATAAGAAATACAGAAGGAGCTATGAAGACAAGCTGTAAATTTAGCATGTATGATTTTATTTAAAGGCATTTAAATAATGAGAAATTAATCATCTATTTGAGGATTTACTTGGATTGTCTTAAAGACTTTGTACAAATTCAAGTTACTTAATATCAATTCATTCCTTCAGAGTGGCAGTAAATTTTTGAAATATTCTTTGTAATATACATTCAAGGACTATGTGTAACACAGGCCGCACTGCAAATAATTCTTCACCTGTTAGTGACCACATCAGCTTCACTGTACCAAATTTCATGTTAAGCGGCTGTAAGAGCTGCTTTTTTATTTGCAAATGAGGTTTGCAAGTTGATAAGTAGCCTAAAGATAAAAGCCTCTGGATGCTAACTGTGAACATTTTGAATGAAACAAACCTGTAACGTACTGAGTTTTGTCAGTTCCAAGTCAAGAATATGGAAGAAGAATCACGCCTGTCTGTGCTAAAGGCCAAGTACTTTATTGTGTGCGTGGCAGGGATCCAAGCCTAAAAATCAAACAGAAAAAAAAAAAAAAAAAAAGAGGAACGTTAAGAACTGCATTATTTTTCCATAATGTGTCAAAGGGTTCTATGCTTACTTCAGGATGAGTAAGGAGCTGTTTGTACTTTTCACGATCAATTAATTCCAGGTTCAGGATGTTGCATTTCAAATAGGTTAGGTTCCCAAAACTCACCAGCATTTGTGTTGGACCACAGCTAGAAACCAAAATTCCAACTTCCAGAATAATAGCATTCCTGTCTTCTAGCGCAATGGGAGAAGTGACAATTTTATGTACTTTGTGAAACCATATAGCAGAAACTGCTGTGAATTCCAGACTTTGAGCCCACAGACTGTTAGTCAGTAGAAAACATTGAATTAAAAAAAAAAAAAAAAAGCAATGACTTACTCTGTGTAGCTGTTTTGAAAGCTGTGGATCAGAAGTATTTGAGTATATGTTATTAAAACATATTAATTAAGAGAGGATTTAAAGCGTTCTACTAGGATGTATGATTAGCTCACCAATCACAAACTTTTTGTGGTCACTACTTACCTCTGTATAATGAAGGTTTCAGATTGGGGTATATTCTAAAAAGCTCTTCTAAGCAAGCATAGAGATTTTGAAATTTGCAGGCTGGCTTTGGGGGTAGGTTTAGGGGAAAATTATTTTAGAGAAATCCCTGCCAAACCTCATGTGAAAAATAAACTATTCCAAATGGTAAATGCAAGGAGAGCCAAATTCAATTCCATTAATACTAGTAATAAAGAGTGACTCTTATAACTTGCTTGGAGTCATTCCTACTTACACAAAGGTTAAATTTGGCATAGAGAAACTGAACCAGAGGGGAGTCTGAAATGCTCGTGTCTTCATGCTTAGCACTATGTACACACTCTTGTTTACCAAGGGAAACAGTTCTGGTGCCATATGTCATCTTATCAAAGCCCGCCGGTACTCTTTATACCCTACAATATTCTGTGAATCCCAGAAATACATCATGCCATCTATTCCACGAGGTACCTCATCACACAGCTGCTTTTTGTTTTATTTAAGTGCAGGGGGGTTATTCTGAGACAGACGGACTCTAAGCTTTGCTCTTTCTTCATAGAAATAGCAGGAGGAACTTGGACAAAAGCGGGTGGTGCTGCCAGGCCGCCTGGCTGTGGCTTTTCATGCAGGCTGGCAGCACTGGGAGGTTGCACATTACCACATGCTCCAGCGGTCATGTCCCTTGCAGCTAGCAGAGGTTCTTCTGATCTTGCCCAAATTGAGAACTTGATTGTGGTATCACAGAGACCATGACAGCTGCCACAGATCATGCTGGTATGTTATGAAGAGCCCTAGAGGTTTTCTGTTGTATGTATTTTTCCTAATTTGCCAATATGTTTGGGGAGGCAAGAAACAAATCTCTAATTGGTAATTATATTGATGAGGGGAACGAGTAATTCATGCCATGTAGTGTGGTGAACAATTACTGTACTTGTGTGCAGAGCCTTGGCTCTGCAACTTTTATCCTTTGGGCACAGCTGGATGGGCACAGAAATGGCATTTTCAGAGCTAGGCTTTAAACTAGCCTGTGGGTCTGTGCAAAGGCTTCATTGCAGTTGTGAGCAGCACAATAGCTGGGCCTTTGTGACTTGCTTTGTTTTTGATAACCTTCTGCCAGCGTAGGCTTTAATAGTTTTCTGGATACTTGTTGATCACTCAATAGATACGTGACTGTGTGACCACTTCCCTTGAACATGTGTGCACGCTGTCAGTCTCTGGCCAGCGTCACATGCTGAAGGTGGAAGAGGATTGAAATTTTAACACTGAGCCTTCATGAGGGGTTGCTAAAGCTCCTCCTTTGCACTTTGAACCTTCCCTTGCCCTCAGTGATATGTACTTCTCCATGACAGCTCAGTCCTGACCTCTAGCAAGTCAGTGCCCCACATACCATAGAATCAAATACAGCTGCTCGTGGGCCTGACTACAAGGGAGGAAAAAAGTACACTTCCTTTTAAAATTGACCTCCCCTTCCTCGGGCTATTAGTAAGAGGCCTGCTTCAACTTCTGGAAAGAGGCCCCAGTTACAACAACGCTCATTTTCTTAATCATGAGACAAGTCTGTAATGCCATTTAAATTCATGTCTGAAGCTAAGCACATGCTTAAGGTATTTATTAGATCGGACCTGGAGCCAGGCCTCAGACTTGACCCCTTCATCGGCACAGGCTGAAGGCTTTGCCTTTCCTATCAGGTATCCGGTACATTTATCAAATAGATGCTGACAAGGTTGACTTCTTTTTGAATTCTCACAGCTTAATCTCCCTGGGTTATGTCCTTGTTCGGTATGTTGCTGATTAAAAAGAAATCTCTGCCCTCAAAAATATCGATGATCCAAAGAGTTGCCTAGCTCCTGTTGTCCCAGACAGTATCCTGTAGCCCAAAGATGCTGCTCACTGTCCAGTTCTGCCTGCTCGGGGTAATGTGCCACCAAGACGTAGTTTTGATGAAGTACTGTAGCATTTGTCCATTTAACATAATGGAAAGCAGAATGACCTCAGAGAGGGAAACTGTGGCAGTTGCCCAGAGTGTGCAGAGCAGGGTCAAGCTTGAAAGAAGCTGGGTCAAGCAATACAACTATGTCATTGAGGCTGTTACAGGGTACAGGTCTTTTATTTTTTATAGTTAAGTATGTGACAGAAGCCAGCTGAAATAATGGACTTTCGATTACTTTTGATTTCTGGATTGAGATCTTACATTGTATATGTGTAGCACTTCTCATTACTGCAGCATAGGATCTGAGCTGTAGGTCCTGGGTCTTCTGGAGTTTTGTTGAAGTTCCTCACTGCAAAATGCATTAGAAGAACTGCTTGTTAAATTACATCATAGGCACAGTTTCAGCAGCCAGGGTGTCAGTGTTCTGGTTACGTTGTTGTCTCGCAGTTAAAAACACTAAAAAGTTCAAGATTTCTTCACAGCCAAGGTGTGAAAAGCAATTAGAATGTATCGCTGGGTGCTGGGTATAAGCAATTATCTATGAATATATAAAGGCTCTATTTTTTCTCAACAAACAGGCGACATTGTTATAATTATTTAAAATGAAAAAGAAAGTCACTGACTCAGACATTGAGAGATTGGGCGGATAACTTTATTAGTTCCCAGTCTAGGGTCTGTAGTGCAGATGCTAATCTAATATCAAGATTGCATTAAAATAAAGCACAAAATAGGGGAAAGAGAACTCCATTTACCCAGTAAGGCTGGTGCTGTACATGAGTTTGGTTTTTCTGCTCAAGGCCAATTCTTTTCAACTTTCAGCTTCAACTTTTATTGTTAAAGAACACTTGGAAAAAGGAATGCTAACGCCCCTTTTTCTTGCTCAATATGGGATCCAACTGGAACACAGTCTTTCCATTGAATGTGCTGAGTTTTGAGAAGTTCCGTGAAAGTTAGAAGTCAATCTCATTTTTTGTTTGCTTTTTAAAAAAACTTTCTTTAATGTTCTTGCTTTGATTAGTAAACTGAATTTGTCAGCAGGAATTTGCTGGTACAAGAGTGTGTCTGATGAAATACCTGCATTGTGCAACCTAATCTGAAGGGTTGATTTTGATATATATATACATATTTTAGTCTTTTTAAGACAGTTGCTGTTCAGCTGTATTTATTAACAATAAGAAAGCAAAAGTGATGAAAACTGCTGCTTGGTTTTGCTGCTTTTTCTCTTCAAACAACCTGGCTGCTAAGTTATGTGTCACATTGCCCAATAGTAAGTAGAGCCATTCCAGCTGAACTGTTTGTCATAAATCCTGTATGATAGGAGTTGTTTAGTCTTTTGTAATCCAGGTGCTACTGGGTTGTCTGCCTTCAGAGGACAGTGCTGGCTCCAAGGGGATCCTACTATTCGAGGCAGATTACATGTGAATAATCCGGTGCCCCAGAATATCATAGATTTCATGAAGTAGTATGTTAATTTCAACATGTGTGTTGTGAATACCTACAACTGAGAATGAAGACAGATTTTGGTATCTCTTCTAAAATGTGGTCTGGTGACTAATGGTAAGATTTTTGTGTGTAGTCTTTTCATTTGTTTTCTTGACAGGCTGCAAATAATGGTCGTCAAAATTACCATTGCAAATAATGCACTGCTGTATTAGGAAGACCAGTGCTGTACGTGACAAGTAATGGCAGTGGCTGTCAAGGAACACAGACTCTGGGGAGGCCTGGAGAGTCTGTATACTTTATACCATCAGGTATTTCAAGAAAAGTCAGAGCAGCAGATACCTAAGTTGAAATTATAACTTTGAAGGCTTGGTATGACTCAAAACAAGGCAAGCAAACGTGGGTTCTGAGGAGATCCAAAAGTTTCTTTTATTATGTTAAGCATGACCATATCACATTATATTCTGTAGTTTGTAATTTGATGATAACTCCTTCAAGATAAGACAGTTTGAAATACATACCTGTGCCTTCTATCCCTGGTCTACCATCATCAAACAAAATCATTCTGACAATCTAAATTCAATCTTTCCTGTGGAATGATTATAGGGGAATTTAACAAAATACTATCTGGTGGTACCCACCAGTGGATCAGTATTAACATTTACATTTGCATATGAAGCTAATTTTCAAAGTATTTCTCTTAATTTGCTAGGAAGATACCTGTCAAGTTAGCAATTAAACTGTAATTTGGTCACTGAGGTGTTTACACGGATTAATAGATCTCTCCCTTCAGCGTATGCTCCTGAGTTAGAAATAATAGCTATACTGTGTGGTAGCATGACCCCACTTGAGTTTCACACACACATGCACAAAATCAAATTCCATCACATTTTAATGCAAATTTTACCTTTGCAAATGATGGCCTGAAAAGAATGAGTTTCCATGGTAACCTTAGGGGAACACATAACCTGTTTATCATAACTTCTCCATGAAACAAGACAGGGGGTGGGGAATATGCTTTGATGTCAGCTGTATTTTTCTGTAGAGATCATTCTTCTCTAGCATGTATAGAGAATTTACCAAAATGCACCCATACTGTCCTAAATAAACTTTTTTCCCTCTCTCAGAAGCAGTTATAGAAAATAATATAGAAGGGCAAGGCAATAGCGGGTATTCAAAACCATTAACCATTAACATTTCAGCTGCTGTCTATAGTTTGACAACTAGGTCAACATTTTGAAAGACCGATCACAAATTACTACATAGAGAGATCTCTTCCATCACTTTCTCACTCCTTGCTTTGCCTCCATGCTTTACGTTTGGCCCTTGAGTATCCCAGCTGCCTTTCAAAGGCACTTTAACTTTTTTGCTTTCTCATTCGTCCACTTCAGTGCTGCAAGTACTGTCTGAAAAATGCATTGAAATATCTCAACTCTCGCATTGTGGGGCTACACCACAAAAAAGGAATGTATTGATTACACTTCATATTCGGTGCTGACTCTCAGAGTGGAGGTGGTAGCTTCTGGAGCTGCCATTAGTGAGGAGTGAGTTTGATGGCTTTGAGCATCTGCAAGGCTGTATTTTTCCTGCAGATGCATAGTAACTCCTGGCTAAAAGAAAGTATGTCTGCAACATTTTTTTAAGGTCATTAGGAGTAAGGAACAGATGTTGAGGTTTTTCAGAATGCTGCTTTGAAGTGCCATTTAGGAGTCAACTGACAGGACTGACCCTATAGGCAGTGATTTTGGGGACTGGAACACAGAAGAACCATTGCCCACAGTTACCCATCTGGTATCCATCTGGTACCAGCAAACAACAGACAGTACCAAATCGCAGAGAAACTGTACCAACTGCTAAATTGGTATCAGCAAGCAAAGAAGGTCGCCACCCAACAGCAGTTGCAAGCAGGAGAAACAATGTCTGTAACATTTACAGGCTGGTATCTGAAGATCCGGAGGAACCTGATGCCATAGCATATGGAAAGCAATTCCCCTCTCTAAGCCTGCTTATGCTGATGTTGTTTGCTCAGTATTAATCCAGGTTTGGGATTTTTTTTTTTAACCATATTGAATTTGCGGCGTGGAGAGCTTTTGTCATAATGCCATTGAAAGAGAGCCTCTCTTTAGTGGCATCTATGCTTAACAGGATTAAGGTGGATTTAATAGCCTGTGCTACAGGCTAACCATTCAAATTCTAAGAATACTGTTCCAGAGTGGTGTCAAGTCACAATAGAAGGAGTTGGGGTTAACTTCTAACTCCGTGACAATTTACTCTGCTCTTTTTCTTTGATGTGAGCTATTCTTGGGGAGAGGTGTGGCAGGGGGTTGTTTCCCAATTTTATAGCCATCTTCGTCTTCTTCCCTGTGTTCATTTTTCCCCTGTCTTCTGTCTTGTCTTCTCTTGCAGCAGTGTGCTGGTTTGTACAGTGGCTAAGTGTTTAGAATGTAATAATACAACAGTGAGAGGTTTACTGCCTCTAGGCGCTACCCCTTCCACTCTTGAGGACCTCCAGCAAGGCATGATTTTATAGACAATGAAAGGCTCTCTCTCCCCTGTGAAGCTGCCTGCCTGCAGGAAGCTTTTCACTGTCTTTTTCCACTACTTGCTCTGCAATTTAGTTCTGTGCACTGCTATTTCCCCCTTCCCCTCCCTCTTTCCTTCCCAGACACACATGCACATACCCCCATGTATGCATTCAGCACCAACACCAGCTGTAGGTAGATGCAGCAAAATGGCATTATCTTGATGTATATGTTAAAAACCTCAAAAATACCCCAAACGTTTTCATTTGCCATCCTCAGCATAAGTGGAAATATTGATCTGCCCCCTGTTTGCTTTCCAGATTCTGACACTGTCATTTCATTTTCCCTAAAAAGAATACAAGCTCATATCTGTGCTGCACAGAGTGGCCATTACACCCTGGCACTGGTGCCAAGAACTCTGCTGACTTAGCTAGAGAAAGATGCTGAAAGCCCCTGACTTGGAGAGAAAATTCAATTCAATTTGCTTCATACAGTGTCTCTCATGAAGTATTTCAAAATGCCTTATATCAGGAGATAACATAATGAGAAAATGCTTTAGAGAACTGGGATTCAGATAGCAAGACAAAATGATACACAACAATGAACTGGAGTAAAAGAAAAGACGACTGTCATTTAAAAGCAGTAATCATCTGGATAAGTAGTCTTGTAAACTAATTACAGTGAGAAGAGAAGCAAAGAATGCAAGACTGGGAGGAACAAGAAGCAGCTTAGTTTCAAACAGAGGCTAAGGCAGAGTTTCCTTTGAGGCGGGGGAGAAGGAGCGGTGCATGGTATTGTAGAACAACTACGAGAGAGCCACTTAATACGTACATGTGAAAACGTTTTTTAATGTACGCTCTATATTGCATCACAAATGTATCTCAGTGAAAAGTTAAATTATTCTGTCTGGTAGCTGGGAAGAAATTAATTGCATTGGCCTGGTTCAGTGGAAGAGCAATTGAAATGCCCCCTTGTAGTTGGAAGAATCAATGCCGGTGCGTGCTGAGTTTTTTTGTTGTTTTGCTGCTTTTAAGTTTTGCGCTGAGCTCAAGGGCCTCTGTTTGCCTCTGTACTCTGAGAATAGGTTTGCAAGTGAGGGTGTCGCAAATCTGGTGCTCATTAAAGACAATTAAGAGGTAAAATTAACCAAAACATATTAGACGACTAATGGAAAAAGAAGCCACCCACAGAGAAGGACACAGGCCAGGAAATGATCTCATTTTGCATGGTCAGAGGAAACCATAGTCCTCCTGCACCAGGGATCAGGGATCACGGAGTTAAGGTTCAGAAAGCAGAATATTATCTTTGTGGGGCTGTGCAGTTTTGGCTTCACCTCCATCTCTGCTATTTTCTCTCTGCTTTCTGTTGTGAGATACAGCAAATGCTGAGAGCTTGTTTTCTACTGAGCTAAGGCAATTGCCATGTTTTTAAACTGTTATGGGAACAGCCTGTTTCCCTTTTAAAGTTCCCATCTGTGTTTGTATTTCCCTCAGTCTATTGCCTTTATAGAGAATTTTCCTCTCTCTAAATCTAAACCATTAGTTTCACCTCCTTGAACAAGAGGTAGGACATTAGTGAGAACTAAATCCTGAGATAATCAGCCTTGCTTAATTCCAGCATGGAGCACTGCTGTCATCAGTGCTTCTGGTGCTTATTGCATAGGAAGAAGGGACAATGACTGTAAATATGTACATCTGTGTATATATATATGTGTGTGTGTGTGTATAGAGATAGAAGGGGAACATTTAATTGCCTAGCGATCTTGACTGACCAAGTATTGTTCAGCCCTCATACAACTGATTTTCTAAGTGAAATTTTTCAAAACTACTCACCAGCACAGCCAAGATCATCAGTAACTCTGCAGTGTGCGTCTGTGTTTCTTATGGGGAAGATGAAGGATGGTTTGATTACTGTCTCTTTTTTTCTTTTAGACAAGGATGTTTTTCTCACCCAAGGGAAATGCATTCTAGCAGCATGAACATAACTATTAATCAACACTTAAGCAATAATCAGTGAATGAAAAATGATGACCAGAAACTGAAAATGTACTTGCATAACTATTTTGGCACTTTTCCTTTGAGATCATGCCCTTGCATTTTAACATGAACAATTCTTATAAAATTAGTGCTGATATATTCCAAAAGGCAGCGATTTAAAAAGCCAGCACTTATTTTTCAAGTTAGAAAAAAAAAATACCAGCAGTGAATGATACATTAAGATCTGCATAAGTAACATTACAAAGCTACTCAATAATGTCTGAGATAGATCCTCAATTGATGTGAACCAGTAATACCTTATGGGGTTACTTCGGAGATGTACATGCCAAATTCATCCTCACTAGAATGCTGTGTTCAAGTGTGTAAAGACATGTAGAGGATACAGAGATGTTGACGTTTTCCCTGTGTATTTTCACGCAAAAAGGAGAGAGAGCCATTGAGAGATGCAGGTGTATGTCAGCTTTGGGAATTCCTCCAAGAAGAATCAAATGCTATTGAAATTGAAACAAACCACTCTCATCAGTATTTAACATGCTTTCCTGAATCAGGGCCAAGGTATGTGGTAGCACCCAGCAGAAACCAAGGCTGTGAGACCCTACTAGGACTGCAGCAATACCTTCCTTCAGCTCTTGAAGTTGCTTTTTGACAGTTAGCCACAGTTCTAATAGCATCAAGTGTTTTATGGGGTAATCTTAATACCAAACCATTCTACCAAATGCTTAGAAGTGAGTGTGCATGTGCATGTGCTCAAGGGAAAGAAGGCTCAACATTTCCTATGACTGAGCCCAGAAAACAGAACTTCAAAAGTCTGTGAGATCATGACTTGGGCAGTGAAGTGGCACCCACAGCAATTTGTTGGTTCACCTTCCAAAATACCCTGTATTTTCTCTTGACAAAATAATAATAAATTTAAATTAGTTGCCAGACTACCCAAAACAAGCTTTCAAAGCATCAGACCATGATTTGGGGAGCTCTTACAACTATACTCGCAAGACATCTGTAAAATGGAAGGGGAGCAGAACTACAAGGTTTCTCAGGACCTGCAGCGCTAGGAATGCATTGCTTCCTTCCCTAGTTTTGAAAACTATTCTATGTGGAAATTAAGTATGTAACAGGGAAGCTGAAAGTGTTCTCTGTCCAGTGGAGGTGGTTTTGAGGGTTCCTATGGAACATTTCTTGGATTGCCATTGCAGCCACCTAATGAAGAAAAGCACCACTAAGAGTATCGAAAAGAAGCATTAAAGGTGCTGTCTTATATCTAAACAATAGTAAAGCAGTACTGATGGGCTCATATAACATTAGACTCCTCTTTGAGGACTGCTTCTGTCATTAAAATCAATGCAACTTAATTAAAGCAAATTATAGATAGATACATCTATAAATAAGATATTAAAGTGTGCTGCTGAATATGATAATTGCTGCATATTTAGCAATCAGCGTGTGTGTTCTGCTTTTGCCAGGAGGGATTTCTTTCAGTGGAATCAATGGAGCTTTATTAAAAACCATCCAAATTAGAGGGAGAAATGATGAGTGTTATAATAACGCAAAATCACTGTTTCAACTTTCATTGCAAAACCAGGAAAGCAAAATACATCCCTCTTTGTGTATGTAAGGAAAACATCAGGAAAATTCTTTTGAATTGTGAACACTGCTAGAATTTTTAATTTTTACCTTTTGATGCAAAACATAAAAAAGCTGGATGGAGGAAAACATGTTTTCTCTGGAAATGCTGGAGGTCTTGATGGGTGGGATAATTAGGATATCATAGCAGCAAGCAATTAAGAAGACACTTTCTATCAACTTCATCCATTTCACATGGAACATACAGTTCACTGCCTTACATAACCCACCTCTGTTTTAATAGCTAAAGAAAGTCTTAGTGAGTCAAATCATCCTCTTAAATTCCACTGGCAATCACTAGATCCAGGCAGACTGTTAAAATGCAAGAAATAAAATGGATGTATTTTGATACTACACCTGTGTGTGAAACATTGAGACCAGGGTGGGGAACAAACCCACTTTTACCTCTCAGTTTTTTTCTTCAGTTTTCACTTAATTGAAAACAAAAACCAACTGTGTCTCAGCAGAGGGGAGACCTGAAGGTTAAAGGGCAAATTCCATTATACCATGGCTCTTTTTGGCATGCTGAATCTCAACCCATGTGATTAGAAACGCTCACTGACAAAAGAAGAGCTTTGAGAACAGAGGTCAAACCAGCATCTGAATCAAGTCCTTTAACAGATGATCACAAGACTATTGAAAAATGTGCTAAGCAATGCAGCAGTACTATGTGCCATGTTTATACACAGGTTTGCAGGCAAAAGGCACTACTGGGTGGGATTTTCAAAGCACTTGGGTGATGGCAGAGCACATACCTCACTCTGCAGGCTTCCTGGGCTGGATCATGTCTTTCAGTGCTTGTCAGTCATATAAAACAGAGCAGTAGTGTCATGCCATTTTTTATGGAGAGAAAACCAGAATGCACCAACTCCAGTGATGTTTCTGAACATACACAGTGAATCAGTAAAAAAAAAAAACTTAGGAAGTCTCAGCTTCCTTATCTTCATAAGCTCTTCCTGATCTCCTGTAATTTTAGGTAAGTCAGGCATGACTTAAGTGGAGTCAGCAGTACTTTTCCTTGGGTTCACAAAAGTATGGCTAAAATCAGCTCAAGCTGTATGAAGTTATAGTATTGCTACTTATGTAGTAGGCAACACAGACTGTTTCATTGTCTTTCAGATCTTAATGATGATTGAAATGTTTGGAGGAGGCTTACCGTTCGGAACTGGGAAAAGTAAGGGGTTAAAAAGAAAAAAAAAATGAAAAGGGCAAAGGAGATGTTTAGCATAAAAATGGAAAATGAACAAACCTTAACACCCCCTATGTATTCCTTTTTAAGACCGAAATTCCTGATGCAGAGCTACAGTTTTCCTATAGCTAGTTAAGAAGCTTTAAACAAACTTTTTAACAAACCGATCTCTGCAAAGATGGTCAAAGTTTTCCAATAGAGCCCTGAGTAATAACTGCTGCATATGACAGAGGGATCAGTAACTGCAGCCTTCTGAGACAACCACCCTGAAAATGCCTCTGCTTTATTCTTTTCTTCCTTGTGAGCAATACACACGGTCTTGGGTCTTCAGCCTGCTGACCTAATTTGGGATGAACGTAGAGCAGGGAGATTGGGTAGCTCAGGTGGGAATGTGTGAGAGGAAGTAGAGCCCCAGGTGAAACCAGAGTCGTGCTGAATGCCATCTCCACTGCCAGGGGCAAGGAGCTGCTACTGGTATTCCTTTGCGGAGCGCTAGCTCCGTCTCGAGCTGTGGGTGGGTGCACAAAGAGTTGATTCTGGCTTTGTAAAGCTTCATGAATTTTAAACGAGGTCACTGTAGTTGTTCATGCCACAGTGGCTGTCCAGCCCCAGATGCCTCGCTCCATGTGGAAGAGGTAAGGGAGACTATTCTCTTAGCTGCTCTCTTAGTCTAGAATAAATTCTCCAGGAGGAAGCCAGTGGAAGGCAGGTGAGGAGAAACAAGATGCAGCATGTCCTGGGAAAAAAAAAAGATGCAACCTCATGCACTTTTATGTGCATGTTTCAAGGTACTCTCAATCTTTAGGGTATGAAGTAAATCTTTTTCTGCTTGTAAAGAATTGTTCATCTACAACCCCAGCATCTTTCTGTAGGCAAGTCCTAGGCTTATTTCAAGATACCTGCCTGCAGGTGTATTCTACTCACACCATACAATTTATGTGCAAATACTTGAATTACCAAACACATTTGTTCTCTGGTTTGATCTAAATGTGCATGTTCACTTTTTTTTCTTTTTCCCTGTGAAATTTTCCTTGGGAGAATTAGCAGGTTTGAGATGCTTGCTGTTAGCTTATCATTTCCTTGTATTAGAAGACTCCTCTGAAGTACCTTGCAGTTAGTGTATTTGACATAGATTGCACTGACACCTGCACAACTTTTGTCTTGTTTTCTCTTTTTCTTTATAGTTACTTTTTCTTTCTGTCTGTTTGGGATCTGAATGTGAAATTAAGAATCTACAGTTTTCTGTCTTGAAACAGGCGTGGATTCCATTTGTCCTGGAGATGAGGGGAGCCCTCAGCCTGCTCTCCTTCTCTTCCTTCATATTAGTCCCCTGATGATGCCTGAGGATTCAGAAGGCAACGCACAGTGCCTGCACTGCTCTCCTATCTGCATTCCCCCAGCTGCTGGGGACTGGCAGGGTTGTAATTGAAGACGCAGAGGTGTCACACTTTTTTTTTCTGAAGTGATGTATTTCTATGACAGAAATCTTGTTTACCAATGGAAAGTATTGGAGAGAGAGAGAGATTTTAATAATATTAAAAAAAAAAAAAAAGCTAACTAGATGGAAAAAAGCCTTTCTGCCCCACAGAAAAGCTTGACTGGAAAGGCATTACAATATATGGGTGTAATATCTTGTCCGTTTGTCTCGTATCTTGTCTCCACGTGTGGCCACTGCGATGTGCTTCAGAGGAGGCAGCAGCACAGTTGCCCAGCGGGCAGTCAGGAGAGCAGCCTGCTGATGCCAAAGTTTCTACCAGCTTGCTTTCAGAGAAGGGAAGACTTCTCTTTGAGGCTGTAGCTGACTTGAACCTGTCAGAGCCTTTACAGCCGTCTGTTAACCTGGTGCTCCTTCTTTGGATTAATATAAGTGTCCCAGTTATTCAAGGGCTTGGCCATGATACTTTGCAACAGTAAGTTTGATGAATTGTTTGTTGTTGTTTTTTAGTAAAGATGGCATTTCCTTTCCTCAATTTAGGCATGCTGTTCTTTTAATTGCACTGATGGGATGATGGCTGTTTCTGTGTTTATCTCTCCCCCGTTATTTTTGCATATTCATGTTTTGCTTGCTAGTTATTTGAGGCCGCTCTACGCTAAGATGATTTCTTCTTAATGATGGCTCTTTTTTTAAGTTGATGTAGTTAATTTAAACCCTGAAAAAATACAGATGCATGTTTCCAATCATTCTTAGTGTTGTGCATTACCATACATCTGTGAAACGCGCCTTTAATCTGCCGTTGTGCTCTCTCTGTGCTGACTGGAGAGTTGATCTCAAGCTCTCCAGGCCGCCTCTGGCAGGGACTCAGCCAAACATCGCATCTTCTGTCAGCTCCTGCGCCTCGCCGTGCACTGCACGGTCAACATCCCTTTGCCTTGGGTGGAACTGGCAGTTTTTAATCCTTTTTGTTAGGGTTCTTGTTTACTTGCCTAAATATCTGACAATTATTAAATATGCTGTTAAAATCTACATACCTGTCCTGGGGCCAGCTGTGTGCCCCCTGCTTGGGGGAAGGAGGGCAAGTTGGAATATTCTGCTAATTAGTATCTGTAATGCCAATTCTTAGCTCGGTTTGTTGTGAAGACAGCAAGGAGCCATTGCTTTGACTCGTTCTGAAGCGCAAATAATTGTGTCCATAATTGTTCCGTTTTCACAACTTCCCTCTTCGTCGGGGTAGTATTTTATTTCAGGCACCATTTTGCTTTGGCTGAGGGATGCTACGTTTTTACTGCTGTGTGGACAGATGGGGAAAGGAAAGGAGAAGAAATGGCTGAGTCTTTAATTAGCAATAGAGAGCCAGAGCTTGCTTTTCCAGTGCATTGGGGGGTTTATACAGGATGGGGAGACTGAGCAGCTCGATGAAACCAAATTAGCAAAATGGTATCCGCCGCCAGGGAGTTTCTATGGCAACTGGCTCTCGAGTCGTATATACAAACAGAACTGGCAGGGGGGACCTTCTTCTATTTGGTCTGTAGGAAACCATCAGAAAAGGGGTATTTTCAGGCTGTAAAAAGGCCTTGTGATATAAATATTTCTTACTTTCTGGTGACTGGTATAAGTTTTGGGATCACTACTGAGCATTGGCATAATTCTAAATCTGTTCCTGTTACTGCACATTGACTGGCTCCTGCTACTCATGGTAGGCGTGAAAGTAATCACTGTGAAGCTTGCATGGCATCCCGAGTGCACAGTCAGTTACCTGGCACATCATTTAGCTCATAAACATCTTGCCTCTGAACATAATTAATAGCCTATCTACTGCCATGCAGGTAGACTGTATTCTACATGGCTTTTATGCTGAGCAAACTAAATTACACGTTCAGTTTTTTTTTCTTTCTTCATTCTTCTTCATAAATAGCAGAAATTGGGAGGTTCCTCCCTCACCACTGTACCTGATGAATTAAGGGAAATTACCAACCTGATCAAATTAGCAGTGTGAGAACAGCCAAAGCAGCTCTGACTCCCAGCCTGAGTGCATCTATCTGTGCAAATTCTCTCTACGTGTCACTTTTACTGGTAGAAAAAATGAATGAATGATCAATTTAGACTGCTGCCCTCCTTTTGAAATGTAGGGCAATTACTGTTACTTTTCACTTGTCCGAAGTCAGGCACTGCTAACGTAGGGGTCATTTCCAATCAGAGGTGGTTATTTCTTGTGGCCATCAGTTCCACGAGGATTCCATTCTGTTTTGCCTCAGATAAAGTGGAATTAGCAAGAGGTCTGTGATAAATAATTTTTTCACTTAGGAGTGTCTTGGATGTTCAGTGAGTGGTAAGGTACATAATGGTATTTGTCTAGCATAATTCCTGTGCTTTGCTAGGAATTATGCCTCTATTTGCATTGCACTTGTCTTATGTAATGGGTCCATAGTAAAGAGATTGTACATGAAAATGCTGTGTAGAAGTAGATAAGACCTACTACACCTGAGTGCACAACCTGTCCCGTTGTAGAAGCTTTTAAATCTCCTCAGTAAAAATGACGTATTATACATAAATTACAAGGCTAACAGAAATGTACTCTAACCTGTGGAACATGCAAAATGTTAATTTTTGTTTGTTTCTCTATAATCAGGCATTTGCAGAAAGCTTCATGTGATTTATTCTTTTCTTTTTAATGAATTGTTAAAAATGTTTGAAAAGGCATTATATCTTCCTTTCTGCCATTAATCTGTAAAAGAGGAAGGGGATTTTAAATGGCCTCTTAGTATATTGCTTTATAAAACTGCTGATTCTAGCAGCACCGGAATAGGAATACATACTAATGTAGGAAACACTGAATGCAGTCAGAGCCTCCTGCATTTGTGGAGGAAAAGACTAATAGCTCCATTTTAACAAGGCTGTTAACACTTTGGGCCGTCAGCAGGCATTGAGTGAGTGAAACTGGGAGAGCTCCTGTGTGCTAAAAGCATTGAAGTTCACCATTTTGTACCCCAGTTGGAGCCTTCCTGATAGAATAGTGCTCTCCAGCCAACTCCAGTTGCCATCTTGAAAACAAACCAAGTAGTGAGCTGGCATTTTGACTGAGTACACTAATGCTTCACTTTTGAAATGGCACCAGAGCATGACAAATGCACTTAACTCCCAGTTGGATACTTAGCTTTGCAGTGGTGTTAGGAGAAGTTTCTGGATTTGTGTTAAAGATGAAAGCAATGCCTGTTTATATCACGTTTTATACTTGAGCAAAACACACAAGCGAAGGAAAAACAGCAAACTTGGTACTAAAATGCTAGCTTTGACTCAAGGAGTTATGCTGCAGGAATCAGAAGTATGCTTACTTAATTAGATTAGCTCCTCTGGTTACTGAATTCTAGGAGGAAGGCCAGCCAGGAAAGGTGAGACAGTATCCCAGCTAGCATGCAGACAAGGAGAAGTCTCTGAAGATTGTACCTGTTCTAAACAGCTCCTTGATACAAAAGCCTTTCTTGTTAGCAGTGATAAGATTATGTATAGGATTAGGAGCTTCTTTGAGCTCCTGCCTTTCTTTTGTTGATTTTGGCATGTTGCAGCATCATGTGTTCTCTGCTTATCGTTTTGAGATGCATTGTTAGTAGCTGGGGTGCATAATTGATCTTCATCTCTAATTACTCTTCTCTCCACAGGTTCCTGGAAAAGGTCCAGACGGGAGCTCATACAATATCCACTTTGAAGGGATGGAAAGGCAGTATGCATCTTTACCCAGGTACGGTGCCGAGCCTCGTATACTCACATCCTCCTTCCAATGAGTAGGGAAATCAGCCTGGCTCCAGCAGGAGACGTTATTTTGCAATTTTGTCATGTCATCTTTTGCTGCTGATTTAATGCTATCTTTATAACTGTCGTAATAATTTTGGACTTTTGGTTTTATAGAAAAAAGTCTCTCTCACTGAACACATTAGCAAGAGCCATGATCCACAGGTAGAGAACATGGACATTGGGGAAGCTGTCTCTGTGAGAGTTACAACTGGTCATATCAAGGCCTAGCTGACCAAGTTTATAGTGACATAATCCTAGCACGCAATAACAGAGTACTGCTGTGGAAAGTCTCCAGTACAGCAGCTACAGCTCCTTAAGTCCTGTGTTGCTGCAAAGACCATCTAAGTAGCAGTCCCATTCCAGTAGAGCATCTCTGTGTTTTAACTGAACGCTGTGGAAATAAGAGCAAATTCTCTAAAGGCTTTTTTATTTATTTATTTTTAGGCCTTATCAAGTCAATAAAGAGTAATTCTAGTCTGAAAACCAGTGGGGCATAACAAAAAGGAAGCATTTCACAGATTTCAGTCCTATTTCTATGGGAGTTCTAATAGCATGGTGTAAGTTTTAGCAACCTAGAAAGAAGAATGAGAGAACGCTAGAAGAGAGAGTGGAAAGAAAGGAAAAATAGAAAATATTCCCCCCTGTGGAATGAGAGGGCCAGGAAAGACCTTAAAGAGGTTGCTCAGTCCACTTCTTGGACCTCCAAGCAAGGTAATTTGTAAAAACAAAGCAAAACGAGCTATTTATAAGCAAGAAGAGATTCTTAGTTGTAATGTAGTGCTGGCATTTAGGAAATCAGTGAATAGTTTCTTTTTGCTTCTTTTTTCCACTGACCTATGTACATTCGTAGGTATTACTGCAAAGATTGATAAATATGTAATGCTGTGTTCGATTCCACATGAAAATATAAAGAATATCTTACTTTGGAAACCAATACAAATTGTTGGATGTTTTTAATGCTTCTAAACCAAAGAATGTGTCTGTAGTCTAGTTACTGTCTTCAAATGATATTCGTTACCCTTTGTTTTGGAACTTTCTTCTGTGCAGTAACTTGCTTTTCTAACTGAACCCAGCTTTCCAGCAGGGTTTCCTGTATGTATTTCCTGACTGGCTGTGGATATTCTTACCATACTGGTTAAATAGACATCATCTTTCAGAGTCCTTCAACACCCGTGTTTCCTGTCATGTTTTAGCAGTGATTTTTGAAGGTTCTACGTAGTTTAATTATACACAATTTTTTAATCTATTTTAGAATTCAATTTTGTTGAATATTTCCTTGTGAATTACAAGAATAAATTAGCAAGTGGTGCCCAGTGTAACTCTCTACAGCAATTTTCACATTCCTGTATCACATCTCCTTTTATTCATCTTCCATTCAAGCTAATCAGCCTTATTTTTCCAATCTTTTTAAAATGGAAATTTCCCAGTGAAGTAACCTCCATCACCCTGAGTTATTTTTGTATCACTAGTATGCCTTTTGAGCGAGGATGACCAGAACTGAGCACAATACTGCAGATGCAGACACGCCTTTGCATTATGCAGCAGCAAAGTATTCCATATATTCCTTTTGTCCTGTTCCTTTTTAAACCTGTTGGACCCTCAGCGTATTCCCTGGGTGTATTGCTTGCTGGGGCACCCTGCATTTTTCAAAGTATGTCTGTGTTAATCACAGTGAATCTCACAGTGTTCTTCCCAAAACTTCCATTTAACTTGCTGGAAACATGACTCTCCCAGCTCTTCTGACAGGTTTGAGCATTTAGCTGGCTAGGACTCACCATTTAGGAAGTGATCCAAACATGCAATAAGCTTTTGGAGATCGGTGTGAAAAGAATGTCATTTTTCTCAGAGCCTAAGAAGATAATGCTGCAGTGAGATGGTGTGTACTTCAGGTGGATTGTGCGCAACGCCTGACCTGAAGGCTCACCCCGTCACACGTAGGCCATGTCGCTGCCCTGTCCCTAGAGCATTTCCACCCAGGCAGGAGCAGAGCTTTGGGATAGCACAGCCCTGGATGTGCCTGCAGTCGAGCAATCAGCCGCTGTGTTTTATACTCACATTTTGTAAGTTTTGCAGTTTCACGTTACTGCAGTAATTAAGCCCTGGCAGTCACAAATGACTAGATCACTACAGTGAAGTCTACATCCAGAAGAAGGGGATGCAGTCTCATTGCCAGCCACTAATGGAAATGAGTGATGTCTTTTGTTCTCATGGCTGACTGCCCAGGCGTATAGAGGAATCCAGGTAAAAGCCACCTATTTGCCAACCAATTCTCTGTGGAGGATCTTGAACACTATGGTAACAGGCAGAGGAGAGAGAGAGAGCGATAGGTGGTTCTACAGAGGTAGTATTTCCTCAAAGACCACCTTTCTTCTCCCCAGCTTTCTCATAGTCATGGTTTTCTGTCCTTCTTCTCTTGTCCTGTCCTCACCTTGGTCAAACCACTGAGCTGTATTTGGTATGGAGGTAGCATATAAGTGTCTTACGAATTTAGCCACTTAAGTCCAGTTTAATAAGAGAGAGCTAAGGAGGATCAGCTGAGAGTTGTAGCTGCTGGGAAGCAGTTTCTCTTTGCAATATAGCGTTGAGTCTAGGAGGCTCTGACCTTTGCCTGCCACTCTGGCATGGCACAATGCAAGGGAGTAGAGGAAAGTGCTAAGGCTGCAGCTGGTTTTCCTCGAGGAGGAGGAGGAGGGAACCTGTGCCACGTCAAGAGCAAGTGGGACCTGCACAGGGAAACACTTCTGCTTACCTGAAGCCAGCAGGAGCCATGCCAGCATGTGTGTGGACATGGACAAATCAAGGAAGAGAGCTTTGATTTTCCTCCCTGCTGGGCAAGAAGGAGAAAGGCTCACCTGCCAAATAGCTTTATGAACGTGTGGTACCCAAAGGCACCACCCTGTTCAGTGCAAAGGCACACATCCTGCACGAAGGGGAAGACTGTCAGCAGCATCTGTGCTTGTCTGCTGCTGGGTTTGTAAAATCTCAGCATTTAAACAGCGTTGCTGCTTTGCCCTTTTGTTTTGTATTTTTCTGGCTTTCTCTGAAGCTGCTAATTTAAGCCTAGATATCATGGGTCAAATTCAGGTGCTGTGAGTCTGTATTAACTGCATTTGTGGAATTCAGCTGTGTCGAGTGTGTTTGCCTTTTCTGGATGCTTGCAGCAAATCCAGTGTCCCAGTCTCACTGAGCTCAGTGACACCCTTTTTGCCTTTGAGTGTAAGGTCTGTTCCTCTGTAAGGTTACGTTTTTAATTAAAAGCTGAAAACAGGAGGCGGCAGCCTTTGGGGGAAGGCTTTGTATGTGATGGGTTTAATGAGTGGCCAGATGAGTTACCTAGTTAAGTTTCTAGCTAAAATAATGCCAGTCTGTAGACTTTGTTTGGAAATGTCTACAGAGGCAAACATTTGAATTGGATGATAAGTGACTGTGGCAGGAGAGTGGCAGGTCTTCATCTCAGGCTGCATTGTGCTGTTCTGTCTGCAGAAAAGAAGCAAAACGGGAAAGACAGAAAGGAAGGCTTTGCAAGAGAGAGACAGTTCTGTGCACTCGGAGCTTATGTGTTGCCCTGCAGCTAAGGCTAAGTAGTGCTGAATAGTTTTATTAAGCAATGTTAAATCTTCCCGCTGAGGGGGAGAATGGCTTGAATCTTATACCTCTTAGCCTCCTTTTTTGGCAAGAGGAGTGTGGGAGCTAGAAAAACATAAGTATTTTTGAACCCTTTTTAACAACTGTTTTCTTGGTGTAATCCAGAATATTTTCCTGATGGAACAGATAGAAAGCAGAAGCTGCTCTGTTTGTTGATAGCTGTATTTTTCATAGCTTGCTTTTACGTATTATATATAGCTTTCATATTATATATAGCTATATTCATAGCTTGCTTTTGTGGAAGTCTGTCTTAATCTAAATCACAGACTTGCCAATAGCAACCTTGCTCAGAGGAATCTCATGCCCTCAGACATAGTCTTTGCTGCATTAACGGAAAAGCTGGCTGTGACCAGAAGCAGAGACACTGAGATGGGATACTGATGGCATGATGAGTGCAGATCAGAAAGCTCAGCCATCTTCCTGGTAAGAAGTGCTAATTGCAAAAGAAAGCTAACACTCCAGACTTTCTCTGGAATCCTCAAGTTACTGAAAAATATGTGTTTTGTCAAGAAAACGGGTGCAACTGCACTAAGAACATCACAAAATAATTACCAGGATGGAAAAATGAGTTCAGGCTGCATAGGTGAGTTCAGCTGCATTTCTGTGGCTGGCAGGAGACCACTGAGCAAACTAGCAATTGGCTCATGGGAATATCTGTCTTAAATGTAGCATGCACCTTAAAACTGGGGAACTTGCAAGTCTGTTAAGGAAATGGCATTGCAATACAGTGGCAGCACGTAGTCTTGTCATACTGGAAGTTTCTCTTCACATTTACCATGCAGATTGCACTTTTTAAGGCAGTAGCTAAAATAAGCCACCCACCATTGTTAAGTTTGAAGCCAGAAAGGACACCTTGGATCACCTTGTCTGAGCCTTCTCAGATCCTCTACATTTCTACATCAGGCTAAATTTCAATTTTGATCTACAACGTTACTTTAATAAATGTACTTACAAAAACATTGAACCTAGAATTAAAATGTCACAGAGTGGAGAATTCATTACACTCTTCAGAGGATATTTTTACTATTTTTTATTTTTACTGTTTAAAAATATTCTGCCTTTTTTTAAGTCTGAAATTGTCCAATTTCATTTTCTGAGAAAATTATAAGTTTCAGCTAGATTTTAAGAGCCAAGTGGTCTGTAAAATCTCTCCCCTTCAGTAGTCCTATGCAGTGATCATTTATTTTATCTTTTAACCTTCCTTTCAATAAATTAAATAGATTGAGCACTTAAGTCTTTCACTATAGACCATGAAAACAACATTGACTCAGGGGGCAGGAATCCCCATGCAGTCAAATTATGAGATAACCTCTAGAGTTGAGTTGAAAACATTTCCAACTGTTTGGATCAAAAGAATTGTTTCTGTAACACCTGCGTCATGAAGAGATAAGGATCCTCAAAGAGAAGGAATGGATTACATAGTGAGTTCCATTAGCTCTTTCTTGCAGTTGGGTGTTCTTGCCTTTACTAACCAAGTTAATTTCAAAATGCACAATTTCTGCAATTTAATTGAATCCCCAAAAACGTCATCATAAAGTGACTTGACACAAATCACCAGGAAAAGTTAATTATCTGTTAAATAAGTCATCATTTGCCATTGTCTAGCAGAATCTGAAAATAATATACTGACAATACTTAAATATGTATACAGTGTATTTGCCTGGTTAACAAAATGAAATCATAATTTTAGTGCAGACTATAATTAGCTTCAAATCAACTTGTCAGAGCATTCTCAACCTATGGGAATCAACAAACCAAGGAACACAGATGAAAAAGCAAGGCTTCAAATCAATAATGTAAATCAAAATTCCTTGTTTCTTGGTTTAAATTGCAATTAATTTTCTGCTTTCAATCATTTTCATTTAACTTAGTCAGCCCATTTTGCCAAAACTCTTTCCCTCTTCTCATTTTGAGTACTTGATTTACTTTCATCCTTGACATCCAGAAGTATGTTGCACAATATTCACCCAGCAGCGCAGTTGTGGTTGCAGCCACCAGCTGACCTATGTGGTGGTGTGGTTGTTTTTTTTTGTTGACCCATCTGCACTGACAAGGGCCATGCAGTGGCACAGAGGTCCTCAGTAACAGTAACAACATTGCTCTGTCCTGCCATGTTATCTTCCAGGCGCCTTCCTTGTGCTCAGCAACCTCTTAATACCTGTCTACCTCTCAGTTTCCATTGTTCCACTCCTCAGTTGACTTCATTACATGGCTCTACTCAATTCTCTTTTAATAGTTTTTAGCCCAAAATCATGCATTGTGGCGGGCAGAGAGTGGCAATGCTGAGGCAGGCTGCAGGAATTGCAGGCAATGCCAGTGCTGCCTTGCAGCACTGTTAAAACTGTAGGATCAGTCTCCTGGTTCAAAAGAGCATCTGCAGATGTATCATCATAAACGCGGTTTATTTTTGTTTGTTTGTTTTCTTAAACTGCAATGGCAGCTAAATAACTTATCATCCCAGTCCAGCATCACCAATGTCATGTTCTGTCAGTGAGAGCACATAACTGGATGCACATTAAGCAGATACAGTGCAAACCTTTTAACTTTTTCTGTATAATATAACACAGTATTTTTTAGTAATGCTCTAATTTGCCCTCCAAAGTGGTGGAAAACAAGTGAATATTTTGTAGTTTTGGGTTACAGCTGAAAAAAGTATGTATCTTCCCATTTCTCATGTTGATTAAAGTCAGGAGAAAGGTTTGAGAACCAGTTGTGAGTGGTATTTTTACTTCAGTTTTCAATGTGAATTAGTATTTTTTTTAAATATTCACCTGACAGAGCTTCAAAACTAAGACAACTTGATAATTTGATGTCTTAGCAAAAATTAAATAGGATTAGAACCAAGTAGGGAGCAAAAATGAACGACCCACCTAATTTCATCATCCTAGTCCTATAAAATATAAATAATGTTCAAACAGTATATTCTACAGTACACTTGATTATTAACTTTCTCTTCTGTTTTAGTCATCTAAAGTAATATCAGTAGCTCAGGAATATTTTTTAAATATGATTTTTATCTTGACAGCTGTACTTTCATTGAAAATGCAGCAAAATCTTATCTGTCTGCATCTTCCAATGGAGTGATCTCATTATAAATGAAATACGTGTATGGTTTTAGTTGGTTTTTAAGTCCTGGCAGATGAATTTAGAATCAGTTTTAATGGAAATACTGGTCCTACTCAAGGACCTCCAAGATACGCTGCAATAAACCAGCGAAGATGAAATACAAGCAAAGAAAAAAAGAGATCATTCTTACATGCTAGAGTACAAACTTGGGAACCAAGCTGATGTGCTTATTAAAAGATTATCTTAAATCCAATATCAAACAGTTTAAGATTTACTTAACTTTACTTAACTCTGCAAGGTAATAAAACTGATTGCTGTGGAAACTGCCCAGAGTCTCTGAGATGTCAGGAAAGTCATTGTATTTCAAGAAGGACAGAGACCAGATCCAAAGTGGGACACCTGAATTGTGGTAAACGCACGCTGCAGGGACCTGCAAGTGCTCTGTTGCATCTTGCTCTTGCATCAGTTTCAGTTGCTCTGCTGCATTGTGCCATGGTCCTAATAACACCTCTGCGTCATATGTGATGTCTGAAGGATGTTTTTGTGCACGGTGTCAAAATATATCTGTCCAAAAACATTTAGAGTTTATAATAATCTGTGCATACCTTCTACAGGGAAAGTCTCAGACATTAAAAGCCAGTGCAGATAGGGAGGGGTCTACATTATACTGTAGACATGGTTCAAAAAATGCTCGTGTCTGAGGCAACCTAAATTTCTCTAAGACTAGGAGGAAAGGAAACTGTAAATGAGATCACAAATACAGAAATCCGTAGGTGGAATTAAAAAAGGAGGGGATTTGGTTGTTAAACATGCCTCTAGTCTTCTAATAGAAGGAAATATCAGCTGAAATGAACTGGATGCTTCTATCCAAATTGAGTCTTTATGCTGAAAAAGTATACTTGAGAAAGCCAGAAAGGTCAAGGTTCATGACATCAAATCATGGATTGTGGCTGGCGGGCCACCTCTGTAATTTCCATGGGGATAACTAAAGAAAACTGAGCAAAGAAAATGTCTGCAACAACTGGGACATAGCTTGAAAAGAACACTAAAAGCCAGATGTCCCAGAAGAATACTTTGGAAGTGTAGGAGGAGGCAGAAGGGGATGGGTTTTGTCAATTTTTCTAATAAGTCAGTCAACTCCTCATAGCAAAGAGCCAGTTAATGCAATATGGAATAGTTTAGAAGTCAATTAATATTTTGAAATTAAACAGCCAGCTTGCCTTTTTTTTTTTTTAAGGAGATATTAGCTGGAGTAAATAAAAATACTTTAAATTGTCACATTTACAAAAAACATGGATCTGTTTGGATTTTATTGTACAACCAGGCGTAAGACCTCCCACTAAAAGTAGGAGCACCAAATTCAGCTTAAAGATATGGTAGTGAAAGAAAATATTGCCTGTGAACAAAAGGGCTTGAATTAATATTATCAAGTTTAATGAAGTCGTGGAGACATAACTCAGGAACAGAAAAGAAAGCTGTATTAGCTATGCTTCCAATGAGTAAAAGAACAAACAGCTGTTCAGAACAAAATTTTAATGAAAGAAATAAGTGTCAGTAGAAAATGGTTAGGTTGAGATGAAGGATCTGTGGAAAAAAGATAACTGGATGCAAATTAAAAACAAGGAGATCAAATTAAAAAACAAAAGCATATGTCCCACAGAATGTATCAGCAGAGTGATGTGCTGAGTGAAACCTGGGGAATAAGATGTGTGCTACAAAATGCAAATACATCCTCTGCATTGTCAGGATGAATATTGAAATGGCTCAGGAGACCAACGGACTGGGAAACTCAGCCAGCTGCTTTATAGGTATGGATATGTGGAATAAAAATGTTGCTGCTTGGGTTGGGTTGTAAGTCAGAACTGATCAAAAAGTTTGGACTCTAGGCTGCAAAAGTTTTGTTTTTGTGAGGAAGTTCATTGTAAATTAAGGTAAGGCAATTCCACTGCAGTTTTTGGCAATGCCTTTCTCTTGATAAATAGGTCTGGAGGAGTGGCTGAAAGACAATTTACAGCAAATGTGCTTTCAAAACAGCTAACAGAGGAGAAACATAGGAAGCCAACACCATCAGGTGTAAAAATACACAGAGTTTTTGAGGATGTTGGATCAGGATTTTTTTGAGCAAGCTTCCTGCAGTGCTCCCACAGTGTTGTGCATAGATGTCCTGTACGTTTTGTCACAGCTCAGCGAGGTTCCTGCTAACAAGTGGCAGCTTTGTGATGGCTCCCATCATTCAGAGGCAGGCTGCAGCTAGTTCTCCATAATCCTGCCTGTGTCTCCTAACAGCAAAAAGCGGGAAAGGTTAAAAAGAACAAGGAAGTTGCACTGTCATGGCAAGATCTGAGTTTCTAATAGCAAGCCATTAAAAGTACATCAGTTATAAGTATTCTTGTGTGCACATCGGTGAAGGAGGAAAAGAGATATTGCCGATAAGGTAGGGAAGTGAGTTGTATGTGGACAGTCTTAAAGGCGTACTGTAAGGTAATGATGGGCTATGGACTCTTAAGGACTCGGATTCAGTTCTGGGCTCTTTTACAAGCACGTCGGGAGGGGACACGGTGAGCGCCCAGAGTGCCACCCACTGAGCAACAAGAAGACATGGGGGAAGGAGATCTGAACCACAGAGGAACTCAGGGGCAGTGCTTTAAACAGCCCTGTAGTTGTTTATGAGTGTTATCCGCTGTGAAACCCTGCGTTGTGAGGAGGGAGCTTTTATATAAACTCGTGATTAAAGGAAAGAGCTATCTAATTTGGGATGAAGAGAATCACTGAAGAAGTTAATAGTAAAAACAGTTGCTAGAGCAGCTGTTTCAACACAGCTCATTCAACTGGCAGCCAAACTGCTTCCATCTCATGAGTAGGTGACACATTTAATTTCTCTGCACAGAAGTCTCTTAAATACACATCAAGAGAATATTCTGAATTCCATGTTTTTATCCACTTTCATTATCCATATATTCACCTAAGGTTTTATTTTGCTCTTTAACTCCGGCACTTTAAAAGGTCATGCTTTGGATTTGTTCATCCAGGTAGAGTAACACCTTATTCTGCAAGAAATGTGGTACAAGCTAGTATGAGCCTGATCCAGAACCAGTGCAATCCATGGTTATGTATCGATAGATTTCAGAAATCAGTAGGTTTAGACTGAAATGCAGTCGCTGTTAGAGCAT
Source organism: Cygnus olor (assembly GCF_009769625.2). Lineage (NCBI taxonomy): Eukaryota > Metazoa > Chordata > Aves > Anseriformes > Anatidae > Cygnus > Cygnus olor. Next base: position 13,602,103 of record NC_049174.1, on the reverse strand, counting down.
ATTCCATCATTTCTTTGTTGTCCAGGTCTGTTTGATAGCAATTTGATAAACAGTGGTGTTATCTCTTATACCTAAATGACATCTTTGCTTTTTGCACATGAACTCTGCAGACCAGTGTTAGCAGTCAAAATCTCTCCATATTTTGGAGGTTCTAGGAAAAGGAGTATATCTTTGCATGCTATCTTCTTTTCCACCCTGTTCCATCTTACCACAGATATACGTGAAGTAGGACTTAAAAATGAATGCAATTCAAGGTCACTAGAGACTCACAAACATTCACATCAGTGGCTGTTATGGGCCATTAACTTTGTTAAGAGCCAACATGGAGCTAAAACTCTTGTTGTACCCTGTTAGAGAAAATTAATTCCTGCTTTCTTAGGAATCTTTACTCTCATCTCTGGGCTTGGAAGAGATTGTATTGTTCTAACATTTAATAGTTATGTAAATTAGCTCTAATTTTGTCACTTAGCACCTGTACAAAATTTTCTACTAGAACAATTCTTTAAAATACAGCATAAACAAAGTATAAGATGCTCAGGGATGCTGCTCTTTCAATTATGCTTATTATAGCATAAGCTATTTACCATAGGTAAAGATGCTCTGGCTGTGCCAGAAGAACACCAGCAAAATCTGGTAGGCATGTAGTTGGTGTTAGTACACAGTTAGAGAGGGAGGTGAGGTGAGGAGTCATGTAAACTGGAAGCTGTTCCTCAAGTCACCATCTTCTCTCTGTGCATAGACTGGTTGATATCTCATGTGCTTGCACCAGCTGAAAAAAACAAAGCAGAACATGCAAAGATGTCCACTGTATGACATACATGGGAAGCAGGAGGAAGTGAGTGTTAACTTTAACAGAAAGTGAATTATCTGCCATCTTTGTTCCACTCCAGATGTAATTCAGCAAGAAGATTGAATCTGAGTGTTAGATGGTCTGAGACAGCACCTTGGAAATTGGCAGCCAGTTCCAAGCAAGAGAGGAGAGGGAGGGCAGTAAATGTGTGAACAAAGCCCAGCCCAGGTTATCAAGTAAAACCCCAAGCCAACGGGGGTCCTTGGATATTGAGCGGCTGGAGCTTTTCTTCATTTAAAGTAGAAAAATAGCTTTTGTTTTCCAGATGAAAGGAAGTACTTTGAGAGCAGTCGGTTGTAGATCATGACAAAATCTGGCAAGCAAAACCAATCTCAGAAGGATTTCACAGCTGAAAATCCATGCGAATGGCTTTTTGCTTGGTGTTAGTGTACCGTTGTACATACCCATGTGCCAGGAGGTTTTGGTCCCTCATCTAGCATTTTTATTATGAATTTTGACTCAATCTGAGATGCTGTGCTTTAAAGAAAGTTAATGTTTCTTTTCTGAGAACAGAGATGTTTTCAGTATAATAAGAATGCATTTTTAGGAGACCATTTTTATGGTCATGGCTTTGGTTATGGTTTTTCCTTTTGTTTTCTTGATAGCAATATGCTCTTGAACTGGAATCAACCACCAGTAAAACAGTAGCTGGGACAAAACTAATAGAAGAACGGACACAGAGTCTTTCTTTCAGAGATCCTCATACAGCAAATATGCACATTCAGTGATTAAAGATCTCCAAAATGAGCTAAAAGTTTTCAGGACACTGGTACTCACTCGCAAAGCCCTGTGTGTCCCATTTCTTATACTGCCTGCCTGACTCAACTTCTGGTCATCCTAATTAGTGTTTTGGAGGTCTCCAAAGGCACTGGGTTTTCTCACTGACTTGGGAATTAGGCTGAATTTAGGCTGCCTGAGCATAGCGGTGCTGATTTTGAGCACCTTTCCATGAGGACCACTGCACTGTGGGGCGTGCTGCTGCCCCTCTGGGCAGAGGAAGCTGGGGGCTGCGAGCTGTGCTGCGGTGCTGCCTGCGCCACAGCGTCTGGCACAGAGCACAGAGCCTCACAGCAGAGCGGCTTGCAATGAAAGGGAATTTACCAAAAAAAAAAAAAAAGGCAAATTCAATTAGTCAGTTGAAATTGAGTTGGGGATTACAACTTGGATTTTTAGGCCCAGATCCATCAAAGCACTTAAGCACCTGCTTTACCTTGAATACATTTTGCTTTTCAATAACAAGCATTTGCCTAGCTATCAGAGGCCTCCAGGAAACCTGGACTTAAATGTGCATTGTAAAACATAGGGGAAGGATGGGAGACAGTCAGTGGTACTTACATAAATTTCACTTTTTCACTCCCTGAGCTTTCTGTGGTTTAAATAATGCCTCCCTAATGTTGCCTCAATGTACTGGTTTTTGTTAAATATACTGTAAATAATATCAAAATATCATTATATTTAACGAATAATCTGACTTTTTCTCTGAAGAAACTTGTTACTGATCTTAACATGGGATTTCTTTAGTATTACTGAGTGGAATAGAACCTTAATGTCATTTTAGTTTGATTTCTTTGTGTGAAGGGCTGACAGCTCTCCCTTCTCTCTTGTCACCAAACATCAGAAGAAAGCTCTGTTTTTGAGAGATTACTGCACTGGTCCTTGGTCTTGCAGAGATTTCGTCAGAAACATTTTGTTTTTAATGGACAATGGAAAGTGTTCAGCTGTCCATTATTACACTTCTTTGTACACAGTCTAAAAATATAAATGGAAATTATAATTACATCTGTAATGCTGGGTCCCAGCTGAAATCACTTTAATCCCAATGCGGGGGAAAAAAATCAATAAAGAACCCTTAACCCTGGTCTTTTCCTCCTTAGACGTCTTGTTTTCAGTTGTACTAGTTTATACCACAAGTTTTACGAGTTTCTCAAGGAACTTCAGTACACGGAAACCATTTTGCATCCTTAGAATGGTGTTGCTACTTTCTGACATAGAAACTGGAATGTTCTTCTTGGTTGTTGGTTTATATTGTAGCTGTTTCATGTGATGTGAAATTCCTCCCTTTTAAGTTTTGATCATTAAAAAAGAGGGGCCTTTGAAATGTTGCAGTTATTTTAAAGAAAATCCCATTTTACTGGAAGTAGAATTTCACTTGTTTATTAAAGAGGAACCCAAGTCAGCATTAAAGATGAACACTGAGGTTTAGAAAAGACATCATTCTCAACTCACCACAGGGCCTCTCTCCTATATTGTGCTTTTTTTCCTATGGGATTCAAATAGTATGTCTCTCAAGGTTAAATATCAAGTTCAGGTTTTGTGTTTTTCCCTATCACCATCTGTGAGCACACCATCAAGTGTTTTGTGTTTCTGCACCTTTCTGCAAAGCTGGGCTTAATGCCGATAGTGTTTTTGTTTTGAATGTGTTTTGGGGAGGGGAAGAGGGGCTGCTTTTATGCTGTAAGGCCTGCACAAACTATTAATTGTCTACTAATTGCAGCTTCCTCTGAGCATCGGGCTCTGGTAGCATGCACGCTATTCTACATTGCCCCAATTGTCACGTTACCAATATTCATAGGTGCAGAATCTGTGTAGTAGAGGTGTGCTGTTCGTCTGGGGGAACGCCTGTTTCTTAGTAGCTGTACATAAACACCTCTCTCTAGGTCATGAGCACTCAAAAAGTGAAAAGTAAATTAATAGTATTGGTCTGTCTTCCCTCTGGATACCTGCAAGGGAGAATCAGAAAGGAAGTTTGAGTGTAGAGTGAGGCATTTCAGCAACTCCTATCTAGTACTCCAGCTATTTATTTGCTATCTCAGGTTTTCAGGCCTTAACTTCCTGACTTCATTCCAGGATACAGATGTCTCATTCTCTGCCTGCCCTCTTCTCCCCTTTCAGATACCATTTTCCTATACAAGAGCCTAAATCCAAAGCTCACTGAAATGCTTCCATTGACATCCAGAGGCCTTGGCTGAGTCTGGATGAGGCCGGGGCACCAAGTTTCACGTAGTATCAAGTTATTCCCTCCTCTCTGTCTGGTATTTGAGCAGGGCACAGATCTCTTTCCATCTTTGCTTCCCTCCACAAAGTGCCTTGATGTTTTTTTTATGAACATGCCACTTCAAATCTATCACATCACACAATCTGAAAATAGGTAGAATGATACTGTAGTAGTGGCCTTTATTGTTCATTAGTGAATCAGCAGCCTAGCATACTGTGGCTTTAAATGAGCTATAAAAACTGGTTATTTTCGATGATGATTCCCTTGATTTGAACGTACTAGAGCATAGATAATTGTTTGATTGATTCATTATGTAAAAGATTTGTTTCAAGGTAGAGGGTATTTTTATTTAATTTACAAAAAAAAAAAATCAAGCCAAATTGAGACACTGTCTTTAGGGATGTCTGGAGTCTTTGCCAGGTTCTTACCAGGTTCAGATAGGGAGGTGCAACTTCTCTTTTTCTCTCTAAATGGCATACAGTAGCCTTACAGGGTGGCACAGGAATAGGTACCTGGGGGTACCTCTCTGACTGTGATGGTGTTCATCATAATCTAAGCTGAAGCTGCTGGTGGCATTGTGACTTACACATATGACTCTACTGCACATGGTAGTCTTTGCTACATGATGTGTGTATATGTTTAAAGGAAATAAAAGCCTATAGCTGGTGGTGCTTTCTGGAGCCTCTCTTTATCTCAATACTGGCTTGCCTCTGTCTTCCAATTGTTGTGTTGTCAACTTCGTAAGGTATCACTGATTTCCAGCTATTGGCATCAGGTTCTCATTGCTATGGGAGACAGTGTTTTGGTGCGTCCTTAGAGCCTGTTTTTCTGTCCTCTGCTTTGTGCTCCTTCCTCCAGCTTCATCATCCTGACATCTTCTGTTCTAGGTACATGACTAAGCTGATAGAAGTGTGTTTCCACAGGCTGTGATTGCTCTCTCTAGAAGTTGCTGTGCTCCAAGAACTTTGCTGTGCAAATTTTATCTTGTCATCTGGCATGCAGTATGGTGTGCAGGATGGCACAGAAGAAATTTGTTTAGAAGTTGCATATCTCCTGTATTAACAAGTGTTGGGGGCATGCGTAGATCTGGGATATTGGGGATCGCACCAGTTCCTAAAGATCAAAAGTTCTGCATGCCCAGGGACCACACTGATATGTCCTGCTGGATGCATGATGCTGTCTCAGACAGAAGCACATGGAAAAAAAATCACACAGGTCCTGATGGCATCATGTTATCTCCCTCTTTGCTGGCATTGCCAGGGGCAGTGCTGCTAGAGAAGAAAGCAAAGAAAAGAACAGTTGCCAGGCCAAGAGAGGAGTAGGACACAGCTGCTGTTGTTGGATAGGAGAGTGTGCAGAAGAATCTTCAAGGAGGACAAGGATGGGAGCAGTGGGGGCAAAGGCCGCGTTGACAGTGATGTATTTGGTACAGCGGCATGTGTGTATCTCGTACACTCACAGCTATTCTTCAGGGCGTGTTGAAGGGGGTGGTTGAGGAGCCAAGCAGACTCACAGCTGTGTCTCACCTCTCTCGAATCTGCTTCTGCCACCAGAATCTGGTGTGCTAAACCCTCCTAATCTGAACAAGTAAACAGCCTGTCCCAGGCTGCCATCTCAGAGAATGGCGAGGATTTTGTAAATAAAGGAAACAATTGAATGATAAGTTCACACTTCAGCACACTGCTTAACAACCTGATAACAGTTAATTACATACAGTATTTTTAAATGCAGCAACAGGGAGATAACTCATGCAGAGATGGAGCACAGACACTTGGGCCTCACAACTGAAGGTTAACCTCTTACTACCCAAGTCCCTAAAGAGGCCGGTGACCTGTATCTCCCAAATCTCCCCAGCTTTGAATGTTTACTGGCCAGAAGGGACTGAGGGACATCCACATAGCATTTCCTCAGCCACAGGTGAGTGCAGAAGGCAGAGCTGGAGGAAGTTGTGCTCAGCCCATGCGACTTGTAGGGCCCCACTTGGAAAGAGCAACCTGTGTCCTGGTGGGCAGGGCACGCAGGGTGCTAAAACAAGGGATGTCTCCACCATGGGCAGCAGGTAGAGTATGTCCCGTCAGCAGTCGCTGCGCTTGCTGCAGCTGCACTGATGTTAGTGTAACAGTAGAAGCTCTTAAGGAAGAAGCCAGCATAAACACAGCTGGAAGGGGCTGCAGTCGCAGGGCGCTTGCGGCCGTCTTCATGTCTCAGCAGCTGCAGGCAGTGCTACTGCTCTCTGGGCACCGGGTGGGACGTTTCCGTCTCTCCCAGCCCTGTGGGATTCAGGGTTTGACCCTTGTTATTTAAAGCTCAACTTCAGGACGTATGCTGTCAGAGCGCCTGCAAAGTTTGTGACTTAATACAAGTCTAATTAACTGATTTGCTTATCCAAATGTGGAGATTTACACACTTTTGTAGAGGCAGCTGTAAAGTTATAACTTCAGCTGTTTATCATGCCCTGAGCCTTTAAATCTCAATTATTAAAGGTGGTGTTTAATGGCTGGCTGGAAAAGGGGTGGTTACCAGAGTGTTAATGGAGTGCTGCAAGCCAGGAAATCTATAATCTAATGCCTGTATAGAAATGAATGGCTCTAACAAAAGAAAATATAAGGGAAGGGGGCTGGGGGATGGGGAGGCTCTATTTACAGGCTACTTGTGCTGTTTAGGAGCAAATCAATACATGAGCAGTAGAGGAACAGTGAGGATTGAAATACTGCCTGAAGAAACCAATAAGAGCTGCTTGTTTTTAAGGTCCCCCTCTCCCCCTCAAAAGCAGGATCTTTCTTCTTGGATGTTGAGCCTTGCCTTTACTGCGAAGGGGAGAGAAGGGAATGACACTTCCCAGGGAGTTTAACAGAATGTCTGGACCTAGAAACAAAATGAAACGGAGGGAAAAATAACCAGCTACAGTCAGTTTCAAAAATCATTTTCCTTTTTTATTGAAGCATGATTTTACTACCCAGTTTGTGCCATCGGAGGCAGAATTGACAGCCATGCTTCATCATGGCAACGGGAGAAAACGCTGCAAGGAATGCTTTAATTTAAATGAGAGATGCTTTTTTTAAAAAAAAAAAAAGGAAAGGAAAGAAAGAAAGCCTGAAAGCTTGGTAATAACATTAATAACCAGTTCTTCTGGGTTTTTACTAGCCCACTAAAGATCAGACAGCGTGTTAAGATCCCAGCGGCTGAACAGTAAAGACCCAGGCCCAGGCTATTATTTCTTAGGAAGATTTTTTTAATGACTTCTGTTATTTGTTGAAAAATCATTTTAACAGCACAGCTGAATAATCACCGTGCTTTAAATTCATTCTGTGTGAAAAATGAGAACAGGATAGAATTTGGTTTTACGTCCCTTTGAAAGCGCTGTATGAAAATGGCACAGATAGGAGAAGGCAGTGAATGGATAGGCTAATGGAGGAGGCTTCCCAGGCCTTCTTTCTGAAGTGGAATTTGGACTGTGGCAACAGAATTGCTTTTAAATCAAATGAAAATCTCCCAAACCACCACATGACCTTTAATTTTTACCCTGGTAGCCTCCAAAAAAAGCATAGATCTGCAGTAGAGCTTAGGGTGAGGTGAAGACATCTGGATTTTTTGTGTTTCTGGCTCTTGTGCTGCTGCACAGGGCCGGCGGTGGGATCTCACCTGTCTGTGCCTCTCTCCCTGCCCATTGGATGTCTGCTTTTTTGGACAGTAGCTGGCTCTTCTCGGGGCAGGGTTAGCAAGGTCCCTGCATCCATTGGAGTTACTGCACAGTACTGTGGTACAAATATTCCATGAGAGAGACTTCACTTGAGCATCTCACCCAGGTGATGACAGTTCTGCACTTGTCACTTCCCTATATTAGTTTGTCTGCTTTGAAAGTCAAAATTCAGCTGAGAAACCTAAAGCATTTGCTTCTTTTGCTGGCTTCAGCCCTTTGAAAAGCTTTCTGTCCTCCAGTGCCGCTTGGCCTGCATCATCTTAGAAATGTGACACAAGAGACCAAAGGCCAAGAACACTTTTAGTTTATAGCAAGAGCTTTTGGCCTCTGCTGATCTGCAAAACAAAAGACCAAAGGGACCTTAAAATCTCATCCAGGTCTCTCCCCGACAGAGTGCAGGGGTTCCTGAGCAACAAGCGTGATTGCTTAGCATTGAGAGTAGGTTACCAATGCCAAGAGGTTAATGACTCGCACGGTATTATGTTGTGTTGAATAATGAGTAACATATGAAATGACACTGTTGTAATGACTCGCTACTTAAAGTACCAATCTGCTTAAGACCCCTTTAAGCTTGAAGAGATCACAGAATAGCGATGTCTTTTCAATAGGTGCTGCTTTTTTTATGCCTCATGGTAGGGGAGATGTGCCATGCCTGAGAGCATACAAACAAAACAAGTGGTGAATTGAGTAGGAAGGATTATTGGACTAGTTGTTTTGAATGCTCATTGAGCATTTATAGAGCACCAGCTAGCATATTTGGGGCTTGTTGCTGTTGATTTGAGTTTTTTAATCCTGATTATCACAGTTCCTATATTTGTAGGTTGGATTTAGGGAAGGAAAGAAAAGGGAGCTTTGCCTGCAGGATAGGATTATCAGAAGCTGATCTGAGATCTTCTGTGGAAAATAAACTAATGCTGGAGCACAGGAGCAACACTAAGTGTTCCATGGCTTCGTTGGTGATGGGAGGCGGTTTAATTAATTGGCAGCCTAAACTGTGATGTTAACCAATCTTTGACATAGTCTGGTCCCTTAGGGTTTTAGAATAATCACTTGTGTACAGAATAAGCTGTTGGTGCTACCATAAGAAATCTTAGTAATCTTGTAGTAAAGTTTAAAACCTGTCAGACTACTGTTTCCCTTTCTTACAGTTGCTTCTGCAGTCTACTTGTCTGCATGGCAAGTTGGAATCTGATGAAACTTTACACTTGGCCCCAGATGTAAAGATGAGTGGGACATCTGAATAGCTCCAATCACTAGTAGCTGCCCAGGTAGCTGCTGGGCCCAGCAGCTCTCAGAATTTGTCCCTCTGCAAATAAAAAAGACTCTGTTCTCTGGTCACTTTAAGGGTAGACTTCAAGTGGAGTAATATAAACTGTACAGTTGCATTCCAGGACTGTGGTGCTTTTGCTGTTTGTTTCTAAATATTCAAAGCCATAGTATTGTAGAGAAAGAAAAACTGCACACGTAACCTCTTATGTTCAGGCCAGTCAAGACCGCTGCTAAACTTTGCAAAACTGTGCGCAATGGTAGGGAATCTGGCCTGCATCTCATTGGAAATGTACTCTTGCTTGAATATCAAACAAACTCGTATGGCTCCCTCCTTCTCCAAATCCAAAACAAATACAAGTTCTTTAAAAAGGAGAGAGATTTTCTGCTTTTTTTTCCACCAGTAATGCAGGTCGTGAAATGATCATTATTTTTATGGGACTGCAAAGCCTATAGAAGTCAAAGCTATGTAATATACATTGCAGAGTGTTCTGCTAATCCCGTCCAACCGCAGTCGTGCCTGGCCCAGGGAAGAGGGTCTGGTAACTGGAAACCTGACACTGAAGGAATTCCAAACACAGTCCTCAAACTAAAAACAGCTCTCTCCACATGGCATGTGCTACATGAGAGCCAGGGATTGTATTCGTTTATGTTATCTGATTTTTTAGCCTTGCGTTGTTGATAAAAGAACAGGAGAAGAAAGCACCTCCACCAGCTCAGCCCATAAATAATCTGTGTGTGTGGTTTGGGGTTAGTATGACATTGCTAGACATCTGCCTTCTACTGAGAGGTACAAGCCTCTCGCAGACAGGAGCCACAGAGCACTTCATTGCGTTGCAGATTCCTCCCAGCATTAAGATACCAAATTTGATTTCCTGTGTTTTTTTAAATGCAAAACCTATCATTGGCTATGGGAAGTATTGGTCTGAAACAGCAAAGAATATTTGTTACAGGAGTATATCACCAATTAAGATGTAGAGACAGACTTTAATGAAGCTCAGAGTCATGCAGTCATTTTTTTTGCAACCTGCAGTTTTTTTGTATTTTTTAATGAACGTTGAATATTAAGCAACAGAATTTCTTATTGCCACAGACTACAAACAGCACTGCAATGTCTTTAACACTGTATCTGGAGAGAGAGGGACTACGTGGTCTTTTCAGTCAGTTGTTTTTAGTGTACATCGAGAACAGCTTTATAAAGACACAGTAATGTATTTGATACTGTAAGATTGTTTATTTGCATAATTTAATTCTTACATCTGCTCCTTTTTTCTTTAAAAGTAGATCCTCTTGGCTGAGAACAAACAGCTCGCAGTCACAATGCGTACAATAGAGTTCTTCAGTGAGAATCTGGACACAGATAGGACCTTGTTGCTTTCTCCTGTTCTTTAATCACAGCCTGAGCTGCCTGATGCCATCACCCAGAGTCTCTCTATGTCTTGCTTAGACATGAAAGAGATTGCAGCCAAATGTGGGCTTTCCATTTGCCACTTAGTCTGTGACTGTCTTTGAAGTTTATTTCAAGAAGTACTCCCTGACAAAGTAAGAAGGCAGTTTTTCATGTGAAATTATATCCCTTGCAAAATATTCCTGCAGCAGCTAGAAGAGGCAGTGATGGAAGGGAGCATTCCCTTCCTTGCTTTTACCAGGTACTAAGAATGTGACCTCTGTGATTCTCCCCATAGAACAGAGGCAAGAAAAACTCTTTTGTCATGATGAAATCCAAACCCCCAACATGATGGGGCACAGCATGAACAGCCAGATCGTTTTTTGCTTTCCTTTGCTCTGAGATAACCCGAACATGTGTCTTTGCAGCTTACGTTAAAGGTGACCTGCAAATGGGGGTTAACAATGAAACACAGTAAACCTGAAATGAAATGTGTTTTTTTTTCCTTTTTTTTTTTTTTTTAACATTAGGTATTTAGGCCTGTGTGACAGGTACGCTCTACCCTGTGAGACTCTTGGCAACTGAAGAATCACTGAAATGGTGTCTTCTAAAAACAAAAAAAATGAATTGTAGAAAGCAAAAACTGTTTTGGTTAGTTTTTTTGAAACGTACAGATACCCATTTGACTTCAATGACTAAATATTATTTTGGGTAAAAGAAGCCCTTCTTATGTATCCTGAATCCTTTAGTTCTGTTTTAAATAATTCCAGAAGCTTTCAAAATTCTGCAGCAAAGCCAGAATATGTTAGGTCTTACATGCTTTGTACTTGAAAGGTAAATAAAGTAGAGAGAAAAACAAACTAAACTATTTCAGGCTTTACTTGTCATAGAGAAAAAAAACGTGTACTGTTAATTGAATGTCAATTACCTGCTTTAACTGCTTTACAAACAGGTTACCTGCTTTACTTAGACAAAGCTCCTTTTTGCTCTTAAAGCTCAAAATTAATCGCAGTTCTTACCCAGTCAGTCATGTAGAAGATAAACCAATAGAGCTGCTAACCAGCATGTGAAGCTATATGGCCAAACATGTCTGCAGCTACCTCTGTGTCTATGGGTCTGCTTCAGGGGAAGGTGAGATTTCTCTTCCTTGTGATAAAATGAACATTTTAAGGGACACCTTGCATGTGACATTCTTGAGGGATGCATTTTCACATTACCCCACTAGCTTTGCCTTTTCTTGAAGATGGTGCTTCTGCCTGCTTGCCTTCCACTGCTTCCTCAGTCAGCAGCCTCTGCTGTTAGCTAGACACACATCACTGATGGATCTTCCACTGGAAGCCAACAGAACTGAACTGTCAGCAAAAACACTTTTTGAGCTCTGAGTTCAGTTCCTTCCCAGGATGTTGTGTCAACTTCCCCACCTTCTGCCTGCCATTAATTTCACTGGGCCCACAGGTCAAACAACTGACTAAAAATCTGGAAAACAGCTGACGGTCAGAGCAGCTCCTACGCAGCATGTCCTCTCAAAGGGCACACTCCTGGCCTGGTCCTTTTGAGTGGCTGGACCTGCTTGACCCAATTTGTGGATTTTTGATCAGTCCCCGGGTCACTGATTTTCCACTTGAGGTTATTGGTTTGACCCCCCCAAACCATGGGTCACTTGGGAGGTGTGATATGGCCCCGTGAACTCTGAACTCATCAGGAGCCTACAAAAACAGCAACGAAGGGGAGAAGAATTTCATTAGGGCCTCCTCAGAGGTGGCAGTGTTTGCGGAGGGGAAAGGCAGGGGTTGTTTTGCTTCTTGCAGAAATAAGCATAGCAGCTACAAGGGGCTGCCAAGTAGAAAGTGTTTGGTTTGAGTTGTTACGGCAATTTCTTTAAGGGTAAACAACAGCATATACTTTTACACCTTAAGCTATCAAGTGAAAATACTGTTTTTCCAGAGGAACCCTGCTTTTGCTGCCTGGAACAGCCCCCAGTCTCCCAGACTTACTCGTAATGGTAACAGCATTCCTATAGTCAGAGCATGGCATCTAGAGATGGTTTTTCTACCTCAAAAAGCTTGACTTTCTGAGGGCTAATTTGAAGCACTTGGGGATGAAAGGGCTGTTTTCTCCTGTATTCAAAGACATGCCAAATGGGTTCATGTCAGAGACTCCCCAGGCTGGTCGTTCGCACTGTGAGCAGCTCCCAGAGAGCAGATTTCACCGAGCATGGCTAGTAGGTGGGGAGGAATTAATCCTTAGGAAATAAATCAGCTTCTACATGCAGTGTTGGTCATAAAGGGAAGAAAAGTGTCATCCTTTGTGGATTTGCATGCATAAAATCCACTGCATCGCCAGGGGAAGTGAGCTGCAGAGGGTGGTACAGCCACGGGATATTCTTCACGAAATTTCCCTGGTCATGATGACTGGAGGCTGCCTTTTGGGCAGAGTTACCAGGGTTTACCCAGCTTTTGCTCATAAGAGAGTTCCAATAATCATTTATTAGATTACTGATTATATTATTGCCAAGGCTGCCAAAAAAATTGGCATGACTTCCCATCTTCCTGGGGATTTCCTAAAGGATCCGTGTGAAGTGGATTCAAGCCTTGTCTCTCTGCACCACCTCTCCTCCAGCTGCTACCCCCCAACTCTGAGGAAGACTCTCAAGAATGATAGCAGCTGTGGGTATTTCCCAGGTAAACTGGTTTGAAAGAGAGCAGCTTGCATATTATTTAGTTTTTAAGAAAGATTTTGCCCCTCGTTCAGGTTCCTCTGCAGTCTGCCTACACAGGAAGAGGTGGTATAACTGTAAGTGAACCAATGGTGGATTTAGTTTCTTGCTTAGGTAACAGCAATGAGGACTATGTGGCACAAGCTCAAGATGCTTGGGTGCGTGCCTGAGGTCTGGCACATCTTTGCTGCACAATTCTAGGTGAGAGCTGCCTGAATGTGCTGCCTCTGCACAGTCACACTTCCACCCAGAACTGGACTGCCTGAGCTTTCCTGGAAGCAGCTCTGCCGGGAGCCAAGCGGGCTGGCTGGATAGCAAAGCGCATCCCTCTCTTCCTGCTGCGTCCAGATCCATCGTGTGAGCTGAGGGATGAGCTGTGCTGAAGGCTCGGGATTTGATGCTGGTGGCTCTGTCCTGTTCTCTGCAGTCATTTTGGTACCAATTAATTTTGATTTCGTTATTCTAGGGTCATTCAATTTTGTAGTTTGATCTCTGTCCAAAAGCTGCCTGGCTTCTTGGTGAATTCTGGATCTGTGTCCAAGCTCAGTCCCATTTTAATGTGATCCACAAGAATTTGGTTGATTACAGCTGCTGATGAGAACATCTTTTAAAATCTAATAGACAGGATCTCAATTGTTACCCTTAATTAAAAGGCGATGGATGTAGGTTTGACATTTGTTCTTGTTGGTTTGCTGCTTGACACAAAGCAGTTCTTAACATCGCAGAAGCCTTTTTAGATTGGATGTGCATTTTTGTGCACAGAAGAATTAAAAGCTGTGTGTGATGGGACTGACTAGTGTACAAGTCTTCGTATAGAAATATGTGGAGCAACTCTTCGGCCTGGTGGAAATAAGGCTTCGTTGCAAGGCGTAGGTGTGTGAGCAGAGATAGCAGTTGTCTCAACACATGCGGTTAGGAGTCCTTTCAGTATCTCAGGGTGGCTTCAGGCCCTTCAGCACTTTGTCTGGACTGTCTCACAAGGAGAGAGAGGGGGGAAAAAAAGCCAAGAGTGCCTGTCTTTTATAATGTTCTGTTTTTAAAGCAAAAAGTCTCTGGGGAGCATGGGTCCTAAAAGTCCAGGGCCTGGAATTCTTCCTTTTGCTCTTTCCATTTTAAACAGGAAACATTTGCACTAAGTTATTCCAGGGGGAGAATTGTAGGTTCATTTCAAGGCAGATAATGTTTGTTCATTGCCTATGTCCATGATTTACCCCATGGGCTTAAACGAGTGCAGCAGAAAACCACATGTTTTGTTTTACTTCATGCAAAACAAGTTCCAGTGGAGTCTGGGAGTCCAGATTAAGAAAGGGGAGGCAAGCTTGTAAAATCTGTGTGAACAAAAGAGAGGCATTGATGAATTGTGAACACCTGATCTGCTGTACCAGAATGATGACTTTTTTTAATAAATCTATGGAAAGGCTATTTAAACAGTTGATGAGTTTAGTCCCAAACCCACAGAGCAGGTGTAATTGATTTATATTTTCGGCCCCTGTTTGGGTCAAAGCCCTGCCTTCTTCCTTCAGCTCACACTTGGAGAGGAGCTTCCTGTGCAGTCAATGGGAGGTTTTGCCAAAGTGCAAAGGCATTTGCAATCAGACTGGCAAAAACTCCTAATTGAGTTGAACTTTTGTGGGTATTCTGGCGACATGTCTGTGAGAACAATTATTTTTGCCATTTCGAAAGTATCGCAAGTTAAGCTATACTAGGAAAAATACCAGTCCTTCATTAGTGCAAATCATGGAATTAAGATGCAGAAAGCTAGAGAGGGCTCAGTGGCACATCCTCAGGGATGACATGTTCACATGTTGCTTTTCACGTGAACTAGAGCTTGTCAGATCCATACTGATGCAGATAAGTTACAGACAGGTTACAGAGCTTTTGTAATATCAAGTCTTCCAGATCACAGGAGTTTTTTTTTGAAACCCCATTGGCAGCTCGCCGCTGCACACAGGTATAGTAGTCTGACATCCCTGTGTTTCTTCCAGTAGTTCCAGTTTTTCCAACTATAGTGTTTTGGAAAGCTTTCGGTCTGACATGTATAGAAAAAATAGTGGAATGGCTTGGAAAGCGTGAATATTTGCGCATGTAAAGCTTATGGGATTTGCAGACTTGCAGACCCAACTCATCTGTTTATCCTCAGGCCAGATAAGATTCAGTCAAACATGCATTGTTTAAGGAGCTTTGTTTCCATTATGGCAAATGGATCACAGGAGGCTGAGTTTGGGAGCTGAAGGGCTCCAGTGCTCCCCCATTGTAAAAGGGCCGTGATGTGTGCTGGACCCTTCTTCCAGCGTCCTGGGTGTTGCAGACTTCTGTAGCTTGCAGGTGGGAGGGTTGTTATCCTTCAGGAGTTCTTTTGACTCATCTGGACATGTCATGGTTGAGGTGGCATTTCCTTTCCCAAAGTACACATAGACTCCGAGAACAAAATGTGCCGCTAGGCTTGTAGACTGCCTTTTTATGTGCTTTATTGTGTTTTTCCTCCACAGGCGTGGACCTGCAGACCACTGGAATATTTAACAGGACCACGAGTAATATACAAAGAGAGAGATCTTCCCTACTACCAAGGAGGACAGCCTGCTGTCCACCCGTCTAAGGGGAACTACATCCGCGCACCAGACACGAGAGTGGCAGAATTGAGGTACCCCCAGTACTACCCAGCCCAGCCCGTTGCAAACCAGCATAAAGGACCCCTCCGGCAGGACGTGCCACCTTCCCCTCCTCAGCCCCACCGTGCACCAGCTTATAATGAAATTGTCCGACACCGTGGGACCAGTCCAGACCAATACCAGTACAGGCAACAGGATCCCAGGCAGAAGAACCCCATGACAGCAGCTGTATAGCCACGCACTGGACTTGCCAGCACAGCCCAGGAGGACTCCCGTTGGACATGGGCCTTTTAGAGTTGTTCCACGCGTGGCTGCCTGTAAGAACAGCATTAGACCTGGAGTCATTTGTACTGAGCTGGGCTCAGCATAGGTGCTTTCTAACAGGCGAACTAAAGCCGCGGGAGGTACGATGTGTTTTGAGTACGTGAGGTACCAGACAGTTGAGTATTTTTTAATTCCTTTTTAAAAATAGAAAGTGGCTGCTGGAAATGAAGCGCAACACTTATTACACCTCAGGGCTATTTACCAAATCCGGTTGCACCTATACAGTGCACAGCTGCCTGTATGAGGGCAGCGGTGTCACCGGAGTTTACTTCAGAGCACTGTTGCAGAGCCTTTAAGTGAGAACACAGCATGCAGTGCAGACTTCTTGCGGAGCTGGGGATCTTGTGTAATCAATCAGCTGACCAGGGACCTCGTGGAGTTAGCGGCCATGTTCCAGACTTGTTCAGACCAGCAGCTCTGTGTGTTAAGGATGCTGCAGTTCCAGATTTGTAATCTGGCCTCTGTCTTCCTCTTTCTATTTGATGGTGGCAGCAATTTATCTTGTAGCCTTCATTTTTCTGCAGTTTGCGTAGCAAGATTCTCCTCGTATTGCACCTGCTGCATTTGGAGTAAGGCAAAAAGTTTTATCCACCATGCTTGAGCAGGCTCGCAGAGGACAAGGCAACCAGCCATCTGAGAGGTTGTGTCTAGGTGCATGTGTGTCTGTGAACATTTCTTAGTTATACAACGTGCACTCTTTAAATGTAAACCCCAGAGATCAGATCCTCAGTTGTTCTCAGCAAGTGTCACTCTCGGGTTTTCAGTGGAGCTAGCCTGAAGTGGCTGTGGAGGTGACTGCGGGCGTGGAGTCCATAACTCACATTAAGTTAACGTATCAGGTGCTGCTTTGGCTCAGGCAGGGCAGCCCAGTTCCCGGCCCACTCTGGCCAGGAAGACAGCCAAGTGCCTGCCAGCGGCGTGTGAGCCGATTGAGTGCCTGTGCCCTGCCCTCGCCAGCCTGCTGCCACGGGAAGGCACCTGTCAGAACGGGGCTGCCCGCAGCCTCCGCAGAGAAGCTCAGCCTCAGGCGGTGCCACGTGCCAAACGACTCCAGTTTCTGCAGTCAGGGGTCAGCAGGGAGAGAGGCTTTTCGCAGCGAGAGGTGAGGAAAAAAATGAGGAAAGCAACAGGGAGAGCTTTGAAACCTTGGGGCCCCGGAGGAAGAAGAGGGAATAGCTGTAAGCGGTGAGTTATTTGCAAGAGTACATGGGAAGAGAGGAGGTAGGAGGTGGGTGAGTGGGGAGCTAGGGGCACACAATGCTGGGGCACCTGCCCGGCTCTTTGCCCCGTGCAGCCTGAGCTTGCTGTGCAGCCAGCCTGCCAGGAGGCCAGAAATACACGATGGCAGTCACAGAGACATAGCTACCTGGCCCAGCAGGGCTGGGGCCCTCAGAGGTTTATCTCAAGGATGTTGTTGCAGGGAAACCGTGCAGTCTTGCCACCTAGCAATATGAAGTTGCCAAGTGCCCTTAATTCCTCAACTTCTGTCTTTTGGGAGTGTTACTAAATAGTTTGGGCTCCTCTCCTCATCAGGGAAGACTGTGACCAAGCCAAGGATTAAGTGCAAGGATTTCTTTGATGTCTTTTTGACACCTTTGGTATGCAACAGATTAAATCACATAGGTCACTTCTAGGTGTTAAATCACAGGAAGATCTATCTTGCCAGGAGCGCATCCCTTTACTAGAAATCCCTGGGAAAAGGCCTCATTAGAGTAAGAGATCCATAAGGCGCACGGCAGGGCGGGTTTGTGTGCTCCTGCTTTCCAGGGGCCACAGCCACAGCTAATGGCCGTGATGAGGGTGAGCATTTATCCCTGTCAGCCTGTTGCTTGTGTGCTGCCAGCGCCAGGAAGAGTCTGGGAGCATCTGCATCCGCCCTGCTGGCCCGTGGGCTCCTGCAGTTGCATTCACACTGACCTCTCCCCACCAGGCAGGCTGGAAGCAGGGGGAGAAGCAGCTTTGGGGTGGTGGGGGGGGGGTGTCTCTGTGACTCAGATGCAGGGCTGGGCTCCCTGGGGCAGGGGCAGGCGAGCTCTAGATCCAGTCAGGAGGAAGCATTGGTGGGAGGGAGAGGAATGCAACCGATCATGAAGCAAGTATGTTTGGTTCTTGCTCCATTTCTTTCTGCCCTCTTCCCTAGAAATGTAGGAGGGAAAACCTCTGGAGGGAGAGGTTGGATGTAAAGCTGGGTGTCTCTCGGTACCCTCCATAAGTAAGGCACATTCCCCAAGGAAACTCTGCCTGTCGCATACGTGCTGTACACAGCCTTGTACTTCTCTGAAAGAGTTTAGATGCTGTAGGATACTCAGCCAGGACTTGGCAGCCACAGGGTAGATGCTGGTGTTATGAAGCCCTGCTGAAAGTGAAGTGAAAACAAATTAAAATACTTTCCTTTCCCTGCTTGAAATATAACCCCTGATACATTTGATCCAGCTGTAAAGAAACTAATGTGTTTGACAGTGGCTTTATCAAGCCAGGCCACAATTAAGAACAGCTCTGAATAGCTACTGCCTTTATAAATCACTCTCAACTAACCCTTCAAATGGCATCGCAGCACAGTGAGCAGAACTTATTTACAGTATTTCAAGAGCCGGGGCCAAATAAAATCTGGATGGAAACAGCTCCTGGGTTATTTATGGCCTTTGAAGGACCTGCGCAATTGTCTCCCCGTAACCTGAATCTTCCCTTAACAGCTCCCCTTGACTGCATCAGCTCCGCTCGGTTGAGGCAGTCAGATCAAACCAACAACTTCTGAGCTGTTAATCTTACCCAACAGGTTATTAAATGATGCTTCAGCTGTTAGATCAGTACAGAGCTTCTTCCTTCTTCCGAAAAAAATAAAATAGCTACAAGCATAATATATGGATGCATCCTACAGGTGAGGAGCTAAAGGAAGAGCAGGCTGTCCTAGCTGGGGGAACAAGACCAAAAAGTATCGCAGAGCATCTCCTCAGTCTCTGGTGCCATTGTTCTGAGAGAAAATTGCCATTTGCTGGTTTAATATCTGATAGAGGTATGGTATTTTCAAAAGTATAATGTGTAACTACAGTATATATAGTCAGCTTCTCTGCAGTGTAAAATGTATGATTTTAGCACCATATTGTGGAAAAATATGTACCGTGCAGAATTCACGAGGTGCTACAACTGACGGTTGAAAATACACACTTGCAAAAATCCAAAAGAGCCGTTAAGTAACAAGTTGTTCTTTTCCCCATATGTCCATATGTTTGGGAAAATTATGAGTCTGAAATGCTCTTGACACGTAATTGCCTCGCACTCCCTCATCCAAAATGTGCCAGTCCAGCAGCACAGTTCCTGACGTAGGGGGTGTGAACGGAGGGCTGGGGCTTGCGGCAGGAGCGGCGTGCCATAAGTGTGCGTGTGAAGGGGAGTCAGGGCGAGGGGGAGGCACGCTCCTGCCTGAAGCTGGAAGCTTTGATTTCCTGAGCTGGTGTGTGCAGCCAGCAGCTCTGGCCCTGGCATGTGGCCAGCCGGGCCCAGCAGTTGAAAGATGAAGATATACGGGGAGGGCCTGCGGATTTTCTGAGTGACCACCCACTAGTGACCCGTGGTCTCAGCCTGGGAGCAGACATTACCACTGTGATATAATATGGCGGGAGTCTCTAGGCACCCCTTGAATGCATAAAGAAATAGCAATTGTCCTTTGTGGGGAAAAAGAGAACTAAGCATTTTAATTTAAAAAAAAAAAAATGCTCCTGTCTTGAAGAATTGCGTGCAGCTCTGCATTCCGATTCACTCCAGCTTCCTGAACTAGAAATAGCTTCACATGCTGCCTAATTTTTTTACAGATGAATTGTGCTACCTCCTCCTCCCAGCCATCACAGATTTGTTTATCAGAAGGTTAGTGCTGTGAGTGAATCCATCAAGTGCTCTGCCAGGGCCACATCCTGATGCTCTGCTCTGAGCAGGGGCTGCTTTGCGCTTTCAAAATGCCCTACACCTGTGCTCTCTGCCACAGTTTTTCTGCAGTCTCTAAGCCTTAAGTGCAAAGTTGGAAGGACTCTTTACTGTCTGAATTTAAAAACACACTTTTTTAGACACTTCTGTATTATTTTGGCGGAGAGGAAGGTGTTTATGGTCCTGACAATACCCGTATGTTTAACCGAAACTGATTTCAGAATCATGTGTGATTGTTTTGGGGGAGAAATTCAACACACAATTTGAGAGTTTTTTTCTAGTACCACATCAAAGATTTAGATCTTTTGTTACATATGGCTATACAAATTTTACCTGTTTTATTTTGCAATAAAATAAAGGCTTTAAGACTATATATGATTATGTATTTTCATGTTGAGTCTTTCTCTGCTTTGTATCTACAAAGTCATCCTCACCTCTGGATGTGATTTGATGTTAGAAGACTGTGTGCGATCAGGCCGGATCAGAATTGGTAAGGTGACACCAACAGAACAAGCCACAGCAGCTGTGTGCTGATTGTAGAAAAAAAAAAAAATCACCAAGCTTCACGTGATTCATCATTAAATCTGCATTGTCTTCAGTTGTAGAGACAGAGTCCTGATTTCGTAGCCCTGACTGAGAGGTGGAGAGAGAGAAAGAGAGAGAAGTCCCTTGCCAACTCAACAAATTCAGCTTAGGCAACTGCATGTTCATTGCTAGAGTTCCCCAGGCAGCTTCATCTCAACATCCAGCTCTTGTTGTCAGTGAAGACCGAGCTGTTCTGCGGCCGTGTAGCCTGTACCAGGTCCAGCTAGCTGCGGCTGTATTTCAGCGAGACGGCTGCAGCACTATCTTCCCAGAGATTTAGGACTCCTTGAAAGTTTTACACGGTACTTAACTTGAGGTACGTGGGTCATTTTGCTGAAGCTGATGGCACTACTTTTCACGCTCCAGATTATGCACAAGCGTAAATCTTGGTAGGATCAGATCTATGGGTTGCAGAGCATACTGAGATTCAGGCAAGGGTGTTATGTTTATGTTAGATGATGTAATATTCAAAATAGTACGTATTTAAGTGAAAAGTCACTTAGAACGGGGAGAAAAAAAGAATGTAGCATTTATGAGATGCAAATTTTGCTGTGAAGAAAACGAAAGAATAAAGAACAAAGTGGAAGGATAGAAAACAGAAGGTTTACAACACAAGATATGGGTGAGTTAAAATGAAGGTGTACTGCATTCCAAAATATTTTGAATGCGGATCTTGGCATTTATGGCAAAGACACTGTTCATGGGCAACTCTGAGTCCATTTTAGCCCATATTAAATTATAATTCATGTAGGCACCAGTTTTAAAACTTATAGAGTCATGATTTGCACTCATTGCTAAAAACTGGACAGATAAAACACGGATGCCTGAGTTTCTCCTCCTGCTCAAGTGATACAAGTTATACAAAGTGGCAAAAGACAAACTGAGAGTGTATTAAAAGCTGAGAACTCAGTGATCAGAGTTTCATAAACAGCTCCTTTGGGAGAGACAGGATTGCTCTGGGAATCAGGTAGAAGTGATCAAGGAAGAGTGGGAAATGATGGAGAGTCAACTGGAGCAAAGGAGAAGGGATAAGAAATTAGAATAGGGTGGAATGGGGGGCAGGGGAGGGGGCTGGGGAGAGGCACTATGTGATGGAGAGGAGAGGATTGTCCCTGACATTTGCAGTTCACATGCCAACAAGGAAAATGACATTTCCAATACGCTGACCATTGCTCCCCAGTTCCCACTTGGCACCCCCTTGGGATACCGATCCACTAAGCCCATCAGGTCAGGAACTGTTCGCACCACAAAGCTGTCCCTGCCTTGGGGAAGAAACAGAGGGGCAAGAAGGAATTGTAAGGAAACTCATTAACCAGCCCAGGGAGAGAAAGACAACCCTTGCTGCCCCCTCCCCTAGGTTACATCTTGCTACCCAAATCTCCAGCCTGCCTCCCTTCACCTCCCTGGGTATCACTGCCACCACTGCATCCCCTTCTCTCCCAGATTCCCCCTCTTCACAGATCCACTCTGAGCTCTCAAGTCCCCCCAGAGCCACATTGACCTTCAAACACAACTTTTGCCTTCACTGCTGAGAAGCCTTGGGCCATCTGTGGATGTAGGTAACCAACACCAAGAGTTTTCCTGGCACCCGAAAGCGATACGGAGTCAAAGCATGTGGCCTCTGGAGCAGGCGTTCTCGTGCAGCATGGGCTGGGGCTGAGCCACTGTTACAGACAGGGACAAATTGCAGTCACTTTTGAATCAGCTGCTTTGTGGGTATAGATTGCAAGAAAGACACAGATTTTATCTCCATGGTCATTTTGCTTGTCTAGAGTGAGCCTTTGACGTGTACGAAAGCTGTTCTATTGCTGGCCTGGCACAAAATTCCTGAACCGGTTTCAGGGACCAAAAAGGTGATTGTAGTCTTTAAAACAGAATTAATTCTCCAAATGTTCCCAAAATATGCCTGACAAACTAACCCAAGACAGACAAGTTGGCTGTGCTCACAGCAAAAAGAAAAAAAAAAAAAAAAAAAAGCTCAGTTCAGAGGAAACAGCCCTGCTTCGCTTTTCCAGAAGACTATCTGCATCTGAAAGAAAATAATTTATTGGGAAATATGTACAGTAGAGTAAAATTGCAAAATAAGATATTCAATGGGGATTCTATATAAAACTGTGCCCTTTGCTTCCAGCAGGTAATGAATAAAAATGATATAAAGAAGCAATGAACTTTCAATGTTTTATATTTAAAATACATTTTGTGAGGAAAACAATGTGCCATAGAAACAGGACTGAAAGGTTCTCCAAGATAATGCCAGCAACTGCAAGATGTTAGCAGCGTTGTCGTGTAAGTTTCAAGGTGTGGGTTTTTAATTTTCTCTTATGAATCACAGAAGCAGTCATGAAAGCTATCATTAAAATTCATTACAAGAAAAGTAAACTTACATTATAACCTACCCCATTCTTCTCCAAATTCTGGGTACTGGTTAGGAAGCACTGTCTGCTTCTCTGCCAAAACCTTACCTACGCAATGAGATTTAATCTCTAGGCTCTGTTAAAGCTGAGTTTTCATCATCATATCCTTCAATCCAGAGTACAAAAAAAATAAAAAATAAAGAAACCAATATTGCTAATCTAAATTGCAGCCTAGATTTCAAAACCAGCAAGCTATGATTTTAAGAGGCTTCATCTGCCATAATTTTTTCTAGGAATGAAAAGAGAATAAAAAGTAGATCAAATATGAAGACAGCAGATTATAAGTAAATAAAAGTAAATAAAGCAGCCCTCATTCCTTCCCTTTTCCCCTTCCTGCTAGGTATGTTGCTATACATATACGTACATCATATATATTTAGGTATTGCTGCTTTGATCTAAAAACCAGTTTGCTCCTCCAACATATTTCCAGCCATTCCCTCTCTCCAAAGGAAAGAGGAGTCAGGAGGAACAGCAGTATATGCACATGAGAAAAACTGGTGAAAACGATTCATGAGTGGATGGACGTACAGAACAGCCAGGACTGAGCCATACACAGCAAAGCGAGCAGGAGGTGTTCAAACAGAGCAACATTTCCACATGCTACGTGTCGGCCCAACACCTGCATCTCTGTAAGTGGCAGTTTGCAGAGTGGGCTGGTGTGTGCAGAGAGGTTCCTGCCCTGGCTGGGGCAGGGTGAGTGCTGTGGAGCAGCTGTGCTGCAGCAGGTGAGTGCTGTGGGGCAGGCACCAGGGCCTTGGCATGGTGGCAGTGTGTTCACTGGCCTGGCCAGGATGGGAAAGGTTGAAACCAAAGCATAAATGGGAGTCAATCCTGAAGCTGTTGTAAGGTTATGTTAAGCAGACTGACAGGCTGCTGGTTATTCAGTATGCAGAGGAAATCAAAGGTGCTCTTAGCATGTCCAGTTGCCAACTCTACATTCAAGTTTGGCCAAATAAGTCACAGCTACGAGAATATTAGGTTCAAGTAGGGTATTTGGGTCCATTAGAGGCACGCATACTCTTAATCATGGAATGCGTCCTCTCCTTGCTTCCCTCCTTGTTCCTCGCTTCATCCCTTGCATGGAAGCAAGTTCCCTGTCATTTTCTTTATGTATAAGAAAAAGGACACTGAGGCCTGAGTCCAATGTGCATTTACCAGTTATGCTGCCAGGCTCCCCTTCCTACCCCAACCCTACCTCCTAGCAACTTGGTCCCACCCCATCCTCCACGCCTTTTCTCCTTCCCCAGCTGTAAGGGTTTTCATTGCTGTGAGAGGACAAAGATAACAGAGCTGCTATTGGGAAAAAAATCATTTTTCTTCACTGGGCTGTTTTTATCGTGGGCTGTTTCCCAGCTCAGTCCCCCCAAATTGCTTTAATAGCACAACAGAGTGATAGAGCAGTGATGGAACAAGGTTGGGAGGGTTAGGATGAGTTGGAAAGTGGTTAGGTTGTCGTTGCTACAAAACAGAAAAGGAAAAGAAAAGCAAGAATGCTAAATCACAGCCAAAGCACAATGTATTTAGGGGCCTTGGATTTGAAAAGCCAAGCACCATCTTCTGCAACGGTTACATTCCTCTGCAAGTTTACTTCTGGCCAAGTTTCCTGTGAGCAGAGGCAGCATTCGCTAAGCTTGAATTCCTGAGGCTCTTGCTTGTGGATTTTCTTCTGTGTTCAGCATTAAAAGAGGGAAATCATGAGACTTAACTCAGGCTGTGGCTTTTCCCCTTCCTGGGGCGGTGGAGGCACCAAGGAGCCCTGGAACCCATCATGTGGGGGTAGCACATGTCACCTTGGTGGCCTGGGGACGTGGGTACCAGGGAAGACAGGGCAGTGGTGGGCCCATCTGGGCAGGACACACTGAGGTTTCCATTCCCTCAGCTCAGGATGGTTCCCCGTTCCTGCTCTCTCTGTCAGAGTTCCCAGTTCATGCTCTCTCTGTCAGTGAGGAGGTGTTGGTCTGTCAGTAGCTGCGCTGCTGCTGCCAATGCCACCAAGTGTTTGTGGCAGTGCCATTGCTCTGGGCTTCAGCCCCGGTGGGACTCCCAGCTTCAGACAGCGAAAGGCGCTGCCCAAGGTTCCTGTGTGAGGAGTAAAGGGGGCAGCAAGGTAGCAACCAGAGCAGCAGGTCACAAAGCACGGCCAAGGTGGTCACTGTCATGGCAGCGGCTCTAGTGTGGTGTTTTATTCATCACTTTTAGGGCGTTTTCGTTCCCCTGGCAGGGGCTGGCTAAGGGATGCCAGCAAATGATTCAAGTCACCCTGCAACGTGGTTTTTGTCAGTCACGGGCTTGGCCGCAGCAGTGACATTTGGGCAGGGCTCCCTGGGCCCTGGAGGCGCCGGAGGAGTGTGTTTGCCAGCTGAGCTCCAGGGTCCTCCTGGCCCTGCAACCACCAGGAACAAAGGGGCCCTCAGCCCAACATGGGCAGTGTTTGGGGTGATGTTTTGAGCAGGACGTCTTTTGTTTTGTCTGTTTGGTTACGTGTGTCCTCTTGGATGCTTGTACTGAACAAGAGTCATTTGTTCTCTCACCAACTTCAAAAAGGTTGAGTCCAGCTGGATTTGTGTTTTAGGTGTAGAGAGCCAACAATGCGCCCATCAGCTGCCCTGTCCCAGAGAGCTGGGCACAGTGTTGCCTTAGGCACTTCTGTGCCTAAGGAGTGGGAGTGAGAAGGTGCTGAGCAAACGGCCTCGCTGGAGCAGGGCCTGGGGACTGAGCCCACCAGGCAGCACAAGGCCCTCAGCTTTGGGGATGTTTTGATGCTTATGTACCCATGATACTTAGCTGCCAAGTGATGTACTTGTTTGCTTTAATTTATTAGCCTTTTTATTTAAAAGCAAACAACAACAAAAAACAACGCTTCCACTTAGTTCACTCTGCTCCCTGCACCTCCACCTCTCCCTTCTCCCAGTGCCTCCTGTAGCCAGAGCCTTGGCTCACAAACCAGAAAGCAGATCGGTGTGAAAACACAAAATGGGTAGAAAAAACGCCTGGAGGGAGGACAGGCACATTGCTTGTGTCCCTGTGCAAGGCTGGCAGGCTGTGGACAGGGTAACTCTGGTGCAGGCAACCACATGCTGGGTCCTGCTGCCTCCGTCGGTCTGTGCATGGGGATCTCCTGTCACAGTGCAGCGCTGACTGGTGACGGAGCAGGGCAGGGGCTCACTTTGCTTTCACTCCTGCTGTGAGTGCTCTCAAGCTAAGATGTTTTTACGTTGTCCTTATCCTCAGAGTAATAAACGTTGCGCTGTGGGAGTGTAAACACAGGAAAGGAACAGGACAAAAAAAAAAAATCCAAAAAATTCAGGCTGGTGCGGTGCAGTCAGGACATTTCTTTTCCTAACAGGATATGGGATCAGAGGAAAAAAACTATGCATCAAATCGCGTGTGGTCCAGGGGCAGGGGGGCAGCAGGCAAACTAAGCAGGCTGTTGGCTGGGCTGGGAAGCCCACGCCATGCAGCAGCTCGGCAGCAGGTCCCCACAGTGGTGTGTGCCCACAGCCGGGGCTGCAGGGGGTGGGGAGGCTCTGTGGGCCTGGCTGTGGCCTGTGGAGGTCCCGGTTTGGTTCGGCACCGCCGGGGAGCAGAGCAGCTGGGGGCCCTTGGCTGCTCCAGTGAGCAGTGGCAGGAAGGGCCAGGGGCTCTGTTCACTGCTCAGCACCAGCCCCCCACCAGATTTGGGACACCTCAGAAGAGCACTCAGCATTGTAATTCCTGTCAGCCAGGGTCCCCTCTGATGTCTGTTCTGTGCAGGCACAGCACGCAAGGAGCTGGCTGCCCATGCAGCCCCTGAGGCCGGGCTGGTGCCGGAGGAGAGGTGGGATCCAGGCTGCGGGGCTGCAGACAAAGCCAGGAAGCTGTTTCTGGTCAGGCATTTCAGGGGAGGGCATGATTTCCACAACAATAAGTGCATCTGATTATTTGATTAAGGGGAAGATGCGGTCCCCACAAGGAGGGCCTCACACCCAAAGGAGGAATAACTCATGTCCCCGCTGAATGGGAAGCAGCCGCTGTGACAGGGCAGGAGGGTGAGTGCAATCTCCTACTGAGGCTTTGATCAGCCGGGGTTAAGCACGGCGGCTGCTAACATGGCTGAAAACCAACCGGCAGAAGGAGGTTCCTGCTGCAGCATCATGCCAGGCCCACTCCCAGCCCTCTGCTCCTCTTTTCTACAGTCCTTCACCCTCTGTTTGGAGGGACCTTCCTGGCAGGTCCTGCCTCCTGGCCTCCGCTGGCTCTGGCAGGGCCATGTCCATGCTGAGCCCCACTGTGCTGGGCACTGCAGCACATCCCTGTATTTCTAACCGTTCATTCATCCCCATCTCTTTGATAAGCTGGGAAAGAGGCCCCTTGTTTCACCCCTCTGCTATGACTAAGGTGGAGAGATGGTGAAGTGTGGAGTTGGCAGGACAGAGAGGATTGTTTTCCATTTCCACCTCTCCTGGGCACTTGCACAATCTGTTTGTAGTCACAGGCACTTGGGGTTCCTCTTGTCCCTGGTGTGGTTGAGCCATCCCCCTTCACCCCAGCAATGGGAGGCCCCTGGGGACATGGCTGCATTTCAAGAGATGATTCTTCTCAACTGGTACCAGCAGCTGGTGATCCAGTGATTAGCTGATGGTCCTCGGTGGAGGCTGGACGAAGTGTTCAATGTAGCAGTTTTACAGCTGTCCTTTGCCTTCCCAAGACAGGCAGACCCAAAGCCTCGGCATCCCAATAGCTTGACCCACACAAGTCCTTCCTGCAGGAGAGCCCCAGGGCACAAAGGCACCATGTGGGTATAGAATGGGCTCAGAGATCTGAGCTGCACCCTACTCTCCCTTGGACGGAGCTACAGTGCACGTAAAAGTAACTTGTATTTGGCCCACATAATCATAATACTTGGAAGCAAGAGCAAGAAGGAGATGATTTGGCACTCCACAGGGATTAGAGCTCTCCAAGATCTTTACAAACACAACACAGTTAACCCTTGCAAGAGAGAGAAACCCTACTCATCTGCATGGAGGGGAGCACTGGCTGCACATGAAAGTCACTGGCACTCCAAAAGCAGAGTAAGCCCCCAAAATAAGAAAAAAACTATTCAAATACATATCTCTACACAGAGTTGTATTGCATGGGTGCAGCTTACAGATCAGCAAACAAGCCCTGAGATTTTGAGCCCAGGTTACATCTAGGAGTTTATCTAACAGGAAAAAAAAATTTCAATTTTGATGTGTGTGTGTTCTGTGAGGATTTGTGTGGTCATGCTGTGGAATGGATTGGTCCAGCGCTTTGTGCTTTGCATGCCTCATAGCCTCTCTCACTCCCCAAGCTTTGTGCAGCCAATGCCACAAGGTTTGCCACAGTGCATTTGGCATCCCACCCTCAGTAAATCATCCCAATATCATCTGGCTCAGAGCTCCTAGGAATCTGGACAACCTTGACAGAAGGTATGGATAATGGACTGGGAAATCCAGTGGAAGAGTCTTGGGGAACATGAGACTGTAAGATAGGATGCTTCCCCGATCTGCCTTGAACCTTAGGTCTCCTCCTAAGAGTGCAGCTAGAGAGCATCCCTTTAAATGGACACTGCTTCAGAGGTATTGACTTACCAGTGGCCTGGGTACAACTCCCCATGAAACTTCAACCTGTGATATGCATGTCACTAAGAGACAAACAATACCATCTGCAGCCTGCCCCTTCTAGATGTCAGCTCTGTTTATAGAAAAGAAGGGGGTGGTGAGCGTCTGTTAAAATGTATTACTTCCTGACGTCATTTTTGAGAAGTCATATATTATAGTGGGACTAGTCAGTCAAAACTGTCTAATGGCACAGTGGTCAGTGCTCCTTAACTTCTTCCTCTCAGCGGCTGCTACAGAGGGACAGAGATACTAAAAATAACATTTCTGTCCCAAAATATCTTGACTTATTTAAGAGTGTATGTGTAGAGGGAGTGCTAATATTTCACGTGATTCGTGCCCTGTGACATATGTATCCCTGGGGAAGCAGAGCTCTCTGGAGACCTGCGGGGAGAGTGGAGGAATAGAAACCATGAGCTCAAGGAACAGGAAAAATTTTGAGGCACAAAAGGAGATGTTTGTGTCGCCTTCCCATAACTGCAGGCTCTGAAGCAATTACCAACAGAATCAATAGGTTCATCTTAAGCTAATGAAAAAAGCAGGTAAGAAAGATTCCTTCCCCATCCCGCACCCACATTCTCATTTACCTTGGGCAAAAAGCACAATAAAACATGCCTAGATATGAATTCTCCACCAGAACCGGTATTTTATACCCACTCACAGAGGGTAAGTGACTTCATGTGGTATACTGCAGTGGGAATTCAGGCATGTAATGTAATAACAAGAAAGGATTTTCAGATTTGTCTCAGGAACCCTGCTAGCTCAGACGTTGTAAAAGAATCCCAGACCTTCATGTCCATCTCGGTCTTAAAAAGAGTGAAATACATCCCCTGGTTCTTTATTTTGAAAAATTGCTGCAGGAAATGTAGGCAAACAGCACCTCACATCTGAACTGCACATTACCATCCCTCAGTTCTTTACTAGTGTAATAAAATCCCACAGCGCAACTGCTTAACCAACTTCTTTGCTTAGTAAGCTTTTCACTAGTCATCTGTATAGGATGTGGCAGCACAGAGTCCAAGCCTAAACAGGGGTTTCTAGGCAAAACCTCAAGGCAAGCAGGAAAAGAAAAAGGAAAAGTGCTGCCTCTGGGGGTGAAGCAGCAACACAACACAACAGACCAGGATAGGGCATGAAAAATACAGTATACACATAGAGCTGACAGCCATAATGTAATGTGACCCCAGTCACATTGGTATTTGATTAGCGAACGCAAAGGGATTGGGAAACAGTCCTGCTCTTAGGAGAAAGAAATCTTTCACATCCCTATAGTCAAGACCTCAGCTTTGTTGTTTTTTTTGTTGATTTTTTTTTTTGGAGATGGTATCTTAACACTGTAGCAGAACAGGCTGTGCTACCAGAGTGCATAAGTCCCTACATGTCCCTGTACACAGGATTTCCCCCCAGGGTGCCAGCTGAAGGAGCAGTGGCTTGTGGCAGTCCCAGACGAGGTCTGTAGCAGGTACCATGGTGGATTGTGAGCTCTCCTGTGTGCCCGCTGTGTTCGGGGCTGTGGCCATCACACCACAGATGG
The DNA here is from genome assembly GCF_009769625.2 of Cygnus olor. Classification (NCBI taxonomy): domain Eukaryota; kingdom Metazoa; phylum Chordata; class Aves; order Anseriformes; family Anatidae; genus Cygnus; species Cygnus olor. The sequence continues at coordinate 13,572,187 of NC_049174.1, read as the reverse complement.
GGAGTTTGCAAATTTGTGTGCTTTTTAGCTTGGTTACTGGCAGCTGGCTTTGGGGAGCTCCAACTTTGTACGTTCCTGTTGCACAAACAGTGCAGTGTGAGTGCTTGTGCGCTCTCTTTGTGGAATCTCACAGAGGGACAACCAAGTCACATTCTCTGCCACCTCCTCCTCCCGGGGCTGCAGGTGGCTGGGTTCATCCTGCACACAAACCTGGTCAGCAGCCAGCAGCTCTGGAGAGGAGCTGAGCATTGCCAGCTATTCACCTCTCCCCAAGAGAACCATTCTGGGGGTTAAAATCAGAGGTGCCAGCTTTCCCCTTCCTCCTCCTCGCCCCCCTCTCTGCACTGCTTCTCTGCGTTATTTTATTTCAGCAAAGCTCTGCTTTGCTCCTGAAATCTCCCTCTGTCCTGGCATTTCATTTCCCTCCGAGTGAGATAAATAAATAATAACAGTGGTCAAAAATGCGTGGTGCATGTAACAAAGCCTGGAGTGCCAGGAAGCAACTGGTGTGCCTGATTTTTCAGTGAAAGTCCAGGTGCAATCTCGGCAGCACGGCTACTGTCTGCCTTTCAAGCAGATGTCTTCATATAAAGCTCCCGCTGCCACCCCGCTCCCTTTGTGTTCGGTGCAGGGAGGACGGGAGCGGGAGACAATATAAATTAATATCCATTGGAATGACAGCAGCTGGTGCCTTGCATAGCTGCAAACACGTGTCTTAGAAGTAGAGTGATTAGTTGTAAAACTGTAGAGCTGAATGTTTATGCTTGATCAATTACAGGAAAACAATGGATGGGTTTTTTTTCCAAGTGGGAGGAGTGAGGGGAGGGAGTCTTCAGCCATGAGATGATTCTCTTCTTTTTATATAATAATAGCTGCAGAGAACATGGGGCCTGCTTACTGAAGGGACTGGCAAAACAGCAGCTTCTGGAGAACCTACTGATTGCTGGTTCTCCACAGCACTTTTGAAAAACAAGATCTTTTTAGGCTTTAGACTGAAAACTTCGTAACATTTAAGAGGGACAGACTCAGCTGCCCAAAGCAAGGAGCATGTGGGAATGAATTAGCCAAAGTTTTATAGCGTGTGAGCACACACATTACATCTAGAGGCCTTCAGCTGTAAGAACTTATTTCAGTGTCTTTCATTTCACAGATCCTCTCCCCTCTGCTCCCCAGCTCAGAAAGAGCAGTCCTGTCAGCGGAGTATCCCTTCAGTGGCAGTGGAGTGGTGCAAAAGCGTGGCTAGGACTTCACTACCAATTCTTTAGCAACTCTGATTGCAAAAAGAGGCCGTGTCCCTCCCCACATCTGCCAAAAAAAAAAAAAAAAAAGGAAAGAAATTGAGTTACATTTTGCAATAATTCTAATGGAAATGCTAATGGGATGAACAGCAATACAAAGCCAGTGAATGACCCAGCAATTTCATCTGTGCTGGCAACAGATGACCATCTAAACCATGTTCGGGTAATTTTTCCTCTCATTAGCAGCACAATAACTCATACACACAAATCCATAGGCATTTGCTATAATTTTTTAAAACAGGGCTGGAAATAGAAGTAAGTGCATGCAGTCTGCAAGCGTTACAGCATATGTTGGCTGTAAATCTGTCTGGAAGTGGCCCGATCCTGTTCCTGGGTAAACCAGTGGAATTTTGCCACTGACTTCAATGGAAGCAGGATGGGATTTTTTGGACTTATTTTAAAGTGGGTCTTTGTTTCTTTGGAACAAAGTTTTCAGCTTCACAGCTATGTTTCAGTACTTGGCTTGAACTCCAGTCAATTCACCTTTCATGTGTTTAACAGATGGGGCTTCTTTGCTGCTCACCTTCTGCTTGGCATCAGCACTGGAGCAGGGCTCATCTAGGTGACGGTCACCCAGGACCTGGCATGTGTGGGACCCGTGGTCATGCTGTGGGGCTGAGCTGAGAGGAGACAGGAGCTCACGCTGCCTTCCCTGAACACCTTTGGTCTGAACGTGTTAGAGTACTTTGAAGAGAGAAAACCACTGCCTCTGTATTATCAGCACCATCGGGGGAAAGCAGCCAAAATGTCTGTTGGAGAGCAAAGGTGAGTGGTGGCACAAGAGGGCTGAGGAGCACGGGGGTCTCTGCTCTGCCCTGAATGGGTCTAGTGACTCAGGGCTGTGTCATGTAACATGGAAGTTGTTTGCAGTCACTGTGGCTTTCCTAAACCACCTGTAGCCCTTTGAGGTGGCACTGTGTTGGCAAGTATTACATAGGATATACATACACACTTTCAGCTTAAGTTTGTAAGGCAAAGAGGCTTGTATATGGTTATATGTATCTCTTGCTGCCACAGTAACTTTTGAACCTTGGGGCAATTTCATCAGAAATATAAATCTCCTGCAAGGTTTGAGCTGGGGACAGAGGACAGAGAGACTGCTCTCGTGCTATCACTACAAGAAAAAACTGAGCTCAACCTTTATTGTACGGCAGTGGATCCAACCACATACTAGGCACCTCTAGAAAAGTGGTGTTCATTTGTCCTGTTGCTCACAGAGCTAATTGCTTCATTGATATTCTTTTTTGGTGGCCTCAGCGTGACAAATCTAGCTCTTTTTTTCTCTTCAAAGAGTGCACTCTCATGCTGCTCCTTTCTGGCATTGTCCCTGCTCCCACCTGGCCTCCTTGCTGAGCACTTTTGGCTCCCCCTTCCTGGCTCTGTCTCTATGCTGCTCCCCCCAAAGACCCCTGGGCTCCTCTGCCAATTGTATTCGCACTTTCTTCTCCCTCACTCTCTGGTAGCAGTGCACCCCCTCTCAGCTGTTGATGGTTTACAACTCATCCATCCACCCCCCATCTGAAATTTCCACCACAACAAAAAACTCAGGAATGAGGCAATTAATATGTATTATTTCAATAGGAGACTTAAAAACAAAAAGCTTTTGCAACAACTTCCCAGTCAGAACCACGGAGACTATTGTAAGGCAGAAAACCTAAGAAACGGCAGCTGTAAAATATATTTAAAAGCCTTTATTCTTTCCTATCACAATGTGGCAAAAGAGACTAAATACAGCTTTCCATTTGTTTAACTAAAAGCTGCCATTCCTCAGTCTCTTTGATGATAATGATACCCACAGTTACAATCAAACTTCAGCACACACACGGAAAACTTTGAGCTCTGTACCAACTTTGCACAATGTATTATTAATACTGAGATTTGTGAACCCAAATGCTCTGAGGTGCTGAGAGCAAGGGAAAGCCTGACTGTGCTGGGCTCCTGGTTGATGCTGATAAATGCAGCACACTGTGGAGGAAAAAGAAAAACCTGTAACTTAATATTGTTTGTATTACAGTAGCCACTGGACCTACTATGCTACACATGGGGAGAGACCATTCAGGAGTTCATAATCAAGTAGAGAACTCAGAGAAGGGGTGGGAGAGAAAAAGTATTAGCAGTTCTGTTCCGCTAATGTGGAAATGAAATGCAATACACTAAAGGACTAGTACTGCCCACAGGCTAACACTGGGTTGGGTCCTGAATCACTTGTCCACTGCAGGAAGACCAAAAGACCCTACTGAGTCTCCTAAGCTGCAGCTGCTTGGCCACAAACCCACCCCTCATTTCATGAAGCCTGATAGTTGTTATTTTAGTGCATTTCTTTACTGCAGCAGATTTTTGGTGTTAAGCCCTAAGTTTAAGCTTCTGAGTGGAACAATCTGAATTTGAGGAGGCCCATGTGCTCCTAAAGTCCTGTGAAGGCAGCTTAGCATGAGAGTGAAACATTGCCCTGTGGTACAAGCTGCCCAGAAAATGGGCATGGTTAATTTTCTGTAGGTCCCAATTCCCCCGAGGACCATCCGGTGTAGTTATTTGAGGCATGGGCCTCTGTGCCTCTCAGCAGCCATGCTGTGCCATCCTATTGACTGTGAAGCAGGCTTAGCACCATTGATTTCCATGAGAAGTTTTACTGCAAATCAATGGCATTGTGTGTGCGGGATCCTGAGGAGACAAGGAAGAAACCTCTGGGGAAAAAAGGAGCTATGCTGCAATGATAAGGAAGCAGCCCCGGCCCAGAGGGAAACTGTGACTCAGAATGTTCAAGGAAAGGGAAAGGAAGCAGGGAAAAGCTCCTCTGAGATTATGGATTTCTTGTCTAGGAAGTGACACAAATACGAGGTCTTGAGTTGAGGTGCACACGTGTGTCAAAGGGAAGATTACAAAGACAGTCCTCTGCCTGCTGCATCCAGCAGAGCTGTTCCCAGCAAGATCATAGCTTCGCTATGAAATCTTTCGGTAGGTAAACATGTACATCAGTTCTGTGCCAAATGCGCTCTGAAATGTTCCCAAAATACAGGAGTGTTTGTCTGTGATGAAAACATCTCAGCCTTGCTTCTCACTATCAGCTTGGATCCACTAGATCTGTTCCCTTCCCTGTCCTCATCTGTCATTTATTAGCAGAATACATGCCTTCTTTCTGTTGTGAAATTGCTTTTTTGGGTTACTGAAACATGCTTGGTGATGGCAGGTGAAAAGTAGTGGTCCCTTAGGACTTTCAGGGACATCCTCACGTAAGTGCTTTGTGTTGAAAACCCGTTTCCAAACAACAGGGTATCCAGCAGTATCAGAGGAAAGTTCCTACCTCTGATATTGCACAGGCGTAGACGTATGGCACTCTCTCCCTCAACAGTTTACAACTTGACTAAATGCAAAAGTAATCCACGGGCTTGTCATCCACGTTGTATCTGGTTCTTGGTTTCTGTCTGTTTGTCTCTTCAGATTGTAAACTGTTTTAGGGAAGAACTGTCTTTGATTCTGTGTTTGGACAGCAGAAGGGTCCCAGTCCTTGCTGAGCCAGGTACCATAATACAAATAAGGCACAATAATTTGTTTTAAAATGAACATCAAAGAAAATAAAAGATTAAAAGGGAAAGACGACCTTTCATAGCTCAAAGCTTCCCCCCATGATAGTGCTCCAGAAGAATGTGCTCTCTGCTGGAAGGAGCGTCTAGCCCAGTCGCTGGGAGGGCCGTGCGACGTACCGCCACAGGAGCCAGCACTGGAATGTGCCTGGGCGCAGGGGGAGAGGAGAGGTCAAAAGCTAAAGCATGATAAGCAAAAGAGAAAGCCCTTTAAAATATACACACACATTTTCTTGCCAGAATCTATCAAGCAAAGAGCCAAAGCATGGTAATGGCATTTTGTTTATAGGAAAAAGAAATCGCTTCTGGCCTAAGAATGTCTTTGCCAAGTTTCAGGCAAGGGGGAGTCAAAATGACTTGCTGGTTTAAGAATGTGTGTATTTTTAAGGTGGTGTTTTAATAAGATTGCTGGTGTGTCCCTTTCTAACACTGAGCACACAGCCCTGTAAGCACTTACTCCGGAGCACAACACAGTGTGGAAGCCAGCCCGGCGGAAGTCGATGGCGGCACTTACAGCTAAAGACATCATGCTGGCTTTGCAGGGCTCAGCCGCTTGGGTCACATCCAGACGTCAGGGAAGTTGATGGATGAGCTCTCACCAGCTTCAGCAGACTTTAAATGAGGCCCTTGGTTTCTGGCTGTAACTGGGTAGGTGTCCACAACTGTGCCCCTCTAATTTGGTCTGTAGAGAAGTTGCTGTTGACCCTGCCTGGAGTGGGGTCCACCTGGAGCTTCTCCAGCGTAAAGCTGACCAGATGCTGCCCTGTGGGTAGAGACCTGCAGAGACCATGGATGGTGGGTCATTTTGGGTGCTTTTACCAGATGAACGCACAGGGCTTGGGTCACCTCACACTAGCAGGAGGTTATTTGATTTTTCAAGACTCTTAACCACACCCTACTGTGTCAGTGGGGTAAGAAAATCAAACCCAATGGAAAGCCCTCAATAGCAAAGCCACGTGCCAGGGTCTGATGGAGGGGCAGAGGGCTCCATGGTCCCCTCTGCCAGTGAGGAGAAGCTGAGGGGGATTGGGCACCCCCCTTGCAAGCTGGGAGCCTGTGCCAGGCTGGTGCTTCAGGAGCTTTAATGCAGACTCTTGTTTCCACAGCACATCGCCACATATAGCCCACGCTTGGACAGTATCAGATGCCTGTCTGTAAGGGAACTGCTGAGTCCAGAAAGAAAACCCACCAGCATCTGCAGAAAAGCTGTCCTTCATATGAGGAGCCCCTAGCACTGGTGGCAGCATGGAGCAGGGAGATCTTGGAGCACAGCAGGAACCAGGTAGGTCATTTGTGGAGATGGAGACAGGAGGGATGGCTGTCTGCAGGCTTGGGGTTTCACTTCAGGGGTTTCTGCTGCTGTTACCAAAAGACTAGGCCTGTTGGTATGTTACAGTGGTCCCAGATCTGTCCTCTCCAGCCTGGGTCACGGTGTGACCCCTTCCCCTCTTCCACTTTCCCTCCCAGGTCCATTCACTGTACCAAACAACAGCATGCAATCATCTTGCGGGGCTTATTTCTGCCTAATGTACCCACCCAGTGGGATTTCAGTGAACATTAAAGCGGTAGATGGAGCCTTTAATGAAGTTAACCTGCTGAAACCAGGAGAGCGTTTGGTTGAAGTACACCTGAAAGCCCTGGATTACACAGCAGCTGCTTCAAAAGAAACCCATTCCCTCCTTTCATACCGCTGCCGTATTGAGAAATAATACAGCACCTTTATATTCAGTCTAATTTAGTCAGCCTGCCGAAGTCTGAAAGCTTTTTTTTATTAACTCTGGAGATGCAGGGGCTTTCCTCCCCCCGCCGGCACTACTGCTCCCCCGTGCAGGCTGCAGGGAGCAGGCCCCCAGCAGCACACCCGAGCAGCTCCCCAGCCGCGAGGGATCGCTCCCCGCTAATCCAATGATGGATTTTAACTCCATTAGTTTTGCTTCCTCCATTCTCTTCCCTGTTTCTTCCGTTTATTCATTGTCCCTCATCCCCTTGTTCTGTCTCTTTGTTTCTTTTGCCACCTCCCTTCTCTGTTCTTCTCTTCCTTTTCCTCATTTTTTGTGGCTTTTTTTTTTTTGCTCCCCTCTTTTCATTTCCCCTTTCCAGGTTGCCTCAGCACTCCCATTTCCCCGGCAGCGGTGCCACTCTCCGGCTCTCCCCGTGGCTCTGCCACACACCGTCACTGGCCCGGTGCCCACAGCAGTGCCTGTGCTTCGGGCCACACCACAGCCAGGCAGCACGAGCACTGGGTGTCCTCTGCATGCCAGCGGTGTTCCCCAGGTGCAACAGACCTGTGGGCACGAGAGGCAGCAGGAGAAAGCAGCTCCTTGCCGCCCTGCAGCTGCTGGCAGCTTGGAAAAATGTGGGGGAGGTGAGTTAGGAGGAGGTGAGCAGTCTGGGGCAGCTTCTGGGCTCGCCCTCTAGACAGGTTTTGACCACAGACTAGTAGCTGTGGTATCCCCATGAAAAATTAACTGGGAAACTTGCTAATTAAGCCACCTCTACACTGGAAGTTTATGGACTTGACTGCAGCGTGCCAAACTGCTTTCTCCAAGTTGGGGGATTGGCCTGCTTTTTGAATATGGACCAATTCCCGAGTGAATAGTCTGGCTGAACACTAGGGCTAATGGGATGCTAAGGTAATTATTGGCTATTTGTGGCTATAAAATGAGACCTCGTAATCATGCACCTGATAGACTAATAAAAACATTTTATACGATGCACTTAGAGCTTTTTAGCTGAGGAGCTCAAAGCACTGCACGGAGGAGGAGAGCTGCAGCCTGCCCAGCTCCTGCGAGGAGGCAGGGAGACAACCCGCGCCGTCTGCCCCCATGCCCCACACTCCCACTTCCTGGGTATCCTGCCAAAAATGTCCGAGTCCCTGCTCTCCTGCTGACTGACAATACTTAAGGTTTTATCTAGGCTGGGTATCATTTTTCCTCGCTGTCATTCCTAACCCGGTTTCTGTCCTGCCGCGTTATTTTTTCTGGAAGGCTGTCAAGTTCTGCATTGGAAATAGTGTGTTTTGACATAAAACTGGGGGAGAGACCCTGTTTGTCCAGCTACTCTGGAGCCCAGAGGAGGGTACAGGAATACATGACGCACTGGGTTTTTATTTTCTTTTAAATCAGGATTGAAAAAGGCTCTAAGGAAAAGCTGGGGGGTTTCCTGCTTTACAGACACCTCCTGATGGTCAGTTCATGGGGTGAGAAGGACTCATTTAGAAAGAGGAAGCTGTGATTGAAAATAAATGAGTCTGTATGATCAATGTTGAAAAGCAGCTGCAATTAGAGGGAAGAGAAGAGCAGAAGTGTGCCAGGGAAAACCCTAGGTACGTGGGCCCTCGGGTCAGCAGCAGGGAGCTAGGCAGTGTTTGAGGAGGTAAAGGCTTTCTGCTGGAGGGGAGGAGAGAGATGGGGGAAGTTTCGCTACATCACAGCTCTGACTAACGCTTGGGCTGCACAATTGCTTCCACCAAATTTAATGCAGATGGCACAATAAATATTAGAGTACCACTATGTTACGTATTGTCTCATTCTCAGTGAGGTTTTGTGGATGATTCTGACATACAGATATGGAAAAATGCGGCAGTTCCTGATGGGTTTGGCAACTTTTAAGTCCCCATGGTAGGACCAAATGGAGAGCCACGAGCAGGCAGAGCCACAAGCCCTTCGCAGAAGCGGGGCTTTACCGGCACAGAGAGCTGACGAGGTCCAGCCTTGCTTGGGGCAAGGAGCAATGCCCACAGCAGCAGCTGCCCTGGAAACAGGCAGAGGTAAGTTCAGGATGCATAGTTTCACCTTATGCTCAGTTCCTTCAAGACCGAGAGAGGATCTGTGTCTTAAATGCTCCCATCAGAAGTATTTTTTGGACTCTTTTGTATCCGAGCTGGACTAGCAGGTGTCACCAGCATGGTTGTCATCCTGTCCTGAACACCTACAGTGGTAAAAACTGCAGGAGCACTGCCTGGTATTTCAGTTGTGCCTTTCTTTCCCTGATAGCAGCACATTGTGGAGAGGAGACTTGAGAACTGACACGAAACACATGGCTGGATTTGTGGAGAGCTATTGAGAAGCAGCTGAGAGAAACCTCTGTGAGCAGCAGGTAACTTCATTTCCCATCGCCATATTCTTTCCTAGAGTTATCTTCTCTTCTTCACTCAGTAGTGGATCAGAGCTGGTAACAGTTCAGGGCCGTGTTTGCACTCTTCTGTTCACCTTAACCAGGGGAAATGCCTGAATGTAATGCAAGGAAAACTGCCCCTGCGCTGTACGGTGTGTTAAATGGGGCCATCTCCGTCTAGGGCTTGGTAACCTCTTCTTTTCCATGCACATCTCAAGAGAGCAATGATTCATGCTGTGGATTTATATTGCGCTGCGGTATCTATGTTATGGTTCGCAAAGGCTATTTATACACACAAAAAATCACACTTTGCTAGCTTGATAGTAGTCTAACTATAAGCAAGTAGTAAATAATAGTTGCATAATTGCACACCAAAATACAATAAATAAGGCAGCAGGCTCAGTTGCCACTGGCTTTGCGTTGACTTCAACAAGTGTTGGAGCACGTTTGAGCGACAGAAGATGCAGAATAAGGTACTGAAACACACAGGAGGAGCAGGGACGCTGTGGCCCTCGGGGTAACGGCTGAAATATCAGATCTGTCTGCCAGGCCAAATCTGTTGCTGTCAATGAACTGGCCTCAGAGGAACTGGGCGCGCTCGTGCTGTGTGTGTGTGTGTGCTCGACAGGTTGGCATCGTGATTTCACTGACGTGAGCTGGTGATGCTACCCGCAACTGATAGACAGCAGAGTACAAAATAATTAGTCTCATCACCTTCAGTGAATACCAGTGAAATGTTCGTACTTTCCCTCTCACCCACACAACGATGTATTTTGCTTCTGCCACATGTCGGTATTTCTTCACTAATTACCAACTTTAAAGAAGTGAGGTAACGTGGTCTTAATCCCCTTGTCTACTGTAAATCTGGAAGTTACAGTCGACAAGCTAGGGACTGATTAACAAAGTAAATGGCATGGGTTTGAGCAGCTTTTCGGTTCGGGGTCCTAGGGCTCGTTTCACCGCTGTGAAGTCCCTTTCACCTCTGAAGTCCCGGGATGTCAAAGGGCCGGGGCGCGCGTTAGCCCCGGTGTGCCGGGTACTGGCTCTGTGCTGCTGCGCTGCGTGCACCGAAGCGCCGGGCAGGCAGGGGCTGTGCACCTGCCGGGCACGAAGGCGCACAAACTTTCCGAGCGCTCTCCGGGCTGCTGCGAGCGCTGCTCTGCGGCTCCGCGCTGGGAGAGCGCCGCGGCGGAGCCCGGCGGGGACCGCGCAAGCCGGCCGCGGGGCGAGCTCGGGGAGCCCCGCGCGTCCCGCTCCGCTCCGCCGCATCCCGGAGCTGCTCCCCGGCCCCTCCGCCGCGCCGCAGCGGCGAGGCAGGGCGCTGCCGGTCCCCGAGGCGCTGAGCGGCGACAATCCTTGTCCTGACGCTCCCCCCTCCGACAGCTGCCGGCTGGCTGCGGCTCGCACCGCCCCGCTCCTCCGCCGGCCCGGCGGCTCCCGGCGGAGAGGGGCCCGGCGGGCGAGGCTCCCCCCGCCCGGAGCCGGCCCGGCCCCGCTCCCCGGCCCCGCGGGGGGCTCCGGGGGGCTCCGGGGGGCCCGGCGGGCGGCGCCGGGGCGGGCCGCGGGTGCGGGCGCCCCGAGGGGGCGGTGCGCGGGCGGGCCGGGGGGGGCCGGGGGGCGGCGCTGCCGCTCGGCGCTGCCAGCCACATGCCGCCCTGCCTGAAAAGGCTGCGAGGCGCCGGCGGGGAGCGAGAGGAGGCGCAGACGGCGCCCCAGCCCGCACCGACACCGCCACCGCCGCCAGCGCCGCCGCCGCGCCCCGGGGGATGCCGAGGCGCCGGCCCCGCGGGTCGCCCTAGGGGACAGGCGCTGCCCCGGCACCGCCCGCAGCCCGCAGACCCGGCCGGGGGGAGCCGCCCCCGCCGAGCCCCGAGTGGGGCAGGGAGGCGAAGCCCGGCCCCGCACAGCCTCGGTGGCGTTGGTTTTCGTTTTTTGGTGGTGGTGCTTTGATTGTTTTTTTCTTCTTTTTTTCTTTTTTTTTTTTTTTTCCCCGCTGTTGTTATTTATTTCTGGCGAAGGATGGATACGTTTCTCCTGGCGTGGGGATTTCTAGCGCTGTGCTTGCCCGGCTCCGGAGGCACGGCGGACACAGGTAAGGCGGGGATGCCCCCGGCCGCCCAACTTTCGGGTGCCCGTGCGCGGCCCCGGGAACCGCTCGGGGCTCGGCGGCGCGGGACTTGGGGGATTGGGGGGATCCGCGCCCGCGGCGTGTGGGGCCGGGCTCGGGGCGCATCGCCCGCAGCCGCCCGGCTCCCCTCGGCCCCGGGAAGTTGCGGTGCCGCTCCGTGCGGGGAGCCGCCGCATCCCGGGCACAGCACCCGGCTGCAACGCCGGGAAACTTTGGGTGAGCGGGGCGAGGCGTGTGGTGGAGCCGCGCTGGCAGCAGGAGAGGCTTGCGGAGGGGGCACCTGGCTGCCGGGCCCCTGCCCGCGGTGAGCACGGACCCACGGCTATGGCACGACCGGCCCGGGACCTAGCGGGCTCCGATCCGGGCTGGGCTGTCAGCGGGCAGGGGGATGAAGCCTGCTCCTGGCGCTTGGGCTGCTCCGGCTGGGGGCCAGCCGAGGCAGGGCCCTCTGCTCCCCAGTCGCTGGCTTTGGGTCCAGCTACTGGGGCCGGTGGGTCCCCGCTGGAGCAGGCGCTGGAGGGGAGGGATGTGCCCACCCGGCCTCCCGCCTGGGGCTCTGTCTGCGGTCACCACCGCAGGAGCTGCCCGGCAGGACGGTGGTGCCAAGCCAGCAGCTGCCGAGCTGGGTTTCTCTGCCACTAGCCGGACCCACAGGACGTGCCCCAGCTGGCTGTGGGGCATGCAGGGTCCCTATCCATGGTGTGACCCAGACAGTGTTAGGTGGCGAGGGTCTGTCCATGCCTTCTCCCTGCCCCTCTGCTTTCCCCTTGCCCTAAGCCTCATGGCCACCGCCTCCCCCTTGGAAAGGGAAGTGGGAGAGTCTGCCGTTGAGAAAGTCCCTTTCTTGCAGCAGCAAGGCACAGACGTTCCCGGCACACGCTTCTTGTACATGGAGTTGCTGGTTGGCATCGCCTCCTTTCCTTATGGCTGTAAAGGAACGAAGAAGAAAAAATCTCATCTTTTGTTCATTTAGGAAAATAAATGAATGAGCACTCAATGGGGGTAAAGAGAAAGGGTAGAGTCCTGCGAGGCCCCTGCCGGGTGAGCCAGCCTTTCCACATGGTCCCCATTCCAAAGGCGCTGTCTGGTCCCCTGGAGCGGGTGCTGTGCTGAGGCGCTGACCTGGGGCTTGCTCCTGAGGATGCACTGGCCAGCCCCAGCTGCGATCCCTGCGGCTGCTGAGGCTGTGCATGCACGTGTGTGTCTGTGTGACCACCTCCTGCCATCCTCCCGTGGGCTCAGGAGCAGGACTTCTTGTCGGGAAGGGTTTTATGAGCTGACCATGTCGCTGAGGCCACTCAGTTGCTGTAAGAAATGCTTATTTGAATGCGGGGTTTTCCCGGCTAAGCAGAGCATCACATGGTGTTTGAGCCAGCAAGGAAGTTGTCTCCCTGCGGCTGACACCAGCAGCTTTTTGCCTAGACGCTGTTGTTGTGCTTCAAACCTGGTCAAATGACTTGATTGTGAGCCCAGTGAGCAAAGGTATGGGGTAACGGGACGCGCGCCTCCGTCGGGCTAAGCTCAGCTCCAGTAAATTAGCCAGCCTAGTAAGAAAAACATGCCCGAGGTAGATGGATTTATGTTTCAGTCTGGTGTATCTGAAAGCCTTCCCCCATTACGAAAGTCCGTCTTAAGGTTCCCCGAGGGAGGTTAATAGAGAGGGGAGATGATTTTAATAGACAATAATATGATAATCCGCCTGGAAAAAAAACCTTGTGCAATATTTCTACAGCGAGAGATAAACAGCGCAGCTGCCAATTTGTATGTAGCCGAGCAAACCCTGAGATAACCACAGAGGGGAGTGGGTGGGAGACCCTGGAAGATAAATCTGGAGGCTGGATGGCTGTGTGTTTTTCGTCTTCCTTTAAAAAGCAATCAAGTAAGAAAGTAACAGGTTTGAGTGACCCGAGTACCGAGCCGTGCAGATGATGTTTATGCAGCTCTGAGCGAAGCTCGCTCTTGAAGCCTTCCCAATAGTTTGCTTAAAAGCTGGTATTTTTAGTAATGGCTTAGGAGCTGTAGCAAGGTGGGGAGGGGGACCAAAACAAATTGCTGCCAAGCAGGCGCACAGCCGCGCACATACAAACATGCACACCCACCCACACAAGTGTAGTGTAACGCCTTTTGCCCGTTGTGCTGTTAACTCAGCTCTTACGGGGAACAAAAGCTTTTTTAGCCTAGGAATCAGACAGTTGTCAGGAGCATCACTGAAACGCCTGATACAAGCTCAGTGGGGGGCTCTGACCCAGGTTAGGATGTTGGATTTTGTTTTCCTAACTTTCTTGCCACAGCAAAATCGCCGTGTGTGGTGCCTGGAGTGACAGGCAGACCCCGTGCACGTCCCAGGGGCTCTGCGGGGCACTCCCCATCTCCCTGCCCTGCTCCTTCACCTCCCCGCTCACACCGCCTTGGCATTTACCCCATGTTTGGTACCTCAGCGTGGCTCGGAGGTTAAAGTGAGAAGGCAGCCGGCTCTGCTGGGCCGGAGAAGGCAGCGCTCCCCGTCCCAGCGGCGTGCTGGTCCCAGCGGCATGCTGCTCCAGGCGGGCGGCTTGGTTTCCTAACAGAAACCTCCAGTGCCGCCGGGCTCCAGGACATGGTGGCCTTGTACCACAGATAGCCCGAAAGGAGAAAGCATCCTTCATGGGGTTTAGGAAGCTGTCAGGTTCAGATAAGGCTGGGATCCTATCCTGTGGGACCCCCAGTTGTATTAATAAGGAAAAATTAATTTTTAAGCACTGGGATGGCTGCCAAATTATATGACCTCTGACAGACCAGCTGTGCTAGGAAAATAAATCGTCTATATCTGAGACCTGTGATCCTATCTGAAATCGAAATAGAAGAAGTCGGCATCTAGCCATGGTGGTGGGGGCAGATTGCAGCAGCCTGAGGGCAGGCTGGAAGCTGCTAAACTTGCTCTCCATTGTGCAGTGAAGTCACCACCAGCGCGTCCCCGCGGGGTCTCGGGAATACAGTTGTCTAATCCGGGAAGTGTGGAAAGCTGATGTGCCTGCACACACCCAGGCTGGGGCTGACGGTGCCTGCACAGAGATGCGGGCAGAAGCGGGTGTGAACGTTTCCAGCTCTACCCTCGCTCTGTAGCAGCCCTTTGACACGTTTCTAATTATAATACACACACAGACAAAGAGGTAGCTGGGCTATTTTCGAAATCCCTGTCTACACCCTGGTGGAAACCGCAATACTAGCAACAACATAAATCAGGGCTGTTGCTAGCAGTGTTGCACACGGCTTCGCGCTACAGTAGCATGGTTTTAATCATACTCAGAATCAAAGGGTCAGCCTTCCCCTTGCCTGAGCCAAATCACAATCTCAGAAGGCTGGATCCCGAGCCAGGCTTGATGCCTGTGCAGCGAGAAGACGCGAGCACAGACATGGAGGGGAGGTTTGTCAGGACGAGGTCGGCAGGCGCAGGGCCAAGCGCTCGAAATGACAGCTCGGATCTGTGAGCTTTTCTGCGTGCGAGCAGTGCCCTTGGATGGCATGGGGGGTGCTAGGGTAACAGTGGGGGGCCAGCCCTCCAGCTACAGCCTTGGTGGGGCTGCCCGTTCCCAAACAGGGTGGGGAAAGGGGTACAAGCTGATGGGGAAGGCAGAAAGCCAGGCTGCGGTGAGTTGGCATGGAAAATAGCTGGAGGTATTACTAGCAGCGATGGATGGCTGCAGAGACTTTCTGTCTGAATGTTTCTCACCCTTTCTTCATACTTGATGAGTCAAAGAAAATGGGCCCCAGAGATGAGGTGCTGGGCTCAGGGTCTTTGAAACCAGCCCTGATTTCTGCCTGTGCGTTTGAGACAAAGGCAAGACATCTGCCCCAGCTGTTCTGCCCGGTCACCCCTGGCTGTGAAGTGCTGTTGGTGTAGGGTTTGAATGCCTGCTTCTCTGCATCTCCCTCCTAGGGAGACGGTGAAACCAAAAGGACGCTGTCCTTTCCTGCAGCTCATGTTTTCTGAAAGATGGAATTTTTAAGGGAATGCCTGTGCAGAGAGGGAGGGAAGAAGCTCCTGCCCCACTGTGCAAGTAGATGCAAATGCAAACAAACCCTTACTATCTCCCTCGCTCCTCCTCTCTCTCCACCAGCACACAAGTCTGTACCATTTCCCTCACATGCACAGCCCCGCTGGTCCCCCCCGCCTTGCTGCCTGCCATGCGTGCTCCTGCATCGTGCCCTTCCCCGTGCTTTCCCTTGCGCTCTCCCTCGCGCACCCAGCCGCTCACCACAACTTTCTCTTTCGTGCATGTCCCCAGGCTCGCTCCCGCTTTCCTCTCTTTCTGTTTGACCGCTGAATATGTGCTCAGCAGGAAACAATGTGTTTGAGATGCTCGCCAGAATGTGTAATAACTTCGGTGCTAGTAGCAAGGCTTAGCAGTAGCTGGATTAGAGCAACTCGTCGTAAAGGCTGAAGCTGCTGCTGCTCAGCGGCTCAGCAGCGTGCACTGGGGGAGCTGCAGCGGGGCCTCTCGCCAGGTGGCTCCGGGGGAGCTGCTTCCCGTCCCGTCCCATCCCGTCCCATCCCATCCTGTCCCATCCTGTCCCGTCCCAGCCGCCTGCCACCGAGGCACTGGGTTTTGCTCTGCGGCTCTGACAGCACCCCTGGGAAGGAGGTGGTGAAGGATTCAAGAGAGGCTCTGCCAGCCACATCGGGAAGAGGCAGACATAAACCGGTGGGGAAAGCTTGGGATTTGAGTTTTTGTGAAGAATGAGCCCTGACAGATGGGCTTGAAAGGTGTGAGGGAGCTGGGAGAGCACAGGGGACTTTGAGAGATAAGATACGCTTTTTTGTTTCTTCTAGGAATTGTCATAATAACAATAGTAGTCAGTAATTCAGAGGCACTGAACACCTTCCATCAAGCCTGAAGCTCTTTTCAGAGGAATCCTAGGTGAATCTACGGCTCTTTCTTTGATGTGTGGAGTTGGAAATGTCTCTCATTTTCCTCCATGGCCCTCAAACCACTCTGGTTTTGATAGCGTTCACGCGGGTGTCTCAGCGAATTGTTTCATCCTCATATCGTTTCCCAGTGTAGCCTACAGGTAAGGTGGCAGGCTGCCATGCAGGAAGCCTCTGCTTTATTTCTGCCCCTGCTCTGAGCCCTCAAGCCTCCCCTAGTCTCCTGTTTCCCTACCTGCAGTACTGGCGAGGCTTCCTCAGACACTGCCCGATCTGCAGCATGAAGGTCTCCCAAAGCTGCCACCTACTCCTGGGAGATGGCAGTGTGTTTCCATGCAATTTCAAACCCCTGGGAGTCTAAGACAGAGGAAGGAGGAACAGGCAATGGTTCCTGAAAGTTCAATATGCAATTATCCCCTCCCTTGTGCACATACACACACACTCACGCACCTCTTGGATGATTACCGCAGTAGCCAGGAGTTGTAATTCCAGACCCACCAATTACATTCGTGGGCAAGCCAGGAGAATTGTGTGAGCACATCTATATAAAGACTAACAACATTAAGCCGGTTGTTGTATTGGAATTGCATTAGCCTGTGATATAAGATGACAAATAACAAAGTTAGTGAAGGTGGCACCATGTAAAACCAGGATATGAAGCCTCATCAGAGATACAAATGTTTGGGGGAACAAAAAACCAAAACCCCAAAATGACAACATTTGAAGGTCAAGGTTGCCTCTGACTCAAGTCACAAGTGGTACAAACTGATGCCTGCCCCTGGAAAGCAGATATCCAGAACTGCAGGGCTAGAAATCAGCTGAACTCCAGTGATTTGAAAGCAAATTACCTGGATTTGCCTGCAGGATTTGGCCCTCTAGTTTTCCACAACGGAGCTCGAGCAGGTCTCTATTTCAGGTTTCCATGTAATTCCTCTGTGGATTAACATGGCACAGAAAGTGCAGGTATGAGAAATCTCCAAATCTTGTTCTCTCTCTTCCTCCCTCAAATGCTCCCTTCTTATTTAAAAATAATTTCAAACGATTTCTTTCTGCAAAGGCTCACAGCTAAAATGTTCCATTTGCTGAGCTTTCCGGAGTTCCCCTCTCATTGCTGTCCAGCACTATAAAGTGAATATATTGCATCCTTCCCCAGTTGCCTTAGGAAGTGGTCAAACGGCCGCATTCCTGAACTGATGGATTGGCGCGTTCCTTTCTTGCCTGAGCCCAGACAGTGTTTTTATGAGCCTGTCTCATGACAGGCTTGAGACGCTTTGATTCAAACAGAACCCTAGTTCAGATCACAAAAGCAGTCTTCACGTTCTGCTTTGCTGTGAGACTACTTTTAAGGGAAATTCTCGTTAAACTGGTGAAGACCCTGGGTGAAGCGTTCAGGGAACTTTCCCTGGTTGTGCGAAATCCCCAGGTGTGGGCATGGGTGTCGCACGGGGATGAGCTGTGCATGTAAGTGCCTTGTGTTGTCTGGGTGTGTTTGTCCATTAATTTGTTCAGGAAGCCTTTGAAGCTTTATCTCGCAATCCAAAGCAAACATGCTCCTGCTAATATGATCTATGCTACTGGGGATAAAAAAAAGAACTAATCTTATTAGCTTCCTTTGTGCTCCGTCTCTCTCCTTGGCCAATGGCGAAGCTGTACATGTAAATCTGAGAGCTCCCAGTTGTGTACCAGCCTCTTGTGGACGTTAGGGTTTGAGGTTCAGCCCGCACCGCGCTGGGAACCTGCAGCGTCGGCCCGGGGCCGAAGCCCTGGCAATGGGGCAGGGTGGACATTAGCAGCAATGAACCCCCGCCAGAAGAGATCTGTTTCTTCCATCTGTGCCGGGGTTTGGCAAAGCACATGGATGCACGTGGACCTTGAAAAACTCAGCTTCTGGAAGAGCTGTTTGACTCGAGCAAAGTTTGCTGCACAAGAGCCTGTGCCAAGTTCAGCAGTTTGGGGAGCACTCGGCCCTCCACGCCTGGCCCCGTATCTTGCAGCGGGGCAAATCTCCCCTGCCCAGCACTGAATCCCAGGATGTAGAAATCTTCCTTGGTGGGATGAGAGCATGGAGCTGGGTGCAGGGGCTTGCACGAGGCAGAGGAATCAGTGAGGAGGTCAGGAAGCGAGTCCTGGTGACTTGGGGCTCACGGGATCTCGCTCCCTTGGTTCCCTCAAGGCTGCTCCTTCTGAGCAGCACAGACACTGCTGCTGCTGCCTGCCTCTGGGGCAGCAGGAGCGCCTTGCGTTCTGCACACAGCCCTGAGTTATATCCCCAAAGTAAACTGAGCCCAGCGGATCAAAACGTGCGATGGTTCCCTGCCAGACGCTGCAGACTCCGAGAGGCTGTAGTATGTGTGTTTGTTGTGAAACGGGCCTCTCTGGTGATGATTATTTTTGTTACAGGCAGGGTTGGCTTTAGTTTCTGTGTTGCGGGTCCAACAATAACAGTGAGCCCTGCTCTCCTGGGGTGAGGAAAATCCAGTGGGGTTTAATCTGCAGGAAATTCAAGTAGGAGAACACGCTGCTCCCGTCCGAAGGTTTCAGCATACGCTGATGAGCTACAGAGCTGAAAACCCTGAGTGTGGGTGGAGGTTCCTGGGGCCGGGCTGCTATTTTTGGGTCCCCCTGACCGTTCGTTGCAGCCCTGGGGGGAAGCTAGGGGAGGCTTTGTCCAGCAAAGGAGTGGGGGTCTTTGTGGGAGTCTGCTCCCATGAGCATCTCCCGGTCCTCCCTTTCTGTCCCTATGTCTTGGTGTAGGTTCCCTGTTGGGTTTCTGGGATAACCCAAGGCACTTGGTGGGCCATAATGAAAGAGGGCATCTGGGGATTGACCATCCCAACCCCTTCCCACTCCCGCACTGACAAGAAGTGGCAACATCTGCAGCCTCCACACCAGGGAGCCCAGCTGCTGGCCGCGGCCTGGCCATGGGCGCAGCCTCCCTGGCCGTGCTGCCCCGCGGGCTGGCAGGGCCCCAGCGGTCGGCTTTCCAAGCCTGCGTTCACTGACTGAGCACCGGGATGTCCCATGCACCTGGCAGCCTTGGCGAATACTTCAGAATTCAATTTTAATTTTATTAAGTGAATTCAGGGCTGGTGAAAGCTGCCAGAGTCCATTAGCTGCAGAGCACGTCTCACTTCCAAAGCACACGGCCTGGGCAGTAGCCATGCCACTCGCCTTTTTTCTTTCTTTTTTATTTTATTTTATTTTTGCATGGACCCAAAGCATCAGTTTTAAAGGACAGATTTATATAGAACCTTGAACCTCTTCTGTGTGCAAAACAGGCCTGGTTTTATACAGAAAGTCAGTGCTTGGCATGTCTGCCGAGACAAACCCTTTGTCTGTCAGTGGACGCAGTGATGGATTTTTTTGTTGCAGGTGTTTGTCTGCTAGATACCAGTGAATCAATAGAAAAAAAGCCCAACAGAACAATTACAAAGATATTAAAGTCATTTTACCTCTTCAGATAACTCTAAGAAGCCCCTGTTTCCCTGGTACACTGTTGCCGACTGCATAGCCTGGTGCTGTGCGTGGACGAGATGGAGCTGTACGGAAGTAGCCCTCTTCATTAATGTGGAGCTTCTTGGGGGGGGGGGTGAATGAAAGGGTGAAGTCTGCTCCTCTCAGAGAGACACATAAGCTTTGCTGCAGGTGGAAGGCCTTCCCTGCCGCAGAAAGATGGTGACATTTTCCTGGAGGTATCTAAACACCTGAAGGATGTGGCTGGAGCTCCTGGCTGCTCAAGGGGTTCACCTGCTTGTCCCATTTTACCCTCGAGACCACAGATGCAGAGAGCTGGGCTCTGGTCTCTCTCACCCTGGCACCCAAGCACTGAGCTGACCTGAAATCAGGTCAAGCCTGGGGTCTTCCTTACCTTGGTCCCGCTGAGCTGTGATAGCTTCACAGGGCAAGGGGAGAGTTTCTAACAGCAGGGTCAATGAACATTACTGGTTTTCTGCTCTTGATTTCATCTGTCAGGGAGGAGCCAGAGCAAGCTGGAGCCTGGTACCCTTGTTCACATAGCAGTTACCCTCCGACTGGCTGGATTGCAATGGCTCACGGAGTATTCATAGTACCCGGCACGAGTGAGGGGCTAGCAGCTTCTGAGCGGTGGGTGATGTTGGTGGTATCAGCCTAGCGGGTAGCATGTGTGTGAAAGCAGGAGAGACGGGGAGGGGATGACGAGGTGTGGAAGGATTGACTGTATTTTCATAGCTTCGAGACTTTGCCCTTTCCAAGAAAAATAATCTGCAGCTTGAATATTTCTCTTTGCTGGAGGGGGTGGACATGTGTGCAAACGAGGTGTGAATTTTTAGGAGAAGGTGTGAAAGTGCATACATGAGTGAAGTGTGAATTACACGTCTATTTGTACGTTGATGTCAACAAGTCCGTGAGTTTCTTCCTTCCACGTGAATGTCTCTCTCTCCCCCCCTCCCTCCCCCTAAACCCACAGAGACACGTGTGTGGGCAAATATGCCTTGCTGAGAAAAGAGGTTTGTGCAAAACTGTAGGTTTGTAAATGTTTGTGTGTTGAGCAAGCTCTCCTGTGGAACAAAACCAGATGTTTTTTGGTATTCTCGGCTCCTCCGTGGCAGCATTGCAATTTTTTCCCCTCATATTTTTCAGGATTCTTACAGGATTATTTTAAGAAAAAGAGAAGGCTGCAGAGATGCCTTTGGGTGTGTGAGAAGAAAGTTATTTTAAAGAATGAATGTGTTAGAGGGCACCAAAAATATGGAGGAAACGGAGGCAGTGCTTTTTTGTGGCAAAGGAAGCCTGGCTCCTGGGGGGCAGCCAGACCCCAGCAGGACCTTCCTGCTGCTGCTGCACTTTTTTCCAGGAAGCATCACCCATGAGGGTCCTGCCTTGCTCCTGCTCCTTGCTCTGGCAGGAGGACAGCTCGGACTCCAGTGAAGAGAGGAGGCACAGAGCCACAGGGCAGGGGCTGAGCCCACACCGGGCTGCGCTGCTTTGCTTTGCCAGAGCTTTGTAGTGAGCATGGCTGCGGGAGGGATGGGGGCAGACCATGGTGCCAGGAGCACTGTGGACCCCTTCGGGCCCCATTGCAAGTTGTACACGTCCAGGCTTCAGGAAAGGCCGCCTGCACCCTGCTGGTGTGGGGAGGCTACGGGGACACCCCGTGGTGGGGACAGCCCCATGGTGGGGACAGCACTTCCCCTTTGCCCCTTCCTTTGTGGTGCCTGTTTCTGGCTTCTCCTCCAGTGCAGAGGCCCTGGAGCACACTCAAGGGTTTGTGTCCCACGTCTCACCCCGTTGCTCAAGGGCAGGGAACAGGGAGCCCCTCTTGGCGCAGGATCAGGGTCAGCAGGGCAGCACTGGCCGCTCTGTGTTCCTGGCTGGCTGCTCTGCGGAGGGGCCACAGGCTCTGGCTGGTTTTTTTGCCAATTTTGCTGGGCAGGAGGAGGTAGTGGCATTGTCTGGAGGCAGCTGTGGGGCCATGGTGCTGGGACAGGGCAGTGGCAAAGGACAGGCACGCGATGGGGGCCCCATGGAGAAAGGGACTTTGTTGGGATTGGTAATGCGTTATCAATTGACCCTGTGATGCAGATTTTCCTCCCAGCAAGTAATGCAATAATAAATTTGATTTGCAGCGTTCATGAGATTAAATGTTTTTTTGAAGATGAAATCACCCTCCAGGGCCTGTTCTAACCCAAAGCTGGGAGTGCTTCCTCTGCTCACCATGTAATTGTTGCCAGCAATTTGTGGGCTAGCCCCACAAAACCACCACTGCTGATTACCGGAGTCTGCAGTTCCAACTGCTCGGGTTGCCTGAAAGGTTTGGGGAGGAGGAGGAGGCCAGTCTGCCAAGATGGGGTCGTGCAGGCAGGCGGAGTTGTGGGGGGAGAGGGAAGCAAGCGCAGAAAGGCTGCTGCGCGGCTTTGTGCCAGGGCTGGGCAGGCTGGATGCCTTCCTCGCCTTTGCAGCTGGCCACGGGCTCGCTGCTCAGCCCTGCCATGCCTCAGTTCTCTTCCCTGGGAGCAGCAAAGCTCCCTGCGCTCCTGCAGCTGTCCCAAGGGTTGTTCATGTCCAAACTTGGTGTCTCTCGAGGCAGCTGTGGGAGACTGCCATGAAGCAGCTTGCAAAGGAGGCAAAGGAAGGGATAAAATGAGACAGCTCCAGATGATCTGATATCAATCTGTCTCTTACTTTATGGCTCTGTAATTGCCTAGGCAAGAGCATTTATTTCTCTTTTCTGGTCTGTGTGAAATGTGGTATGTAAGTGTGGCAGGAGATAGAAGGAGAAAGGAGTCAGTTTCTTGTGTAGAATAATTTCCCCTCGCCCAGAGATTGGTATTGAACTATTAGAGCACCAACCTGATGTCAGAGGCCCGGAGAGTAGCCTCTATCAGCCCACTGCTAGAACTGGCCCGCAGGGACCCACTGTACACAGCTGCTGCCCAAAACCTGTTTTAATGCCTTGTTCCCTTCCGTGTCTCTGCAGCTCAGCCATGCGGGGGCCGCCTGAACTCCAAGGACGCCGGGTACATCACCTCCCCGGGGTACCCCAATGACTACCCCTCCCACCAGAACTGCGAGTGGGTCATCTACACCCCTGAGTCCAACCAGAAGATTATCCTCAACTTCAACCCTCACTTCGAAATCGAAAAGCATGACTGCAAGTAAGAGCCTTCCTTTTCTTCTCTAGTAAACAGTCATATCCTCCTGCTTTTGTGTGGCAGTATGGGCATGGTGCTCCCTTGCGTGTGAAAACAAGCATCAGCCTGAGCCCCCACAGTGCTGCATGTCATTGCCTTTCAGGGGCAGGTGTGCCTTTACCGGCCGGGCAGATGTAAGATGCTTCTTTGGACGCATAGGATGAGCACACACGGGACTGAACTTGTTGCATTAGCCTGAAATCACCTAAAAGCAAGAGCTAACTGGCTTTCAGCCTGAGTCTGACTTGAGTTAAAAGGCAGCTTGTTTTTTTCTGTGTTGTGGTGGCTTCTCTTTTAAACCACGCTGGGAGAGCAAAGCAATTTCCTGGTGTGTAACGAGGCAGAGGTATGGCATGGAGAGCCCTGGGGCTGGAGACCCAGGCTCGGGTCACATGAAGCTGAGAGTTTGGGCTGAGGGTCCGAGCTGTTTGGCTGGATCTGATTCTCCACAGTGCTTGTTCTGCTGTGCTTAGTAAACTGGGGTATTGGTTTTGTTTGCTCTTCTTTTTCCCCTAAGAAGGGGCTCAGAAACTAGATGTCCAGGAAAAACAATTAGCAGCTAGTAAAGAATAATTAACAGCATCAAAGGGCACCATAAAAGGCTGAGTTAATAACACAGTCTCGGCAGGCGTATAAACCTGTGTGTTTCATCTGGAATCTGCAGCCAGCTGCAGGGATATCTGAGCTGTGAAGGAGCTCGGGGTCTCCTAAAGCGGGCCTGACACAGCAGTCTTGCCAGACACGCTGCTCCTGTTGATTAAAAGGAGGTTATATATGGAGAGGGGGACTCTGGTTGCAGAAAGGACAGAGGGACTGGGGAAGCATTTATGGGGCTGTAGGATCAGTCCTGTGGAGAACAAAGAATTCAGCATGGGTTTGATGATGTACTGAAGGTTATAAAGCATAGAGCTGGATCCTTAGCTACCATAAATCAGCATAACTCCTCTAACTGTAACGAAGGTGTGCTGATTGATGTCATTGGGGATCTGATCACCCCCTACAGATAAAGCCTGGGCTAATAAGGCTCTGAGCACCATGAACTCTCCATGAAGTCACTCTGTGCGCAAGGAGTTTAGCACTTTGCAGGATCAGGCCTGCATTTAGAGAGGGGAGAAGGCAGAGAAAGGCTTAATGTGGGCATAAATGAACACAACAAGGCCTTGGCAGTGCTCGTGAGAATAATGGCTGCTGTCAGATTTTATTATTGCTCGTGCAGGCTGAGCTGTATAGCCTTCTCATAGCTAATGTAGTCGCCCCAAATTCATAGTAATAAAAGCTTTATAGGCCTACATTCTCAGTCTGCAGAGTATGCAGTACATATCGGGCAGGACAATTTGTGTAGAGCAGGGGCTGAGCTGGGCAGGAGGGTCTCTGCTTCTCTGAGGTCTCGGGCAAGCAAAGCCAGGTCAGCCAGAGTGCCAGAAACCTCCACGGGCACCTGGCTTTTCTTCTACATCTGTGAAGTTGTCACTTACAGCTCTGAATACTTTGGACAACTTTTGCCACGTTTTGCTGCTTGTGAGAGAGCAGAGCCTGGTCCTGAGCTGCAGGTGCTGCATGCTGGGAGGGCTGCCCCGACTGCTGGAGCTGTTGTCCCTTTGCTGCTTCCTGCTTTGTCGTGGCAGATCATCTGTCGATACTATGCAGTCTGGCACTTTCCTTTTCTATGTGGGTGCGCACAGGGCAGCCTTGCAGGAGGGTTTGTGCTGGAGGCTTTTGGTCCCCAGAGCTCCCCATGGGACGTGAATGGTGAGGAAAGTTTCTCAGGGGCCTGATTCAGCTGAGCAGTAGCATTGCTCTCTAGAAGCTAGGAATTAATATCAAGCCTCTCTTGAAAGTGAAGTTCGCCTGCGTCTCTGTTCCCTCGGCTGTCGTATGTGTGCAAGTGAAACAGGGTTCATCCACAGTGCACCTGGGCTTTTGTTGACCCCCGATAAGAGCTGGGAGCCCAGCAGTGAGCGGGTACCTGCCCCCCAGGGCAAGCACCGGGTTTGGTTTGAAAGAAATTGATGGGAACCATAGCTAAATCAGTGAAAACAATGCAAGATGAACACTGCCTAAAAGAAACAGATGGGAAGAAGACTTTCTGTTTTTATGTGACCTACCGGAGAGAGACAAATCTTAACACAGTGTAATTGCTCGGACATGAAGCAGTATTAACAGGTGACCGTCTAGTAATAAATACCATCCGAGTGTCAGAGGGTTTGTTATGAGGAAGCAAAGGTCTCGTTGCAGCTGCAAGTGGGAACCTCCGCAGGAATGGGAGTTCAGCACAAAAGAAACATCATCTCAAGTCAGAGCCTTTCTTCTGCCATCTGACCATTAATATAACGCATGCTCACACAAGAATGACAGGCTGATGAACCTGGCTGGCACTCGGTCTCTGGGCAGATGAGGTTCCCCCTGGCCTGGTGTTGCTACCTGGCAGCTCTGAGCGGGAGCAGGGCCAGTCTGTGCTTCGTGCTCCAGCTGCCAGAGGTAAACACCATAACCACTTCCTTTGTTGCTTCTTCCTTCGACATTTATTTTTCCCTTATTAGGCTAAAGTTTCTTCCTCATCGAGCATAACATTTACATTCCAAAGCCCCATCCTAAGGCCTACAAAAATATCTGTAAAAATCTCCTCAGTTTTAATGCGTCCCCTCTGGCCATCCTCCTATCAGCCTCAGGCTTCCCTTTGGGACAGGAGGCGTTTCCTCCTGTGCTCTGCACAGCGCCTGGCACCCTGGGGACCTGCAGGGAAAGGTCAGCGACTTCCCCTCGCTGGGCAGCTGGCCGGAAAGCGCCGCGGCTCTGCATCTGGCGCTGCCCGGGCGTCGGAGCCAGAGCTGCCTGCACCGAGCAGGCTGGGCCCGGGTGGGTGCCGAGGGGTGGCAGCGACAGGCGGCTCGCCGGGTGCTGATTATAGCTATTGTTTCTCCAGAGGTACATCTGGGCCTTTATTTTTCGGCCGTGTCCAGCTGCATTAAGTAACTGCACCCCCCCCCCCCCCATCATCAAAGGAGTAATTGAGTATAATTGAAGCCCCAGAAGATGTTTCTCTATCTCTGTGCTTCATCTGTGCTCTGAGGAAGCGCCTTACTTTGGAAAACACTTCCAATAAAGAAAATTGGCTGCCTCCTGCAATTGCAGCCCTTGTGCTCCAGTCGTGGTGGGGCTCCCCTTACAGGGGGGTGTGAGAGGGGCCTGGGACCCCAGCCGCTGCTCACCCTGTCCTGCAGCCCCAGGGACACAGCGTGACGGCACAGCCAAAAAGGAAGCTTGATACTCCGATGAGACACTGCCAAACTATTCAGAAGTAATTGTAACAGCCTGTCCACTCACCCTTCTTCCTCTCTGCTCTGCAAGCACAGCTGTGACTTGGGCAGTGGGACCTGCACTCTCAGTATCTGCTCCCTGAACAGGGAGGTGGCATCCAGCAGAAAAGAGCATGCCGCTGCTGCTGTGAAAGGTTTGGACTCTGCCTCAAGGCATGCCGTGGTGGTGGCTGGGTAGCCTTGTGCATGCCAGGATTTATTTCTGATTCCAGGAGCGACCTGAACCATTTTTCCCAGTGTGCAATAGCGGGGCTGTGCCCCGGCTCCCCAGCTGCCCAGTCCTTTCCAGCTGCCACTTCTGTTCTGTCTGTGCTGCTTGCTTGGAAAATCCAAGTCAGAAACCTCAGCTCAGCGTGAATCACTGCGTTTATAACCACCTTTTCCATTCCTGCGTCCTTCCCACTACTAGATTTCTCTCTGGACCATTAAAAGCTCCCTCCAGAGACTGGCTGCCGGCTCTGCTGTCCCCAGCTGCACTCGCTGGCTCTGCGGGGGGACTGGGCTGGGCAGAGCTGCCCTGGGTGCCCGGACGTTTCTGCCTGCACGTGGCAGAGGCACACTCTCCAGACCGCAGCGCGCAGGCTTACACTGCCCCTGCGAGCAGCAGACCTTTCGTCTGAGTCATAACATCTGCACCAGTGGGGTATTATTATTTAAAACAAGCCCGACCTCCAGGCTGGCCACGCCATCAGGTTTTTCTGTCGCCCTTTCTGGCAGATACTTCCCAGCAAAGGATGCTAACTGGGGCCGCTGTTCCCTGCCTGGGCAGGATCTGGGGGACTGCAGCCGCGGTTCGCAGCCCCCTCTGGTGGCACTTGCCAAATGCTGGCGAAGATCTCTGGAGACGGAGCTTGGGCTCCAAAAACAGGCAGGAGGCAGCAAATTGGAGACAGCTCCGAGCTGCAAAGTCCGATTCTGCTTCCTGTCTTTGGGTCCCCGTGTCAGGCCCTGGGGGTTTCCAGAAAAAGGAACTGCAGCCACCATTAGGAGGAAATTTGTGTGGTTGTCATTTTGGCCTCATAAAAGCCTGCAATATGGTGATGCTAAGAGAGGAGAACCACGTTGAGCATCCTGGTGTGTACCGGAGACTGGGCAGACACAGCAGGAGATAGCCGTGCTCCCAGCTCATGGGGCAAAGGGGACCAGGGGGCGATGTCGGAAGGTGCCATGCACCTGGTGCCCATCTCGTGGAGTTCTCCCCCATGAGACACTGGCAGTAATGCACCGGTGCCTTGCAAAAGGTCAGACACATGGGCACAGCCAGCCAGTGGAGGCCCCCTGTGGCAGCATGCCATCGCCTGTGCTTCCAGGAACGGGGCGCTGGGACGCGACGCAGCTCTGTGTTCTTCCTGGAGAGCAGCGCAGACGCTGGCCCCAGTCCCGTGCTCGCAAGTCAGGGGAGCTGCCCCAGCCCCAGTGCCCACCAAGAGGAATGCAGCTGGTGGCTGCAGCATCCAGCCCCGCTCTCCTGGCTGCCTCCTTCAAACGAGCATAATATGCAAGAGGCCTTCCTTCTGTCGGCCAAGGTTAAGGGTAGACAAGGCAGCAATTATGGACAGCTAATCAGTAAATGCTTTGAAAAGTTTGCATAATTAGCTCATTAGTAAACATTTTAGAAACAATGCAGTTCATGTCCAGAGTGGGGAAATGCTTAGGAAAGAGAAATTTGGCTCACTACAGACACCAGAGTTCAGGGGGATTCTTCACCAGCTGCAGTGGGAAGCGACTGGGTCTCCTGCAAAGCTGTAACTTTGTGGAGGGAGGAAGTCAAAGATGAGATGTTAAGGAAAGCATTTGCTTGCTCATACATTTGTGGCATGGGTAGCCAGAAGCAACATTTCTAACGTACAGGAAATAATTCAGTCTGGGTAACATGACACTGCAGCTCAACTTGTCTTCAAATGAGCTTCTGCTGTTTTTTAACTCCATCCAGTATCCGCTGTATGGTTCATAATTCCTGTCAAGCCCCAGTCATTTTCCAAAACAAGACATCAAGAGTGGGCTAGCCTCAGTGACGTTTGACCAGCTCGGGGTGATTCACATCTCTGGACTCTGCTGCCCATCTGTGGAGCTGGGAGGGCTCCGCTCGCTCCGTGGCCGTGCCTGCCCATGCCCTGAGCCTCCCCCAGGGAGGTCAGGCTGTGTCCAGGCTGTGAGATGGGCAAGGGGCGAGGGCACGCTCCTGGGGTCTCCAACGTCACACCGCTCACCAGCATCCGGTGCGCAGGGGCGTCAGGTCTCGTTCTGCACCTCGTATCCTGTTGGTGTGATTACACATCGAGGGCCAGCTGGTGACACTGGGAACAGTAGTGTCAGACACCTCTCCCCTCCTTCCTGCTAGCCAAGAGGCAGCCTTTCACCTGCTGCTTCTGCGGGTGACACCTCTGGGCAGCGAGGGAAGGAGCAGGACCCATGGGTGTCTGCAGCACCTGGGGAAGGGGCAAGCATGGGGCCGTCTGTGGTGGTGCCTCAGGGACGGAGTTCAGAATGCAGCTAAAAGCAGCGGTACGTGTGCCTTCTGTGAGCCTTCAGGGCCAGCCACGTTCCAGCTCTGAGCCCCCTGCATCTTTACTGCACAGCACAGATGCCGTAGGATGGGCTGGAACAATCCCGTGCAGATGGCCCGATGGTAACCGCAGCACCATGATGCACCCCGTGCCCTCGGCTCTCTTTGCAGCATCCTCTGGGTTTGTAGAGGCTCATCCCAAACAGGTGGCCTCAGGAGGCTAAATGCCAGTAGGGGTCTGAGCCTTCATCACTTTTTTGGCTTTGTACAGTGGGGTTAGCAGGGTACTTCTGTGTCATGGGTTTGCTGTCTGGATGCAGGAGTTAGAAGGTTTAGAGAATGTAAGGAGAGGCCAGAATGATATTTTTAAAAACATCCTTTTTGGATAAGAAGCAGATGCAAAGCCTGGTAAAGGCAGCAGGAGGTTTTACCTTGATTTCCATAGGAACTGAATTAGGCTTTTAATGAGCAACTGTTTGCCTTAGCTGCACACAGCCTTTTTCATGGATATCATGCCTATTGTTAGGCTGTAGCAGAGGAGTGACAGACTCACCAGCAGTATCAGGGCTGGGAGTTGTGAGATTTGGGTCCTTCCCCTTCCCTGCTATTGATTCACTGTTCCTGCTTTCACAAATCATTTTAAATTCCTTACTCTATAAAGAACAGATGCACACCTGGGCATCTGCGGGCACAAAAACCAGTCTAGATAGCAACAGTGCCTTACACATTCCCTGCCAAAGGCTGCCGCGTTGCAGCATCACTCAGGACCAGGTCAGAGCGCTGCAAACGACAATTGGTTCCTTCCCAGCCTTTCTGGCTGGGTGTGAATTCTGCAATTAAATATGAATGCAAAATAAAAAAAGAACAGACTGCAAAGAGCAGACTGAAAACAGAAGAAATTGCTGGCTGCTTTTGGCCGGAGCTCAGCACAGAGCTTGTTTGAAAGACCTGGGAGAGGTTAGATTTAGTAGGAGACAAGTTCTCCGTTTTCTTTAAATCAAGCGGCTGCACATTACATTGAATGGCAATGTAATAATACATTGCAAAGCACAGCCTGGTGATCCTGGAATTCCTTATAAGTTAATAGCAGTCATGGTCCACTAATCACAGCTAGGATGTTTTAAGCAACTGTCTTTGATATATCAGTTCAGACACTACGGAAAGGCCTCCTTATGCTGGCTTAGCACGTAGATCATTAGAAAGAGTGGATAACCTGTTTGTGTGTTTGTGTTTGCGTTGAATCCCAAGGGGTTTGTGGGACCTATGTACAGCATCGCTGAGCAATCCCAGTCCAGCAGGATAGTGGTGGTTTCAAGGAAGCACCAGGACAGACATGGAGATATTCATGTCTAACAAACTGCTATAGAGGCAGAGCCTGAAGCAGTGGGGTCTGATAGCAGAAATCCTATATGCCAAAGACTTGCTTAGCCCTGATACAAATGGCACAGAAAGCGGCAGGATCTCACTCCCTTCAGAGGCACAGAAGACACTGAGGTCGGTGTGAGGAAGGGAGCGACCATGCTTCTTGAGGAGGGGACCCCTTTGCTGAGAGGCAGCACTCACCGGTGGTGTGGGAGAGCCCCACGCTCAGCCCGTGCCTGCCAAGGCCGTGCCGCCTGCACGGTGCTTGCACGGGAAGCAATGTGTCAGAAACCCCCAGAGAGCCCACAGAGCCGGGGGTTGTTGACAGATGTCCAGTGAGAAGGAGGACCCCCCCCGTCGCCTGCTGCCAGCAGGAGATTTTGTGCATGTGTTCAGCTTCCTTCCTCTTCTGCAAGCGTTAGTATGAGCCATTATTTATGTTGTTATTTTGCAGAGAAAAGGGAAGGTGTAACGCCTGGCTCTCACACGTTGTGCCTTTGGTAATGCTGATGTTTGGCTGATAACCGTGAGCAGGAACAAGGTCTGGGATCTCCATCAGCAGAGGGGACTGACTCACCATTGATCTCTGTTCACTGCACCTTGTTGAAGTTTTTCGACCCATTTGATTTCTTAGGTTTTCTTTTGTGAAAACCCTCCGATTTTTCTGCCACTCAGGAGCAAAACATATCTCTGTGTCTTTAAATATGGCAGATGGGGATTTCTTCAGATGTCCAACAACTCAATTGATGGAGACCTCAGGAGACCTCTCCCCTTCCCTGTCCCCCTTCTCAGCCTGTCTTTTCATCTGCAATCTGGAGATGTAAGGGCTATAGTAATAGAGTGTCAGAGGAAGTAATTGATTCATCACACGCCGAGAGAGGAGTCTGTTGCCTTCAGTGTCAATGGAGCTGAACCGTAGCCTGGAAGGGTGAGGGCGGCTTGTAAACACTCCATGGCTGAGCTGGCAGGACAAAGCAAGCGCACCGCCGAGGCTGAGCGAGGGGATGATACAAAGAGTAGCTTCAAAGGAAATCTCCCCGAACAAAGCAGCGCCAGGCCCGTGTTTGTGGGAGAAACGCAGACACTCCCATCAGCTTGCACCCTCATCCAGGCATTAAGTGCGCTCAGACCCTCGGCGAGGCTCAGTTCAGCTGCAAGTATTTTGGGGCTGAAGGGGGTAGGAGACACCACGCTACCCACACAGCATGCGAGGCGGGATTAGGCAGGATTGGTGCGCTGTTTGCCCCAGACTGCTCTCGCTCCGAGCCGGCTCCATGAGGTTTCAGTGGAAGTGCCCGAACAGCAGCGGCTGCAGGTGGCAGGCTCTGCTTCCCAGCTTCCCAGCCCTGAGGCTGGGCTGCGAGCTGGCGGTGTCTGAGATGCTGTGGGGTCAGAAAGCTGCTCCGTGGCAGGCCATTCGCGGGGAGACCCCTCATCATTAAGGAGGGATGGAGGTGGCCAGCAGCGGGAAGGGGCTGGTCAGGGCTCTGTTCCTGCAACCTCGTTTATACGATTACAGCTTAATGATGTGTTTGTTTCAGTTCTGTGCTGAGAAAAGCCAGTGCAAATGAGTGATAGTGGAAAGCCGAGCTGCAAAGCTCCCATCTGATCCTGGCTATTACCAGCTCTTTCGTCCTTCAGGGCGTGTTGTGGCTAAGGCCACGACTGACACCATGCCAGTGAGGCGCAATGGGACATCGCCCGCTACATCTCTGTGGAGGGTGTTGTCCTCGGGGTGGGGAATGGCACAGCAGAGCATGTGGGCATCCCCTGCTCTTCCTCAGCAGCCACTAGCCAGCCCCAACCTTCATCCCCTGTGGCCAGCACAGCCCAGAGCTGGTCCCCATGTAGTGCCTGGGCTGTCAGGCACTGCTTGCTGGCATCAGGAGCTGGAGACGGGAGCCTGCTCACCTGCTTCTCCCACTGCAAAGCGAATGTTTGCCCTCTCCCTTCTGCCTGGTCTGCTGCTGTTTGGCAGTAAATTTTCCTCTTGTGGTTGTTATCTTTTATTATTACATTTTTTTTCTTTCCGTTAGTGATCAAGTTGCCTGCGAGTGGTGACAGTAAGATGACACAGAAAGCAGAGTCTAATTTTTTCCACAGATGGATTGTAGCAGAAGGAGGAAAGTGCAAATGTAGTTTCTCAAGTGTCCTGCATTTTGGGGGTATGAAAGGGCTGTGAGTTGCTTCAGTTCCCTTGCAGCAGCAACAGAAGGCAGAACGCCATGGGAAGGGGGGCTATTCTTAACACACTTTATATATATTTTATTCGTGGTCTCACCATGATCCCCCCCCCCAAAGAAAGACTACCAAAGACATCTTGCAATGAACGACCCCTGTAGCTAAAGATAGAAGGGTGAGGAATTTATAGAGATGGTTTTGGAGACAGAAATAAAATTAAACAGCCATGTGTAACTCCTGAACAACAGCCTGCAGAAAACCCCTAAAGTGCACATTAGCACATCTTGTTTTCTTATATAATGAACGGTTTTCCAGACATGACCCAGATGAGAGCACTTCTCTACTCCAACGCGCCTTTCCGCAGCGATCTGGCAACACAGCTTGAAGAAGGCAGCCTGAGGATGAGCGGCAAAGCGTGGGGAGCCTTTGCTCCCCCGCCTCAGGGGGGGCAGCAGCATGCATCGTGGTAGGAGCTGAAACTCCCTCCTGAATCAGAACTCGCCACAGGAGCAGTTTACAGATATGTTTTATTCTTTCCTTTGCAAGCTGTATTTTGGCTACCTTTTTTTTTTTTTTTTCCCCTGCATAACTTAACAGTTACTGCTGAGACTCTTCCTATCAGTGGTGCTTGTACGGGGGTGAAAACAGTCCAAGGAATAAAAATAGAGGCTATTTGTAGTTTCCATTTTTTGTCTTCAAGACATTTTTGAAGAAGTTTTCCAATCTGTTAGGGTTATTTTCTCTCTCTCTGTCTCTGTCTCTCTCTCTTTCTTTTTTTTTTTTGATTGGATGACTGGATTTTTCTCATTTCTCAGAAATTCTGGTTAGATTTTTGAGGAGATAAAAGAATCCAAAGCACAGTGGAATGATTACAAAACCCCACAATACTGCGGTTACACAAGACATAATTGGATGCAACAAATTCAAAACAAACTTCCGAGAAACCCTAAGCAATTATGCACCCCCCCGGCCTGCCTCTGCCTCTGCTGCCACCAGATTTTAAGTTTTAGTCTCTAAAATCCGGTGAAATCCCTTCAGATGCAGAGCAATGATAGCCTATTTGTGTCTGTTGTTGCCAGGGGTAGTTAATTATCAGGGCAAAAGCAGGGCAAGCTCTGAAAGCTCTGAGCACATCTTCTGCCTCGGCATGGGTACAAGCAAGCCCGCAAGCTGCAGGCTGAGCCCAGATGAATCTCGTGCCTTCAGCCACCCAAAGGTCAGAGCAGGGGAACGATTAACCCTGTCCCAGGATGGGTGCAACGAGTGTTTCCACTGAGAGCACGGGACGCTTATTTAGTTGGCTAAAGCTGGATATGATACGAACTTTTTAGGTCTGTGCAAATCCGTATCAGGCTCCATGAGGACTGATTCTCTTCTCGCCCCAGGATAAATCAGGAGTGATTACCCTTAAAATGATGAGTTACACAGGTGTAAAACCAGTTCAAGTCAAAGGAGAATCCAATCATCTGTTGTATTTATAATTAATTACTCTGATTAAGGGCTGGCAGCTAGGATCAAACTTCATTGCTCTTGTTTCATCAGACAGCAGAGGTGTTTGCATCTGCTATTGTGGCTATGAAAAAAAAATGCTATTTAAAAGTCACCAGTAGTTTCTGCAGCAATTTAACCTTTGAAGGGTATGTCCTGCTCGAGATTGTATAAACATCACAGAAAAGTTTTCTCGTCTTTCACAACGTAACCACCCATGAAATGAGGATTTGGTTTGAAGGTGGCATAAGAAAGAGCATGAAGATGGGTGGTGACACAGAAAAATTGGCTAAGGCAGCTAGCATGTAATGGACATTAATTCTAGCTGCCTCTTGATTGCAAAACAAGCCCTGTGCTGCTGGTTCACCATTTCTTAACCATATATACCGCAGCTGCTATCTCATTGCTAAGAAGCAGCCTTTTCTTAGAGCACGTTTAAAAAACCTTACTCTTTTTATAACAATTTCTGAGAAACAAACCAGCCTTTCAAAGGGAGCGATTGCATTTGCCAGCTGACATTGTGGCTAAGCAGGTTCCTGCCTTCCCCTAGCTATCTGTGGAATATTAATGTCTGCTCAACTTCACCGGCATTGCAGTTTCTCTTCATATCCTTAGCAGATGCATGCGAGATACTACAACATATGGTTCAAGCAGACCAGAGGTCTCGAAGGCTCAAGTCAACACTGGGCATTCCCAAATTTGGGGCTGTTGGCATGCAGTCAGTACCTATTTGTTTCTCCATCTATCTAGGCCAGACTCCTCTAATATAATATAATCTGTCTAATCAAGGCTGGCTTCTATTCTTGGCTGTGCTGTGAGCTTCCTCTGTGACCTTGGGCTAGCCACTACTCCTCGCTGCCTCCCCACCTCTCAGGGTCTCGTGAGGATCCCTTCATTAATGTTTGCCAGGTGCAGTCATGAGCCCCATGGAAATGCCTATAAATAACAGCTCCAAATTAAACATTGGGGAAGTTCAGGTTAGAGCCTTGCAACTCTCTCCCACCCTGGCAAACACTGGGAACTGGGCCTAGCTGTGTGTGAGCACTCACCTCCTCCAAACGATAAACTGAGAAAACTGCCAGCCAGGCCAGAGCTTGGTCTGGGAAGCCAGCCCTCCTTGGGCTTTGAAGCAAAGCTTGCACACATTTGTGTGTTGGGAGGACCGGTGCTATGCCTGTAAACATATAAATGATTTATCATCCCTATTTCTCTCCATCCTAAGCTAATGTCCCCGTAATGTCCTTGAAGCGTGTTTCAGTGAGGAAGGACTTGGCATCTCTTAGGATGTGGGGCTCAGGGGCAGTCGCTTTGTTGATTATGCACGGAGCAGTCTGGGTCCCAAAACTGCGCTTTGTGCTGAACAGCGTGCCTCGGGAAAGGAGCACCCAGAGGAACGGCACAGGCTCTGGTGCTGCTCCCCAGGTGGGTCACAGTGCTTCTGAGCTCAGTGGTACCTGGGTGGGCACCTGGGAGCTCTGTGCTGGCCTCGGGGAGCCGTGGAGCACGGCAGAACAGCCAGGGAGCACATCAGCCATTTCACAACAGAAAAGGACTGAAAAGGTGGAGGTCTCCTAATCATCGCAACTGGGGCTTGTTGGCCTTTATTGTGCCTCACAGCCTTTCTGCAGCAAAGTGACTTAGGGAAAATAGAGAGAAAGAAGAGACTGGGAAGCAGAGAGGGTTGACTGGAGGAAAAAGCAAGCAAGCATGAGTAATACACGCATTAGAAGTGCTTTATAATTAGTTTATAAAAGCTCTCTTAACATCAGCAAAGCACTTTCTACTAAAAACCTTTAATAAAAGCGCAGCAGTATTTGTAAGCATTGTATGTTTTCCGTTTAATTCTGTTAAACAGCTACAAGAAGAGCGTCTAAGCAATGCATTTTCCTCCTTTCTCAACCCCCTATTGTCTGGGAAGTTAAAAGCACTCCAGCTTTGCCTCCCTGCCTTAAAACTCCCCTGTGAAAAGTACTGTGTTTGAGGTGGTTTCAAACCAACTGGCTGCCCTTCCCACTCAAGCAGCAGCTGAAAATATCCCGCTGCCAGAGGAGCAGCCAGCTGCGGTCACCTTCTCTGTGAGAAGACCTGGTTAATCCACTGACCACAGTTGTGGGTTATGGATGCTGCACCTACCCTCACATATTTACGGTCGGCTCGTGGGAGCAGTGCCTAGATGGGGAGAAGTGGCCATGAAATGTGACCTTGGAAATGGCAGCCTGCCCAGCAGAGGGGCCAGAGGAGTCAGCCCACGAGGATGTTGGTGCACATTGACTGAAGCAAAGGATCTGGTTATATGAGTGAAATGCAAATTGCTGGGTGCTGGTCAAGGCAGTGTGGATGCCATCACTGCGTAAATGTGTCCCACCCAGCCGCGCACTAGTCTGTAATTATCTGGGAATGAAATGGTTAGAACAAAAAGCATCCCCAGGGTGGGGTTTTCTTCCTTACAATTTTTCTTCTTGTTTTTCACACGGGAAGAATGAAGCCTGGAAAAGATGCTTATGCTTAACAGAAGCAAAGGTCTGGCCAAACTAGATTTTAACATGGCCAGTGACCCAACGTGAGGAGAATGGGGTTTATCAGCTTGTGTGATTGTGGGCCAAGGCATAGACACGACTGAAGCACATGGTGCCAAAAGAGTCGGTGCTGGGGATTAGCTGGTATTCTCGCTGAAGTTTGCAAGTCTCGTGTTGTGGACCGGCTGTCTTTGGTGTTTCATTTTTAAAGCCTAAAGCTTAATTGCTATGTTGGAGAGAAAGGAGGTGCTCCCCCTCCTCTGGGCAGGAGTTATCTCCTGACTGTAATACTCTCCCAGTTCACGCTCTGTTTATGTGACCTGAAGAAAGAGAGTTTTGCCTTATGAGGAACAGAGGGCTTGGGCCAAGTTTCTTTAGCTAGGAACAAAAACTTGTATGTGTTTATATTCATTTTATATTTGGCAAAAATGAGTCCCTGACCTTCTCCTAGGGGCTTTTTTAGTTGTTTGTAACATTTGATTTATTAAGGATTAGCTCCACTAGGAGAAGGCTCAGTTAGATGCTTGGATGAAGCCAAACAGGGTTTAATTCAGAGAGAGGCAAATATTTCCTGATGGTTTACATACTAGATTCATTCTTTTAATTTTCCATTTGCAGATTGCCCAAGAGCAGATTGCAATATTCCCAAATTGTATGTATTATTGGAAGTTATTCACCCATTCAATAAGCAAATATTTCTTGGTCCAGAATTTGCTTCTGAAATTGCCAGGGCTCCTGCAGCACTGGGTGGTTTGAGAAGCCCTGTGAGGAGCCATAGGGTGTTTGGTGTTGGCTCCAGCAGAAGCTGTGATCGTTGCAGGCAAGGAGCTGAGGCTGTGTCCAGTGTCCGCGAGTTATAACCCCACAAGGACACAAACAGATGTATTTCCCTGGGATGCAGCTAACCTGTGCCTGTGCCATGCAAATGGCAGCTTTTCCAGTCCAGTACATTACCTGTGTTTTGCCAACATTCATGTTTTTGGCAAATGCATTTTTGCCACATATTCACAATTTCACTAATCGCCGGCAGTTCTGCAGCCCAGACGTGTGCTTCAGCTGTGGAAGGGCTGCACACACAGCGAGATCAAGTAGTTATTTAGAGAACAAAATGTCCCTGCTGTTTGTTCAGCGCTACTTTAAACAAATAGACAAACAAGGAGGAAAAAATTCTACTTAAAAGAAGCACTAACACTGCCCTCTATGTTCTCCCCCCTGGGGAGAGGATGGGATCAAACCACAGATGATGGACATAACTGGGGTCACAGAGGGTGCCGCTGGATGGTGTTAGGGTAGTAAGGGGTCACGAGGTGATGGGGAGCTGCCCGGGGTTAAGAGAAAGCAGGGGAGCAGACCATCATTTACATCCCCGCGCTTCCACCTGCCAGCTAAGCCAAACGCTCTTCCTGTGTGAGTGCCTTATTTCAAGACTGCTTGGATTTCACTTTGGCCAAGCCAATTGCGTTTGTAACGAAGTTAAAGGCTGGGTGATTAGAGCTAACGCAGTGCTTGGTCCAGCGTAGACAGGATTTTATCTTCAGGCATTTTACTTTTGGCTCTCAGCCCAATTCAGTCCCAGAAAGGAGTGAAAGCGAAGCTGTCCAGGCCATCTTTCTTTGTGGAGGAGCACACTGAGTCCCTGTAAGTTTGTTTTGAGGTTGTTGCCCGCCAATGTGTGCTTTGCAGATCAGGAATGAGTCACATGAGGATCACCCTGTATCCAGCAAGCTACTTCTCCTTTCAACGCTTGATTCCTGAACAGGAGATCTTGTGACAAAGAAGAAAGGCGGATTTCTGGCAGTGAGGAAACGCTGCTTCCCTCCGCAGCCCCGTGAGAAGAGCTGCAGCATGTTGTTCAAACAGGTTGATACAAAGCGAATAAGCAGTAGAGGAGAGATGGGCAGTTTCTGTAAATAGCAGCGTGCTGGCCAGACAGGAGAAGAGGGGCGGGAGAGCGTGGCTGTTAGAAGACAGCTGAAGAACAAGATGTTCACAGAAAAGCTGTTTGTTTCTTCGCAGCACGCAGAGCCTGATACTACCTTGCCGTTAGTCACGGCCTAGATGAAAATACAAAGGGATCTGTGGGAGTTTCTCCTTCCAGCCAGACTTTGCACCAAGCTTTTGTCTCTGCAGCGGGAAGCAGTTCTTCCAAACCAGCCGACTCCTCCCTCGGAGCTGTGCCTGGCGGGCAGGAGGAGCATTGCCAGGTGGAGGTTGGCAAAGGCAGGCTGAGGTTGCAGGAGGTACGCCGGGTCAGGCAGTGGTGAATGTGGTTACCCCGCTCTTCACGCAGCAACTCTCACCCACAGAAGACTTTGTTGGCACTTAATAGAAGAGGCTTACTGTCCAAGTGCTAAATAAATATGCTAGCCACAGTTGTTAAGGACCATTGTGGTGTCAGAGAGTGCACAAAGTAGCTACCCGCTCACATTGATTGAACATCGACTATTTTTTTAATGTCTGGTGCATGTTTGGCCAAATCCCACCTGGAGAGTGGAATAAACTGAGCTGTGCTAAGTGGCACAATGGCACTTAAAGAGAGAGATTAGGGAAGGAGAGCAGCCCAGGAGAGTTGTAGCTGAGATTCTCCCATACCAGAGACTTGTGACAATACAGGCAAATTGTGTCCTAAATTTTGCAAGTTGTTTCTGAAGTGGATGTGGGCACAGTAAATTGATGATGTGAGGAGCAACAGGGAAAGGGACTTAAATGTAGTCAGCCAGACAAAAGGGAAGAATGTAAATGTGTGCATATATGTGAGTGACAGGGTCCCAGGAACCTGTCTGGAAGATAGTTCTGTGAAATGTGCAGATAAAGAGGTGTTTTGTTTTGTCCCCAGCATCCTGAAGCATCTCCCTGACAGATGGTTTTAATGCCTTTTCACCTGCCTCCACAGGTACGACTTCATCGAGATCCGAGACGGGGACAGTGAAGCAGCAGACCTGCTGGGCAAACATTGTGGGAACATAGCACCTCCTACCATCATCTCTTCTGGCTCCTCTCTCTATATCAAGTTCACCTCAGACTACGCGCGGCAAGGTGCCGGCTTCTCCCTGCGCTATGAGATCTACAAGACAGGTCAGTGTCCGAGTCAGTGCCTGTCTCCCAGGTCGTTTGTCACGGTCATCTTCACAAGGAGATGTTGTTGGCCACCTTTTCAATATGATTTTTAGCATGTTCTCCACAGATGAAGGGCTTTTTTTTTCCTTTAATTTAAGCAAGTCTATTTCATCACAGTTCCAAGAAGGTGAAGATGTTAGTTGCACATGATAGTGCATTTTTGGATCGTAGTGTGGCATCAGAGGCAGGATGTGGTGGTTTTACCGTGTTTTTCCTTGTTAAATGCTCTCTTGAATTCAAGGACTTAGAAACATATCTTTTCTTCATGGCATGTGTAAAGCTTGTTAGGGCTAAGTGGGGATTGTCCCTCTGTTAGGAGCGTATGGAGCTCCCCCTCCTGTGGAGCTGCAATTCAGGACTGATTAATGACGCTGTGTTTTCTCTCCCTGGAAGCTGGGTTTGTAACTGGGGAGGTCTGGCGTTCAGGGGACTGCTGTCAGCCGTGCCGTAAAGGGGCTGAGACGGCGCCTTCCCAGGCGGATATGAGAGGAACTATTCATAATTCTGTTTAATATCAAACTATTATTGAGGAAAGTAAAAGCTGCTCAAAGGCCTTTTAATAGTGTTTCTGTCTAAATATTTGTCAGGATTGTGTGTCTGGGAAGGAGGCTTGAGAACATAAAACCCGCTCTGTGTGTGTGCGGGTGAGTGAGGTGTGCCTGATGCCGAGGGAACAAGAGCATGTTTCGCATGGAGATACAGGTGCCCACTCTATGCCCACATTCCTGTGTTTTGTGTTGGAAGAAAACACACACAGCTTTCACGTCATCGCATCCAGCATGAAAAAATACCCATGCCTGGTAAAGAT
This sequence comes from Cygnus olor, assembly GCF_009769625.2. Taxonomy (NCBI): domain Eukaryota; kingdom Metazoa; phylum Chordata; class Aves; order Anseriformes; family Anatidae; genus Cygnus; species Cygnus olor. Next base: position 13,532,192 of record NC_049174.1, on the reverse strand, counting down.
TCACAAAAGAGCACCAGAGGGTGACTTACCCAGGCACCAGTGCCCGGGGTTCACGTGGAGGACAGAGGTTCACAGGCACCCCCCAGCCTGGTCACAGGTGGGTGTGAATGTGGAGACTTTGCTGCACAGGGAAAGGAATGGAATTCCCCAAATTTATTGTGAAACGGTGAGGACAAGGGGTGTCTGGAGGTTCTCGTGAATTAGGAAAGTGCTGTTGGTGATAGCTGCCTGGGCTGCATAGCCAACCATTGAGCTGGTCTGGTGTGGCCAACTGAGGCCACTGCTGTTTGTTAGCAGTTAAGATGTGGACTGGTCCTGATGGAGTTTAATGGTTCAGCTGACTGTAGGGATTTGCTGAGGCCAGTTGCCAGCACAGAAGATGGCAAAGAGTGCCTGTGTTCAGGTAGGAAGACTCTCCTCAGCATCCCTTGCCACTGCCTCCCTGTACACACACCCCCCTCTGAGCCCAAAGACTGCACTGTGTTGTGCTTGTCCCAGGTCAGGTCCATGCCCTGCCTCAGGGCACGGAGCAGGGTGAAGTGGTCAACCCGGCAGAGGTGGCCAGGTCAGGCAGAGCGTGGCCAGCAGGAAGGGATGGGACAGCTGGCAGGAACGCTGCCTGTCAGAGTGGGAGCCAGGAAGCTGCCAAATTCATGGGAGAAGGAGATTTTGTTGCTGCTGGCAGGGAGGGAGGGAGGGGAAGCAAGGGCTGCTGTGAGAGATGGTGTTGGTTGGAGGCTGGAGATGAGCTTGTGTCCCTTGATGTAGATCCCTGCAGAGCTGCCCCCACATGTGAAGTCATGCTGGCACATCCCCAGCCACCATTCCCCTGTTGCCAGCAGCCATCCCCTCCAGAGATAACCATTCTTTCTTCCAGCCACAGCCCATGAAATCCAGCCCGGCAAGACAGGTTTCAGCACAGGGGCAGGGGTGAGCGTGTGATCAGGAGCACCGCAGCCCTCCTTGCCTGCCTGACCCCTGGCCCCAACAGGGCTCCCAGGAGAGCGGTGGCCGTGCTCGCTGCGGGGCCACCACATCCGAGCAAACCTTGCCTTTTGTTTTCAGATGCAGGCACGGGGAAGATTCAGTCTGAGCTGCCAGGGTAGCCATCAAGGGTGTCATCAGCTTTAAAGGTCATTGGATTGTTACTGTCCAGATCAGTAAAGGCAGCGTTGCAGCAGCTTCTTTCTTCCTTACAGGTGACCTACAAAAACAACACATTTCAACTGAGCATTTATTTCCACACCTTGTCTAAATTTTCCTTATCACCGTGTGAGAGAGGAGCGATCTGCATACAAACAGCTGCATACCAGTCTCCGAGTCCCCTGATGGGTATCAGTCAGCGGTCTGGGGGCTGACAAAGGAGCCGTCTGCCCTGGCTGGTTCAGGCTCCCTGCTGCTCGCTTTGTAAGTCAGCTTGGCAGAGCTGGCCTGAGCCCTCCATCGCTGGGCATCAAAGTCTCCTCTCAGGCTGGTCCGTGCTGCTGAAGCCAGCATGACTCCTGTTTATTATCCGCAACTTCCTTACGAAAAGCTGATCACTGTTTGCTGCTATCAGCCAAACTGTAGATAAAGATGCCAAATCTGATAAGAGCCCCACACGAGGAAACTTGTTATCGAACACAGTGACATAGTTATGTCTCTCTCCTGTCTCCAGAGGACAGTCCCTGACTCCAAACTCTGGGTTTACTCTTTGATTTTCTCCCCAGCTTGGAGCTTGCGTTAGTTTCTGTTTATCTATTTGTCTTGTAGCTGTTCAGAATGAAGTACACCCTTATCCCCATTCACAGCATTATGCTGTGATTTGTGTTTGGCCTTATTTTTTGCCTCTGTGTTCTACCCCACAAGTTCACACCAGAAAAGCCGGTTGCTTCATTAGGCAGTCAATTAAGAGACCCTCCTGAGCAGCTCTCCAGCTAGGCGCTGCATAATGCGGGGCCGGGATCCTGCCATTACTGCAGGCTGCTGGCCTGACTCCTGTAGGTTAATGCTGAATTGAATAACAAGTCTCCCATTAGCCCTGGGAAGGTTCGTGCTGCCTGGAAGAGCTGGAGCAGAAGGGTTTGCAGAGGAGAAGGCGGGTGTCCCAGCTAAACCGAAGCAGAAACCTTTGTTAACGTTGGGTTGCAGCCGTGGCCGCGAGCCCCTGCAACATCTCCTTTCCCCTCCAATAGCTCCAGGCTGTAGATTTCTGTTGGCCATTGTCCTGCCTCCACAGAGCAGCAGTTTCAAAGTCACCGTGGTATGAATAAGTCACAAATTCCCCTTTCCCAGCCACCCCGAGGCACCTTGGCTCTCTGAGAGGGGGCACCGAGCTGCGGCAGGGGCCAGTGCGGGGGTCAGTAATAAATAAGAGGCAACATTGTCTGCCCAACTTGCAATGCAAAGGTCTTCCTTAAGGATAGAAATAACTTGCATTTCTGGTGCGGACGGCCGAGTCTGTGAGAAAGAGGGCTCTGTTCCCCCTCTCAGCAGAGCCCCCCGCCACGGCCCCCATTATCCCCGCCTCGCCCCAGACGTATGCTGGAGCTGCCCCTCTGCCCTTGCGGAGCTGCAGGGCTCAGGGCACCGCAGGCTGACCGCGTGCCTCCCGAGGGTTTCCGAGGCTTCCAACTGACAGTGGAGACATTGGCACTCCCCAGCCCCTCTGGGTCCTTTTGCTGTCTAAATATTTGCGCTTCCTGATTTTCTCAAGAGGTAACTGAGGCATAGACGTCCCTGCCAGAGGGAGAGAGGTTGCAGGAGACCAGCCCCCAGGGAGAGCTTTCTCCAGAGAGACCTTGTTCCCATTACTCTTCTCTTGTCCTCTCCCAGGAGAGCCCCCTCCCTGGATGGGAGCTCCTCCATCTGGGCTTTGGGGTGGGGGACACAGGTCTCCCAGCACGTCACTGTTTGCAGGGGCCAGCAGGGGAAGCCCAGCCTGGCTCAGCGTGGCCTTCCAGGGCCACCACCTGGGCATGGAGGATGCAGCAGGGGTTGGTTTGCCAGATCACAGCCCTGGCTTTGAGAGACTTTGGGTGGGATCTCCCTCCTAGACCCATTTTTGGAGTAATTGGCAAGGGGATCAACAGAGGCATACGGGTTATGTTTCCAGAGCTGTCTTAGGGATTTAGACACATACTGCCCACTCCAGTGAGTGCACAGACTTTGTTTCTCCACCCACAGAAAGCTTTGAAAATCACACTCTCCGTCCTTTCAGGCAATTCACACAGCTCTGGGCCACAGAAAATGTCCAGAAGTGAATGCACAACCCATAAAAGATCAAAATGGGGGTTCCACAGCATGTCAAGCTGTCAGGATGAAGCTGCATTGTTAAGACTGTGTTGTTTTTTTCCTGCCACTACAGGTTCCGAGGACTGTTCCAGAAACTTCACTGCCTCCAATGGCACTATTGAGTCTCCAGGTTTCCCTGACAAGTATCCACACAACCTGGACTGTGTCTTCACCATCATAGCCAAGCCAAAGACAGAAATCCTCCTCCACTTTCTGCTCTTTGACCTCGAGCATGATCCGCTGCAGGCAGGCGAGGGAGACTGCAAGTACGACTGGCTGGACATCTGGGATGGCATCCCTCAAGGTAAGCCTTGGGGTGCCATGCCAGCATCTTCAGCTTCTCTTAGTGTCTCACAAAACTCCAAAACTCTGCGGTCTGTTTCTTAAGACCAAAGGTGCCTAACCTTAGACATGGCTGCAGCATTGCCCCCCACTGGGGGCACTCCTTGGTTAGCCATGGGAATGATGTGCTTGCAGAAAGCTGCATGCATTAATCCTGAAACTACTGCTCTGCTGTAACCACTGATCTGAAGAGTCCCATGGGACACTCCCAGGTGCCACTGGTCCTCGCTAAGAGAAAGGCAGGGAGTTCATGCGTGCTTATCTCCCTACGCTGTACCAACACTGTGAAATAGAGCAAATTGGAGCGTTTCCCAGCAATTGCAGAGCAATGTTTGCTGCAGTGGATATTTCCGCACAGCACGCTGCCTGGCACTGGGCCAGCGGATGTAAAAAATAGCACATCCCCAAAGCCTTTCTTTCATCCCGATCGGTCCTGCAAAGGCATCCCTGCTGAGAGATGCCAATCTGCTGCTGACCCAGGAAGCTGGTGGAAAGGTAGGCATTACCTTTTCTGCTCTTTCTTTTGCAGTTGGCCCCTTGATAGGCAGGTACTGTGGCACTAAGATGCCATCGGACATCCGCTCAACCACCGGCGTCCTCTCGCTCACCTTCCACACTGACCTAGCAGTGGCTAAAGATGGTTTCTCTGCTCAGTACTACTTGATCCAACAGGAAGTTCCTGAAAGTAAGTTGGGAATGTGGAAGTGTGTCTTGGGCAGTCGTGTTGCCTGTTTTACCCAAGTTCTTCCCTTGCAAGAGTGTGGCAGGCAGAAGCGTGTCCAAGGGCTCATTCCCCACTGGCAATAGTGACAGAGTTATGCTGTCTGCTGTTTCTCACAGAAATGAGATTTAAGGAAGAATCACACTCTCAGACCTTTCCTAAACTTTTCACTTGCTCACGAAGTCTTCTCACTACTTTGGGATAGAATCCTTTGTGTATGTGCTCAGCCCAAAGGATTTAGGGTAAGACTTCAGCTCAGCGGGTTTGGCAGAATCATTAAAACATTAGGGAAAATCTCTACAGTTTTTCCAAAATTTGCAGCCCCAAAATACAAATTGGAATTTCGTGTCTAATTAAGAAATGCCTAAAGCTCCAAGTTCAAACCAAAATTTGTTTTTAATCCCTTATTAAGGGAGATGAATTGAACTGGTGTGAGGACAAAAAGCTGTGTGTTTTGAGAATGAAGAGCATTTTGATCCTTTGTGGTAACACTTGCAGGCTAGGAAAGATTCAGTTGGTTTTCCCATCATATTTTTTCATCAGAGCTACAGTACTCAACCTCTGTTAGCAGTGAACATGTGATACAACAGAAGCCTTCAGGACACCCTTCAGTCCCAGAGAAAGAGAGGAGGTCTCTGCCCCTAGGCAGAGTCCATGACAGAGAGCAGGGTAGAAAAGGGGTTGTGCAAGGCTGGGGGCAACTGGGTTACAGCCTCTTGCTCCACAGCTGAGTTAAGGACGTCTCTGCTGAGACTCTGGGAGTTACAGACAAGCACGAGCTCTTCACCGTTACATATTTCCATACTCTGTTGATCTGTTCTTTAATCCCCTTTCTATTCTGTTCTTTAAAAAGTCTGGGAAATAAAACATTAATAAGACACAAAGCTTGAGAAATCAAGCACAAGAACTCTTAAAGGGTTAGGCCTGTTTTGATTCATGCTGGTGTAAACTGAAACTTTAATGATACCACTGAGATCTTAACTTGGTCCATCATTTCCACACGGGGTTGACTTGGCCACATTAAAAACAAACAGTTTGGTGGAGCCCCATTGGCTTACAGCAGCAGCGGGCTTTGTCCCACACAGTATTTCCTATCACTGTTTTCTTTGTTACTGTTTTTATAGGACAGCTGCCATAAAATATATGAGATGTGCAATAAGATTGGGCTAATTGTGACTTTCAAAAGCCTTAGAAGTGAGGAAACACAAATAAAAGCATGCCAGAGTCCTTCATGTCTGTGGCTGGTCAATGCGCATGAGCCTGACCTCCCACATAGCGCACGCATGCATCCACACACATCCAGGCTCTCACATGCACGCAAAACCATTAGACCTGCCTTGACATCCCTGTTGGCAGCACAGCAGTGAGCGCCCTCCTGTTGTGCCTGCCCACACTCCTTGCCTTGTCAGTGCTTAGTTTTCACCTTCAGCCTTCAAGAACTTCATGGCAAGGGGACTTGGGGCATCTTGATGGAGGTGGGGAGAGGGAAGGGACAGAACATTGTGTCAAAACTGTGCAAAGGCAGACATAATAGAGAAAAGGAGAAAGATCTGCACTGTATTAATTTTCCAAGGGCCAGGCAAACATAAAGCTGCCCTGTCTTTAATTTTGCAGTGCCATCTGTGAACATGCACAGCACACAAGATGGTACAGATCTGCTCATCTTTCCAGGCAGACAGCTTCGCTCGGGGTTAGCTGGGGAGGATAGTTCAGGGCTGCCTTCTACTTGGGAGTGAAATGCAGAGACTGTAAGCTGATCCATGTATGTGTGTGTGTGTTCCCGCTCCAGACTTCCAGTGCAACGTGCCGCTGGGGATGGAGTCTGGCAGGATCTCCAACATGCAGATCAGTGCCTCTTCCACCTACTCAGACGGGCGATGGACGCCCCAGCAGAGCCGGCTCAACAGCGATGACAATGGCTGGACCCCCAATGTAGACAGCAACAAAGAGTACCTCCAGGTTTGTGTGCTTTCCCCTCCCCTCACCTCGTCCCCCGCCAAATGGAGTGCCGTGCTGTTAAACTGACCCTTGACCATAAGACTTGTTGAATATTTTATTGCCTGTGTGGCTCATGGGGAGTGAGCAGCAGGGGAGCCGCAGTGCCTCCATGAAACGAGATGGGCTGGCTCTCCCATTAGTCTGCACAAGGGCCAGCTCGACCCACTGTCCTTCTCCCACCCCCCTCCTTCCTGCCCAAAACTTTGATGGACTTTCCAGCGTACTGACAGAAATTGAGAGACCTCGGCCACTTACAAGGGCCACTGACTGCCACTGGCCTGAGGACCAACGTCTCCAGGAGGCACGTGGAAAAACAGCTAAAATGATATTTATCTCATCAGCGATGTGAGGACTGTGAGCAGGCTGAATGTCAGGCAGGGGGTTGTCAGAGCCAAGGCTTTCCCTAGGACCTGGTTAGATCCACAGTCTCTGTCCACACGAGGTTTCTGGCTGTGTCTCATTGCCGTGAGACATTGCTTGCTGAAGGGCCCTAGGAATGGGAGGTGGTGAATGTCACTGCCTCAGGCAGACATCTCATTCTTCATCCATGGCAGTGCTACCAAGCCAGCTCTGATGACCTTTCTTAACCCACACTGTAAAAAAAAAAAAAAGCACCAAAGGGAAATCCAGGAACTGTAGAACTTGCTAATTGGGCATCATGCTTTTATTTTACATGGAAAAAGTCAGCCCTTGTCCTGTTTCAATGGACATGAGCTTCCAGGTTCTGTGCAGATCCTGTTGCTTGGTCTGACTCAGGAAGAAGGCTTTGTGATGGTGCCGTATGGACAGACATCAAGACAAGTTACGCTTGTCCCATGGTCCTACCTGCAAGCATCCTGCTGAAGTCAGCCTGGGGCTTTTGTGCCTGTTGACATCAGTTCTTACATTCCCGTGTGCCTCCCCAAATGGAGGGAGCATTTGCATGTTTTCATGGGTCAGAAAAACTAGCCAGGAGCTAACTGGGCTCTCAAGTGCTCACCACTCTGTCTCTTGTCCCTTTTTCCCCTGGAAAGGTGGACCTCCACTTCCTGACTGTGCTCACAGCCATTGCCACACAGGGTGCCATCTCCAGGGAAACCCAGAACGGGTACTATGTCCGTACCTACAAGCTGGAGGTCAGCACCAATGGTGAGGACTGGATGATGTATCGCCATGGCAAAAACCACAAGGTAAAGGCCTTTTTTGTCTCTTTTGTATGTGCTGTGGTGGGTCTTGCAGTCGATGGGAGGGAAGAGAATAATGATTTTACAGGACTGCAGGATTTAATCTGTGAGGGACCCTTTTACTGACGAGGGCTAAAAGACTGATGATGCTTTGAGCAGAAATAGTCCTTTCTCCTCTGCACAGCAATGAGGAAACACGATTCCTTGGAAAACCTGGCTGCTGTTGCATCTTTCGTGGTGGCGAGAGTATGTTCTTTGACTGCAAATGAAGGAGAAAATGCTTTCACAGCCTGTGTTTTGCCATACAAGATTCATTGAGCTTTTATGGCTGTAGCCCCGTCTGCATGCTGGGTTAACAATCACAAAACCACATGAAACTGTAGTTCAGGAGTTATTGAGGCCTGGAAATGAAAGGGCACAAATCCTAAGAGGGGATCACACCATCCCAGAGAACAAAATGAACAATAAATAACGAGGAGCAATTCAGGCTGCCAGAGCTCTGGGATCTGCACTAGCAGGCGCAGTCGGCAGTGGTGCATCGAGCCCTGGGAGCCGCTGTGTACTCTCTCCATGCTCCTGGGAGGCTAATGGGGATGGGAGCGAGGGGGGAGAGGGTGTCTGGCCCTTCCAAGCCCTGCCTGGCCAGGCGAGCCTGCGGCAGTCTGCGCAGGAGCTTTGGTGTGTGGGGAGAGCCAGCCATGGAGTTAGGGCAGCCGTGGTGCTGGGCTGCTCCTGCTGTTTCACTCGCCTTGGTTGTGTGGTTGTCCCCTGGTTAAGGGCACCTTGGAAAAGCCTTTTCCTGCTCTCCTGTGGAGCCACCAGCGCTGCTGCTGCAGCTCAGGTCCTCCCCGCTGCCGTGCCCTGATCTCTCTGTATGAAACGGGTGGCCGGGGGCCCGCCTGCCTCCCCCCGCATGCACATCCCAGCAGTTTCTGCTTCCTCAGCACTTCTGTTAAATTAACTGTCCCCTCCCTTTGCTGGCACAGGCGCTGCTGGCATGAACTGCAGTAGCCTGCCTTGTCCAGGATTCATCCAGACATTTCCTTCCCTTCCGGGCCATGCGATTTCCCCTTCCCCACAAGTGGTTCAAATTCACTCTGCATCCCAGAACGAGTCCCTGCCATGCTGAGGCCCCTAGCAAGGCTTCATACCTGCAATATTTGGAGCATTTCAGCTCTTCCTGTGCCAGGGAGGTGGTGTTAGTGCTATTTTAGAGGTAGGGAAACAGGCACACAGGAGAGCAGAGCATCCCACAGGAGAGTCAGCCCCTGGCTCAGACTGGCTGCACTGGCGCTTGCTGCCGGATAAATTGCATCCATCGGGTCATGACACACCAGCTCCCCCGGGACAAGCCCCAGGGCTGCGGCTCATGGCAGAGCTCCTGCCATGCTGTACGGTGGAGCCACGCTCTCGTGCGGAGGCTCCATGGTCTCCCCGAGGCCGCTGGCTGCAGCAGGCCTTCCTGTGAGCCAGGGCCATCTCTCCTTGCCCTGGGCAGACCGCAGACACCAGCGAGTGTGAGGTCTCAGTGCGGCCGTTGCTGCCAGCCGAGGCAGACAGGAGACTGGCAACGCACCAGCTAGCAAGATGAGCTAAACAGTTCAGCCAGGCTGGCGTTTCCAATAGCCACGTGCAAGAAATTCGCCTTTGGGAGTCTAACTGAGGGAGTCTAACTCTGTCCTACAGAGTGATTTTGGTCACTTGTGCCAGTAGACTTCCCATCCTCGTGATCCCAGGCCCTTGGTCCTCAGCTGGGGTGGAGCAGGATGGCACACAGCTGGTTTCAGCACTGCCAGAGCAGTGTACATCGGTCCGCAGAGAGCAGGGCCCTACAGCCTGGCTGGTGCCGACCCAGAGTAGTCCCACAGCCACGTGCATCGCCACCATGCCTGGGTTTGGCCCTTGAGCCCTATCAGCTCTTTCCTGTCCTGCTTTCTCTCTTCACAGAAAGAAGAAAAAAAAAGCGGGGCCGGGGGGGCGGAAAATCAAACCTCTCTTTTTTCACTCCTTTATTCCAGTCTCGCCTCTTTCCCACATTCTGGCCTCAATTTAGCAGGCACCTCCCCAGGCTGGAACACAAGTAATTGCTTTTTGGTGGTGTGCCTACCCCTCAGTCAGGGACTGCGCTCCCTCCCCGCTGAACGACCAGCCTCAGGCAGCCCAGGCACTGTGCCGTGGGGCCAGGGGAAAGCCCCTCGTTCACAGGCCTGGCCGGGGGGGCTCCGGCCCCCGTTAATCTCAGCCGTTCCTGTGCGAGGGAAGCTCCCAGCGTCTGCATTGAGCTTGCAGGTACCGCCCTGCGTCAGTGCAGTGCTCTGCACACTGCGGGCTGCAATGGTGGAGTGAGCCATGCCAAGGAGATTTGTCAAGTCTGCCGCAGCTTGATTTGGTGCCACAAGGAGCGGGGAGGGGAGGGGTGGGGTAGGCAGACAGGGACTCCAGTCCTCTGTACATGCATATACACACACACACACATATATATACACACACATATATAGATAAGTGTATATATATATATATGCAGATGCACGCACACACGTATGGGGTGTATCAAACACTGCTCTCAATTCCTGTCGCCTGTGTGGGCCAAAAGCAAAGCTTTGCTGTGCTGCGGGCATGTCAGCTAACATTTACATCTTCATCAGGGAACTAAAGCAAGAGAAAACCGGTGAGTGCAGGAGGGGTGGGCTGAGGACGACACAGAGGATGGGGAGCTCTGACCTCCCCTCCTTCTTCCCCCGCTTCCCCTCCCGGCAGTGTCTGGGAGGAGTGGGGCCAGGCTGTTTCCCTGTGAAACGTGATGGCTCACCTTTGAATCTGCAGCTGCTGGCACTCGTGGCGAGGGAAATGGGAAAGGCAGGATGGAGCGGCGGAAAACAAGATTAATACGCACTCACGGCAGACGGGGCTGGCGGGACTGTTTCCTTGCCGAGCGCTGCCACGCTCTGGGCTGGGGAGGCAGCGGAGCTGCAGCCAGCAGGAGAGGCATGCCGAGCTCACACTGAGCGCACGCCTTCCCTGGTCCCCCGCACCTCTGCTGGACTTCCCCGCTAGCCCAGCAGTCCACTCCCTGCAAAGCCCAGACAGCACTGCTGTCCCGCTGTCTGTGGGTGGTGCCCAGTCCTTGCCGGGACGTGGGACCAAAGGTGCGGAGCTGTCTTCCCATGTGTCCCTTGAGAGAGGAGATAGGCAGGAGAGCAGCCACCACCACGTATTGCCACCACACTTGCCCCTTACTGCCCACCAGAGCATCCCGTCGGGACAGGTCTAAACACATCCGACCCCAGAAAAGCCACACTGGCTCTTTCCTCCTTGCTGCATCCTGCAGTGAGCTGCATAGCCAGAAGCCCTAGTCCTCTTCGTGCCACCAACAGCGATGGTCCTGCTCTCATCTCCTTTCGGTGGTGTCTGCGCTTGCAGATGTGGCAGACGGACAAAGCCTCCTGCAAACGTGCCCAAGCTTGCAGGGGCCTGGGCCATTGTCCCTGTGTGCAGGCAGCGGTGTCAGCATGGGTCCCACTGTGTCACCTGGGGCTCAATGGCCCCCAGAGGTTATCTTCCAGGCACTGACCCTGCAGTTTGTGCTGAGATCTTATCTGGCTCTTGAACCCTAGGAAGGAAAAGAGCACCTGGCAGGATTTGGCCTTTTGTTTCTGGCCATTTTCTTCAGGCAGATTCAACGGTGAGGACTTTATTGGAAAACAAAGTGCTCATCCGTTCTGATCCACTTCCTTCTTTGCAGGGTCTCGGGTTCCTGCTCCCGTGTGGTCTGAGCTGCTCCACGTTTGTAATTGCGGAGTTCGTATTGCAGGGATCGTGTAGTGGGAGGGACGGGACGAGCGCTCTCGCTGCCTCTGTTTCTGGTGTAAAATGGGAAGAGTGCACCTGAAACTTTTGCTTTGAGAATCTAAGTCAATGGAGGAGAAATGGCAGAAAGATCCAGCTGATGCACATTTTCAATTTCTGATTCATTTTGGTAACTTTGTGCTTTTTATCAGCTAACCTTCCTGGGTAGTGTTTCAGGTGGATGCGAGGAGGCAGGTCGAGTTGCTGCAAAGAGCTGCAGCAATATCTCAGCTGTGCATGGAGCTGGGGACATCAAAGGTGTTCGGTGCTGGCAGAGGATGTTGAGGATGACTCTTTGGAGACCTTCATGCTTTCCCTTAGGAGCAGTCCTCTGTCTTTTTCGTTCTTAATGAGGTCTCCTGTGTTTATTCACCTAGGGAGAGTGAGAAAAGCTTTCACTCCTGTGGCTTGTTTATCTGGAAAACTCAGGAAAAGGCTCCTGTGATCGGCCAGAAGGCCACGAGTGCTTCTGCACAGAGACATCACGGTGCAGAGTTTGCCCAGAAGCATCCCCTGGTCCCAGCCTGCTTCTGTTGCTTTCGCGGGCAGGACAAAGACATCAGGCTTAGGGAAAGGCAGCCCCGTGCGTTTACCCTTGGTGCAGTACCAGGGGAGAATTACAGCCCCGGCTCTTCCAGCATGGCTGCAGCTTTGTATTTCTGAGCCTGATATCTCCTTTGCAGGCTAGCAGAGTGCTGCTCATCGTGTCCCTGGTGGCTCCTGGATCTGAGTGGAGTCTCTCAGAGGCACCGTGCTGGCAAGCCCACCCCCGCACACTGTGCCTTGCCCTGGCCGCTGTGCTTCACTGCTTATTGCCAAGTATCATTTTTCTTTTACCTCCTTGTTCCTGGATTTAATAAATCCCGGACTATCCACCCTCCACTTGAGCCAGAATCCTCCCACCATCAAACATGCCCCATTTTGTGCCTTCCCTATCTGAAGAAAAATAATCTTCCCTACTTTTCTCCTTCATGCTTCTCTGTCTAAATCCTGAAGCCCTAATCCTGTTAGCATGCTCTGTTCCAGGGCTCTGTCTCCACGGGAGTAACATAATCCTGCCATAAATCTAGTGGGTCCAGAGAGACACATACATACGGATGAAGGCAGAGCTGCTGCCATCCTTGGCCTTCTCCTCTGCCTCCCCAAGCCACTTTCTTTAGCTCCACAAGAAATTGTGCAGTGGCCAAGCAGCACTACAAATGCAGTGGGAGAGAGGCTGCCTGCTGTCCCCTCCCTGATGCACTGCCTCTTTGACTTCATGGCTCTTTTTGTCTCCCACCCTGCTCCGCAGCTGGCACAGCTCCGTACCCGCTGGCACTAATGCAGCTTCAGCAGTACCCCTGTCACCTCAGGTCAGTTGCAAAGTATCAGAAACACGACTTGTGAGTGCTGGCGGGGAGCGTGCGTGCGTGCATGGATAACCTGCCCAACCCTCCCCTTGCCTGGGCGTCTTCTGCTGCCACTTGCTTTCTGCAGCAAATTAATTAAGCTGCATTGATTATCAATTTAATTGTACGTGTAGGCCTGCCGACTGGACTAGAAGGGAAGTAAACATAAAGTATGTGGGGATGGGACTGGTGGCTTTTTGATGTGGCGGTGAAAATGAGTTCCCTTGGCTGCTTCTTGGAAGGTGCTTTTAATTTGTTAGTGGTTTTCCCATCCGTCTTCTGGCTCCGTCACCCGTCAGTGAGTGCGTGTGCATGCGCGTGCGTGCTCACTGTTGAGTGTGTGTATACATATATCCCTAGATTGCAGCCAGATTTTTTTTCTGCTGGTGTAAATTAGTGTGACTTCTTCAACTTCGATGGTGGTATGTTGATTTACACCACCCGAAGACTTGGCTCAAAATATGTGCTGAGTGGGAAGGAAAGCAGATAGGATGGGAAGAATAGCAATGTTCTATTTTGGTAAGGGGGAAGAAATCTTTGCTTTCTTGGCGCTCCCGATTTCACACATTTTCCTGCTAGTTCTTCCCATGCCGTGAGTGCTAATTTGAGGCAGGATGAAGAGCCTGTTCAAGTCAACGGGGCTCTCTGCAGTGCTCTTGGGCTCTGGGAGCGGCATTTGTGATATGGTCAAACCATGGGCTGAGGACAAGGCTCTGGTCAGCAGCGTGCGGAGCTGCGTGCTCATGGTGCCTTCTGCCTGGGGAAAGAGGTTTAAAGACCAGGTGTGCAGGAGGACCTTGCTTTTCTAAGTGCTGAGCACCTGCCCTCTGGAAACTGGGATCCTTTCTGTTGTGCTGAACTGGTTGGAAGCAGTGACTTGCTGTGACCAGCTGGGGCTTTTCAGAAACAAGGTATGTCAGGACAGATGCTGCCAAGGCAGATGATACCGGAGCTGGGAGTCAGGTGGCACTTCTGCCCTCGGAAATTGGGAGTCTGCAGCCGTAAGGCCCCAGTTGGGATTTGTGTCGCTTGTGGAATGCGAGCCAGTCAGAGGAAATTACTGGGCCCCAAATCCAAAGCAGAACTGAGGTTGCTCTTCTTGGAAGCAGGTGGTTGGGACTGAGGTCACATAAGAGATGCTTTCAGCAACGCATGTGGTAGTGATAAAATTTTTGGGCTCAGTCCTGCTTCTGCTTTCTGTCAAGCTTGACTTTGCAGAAGTCAGCAACAAATTACATTGGTGTAAATTTGGATTCTGGCCCCTGATGCTCGTATGTGCGAACTGAGCTAAAAAAGAACAAAGCTGCAAATATGTTAAACCAAAAAGAGCAGCAAACCTCATCAGTGACTGTTAAACATGCTGGTCCATATGCAACCTTTGGCTCGTGGAGTCTTCAGACTGCTGCCTGCGGGAAGCAGGGGGAGGTTGCCAGGAGCAGGCTCCCTCCAGGCTGCTGCACCCGGGGGTCTGCTGGGGGCACCGACAGGAGCTGCTCTGAGACAGGGGCACCTTTGGGCTGACCTGAGGTGCCCCTCTCCGTGCTAAAATTGTGGCACAGGCTCAGACAAACATTTCCCGTCCTCCGGTGTTAGGTTCAGAGGTAAGGTGTTGTGTGTCAGCTTGTGTGTCAACACAAAGCTGGAGGCTGTGCTGTGGTGTGGAAATGTGTCCTTTCAGCCTGGGTGTGTGTGTGTGTGTTCCTACACGTGTACAAGGCACGCACACACACGCCTAAGGAGCATTTCACAGTAACCACTTCTCTTACAGCCCTTCTACTGGAAGGAAGGGTATTTGGTGTCTACTGAGCAAGGAAAGGGATGGGAAGTGGGGTCAGACAGGATAAAATAGGATATTAAAAACACATAAACCATGCTGTGTTGCTAAACAGTAGCAGCATGATGCATATTCTCCAGATTAGCATTTCTGCTCAAGTTCACATTGGCTCCAAATCCTAATTACCGGCCAGATTTGCAAGCGAAGCCCTCTGCGGGCAGCTCCCCGGCCCTGACAGGAACACCGCTGTCCCGGGGCAGGACCATGCTGTGCAGCGGCAGCCCCGTGCAGCCTGTGGGGCTGAGAGCACCACATCCTTCTCTGCAGACACCCCAGTGTGCTGGATCCTTGGAGGAGAGCAGCAACATGTGCTGCCTGCAGACCTGGACCAGTGGGAGACCTATAAAATGCTTCTTAACTCCTCCTCAAGGCGAGAGGCCAGCATGCAGCCTCACCCCTTGTTCTGTCCCGACTCACAGGGATCTGTGGCTGGATTGTTTGACTCCTGCCTCTGACAGGAGATCAGTGCCAGAGATTGCACTCTCTTGCTTTGCTCTGCAATAAACTTAGCGGAAGCTCCTGTGCTTAGCACGGCATATGCAGGGTAGGAGACTGCAGAAGAGCCCAGCCAACATCTCAGTGCGTCTGGTGCTCCTGGCTGAAATCAGAGGATGCTCTAGCCCTGTCCTGAAAGCCTGTGTGTTTTGAGGGAAAGAGAGGAATGCGTGCAGCTTCAGTCTGGGAGCGTTAGTGCTTTATGCTGAGGGCAGAAAAAGGGTTGGAAATTACCCTCAGATTGGGTATCGCCTCTTTTCCCCTTTTTGTTCCCCCTCGTGGCACCACAGCCTGAAACAGAAGCACAGCTACCCAGTTCTTGTCCGGCCTATTAGAATAATGGGAGGGAGGGGTGGATCTAACATCCATCTGGTGGTTATTGATTATGGCCATCTGGTAAGACAGCAGCCTTTTCATATCATGTCAGATTATAAACTCTCCCAAAAAGCTGTCTCTGTGTGATGGGCTGCTTGTGCACTGGCGAGCAGGAGAGGGGCTGGGATGTAGCTCAGCGCCTGGGGCAGAGGCAGAACCCTCCCTGCTCCTGCGCCACTCGCGCACAGTGCTCCCCATGGAGCTCAGTGTGACAACATGTTGGTATGGGCGAGTCCCTCAGCCCATGTGCAGACCTGCCAGCAGCTCAGCTTGTGCTGTCTGCCCTGGGGCTTGCCCTGGCCGGGGGCTGGCCCTGCCCAGAAAGCCTCTCCCCATTTTTCCCTGCTGAGGTTGTTTCAGCTGCTGAGCTGGTTATTTGCTTTGACTGCTGAACTGGTTATTTCTTTCCTCCAGGGGAGGGCATAATTGTATTCTTGTCCCCGCTCCCTTGCAGACATTTCAGGCCAACGAGGATGCCACGGAGGTGGTTCTCAACAAGATCCACAGCCCAGTGCTCACGCGTTTTGTGCGCATCCGTCCCCAGAGCTGGCACAACGGCATTGCCCTGAGGCTGGAGCTGTACGGCTGCCGCATCACCGGTGAGGATCCCCCTTTTCCCCTCAGCCATCCTCTCCATCCTTCCAGCAGCCTGTCCCGGGGTGTTCCTGACCCTCAGAGAGGCTGTCACGGCTGCTTGGGGCAGCAGCAGTGTCACTGCAAGTAGCACGGAGGCACCCATCCCTCTGGTTGTGCTCAGGGGAACCAGGACCCAGCCCCTGGAGGTGAGGGTAAAATGCCTGGTGCTGGCTTAGTGCCCAGAGCTTAAAGCTGCAGGGAAAACCACACGTATTCCCCTCCTCTGCCCCAGCTGCTCATGCCCTCTCCTTCCCTGCAGATTCGCCCTGCTCCAACCTGCTGGGGATGCTCTCCGGCCTCATCCCTGACTCACAGATCTCGGCCTCCTCCATCAGAGGCTATGACTGGTCTCCCAGCATGGCCCGCCTGGTGAGCAGCCGCTCAGGCTGGTTTCCACGTGTCCCCCAAGCCCAGCCAGGGGAGGAGTGGCTGCAGGTGGACCTGGGTGTCCCAAAGAATGTCAAGGGCGTCATTATCCAGGGGGCTCGCGGCGGGGACAGCGTGACCACCACCGAGTCCCGCTCCTTTGTGAAGAAGTTTAAGGTAGCCTACAGCATGAACGGAAAGGACTGGGACTTCATCCAGGACCCCAAAACAATGCAAGCCAAGGTAGGCACTGCTTGGAGCAGCTGCAAAATGAGATATGTTTCTGACTATCTTTAGTCTGATGGTGTCTTGGGAAATTAGCTTCCACTCCCTGCACAGTGATCGTGGGAGTTGGGGTTGTCACCATGAAACCTCAGGTTGCATCTCCTGGTCCTGCTCCTAAGCTGAACTAGAGCATGTAGGTTCCACCTTGCCCCAGGGATGGCAATTCCCTTTCACTTCTTGCTGCAGACGAGGCATGGGGGTGTGGACATTACCTTCTGCTCTTTCCACCTCCTGCAGGTCAGAGCCCACAAGATGGTGTGTCAAATTTTGTTTGCCACAAACTAATGGCATATTTTAAGGGAAAAGGTGTTACTGTTTTTTGTTGCATCTCTGGAATGGGAGGATGAATCACAATTTCTCCTTGGGAAATTTGCTATATATGAAGTCCCTTTTACCACACCAGCGTGACCCTGAAATTTCCTATATTTCTTCCAGATTATGGGCAACTCCAACAATATGTCTGCTTAGTACTGTGGGGGTGGCAGAGGGCTTGAGGAATAAATGAATTCTCTGCTACTGCCTGCTTTGTTTTTATGCAAACTCATCTGCTTCTGAAAATTTGGGTATGTTTTAATTTTTCCTGATCCTAAAAATGAGTCTTAGAAGGCCTGATGCTATCTATAGCCCTGTGTTTATTCGCTACAGACTTCAGTTCATGCACACAAGCTGAAAAGTGGCAGTACTTAGACTGTGAGGAAAACTGAGTGTTTGCACTAGCCTAGAACATGCAGTAGCTTCTTTATTTGCCAAAGGACAAATCTGATTTTATTTATACATGAAGTTAGTGGATGTTCCACAAGCTTTCCCAATGTGGCTTGGATCAGAATCTGACCCCTGGATATAAAGCAGAGGCCAAGAGAGATTGTGCAAGTTTCTTAGAAACAGTCTCTCTGGTCCCCTTGAACCAAGGAGGATCAGCCCACTTGCTGTTCAGCTGGACTCAATGGCCTGGAGTCAGACAGCTAAACTATTTCAAACTGCGTTTGCATCCTGCCAGACCCAAACTATCAAGGCTGGTGAAGAGCAAGTGGGACGCATGCATCACGTGCTTTTTCTCGCTCTCTCTGCAGCTTTTTGAAGGCAACATCCACTACGATATCCCTGAAGTCCGGAGATTTGACCCCGTTCCTGCCCAGTATGTCCGAGTGCACCCGGAGAGGTGGTCCCCAGCAGGAATAGGAATGCGCCTGGAGGTGCTGGGATGCGACTGGACAGGTAGGACACCTGCTCCTCTGCCCACCGGCTGCATTGGGGCAGCATCAGGGGCTACACCAGCAAGGCATGAGAGTAAGGTTATTTCTCTCCCAGCTGTCCCACCTTGGGGCCATGCTGTGGCAGGGAGACTCCTGCCATGACCGCAGGACCTGCAGAGTGGCCTGAGCCCATCTTTTTTCCTCCATCTTAAAAGCAACTCAGGTCTGGGGCTGGCCTTGACTCCAGACATAGTGCAATGTTTGGATCCAAAGGGCCATGAGTGGGATTTGCCCTCACCTCCCTTCTACCCCTTTAAGATCTTTTATCTGGATGTTCTGCAGGCTTTCCCACTCTCAATGTTAGTTAGGTAATGTTTGGGCTTTTCAACCCAAATGAATAAGACGAAGTAGGAAGACAAGCAGAGAGACAGAAGGGGTTCAGTGACTACTACAGGTATCTCAAGCTGCCACAGCAAGGCTTCGCCATGAAAACAACTCTAATTGAACCCCATGTGGAAATCCTATTGCAAGCAAGGATGGGGCTTTAACTCTACAACATTCCTAAGAAGAAGGATATTTGTTCACTTTTGCCCACCTGTTTTTCACAAGTGAAACATCTTGCAGATGCCATTATTTTTAAAGCAGAGGTGAAAACTGTCTAACACTCACTGGGATAAATAGAGGCTGTGCTTCTGACCCTTCTGAGGCTCAGTGGTGATTGATTGCTCCATAGTTTCATCCCCGAAAGCCAAAAATGCACCCAACAGTTCATTGTGTCTGATGCTTTTCAGTGCCAGGGGCTTGTGGTCCTTTCTTTTTCTTTTTTTAAGTCTTTTAATAATCTGCTTAAATCTAAATCTGGTGTCCAGATGTCAGCGATAAAAAGGTATGATTTCCATTTTATAAACACATCTGTAGAAGGCATTTTCTTATAAGAATTCCTGTTCTCAGAAGCTTAAAATACACAGAGCTGTTTTTCCAGCCTGTTGTGTAGTCTTTACTACCCTTTCCTCCTGTGAGGTTCTGTGAGATGCATTACAAACATTAACAGCAAATCACAGAACACACGTACACACAATTAATAATGATAATTTGTCACCTTTGAAATCAATGGCAAATCTACCCCTGGACGGGGAAACCATTATAGGCAATCTAAACTTTAAATCAAGATAAAATCTTGTTTTAAACCTTACAGTATCATCTTTGGGAAGGCAAGCACCGTGGTTTCCATGCAAGCAACAGGAGCTGAGCTTCTGCACAGAAGTGCTCAGGCAACCCCCTCACTGCTGCTTCCTGCAGCTCCCAGGCATCTCCAGCTGCCAGATCTCCCTGGCCCATTGCTGACCAGCACATCAGAGCACTGCAGCCATGCTGCAAAGGGAGGCAGTTGCACAAGCCCTCTGACCATGTCCATGTCAGCCCCTCTTGAGCACTCCCCCAGATTTAAAAAAAAAAAAAAAAAAAGAGGAATTTGGCTTCAATTTTCTGTCTTATTTTTAGTCCAAATTTTCTTTTATGGCTATGTCCACGTTCAGTTTCAATATCAGCAGCAACAGACGATGTTTTTTCCAGGCAGGGTGCTTTATGGTCATTTCCCAGTGTGGCTCTCTAATCATTTGCACGTTGTAATGTTTAAAACTCAACTGCCAAGTCATAAATATTCTTAGCTTTATTGATCTACAGGCATTCAGCTTTGTAATCAGAGCAGGGCTTGTAATCTCGTGGATTCACCATGTTATAAAGAGCATTTAGATCCCCGATGAAACCTGGGGAGCAGAGATAGCCATGGTTTTATCTGCATGCTAAATGCAGGCTGGCTGCATGCAGCAGCCCCTGACACAGCCAAGATATACAGCCTTCCTTTGCTGGGAGGACCCAGGCACATTGCACAACTGGCTGTGAAGACTCAGGCAATTGTACTTGCTTGGAAACAAGATTAAGAGATGGATTAAAACAAGCTGATTTAAAATATTTTCAAGTGAGGGACAAAGCCAATGTGTACCCTGCCCAGCTGTTTTTGTTTCCTATCAGCAACAAGCATCTTAATTACTGAGTCAACCAGGTAACTTGGCAGCAACTGGGCTCACAAACTAGTTGGCTAGTAGCTCAAACATTGTGAAGCAATTGGCTTCTTTCAAAGACCTGCCAAATTTTTTCCTCTGAAGAGTGGAGATTGATGAATGTTCACTTGCAGCTGGCTTTCTCTCCTTTGAAGTTCCAAACATCTGGTTTCAATTGTTCAGTGACTTTGCATTTTGATCACCAGTTGCATAGACGCTTGCTGGGCCAGGGAAAGAGAAAGCAAGCAAGAGAGACCTCTGTTTTTCACTTTCCATTTCACACATCACGTTGTCCTCCCTGCTATTTTCATTATCTCGTGTAACCATCTTGTTGCAGCTCTGCCATGGTAACTGATTTTTCAAGATATATTTCTGCTGCTTGTCCAGGGCAATACAACACTGCTGATTTACATCCTCTCAGCATCTGTGTCCCGTATGGGACTTGGCTTTCAAGGTCCTTCCACATTGTCACATTTCGGCTATAAATCTCAATATACAAGAGCCACAACCTAAAAAATGTACTGGCTTTAAATAACATGCAGCTTTTGATATGTTGCCTTCACCTGCTTCTTCCCTACCCCCTTCTTTTTTATGACATTTTTCTGTGCCTGGCTGCTTGCAATTTGCTTCTTGGTTGTGTTTGGAGTTTTATGGGGCTGTAACAAATTTGAACTTACAAATTAAAAGACTTCGAGGTTATTTGGCATTTTACTCTGAACAAAAGACAGCCATTGG
This sequence comes from Cygnus olor, assembly GCF_009769625.2. Classification (NCBI taxonomy): domain Eukaryota; kingdom Metazoa; phylum Chordata; class Aves; order Anseriformes; family Anatidae; genus Cygnus; species Cygnus olor. Next base: position 13,511,482 of record NC_049174.1, on the reverse strand, counting down.
AAAAAAAAAAGTGGAAAAAAAAAGAGTTTATGTGCAACATGTTTAATAACAGGAAAATAAAAGGGGAGAAAGGAGCCTATGGAAAATATTCAGCGTATTTAGCCATTTCCTCCTGCTTCTGGCTTTATTAAATGATATCCTGAAGGGTGCCGACAAAGAAACACAATCACACATAACTGAGCAAAGCAGCCTCTTTTTCAAAGTGGAAAGAATAAAGCCTGCTGTACTCCAGTTAGCGCACCCGTAAAAGGAAAGACTGCTGGAACCTAATGTCGTTTACTGTTGATCTTAATATCCTTCTCTTTCTTGCTTAAATTTCCCCTGACACCTACTTTGAGGTTGTTTCACACGGGCCATGTCGGAGAGAGGGAAATTGGACAGAGACGCTTTAAAAGCGTAGTCAGAAGCCCGGAGTGTGAAACCAGATGCTTTATGCAGTGAGCCAGAGCGCGCTAGGGGATTCTCTGGGTCCATTTGTGGTTACGTCATTTGTGGGTTTGAGTGACTTGTTTTATAAATTGGCACAATTGGTGGGAATGTTGTGTGTGTTTTTTTCATGTGTCATATGCCTTTATGAAAGGAAAAGATGTTCTGCCTGTGATCTCTGTTATCCAATAATGACAGCCAAAAGGATTGCCAACACCCATGTAGATTAAAAAATTTAGAAAAAAAAAGTAGCATGTATGTCTAGAGGAGAGCCTTGTCCAATGGGGACTCTAAATCAAAGGAACTCCCATATGGAAACAGCCAGTTCACACCAAGTTCAAACCATGCTAGCATTTGTAGCATGCGAAAATTTCATGGTATTCTTGTCCTATCTCTTCCTGCCATTATAAGAACATGAGAAAAAAAAATGCTTTGTTTCCTCCTATCTGTTTTTGTTTGTTTGTTTGTTTGTTTTGTTTAGGGTCTATTCCAAACAGCATCTCTACTCCATTTTTTTCAGACGTGAAGCCCACTGCAGAGACACTAGTGCCCACTTTGAAGAGTGAAGAGACCACCACCCCATACCCAACTGATGAGGAGGCAACTGAGTGTGGTGATAGCTGTGGAGAAGAGGAGGGTATGTATCAGAGCAGCACATCTTTATATCAATAAATGATGGGTTAAGAGCTAAGCAAACACTGTTATCTTCCCATTTGCTCCTATACATGGGGCCGATTCCTGGAAAGCTTTGAGTAATGTTATTAGGAATAGGTTGAGATCAAAAAAAAAAAAAAAAAAAAAAAAAAAAAACAGCCAAAATCTGATAAGTTATATCAAGGAAGGATGCAAGAGCAAGAGAGATAGCAGCTAATTCAGTCCCTAGGGTATGAGATTTGAAGAGCTGCTGTCCCAGCTTCCTTACGTGACCCAAAGCAGCTCACTTAGAGCCCTGTTTAGAGCCACCTCTATACTAGATCCCTTTGGTTGCATGTCATAAATTCAGAAAGTGATTCAGGGGAGAGGTTCAGACTGCCTATTATGCAGGGCTCCTTTTACAGAGGTCACAATTGTGGTAGTAAATCACACCACACAGAGAAGGCAGGTGTCCTGAAGACAACCTGTCTTATGAGGATCACCTTGCCTAATGCCAGCTGCTTAAAAATTAGGAGGACAGCCTGAGTTCCTTGTGCAGGCAGCAGAGAGAGGGAAGTACAAACTGCGAGCAGGAGTTTGCCCCTCCCAGTCTTAGATGGCTGTCAGATAGTTCGGTATCTGTGGCACTTGCCTGCCTCTTCTGACCGTAGAAGAGGCTGAATGTTAGTTTAGACCGCATGCTATGCTTCTAAAGAGCTGATACAGCAGGGACACTAATCTTCTGTGCCTCAGATACCTTCCTGTAAAAACAGACATCGTATTCTTCTGCTCCTTGCAAGGGCAGTGTGACCATCTAAGCTGGGAAACGTTCAGATTAAGAGGAGAGGGCATGGGAGAGCTGTGCAGGGTTAGATGTACAGTGCAGTGCAAAGGAGATGCACATCCCTGGGCACAACAGCAGCTTGTGCCTCAGCACTGGGGCTTGGACATTTACACAAGGACTCCAAGGAAAAATCTCATGAGGAAATGTCCTTTGAGATAGCTCCTAGGACTTCTGTCACTGCAGCTTCCAGTCCCAGAGGGAAAAAAAAAAAAAAGGTTTTAAAATGTATAGATTTAAAAAGAAGATTAATTAATTGGCCTTTTCATACCTCCTAGCGGAATTCTGCTGTAGTTCAGTTCTGGAAATGCAAGTTGCAGAAGTAGCTCAAAGGGCCTGCTTCTCATTTCTTTGCCTCGATGATGAGCCTGTGCAGCCCTGCTACCAGTGAGGCACTTGGGAAGCTGCTGAGAGGAAATTTAGACCAGCAATAGTCTATGCAGCAACACAGTTCCTGAACGCAATCCAGTGCAAGAGTGAGCAGAGTATGCTGTGGAGCATGGAACCAGCCTCCATGTCAGCTTCCCTCAGATTTAGCAACAGTTTTCTTTCTCATACTCCATAAACAATGAGTGTGTTTCTCTGGACAATCAGATTTATGACAGCCAAACAGAAACAATGCTGCTCTCCAGGGTATGAGATTACACTGAAATAAAAGGATTCATGATCTGCGTTGTTTTATTTCAAACTGGGAGCATGTAAAGAAAGCCCTGTGCTCCTCGCAGCAAAGTTCCCTAATGCCTATTGCTTGAGTCACTCACCTCCTTCTGGCTATCGCTTGCTTTGCGAGCACTGTGATTTAAAACTTCCTCTTTACCCAGGAAAAACCCCGTCTATAATTGGTCTCTGACGTGCATGTCCGCTGAGTGCTTGGGATGATCTCAGACCATCTCTCCAGCCTCCGTGCCTTATGGCTGCTTCCCCTGCTGAAGGAGCCAGCAGCTGCCTCGCTGCTACATGCAGCCCCTGGCATGTGCCCTCCTGCCCACGGACTTGTCTCTGCAGGAAAGCTCTCCAGAGCTTTTAAAGCTCTTAACACAGAGGGATTAGCTCTGCTCCTGTTTCACAGATAAAAAGTTAAATGACGCGCCCAAAGACCATGTGGTGAGTCCATAGCAGAGCTAGAAATAGAGGCTGTCTCCTTTCACTCAGAATCCAAAAGCCTGAGCTCATAGTGGCCCCACATTTCCCCTGGTAGCATTTCCACGACAAGGTAGGAAGCAGTGAGTGACAGCTCGCCACGTTGACAGACAGCTCCCGTCTGGTGCAAGTGGCTAGATCTGTCACTCAGGAGCTGGGTTTTTGGAGCACTTGAGATTCTCCTTTTGGAGCCAGAGCAGGAGCTGATGAGCACAGGGGCACTCAGGAAGTACTCTTCCCTGACATTTAAGAAGGCATTTAATATTTGACCACTCTAGGGGATGAAGAGAAGGTGCTGATTAGAGTCTGGAAGCATTTGGTACTTGCTGTTATATTTGCTTAGTTTGGTGGATTAGCCGCGGGATGTAGTGTGAGCATTTTGATGATGCAGAACTTAAGGCTGATCCCTGGAGCTGACGAAATGTGAGATAGGTTAAAAGCATCAGTGTGAGTGAGATTTCATGCTTTCTTCAGTATTTACGGCTTGCTAGCTATTTTAGTTTCGGGCTGTTTTTAAATAGCAACCCTTTGTGGGTAGGTCATTTTTTTAATTCAAGTTCATTTCGCTTCTATTTCTCTTTGTAAGATTTCCATCTCCCTGCAAACTTCAATTGCAACTTTGATCTCCCTGAAGACCTATGTGGTTGGTCACACGACTTGGCAACGGGGTACACGTGGTCTTTTCAGCCTACAAGCACCTGGACTGGCAACTCTGAACCAAGTCCCGAGACCGTGCCTGGTAAGATGATTAATACCATACCAATGTAGGGAAGAGGGAGCTGATGGGCCTTTCTCCATGTGAACAGTATGGCTGATTATTGCACAGCTATTAAGAGTTGTGAAGGCTGTGCAGGGCTGAATGTTTTCTTTTGTGGAAGCTTTCAGATGCTTTGTTTTATGGGTTCATGACTTATTTATAGGACTGTGACTGCTGGCACTGAGCTGTACTAACTGTCCTCTTGAGATAGTCTTGAAGCAGACGCTGGGCTTTGAATCCCCTGTGACTGTGTAGGCTAGTCCGTGCTTTGTTCCACATCCTGATCCAAATGTTCTCCATAGGACCCAAAGTTTTTTCCCCAGAATGCATTTCTGCTTTTGTTAGAGGTGCATTTCTTCCTCCCATATGTTGCTCAGATAGCATGTAGACTTCAGCTATTCTGCTCTCAGGGCTTGCATAGGCTCCCCTAAGTGAAGGATGATGTAAGCCGTAAGAATGCAGTAATATGCCAGCTTCTTGCTGTTTGACTTTTGCTCTTTTTCTCTTCTGTGCTTTGAAAGCAGAAGATTTGCATGTGTGTGGCAGAACCTAATTTATGGAGGACCTCACTGAGATGTGCTGGCATGGAAAGGGGCCCGCCTCTGGCGGTGTGGTTGAGAGATCAAATTCTTCAGCTTCTCGTCTTGGAACTCGCTCTGGGACTAGTGCTCTTTCCTTACTTTCCTTGACTTTGTGGCATGGGTGGCATGAAGGACAGTTGCTGGTTTCCATATGACAATAGCCTGTGTCACTGTACCATCTCTTCTCTGCACTTGTGTTCATTGCCTAGGCAGCCCAAGGCTCTCCCAGGGAGAGCTGGCTGACTGCACCTGCCTTGGCTCAGCCCTGCGCCCAGTGACTCCGGCGTCAGCACTCCGTGCGCCCAGGGAGCGGTGTGTGCCACGGGCTCCCCCCAGCTCTCCCCGCCCACCCCAGGAAGGTTGAGTCTCGAGATGCAAATATTCAGGCGAACCTGTTAGCCACCTGGCAGAGGCACTGGCCAGATTGGCAGTGCCGCCAGCCAGTTGGAAAGCCGTGCAGCCAACACCTGGTAGGCAGTGCTAAAGAGGAAAATATGTATTCCAGAAACATATGGGAAGAGGAGAATCTGCTACATCTCCACACACAAATCACCCCCACACAAATGCACACATCATTTTTCTCTTCAGCTCCTGAGGTGCCCAGCATTTTTCTAAGAGACACAGTAATGCCCTAAGTGCAGCCTATATGGACATCTGACAAATTCTTTGGCGTGACATAGGGTCACAGTGTCTGCTATGGAGAAAAACATTTTCATATTTCAAGTGTTTATCTCTTCAGCATTTGAGTGCTTTAGAAGATTAATATCTGGAGATCAGTGGAGCCTCAGGCAACAGGAGAGAACACTTACAGCCGGCCCCAGACTTAATAACCCTCCCCATCTCATTCGCTGTAATAATGTTTAATTAATATAAGCCTCCTGCAAGTAGGATAAAAATTACTTATTTTTATAACTCAGACTCAATTTTTCATTTCATTTCCTCTCCCCCGAGTCTCCCTACAATTAGTTGGCCATAGTTTCTTAGAAGACTGTGTGTGTATATGCATGCACAGCCCGGGAGAGCCTGATGCTTCCTCAGACATCTCAGCATGCAGTTCTGTTTTTTACCCTTCTTTTACCCTTTCTTCTCTTTCTTAGCTATGAATTTCAAGGCCTCATTGCTGCAGCCAGGAGGACTTTGTCCTGCTGAGTTCAGTGATCTGGTTGGGGGCCGTGTCCTGCAGCGGGAAGCTCTGATGGGCGCATGCCCGGGAAGTCTCGGTCCATATAGGCAGAGGAAGGGGAGGAGGTAGTGGCTCCAGGGGGCTGAAGTGATTTGCCTGTGGCCATTGAGGAAGACAGCAGCAGAGCAGGAACAAAACAATTTCTGAGCCCCCAGTCGGTCACCTCAGCTGGTGGGGAGGTATCCAGCTGCTCACGGCAACCCAGAGCCAGGCTCTGAAGCAGCACTGGCGTCCCTTGCTCTCATCCTGAGCAGCCGTGGCTGTGACACCAGCCGCAGGCTGAGGAGTGGGTGTTGGCGCTGCCAGAGCTGTCGGCTGGGTGGGTGAGGGACGCAGCCCTGCTTCTGCCCTGCCCACACAACGCAGGGCCGCAGAGGGGCTTTGGTCCTGCTCGAAGAAGTTAAGAGGACAAGACACAAAGGGACACAACTATTTGCTTTTTTCCTCCCTGCACAGCTTTTAAAAAAACCCTCGAGAAACATGAAAAAGAGGCAGCTCTAGCCCCTCGGCAGGGACAGAATCGAAGCATTGTTTGGTTCACACTCCCTCATTCTTCCCCTGGCTTTCCCTCACGCTCCCTCCAGCACTTTGTTTCTACTTACAAAATTCATCTGCAGACTCCAGGGAGCAAGGAATGAAAAGCCCTTGTTTGGGGTGGTCTTTTCTTGTGAATTCCCCACCCCAGGGTGAGCAGTTGGGTGAAGGAGAGCAGCTGTGCTTGGTTTAGAGGCAGGGCAGAAGCTAACAGGAACTCAAAGCCGCTGGAGCCCAATTTGCTTTCATTTAAAGGTGCTGGCCCTGGCTGGAGCCCGCGGCTGCTCCACAGTAGCAAGGAAATGTGCTGTGCCTTTAAGAGCCATGTGGGATGTGTTTCTGTTTCTTTCGAAAATGGCAAAACAAAAATTAAAATTAAATGGAAAAAATAATAATGAAAGGAGGAGCCCTGGCTCAGTCTGCATGAGAGAGAGGGGGAAGGAAATGACCGTGTTGAATATCCTCTGTGAGGCACTTGATTAGAAAAATCTGCTGAGAGACAGGCCTGAATTCCTCAGATATCTCCTGATTTCATTTTATGCGCTGCTTGCAATTCCTCCTTGTCTTTGGCGCACAGAACTTCTTCTCGAGACTGACAAGACACCCACTGCTCTCATTCCACTATTTTTATTTCCAAGATACTCTTTCAGGCAGCTCTGCATTTCTTTTTTTAGCCCTGTGTTCCTTGGGCTCTTTGCACCATGGATTAGCTCCACGTCTTCTCGTACAGGCTCCCGTTACATGTCTGGGGACCCTGTTGGTGAACGTGGACCCAAAGTGCCCAACTCAGCAGAAACGTAGCATGGTTCCAGCTGTTACCCTGCCCTTTGCAAGCCTGAAAAATACTCTTGCTCCCTTTCCTATGCCCCCATGAGAGATTGCCAGGATTTTTCCCTCTGCGGATTTTCAGATGCTTCCCATCTGTAAAAGGATTCCCGAGAGCTGCACCTAGCAAGCTTCAGGGAGCAACAAGTTCAGGTTTCAATGAAGGTTCTTCCCGTCTCCTGCTGCATGCAATGGCAATATGCCATTGGTGTCAAGATAGAGGTCTTAAGGACCTGAAAATAAATCTGGGTTGGTAAGTCCGGCACCTTAACTCTTCACTCTCTTTGAATTTCACCACAAGGCTTGATCCTGAAGGCTGTACAGATCGTCAGTCACATCCTTAGCTGGCAGGTGCAGTTGCATTGCTCTCAGTGCTGCACTAATAAGCTACTACTGAAAAGCTGGATTAGGCGTGTTTTGCTTGTTTTTTTCCCTCTCCTTTTCTTGCAGTCATTTTGTAAATACTTCGTGATCCTAGAAAAGCGCCGTGGCACCTGCACCTCCAGCACATGCTGCTTCACATCTGACCAGAGCCCCCAGCCAAGTTGTGAACCCCGTGTTGTTCAGGCACTGGAGGCCGTGTGTGAGCGCAGAAAAAGAAGCAATTTTAACCTTGTAGCTCTCCTGACATGTAGGTCCCGGGATGGGCTGCGAAAACCCACTGAGAGCGTCTGTTGTGGGCCATGGCCTTGCTGCCTTTTAGGGTGAGGAATGCCGCTCATTCTGGTTGCAGGCACTGCAGGGAAAGGTTTATTTGTTTCAAAGTGTTTCCAGCAGAGGAATGTTTGCAGTGCTCTGAAGTTTTGTAAGAGCTTATTTTATAAGGAAAACAAATGCTGAGCTGTTTTTAAGCTGACGGTGACCCTTTACCGTTCCTGTGTTTTTCCCATGGGATCTTTCAGGGGGAAGGTTTTATATTTTTCCTGCAATCTATGAGAACGTCTGCCTGAAGACCTTGATCCTGCTCTGCCCAAACCAGCAGAAAGGTTCTCGTGGTGTTAATGGAGTGGGACTGGACTGGACTGGGTCTGCACTTACTCTTGTGGGGCCTACTCTCAGGGCTTGTGCCCTGGGGACACAATTTGAACTCTTGGGTTAATCTTGTCCCCTTTGAAGCAGGAGGGAGTTTTACAGCATGGGGTGGTGTGAAGGCCAAGCACTTCTGTGCAGTGAGTGAGCAGCTGCATGCTGTGGGAAGGAGACCACATACCTGTCCGTGTTTCTCCCTGCTCGCCTCACGTGGGGTGCAGATTGCATCTCAGCAAAGCTTTGCAAGGCTCTTCTTCCCCTGGTTTGTGGAGTGAGGACGGCAAACCCTAAAAAGTCATTTGTGCCTTGACTTTCCCTGCGGCGTGATGGAGCTGGGATGCCTTGGCCCCAGGTCATGGGAGGTTTTAAGAGCAGTGGCCGGGCTGTGCAAGTCCCCTGGGCTCAGACTAGGGCCAAGCTGTGGCCAGGCTTTGGTGTTCTTGTGCCCATGAGAGAAGGGGCATGGCCACCGTCTGTCCCTGAATTGAAGAAAACATTCCTCTTGAGCTTACCCATTTATTCTTTGCTCACCTTTCTGAGTCCTTAGTCACTTTTTGGACCCAAAAGCCAATGACACGTGCTGGCTATGAAACCAAGCTGGAATACTCTGTGGAAAGCAAGAAGCAGTCTCTCAAATCTTAGTGTGTACATCTCTCTGGAGCTTCACAGCCATGACTTAGCAGCCAGTGAGTCACAGAGCCTGACTCGGAAAAGCATGCGTGAGCGAGCAAGCAGAAAAGCACGCGAGCAAGCTGTGCTGCATGGTGTACACGGTGGAAGCACTCGCTCAGTGGGTTAATGCCTTTAATTGTGCATGCACAAAAGCCGGGCGCAGGTGGGTCCGCATGCACCCTTTCATGTAGCCAGCGCGCACGGTGCCTGCCAGGCTGGAGGTGGACGCCGCGTGGCAGTGAGCGGCGCACTTAGCATAAATGTCAGGCTCTAATTGGCATTTGGTTCGTCAGGGACACTATACCCTCCCTGCACTCTCCGAGGGAGGTCGTAGGACTCGCAATTGTGCCGCTCTGTAGAGGACACGAGGCTTAATTAAGAGAGAGGATGTAATGGCCTATCCATTAGAAAGGCTCCGACGTGTAGGTTGAGGGCTTGGTTCTGGGCAGGTGTGGGGTTTTATGCCTTTTCCTGAACTGATTTAGAGACTGAAATGGCAAGGACTTGGCAGGCTAATTAACACATAATCAAAATTGAGGGGATTTTCCTGCAGACGCACTGATCTAGTTAATATAAATATTAGTTTTACAGAGGATTGATTTCCCGTCGTAAATGAAAGTCTGTCATTGAGGAGAGGCCTGTCACTGCAATTACAGTGGCAGCCTTTTGAGGTGAATTTGCATGATTTGCCAAAAAAATAAAAATATAATAACTACCCAATTTCAATCTGCATATTCATGTGGCTGTCATCCCCTGCTACCAGAGCACCCTGCAGCCACGGGGGGATCTGAGCTCTTCTGTTCCCCCAGGAAAGGCAAGGGCTGCTGCAGCCTACAGCTCACAGGACTCACAAGGACGGCAGGATCAGGCCCCGCTGGGATGTTCCCCTGGTCCAGAGTGGCATTTGTGGCTGTGCAGGGAGCGGGCAGGGCCCAGAGCAAAGATGTAACTCAGGGGATTTGGCAGACAGGAGGTGGCTACCGGTGGGCTGCGATGCTGTTTCTAAAACATGCCCTAAAACGAGCTCTGCAATAAAGAAGAGAGCAGTGACCTTTGGAGGGATGTAAGTGAAGGCAATTCAGCATGGGGCATCCATAGGAGCAGCAGCTGTAAGTCAGCAATACCCAGTGAGGGAGAAATGCTAGGGGAACCTGCAGTCTGGGTAATCGCTTGTGTACATCCTGCCCAACATGTTTTGCTGGAAAACCTCCAGATGTGCTGCCGAGACCGATGAGGGAAAGTGTATTTCTCGGGAGAGGGGCTGAGACGTGCAGGACCCAGCACACAGGCAGGCTGACCTTGGGGAGGGAGTGGCTGCCGTGGCTCATGGCTGCAGCCTGACCTGAAGTGCAAGGCTTCATCCCCCGCTGCCCCTAATGGCCTCTCAGATGGCTTGCTAGCAGGAGGGGACAGGCACGCCAAGAGGAAACTGTGTTGGCCAGATGGTTTATTTGCAGGGCCCGGCTGGTGATTTATCTGGGATGCACTGCCATGCACGTACAAGTGCCTCCACCATCGGCTGGCTGGGGATGGTTGCACGTTCACACTCCTCTGGCTCCTCTAAGTCCAGATGAACCCATAAATCTTCCATGAGATTTGCGCAGTAGCCTCAGTTGCAGAAACAGCAGTAGGTTAAAATGCCTGAGCAGGTTTGTCCTGCCTTCCTCCAAGCCGGCATTGTGAACTGCCAGTGCCACTTGGGTGGGGGACGTGATGGCCGCGTGAGATGGAGCACAGGCTGCACAGCAAAGTTCTGGGAAAGAGATTAAAATGCATTTCTGATCCTGGAAGAATTGATCAGCTAATCATTGCAAGACTCCCTTCAAGCGTTTTAGCAGGGGAAATCAGCCTTTCAGGTGCTTTCTGTGCCAAAGACTTCCATTTACTGTATCAAACAGCAACTGCTGGAACCTCCAGGCTCCCACGTGCGGTTCCAGCAATCAGCTCCACAGAGCCCTTGTCCAGTCAGTCTCAGCAAATCTATGGGGCTCTTCAGAGGGTCCAACTAGCCAGTAGAGTGATCCAGCCATTTCATCTTCAAATGACACAGAAAGTCCTGTCTGCTTGTGCCCAGTTTTCTCCTCCAGAGGCTGTTATGAGGAGCAGGAGAGTGTGGTAACAAACACCAGTTCAGTTTCATCCCTGGCAGGAGAAATGTGACTCAGAGACACGCAGGCTCTCTTGCTAAAGCTCTTCTGCCGGCCAGGGTGTTGCGAGGCCAGGTTGAGGCAGTGATCACGAGGGGCTTCCAGGTGCACAGTTAACACAGTCCCCTGTGACCAGCTGAGGGCTTTGGGTGCATCCAAGGATGGCTCACGCCCCCTCACTCAAACAGGCTGCCTAGATCCATCCACCAAAAAGGTCAGTCCTGAGCACTGAGGATCTGGATTTGATCATTGTTGAGCCTGGCTGGTGCTTTTAGTAAGGACTTGCCTGTGAGACCCTTTCAGCTGTGAGATAATTGTGTAATCGTAGTTTGATTTGCTCTTCCACCTTGCTTGTTGCTGCTTTTTTCTTGTTGTTGCTTTTTTCTTTGAAGAGGCTTGTAGTGAATTACAGAAAGAGGATTTTAATTCAGGAGACCTTGATGACTTATTATGCCTTATCGCTGCTCAGGCATGGAGTACAGCTCGTTCTTTTTTTTTCTTCCTCCACTTGTTTATCTCCCACATCTCCTCCTGCACCACCAGCACTCCGAGGTAAATCACAAGAACACTCCTCCATTAAAGAACGGCATGGTACTTTCTCAAGTGATTCACTCGAGCAGGAGTGGGCAAACATGCTTTCATCTTTCTTTCTGCTAATGTTTGTTGGCATAAAGTGCCAAGTGACCCAAGTGCATTTTGCAGGTGCTGGAAAACATTGCTGGAAAATGTTTCTCCTTTATGTGGCCGGTCAGAGACAGATTTGTCCTTCATGCAGTAAAATCCCTGAAAGTTCATATGGAGTGGATACGCTTTTGCGGTATTTTGTTCATACATGCCAGGAGCAGAGTGATGACAAGTCTTTCTGCTCTCTTGCCCTACATTTATTTCAGAAAGCTGTGTAGCTCACGGTGCTTGTTCCAGCCCATCTCTCTGGCAGTGACAAGCGTGCAGCAGGCCGGTGGCTGTGCAGCTACCGACACAGGTCACTCAGGCTGGGACGTCACCCAACTGCTGCGGCACCAGCGAGGTCAGCTCCAGTTTTCTGGATGGGTTCTGTCTTTCAGTGTTCAGGAGCTGGGCTCTAAGTTCAGGTCTCTCTCTGTTTTAAGTTTTGGAGGTGTTTTGGGTGCACTTCCAAACATTCTCAGTGCAGACACTGCTCTTCAGCCATTGCCGTGGGCGCTGAAGCAGCAGAGGGAGCAGGGCAAGCAAGAGGCAGGCTGCTGCTCAGAGCTTTGCCCATCAAATGCAGTGGGATAAGGTGTGGGGGAAGGAAGCGACAGACCCTTAGGCATGGCCTGCGGCAGGGGGTAACCCTACACGTGCTGGCATTGAGCACCGGTTGCACCCGCCGCAGCAAGAGTAAGCATGTTCATCTCTCTGTTGAATGAAATGCAAAGTGCAGCAACATCTGTCGTTGGCTTGTCTGCCTGACCTCGTGCTGCAGATGCTGCAGTCAGAGCAACCCAAGGGACCATGCCATGCCATTGATCATGATGGGGAGAGGTCAGGGAAGGATCAGATCAGCTACACGGTTGGCTTTCAGTCTGTGCTGAGAGGCTTCAAGAGTCCAAGCTTCAAATGGGAAACTCCTGAGGGGGCTTCTCATCAGAGAGGTTTGGAAATCACTGATTCCAGACCAAACCAGCCATGCCCAGGTATTTTTATCCATGGTCTTTTGCTGCTATCTGTATTCAGATCAAGCATCTCCCGAGATATCAAATGTACCAAATCTCCTCCCCGAGGACTGACAAAAGGCATGGCACAATTTTAAAAATGACATTAAAGAAAGTGAATCCCCTGCAGTCTCTCAGCCACCTTCAAGTCTGCAGCTACCCAGATGTCACCTGTGCTTACTTCACTCACTGGGACTCTGGGCTATGCTTAAGGGCCTGTTTTGTTGCATTATGGAAAAACCAAGAGCCAGGCTTTCATTTTGTCGTGGATATCCTCAAAACAAAATTGTCAGCAAGATCCTGACTGAGGAGTATTTACTGCTGGGGATGAAAAGAGGCAGGAAGGACATGTCATGAGACCCCATCCCAAGATGAGTTTTCAACACTTGTGTTAGAAAAAACCCCACCTCAGGTGTGTTCACTGAGCAAATTCTCAGAATAAACACAACTTCCCCTCCAGTGTCATTATCTTGACTTTTGTTCTTCTGACTGTAACTACTCTTTAATTTCTCCCATGTCAGCCTTTGGCTTTCTGTAGCTGTGGGTCTCCCACCAGCCGGCAGAGGCGGGTGGGGAAGGCATGCTTCTGGCTGCCCTGGCTGCACACACACAGCATGCTGGAGCGAGACCCCAGTCCTGCAGCACCTTCCTGGTCACATATCAGGAGCAGGCACATGAGCTTACCGAGCAGTGCCAAAGCCACCCAGCAGGAGGTGAGCCATTTGTTGCAAGTGACCGCATGAAATAATATAACCATGTCTTCTTCCTTGAACAGATGGCAAGAATTACCTGCAGCTGCAGAGCAGCGGAAGGAGGGAAGGCCAGCGTGCCCGGCTCGTCAGCCCCACCATCTATCTGCCCCGGAGCGCCGTCTGCATGGTCTTCCACTACCAGGCATGGGGCAGCAACGGGGTGATGCTGCGGGTCTGGCGGGAGGCCAGCCAGGAACACAAGGCGCTGTGGGTCATCACGGAGGACCAAGGGGAGGAGTGGAGGGAAGGCCGCATCATCCTGCCGAGCTACGACATGGAGTACCGGGTAAGGTGGACATGGAGTACCCAGTAAGGTGCTCGGGACAGGTGTAGAGCCAGACAGCATCTCCAGCATCCTTATTGTGGCGGCGCAGAGCCAGGGCCCATTCATCATTAGGGAATGTGGCTGAGTGGGGCTGTTTGCATTGTGTTTCATGGGTTACTATAGTAACTAAACGACACTGTTTGTTATTCAGAGAGTGCCTGTCTTCTGCACAGACTCGGGCCTTTGTTCAGCCTGTTGCCTTTTATATTCCTCAAATCTCCCACTTTGCAAATATTTTTCCTTCTTCTTTTTTTTCTTTTTTATTTTATTTTGATTCCATTCTGTGCATTTCCCCCCTTTCCGATGGCAGTCAGACAGACAGACCAGAGGCAGGCATGCTGCACAGGGAGCAAGTCCAGCAAGCAGCCCCTCTGCAGCCTCGGCGTGGGAGAAAGGAGGGGAAACGGGGGCTCACATGTGACCCCCCTGCTCGGGTACCTCAGAGCAGCTCAGAGGGCTGGGTGCAGCACTGTGGGTCAGGATCAGGGCCCGATCCTGCAGTCGGGAGATCAGTGGGAGAGGATCACAGGCAGCACCCCGTGGAGAGGCGGCATCCTGGGGTGCCTGTGGTGCAGCTGGACCCCTCCAGGCAGCGCCCGTCTGCCAGGGAGCCTGGGCTGCTGCTGTCGCTGATGAGTGAGCATCATCAGCACAGCATCAAGCTCTGTCAAACACAGACAGAAGCACGGGCCTCGCGGGCTGGAGGCAGCACTTCCACAACCACCCCAGTGGGGAGCCTTGCTCTCGCTGGCTCCCAGCCCTGACCCAGGGAGGTGCAGCCCTCAGGCCACCCACCCCTCCAAAACGCTGCCTTCCACGGGGGTCAGTGGCCTGCGCTTGGGATCGGTGGCTCTGACAGTGTCCTATGCACAGACAGACACCTGACTTTTGGGGGAGGTCTTGTCACAGGCAGTCACAGGTCTGGGTGGGGAGAGACCTGTGACATACGTAGCCCCAGGAAATTATTTGCACCCTCAGCAGAAGGCAGGGAGAAATACAGCCAAAGCTTTGCATTGGGGCTGCGTGGCTAGTTTGCATGTGTTTGTCTGGCTTTTTAATAAAATACCAGTAAACACAATATGCCTACAGCTAAGAATGATGGGCACTGGCTGACTACTTTGTGCATTAAACATGAATATACAGGCATTAGCTAAATAACGGCATCATTATGTAAATAATGCAAGTCTCTCCACTCAGCAGTTCTTAGAGCTAACAACTCTATTTATTTTTGTAAATATATTTTGCCTGTGATTAAGTAGGAATAAATTGACCCTTCTGTAACATTTCAATACTTCTTATGTAACGTTGATGGGAACAGCACTTTACAGTTAATGTAGCTGTGAGTTTCATGCCCTTTCCTAACTTTTTCTGATCGTGGCCCAGTTGTGGGGACTCTATTAACACCACAACCCAAATCTGCTGCTGCTGTAAGTCAGCGTTGTGCCACTTGCATCATTTGTGCAAAAGGGGAGGAGGTGGCCTCCAGTGCTGAACATCAATTCTACGTGAGAGGCATTTAATTGAGCAAATTGCAAGCTGAGTGCTGCCAGGACAGGTAGCAATCTCCCTGCGAACCCATCCCTGCAGAGCAGCTTTCCCTGGGGACAGGAGTGGCAGAGGCAGAGGAAGGAAGCAGGACTGGCCTCAGTTCACCGCAGGTGTGCAGTGAAGGCCAGGAGCAGATTTCCTGCCCCTTCCCTCGGGAGCAGGAGCCGCTCTCTGTGTCCCAGCTTGACACTGACATTTCTGTCTCGATTTCCCACAGATAGTGTTTGAGGGATTTATACGCAACGGCCACTCGGGAGAGCTCGCCCTCGATGACATCCGGCTGGGCACCGACATCCCACTGGAGAACTGCATGGGTACGTGCGGGGAGTGCGCGGGCAGCCGAGGTTGGGGAGCCTGTGCTCACAGGCAGCCACCGCTCCTCTGTGCCATTAGTTACCGGCAGTTTCTGCATCTCAGCTGGGGTTTTCCTTGCCTCTGGAAGAAATGAGGGGGAAATCACTCCCTGGGGGACAGGGATCTCTGACTCTGTTGGTGTGACAGGCAGGAAGCACATCTCTGCTGTGCCAAGCTGAAAGAGCAGCTGAGGGTTACCAAAGACTGTTCTGTGTGATAAGGACATGCACCAAATTTAAAAGGAAAGTACTGGACAAAAGAAACCAGCTGTCAGTCAGTATTACATGCTTAGAGGAGCTGATGAGTTCAAAAGGAGTCTTCTCTAATAAGAAATAAAGTAGCAGAGGGGTTTAACAGTGATGCTAACAGAATAACAAAAGACATTCTTGTCCTAGAATTCACCATTCCCCAAACCAGGCCAAAAGCCAAGTAGGTTCACTCAGTGTGAAAGACAGAGAGGACTTTGAGAGAGAGGGAGGGAGGGAGGGAGGTATTTTAGCAGTTTGGTGCTGGTGGAGCGGTTGCCCTGCCCTGTTCCTCCAGCTGGCATATCCACGCACACACTCTGATGGCTCTGCTCACCGTCTAGTTTGGGTGTGGACTTAGAGCCATCCCAGCTGAGGATGGGACCAGCTGTATTCAGTTGGTGGGATTCGTGCTGAAAGCTGCCCACACCCTGCTCTTCTGCGTACCTTGGGGGAGGCAGGCCTCACTATTAAACACTCACAAACTCCACTGAGGGAGGGGAGTGTCCTGCTGCCCCCTACCCTAAATGGGATGGATGCTCCCTTCCGAGGTGTGTGTCTCAGGGAAAGAGGCACAGGACGACTTGTACACAGGAAGGGCTGGTCACATAGCTTGCTGCCATGGGCAGGCAGGCGATGGTGAAGATGGTGCAGGAGCCAGCATTAATAATAGAACAGAGGAGCAGGACTGCCCCGGAGACGCTCTTGAGCACTGTAGGTCCCAGTTCCTTTGATGCTTTGAACTCTGCTGGTCTCCTATCTGCCAAAGGAGCTAATGCTCCATATGTCAAATTCCCTGTATTAAGGCTTGACAGCAGTGTTTTAATCCCTTGCCTTCTATGGCATTAAAGAGAAGCAAGACTGATGATTAACACAAAGAGCATTTCCTATCTAGCTTCTTTTGAGTGCAGCAATTCACCTAGCTCCAGTGTTATTGTATCTCAGGCCTCATGAACGTAAAGCTTAATATTTCAAAACAAATGCATTAATAAATTATAAAGTTTCAAGCATTCCCTGTCCTAAAAATAACACCAAACTGCTACATTAAATTATTTCTCCCATTCTAGGAAGTTAAACGGGAATCTTAAAACCAATAAGGATAATTTGTTTCAGATCATTTCTAACAAAGAGCTTCCACTGCAAACTTTAACATAAATCATGGGTCATTTCCGACATCACCAAAATAATAATGAAGCAGTAGAGATACGTTGCTGTTCTCTCTGTCACAGCCATGAGAATAACTGACTCTAGCACAGGCTACTGTTTTTCAGATGTAACCCTGGGAAGTAATCTGATTCCTTTTTAGCGTGAAAGAACTTTAATAAGTCACAATAATTTTTTCCTTTGACAAAAGTGTCCTTCTCATTCTGAACTTGAGTGATGATTTCATAGCACTCAGCAGAGCCAGAGTCTGCTTATGTGACTCACAGGCATAATGCAGAAGTAATCTAAAAATAATCAGAGGTCTATTACTTCTGCAAGAAAGTAATCAGTAATAAGCACTGATTATTGCTTTTCAGATCCAGTAATTTGTAATAGATTACTTGTTCAAAGTATCTTGGAAAAAGACGAAATCACTTCCTTTGTTTATTGGTACTGTGAGATGGAGAGGAACATGGCATAGGTACTCAGAAATGACACGGTTCCCATGTGAATAATGATGCCAGAGTCAAGACAGAAACCAAACTGTTCTTGGAAATTTTAGGGGGATTCAGAGTTTCATCATTGGGCCAGATTGTCTTCAGATGACTCAGGCGAACCAGCTGAATCCAAACAACCCTCAGCTTAACACACTTTTTTGTCTGAAGTCTGTGTCCAAGTCGAAGCTTTCTGCATCCAGTCAGTTCTTGACCAGGACAGGGTTTCTCCCCGTTGTGGTGGGGTTGGCTAACACCCCACACTGCTCCCAAGTCTGTGGGGCACAACCACACACCTGCTCTTTTTGGATGCTGCAAATCAGTGGAGATGTGAACTGTGGCCTTGTCTGTAATATCCCCCTCTCTAATTCTAAATTTTTGTTTTCCTCTGCAGAACCCATCACAGCTTTCCCAGGTGAGAACTTCTACTTTCCAGGTAAAATTGCACTTCTCTTTGTGGTTTCATTCTGCTGGCATGGGCTTTTAAATCAAAGGAAAGTTAAGTGCTTGCTTGTACAATAAGCAAATGTTCTAAGCAGTGAAATGGCAAGTGTGTGCTAAACCCCTTCTGGTGCTACAGCAGGGGGTGGCACCCTCTGGCTCTTGCTGGGTGACAGGGAGCAGGCAAACAGTCAAGTCCCACTGTCCTGGGGCTGAGCAACGTCAGGAAACCTGCCATCAGGGGTACCTGGCCTCCTGAAGAGCAGCAAAGCCTAAAATGTGAAGGCAGAGGAGTAAAGGAAAGTTACCAACTTAGTTAAACAAAAATAGTAGCCAATTAAAAGTGAAATGAGGTGGCAATGACTTACATATGTGTGGAGGAAGGCTGTTCTCTAGTTCCTGGATGCTCTGGCAGTGGTGATGTTTGAGCTGCTGGTGAAGGATGGTCTGCTTGGAAGGGGAAAGGAGTTGGGAGGTAGAAGTGGGAGAGCAAATTGCTGTGAGGAGCTCTGAAGGTGACAGTCAATAAAAGGAAAACAAGGTGAAATGGTGCATTTAATAGCTTAATTCTAGCCTGAAGGATAGAAACTGGCATTTCTCTGATCCAGCCTAAAGAGTAAGATAAAAGGTGGGTAATTCAGAAAAAAACGCTTCACTATTTGAGCAGTGGGGATGCTGTTTGTCTTGCTCTGGGGTGGGAAAAGCTGTCTACTTTGAGGGAAAGATCAGTTTAGTCTCTTTCAGTTTAGTCTCTTTGGGTTTTTTTTCCCTGTTTTGGCTTCTGGATTTTGTTTTCCTTCCTGCCCCTTCACAAATGGATCTGGGGATGGGCTGTGATGAAGAGCAACCTTGGGGCTCCCCTTAACTCTGAAAGTTGCTTTGCCAGTTTGGTCAGTGTGCCCTTTGCTTTCGGTTGGTCATGGTGTCCTTATTCGTTCTGTCCCCTGCTCTACTGATGGTCTGCTCAATACGTCTGGGCTCTGCCCTACAAGCACCTGCATTTCTGTATGGGGGAAGGCTGCGTCGGGCAGGTGTGTGCGCTGGGAGCTGTGGCAGTAGCAGGAAAGTAGGCACCGAGACCGATGGCAAGGGAGCAGCTCCCTCCCCAGGGCCCCGTGGGGCAGGTGGCGGGGCACTGCCAGCGGGGGCACACACACGGGGCTGTGCTGGGCCTGCCTGGGATGGAGTTCACTTTCCCTGCAGCAGCCCATGCAGTGCTGTGCTCTGCACTCACAGCTAGAACAGCCCTGGTATCACACCACTGTTGTGTCTATTGCTGAGCAGTGCTGGCACAGCACCAAGACCCCCTCCAAAGCCCCCAAAGCCAGCAGGCTGGGGGTGGGCAAGAGCTGGGGAGGGAACCTCACCGGGGCAGCTGACCTAAAGCAACCAAAGTGATATTCCGTACCGTGTGGTGTCACACTCAGCAATAAAAGGTGGGGAAGGGGAAAGAGAGGGGGGGGGACTCTCATTATGAAAACGTCTGTCCTCCCAAACAACCACTCTGTGTATTCAGGTCCTGCTTCCCAGGACGTGGCTGAACATCTCTCGTTGATGGGAAGTAGAGAATTTCTTTTTTTCTCTCTCTGTGCTTCCGTATGGCCTTTGCTTGTTTTTTTCCCTCTTCCTTTTCTCTTTAATTAAATTATCCTTACCTCAACCCGTGAGCCTTTTTTTCTTTCCAGCGTACTTTCTTCTCCCCTTCTTCTGAGGAGGAGGGGGAGTGAGAGCGTGGTTGCGGTGGAGTTCAGCTGCCCGGCAGGGTAAAAACACCACAGTCCTTTTACTCTGTGTGTTAAACTCGTAATAACTAGGAATTTGGGCTTGCTCTTTGGTAGGCTGCTTATTTATCCTGCTGCTCAGGCTTGTGGTGTTACTGAAAAGCTGCTGCAATGTTCTCAGCTAGAAGCCAAAGCCTCACAACCATTCCACACTCAAACCACCTCTCCGTGTTCTCCTGGGCCTGGTCTGGGACCTGTTTTGCAGACAGCATCCTCATCTTTTGGGGCTTGTAACGTGCATCATCTTCAGTTTGAACCTCCTCCTGTGTCCTGATGTGGAGTCTGCCCCAGAGTCCTGCTGACATGGCAGGAGTAGATGGGACAGAGGGATGGAATGACCAGGGAAAAAGAAAAATGCAGAGGGAAAGGATGAAGTATGAAAGATGAAGATTGGGGAAAGCATGATAGATATGAATGAGGTGACGACAGAGATGCCCAACAGATGGAGAGGGAAAAAGGAGGGGAAGAAATCCCTGGGTGTAGGAAAAAAGGAGCTTAAGAGGAAAGCCTGCAAAGGAAGTATTGAGATGTTCTGTAGCCCTCACTCCTACAATTACATGTTGAGCTGAAAAAGTCAGATGCCATTAAAAACAAATCCTTGCTCTCGTGGCTCAGGAGAAAAGCTGAAAACACGCACCTTGCAGGCTCCAGGAAAAAGCAAATAATAAGAGAATTGTGTGGGAGGAATACCTTCCAGCTAGTGGGTCGGGATCTTAGAAGACCAGTCAAGTGTGCTTAAACTGCACTCCATTTGAGAGCTGATGCATCTCACCCTGAAAGAAAAGGCATAACAAGTGGCTGGCAGCAAGGAGTTAGATAAATAGCAGGCTAAAAATGAGAGACATCTTCCAGGAAGTGTGGAGACAGACCGTGGGGAGAACGCACCTCTGGGACTGGTGATTCTCCCACACAGGGTGTCCCGGAGTCAAGGCAGGGATATCTCCCTGGAGAAATGGCAGGTAGCAATTAAGGTGTTGGGGCCAACACCCGTTCTGTGGCACTTGCATTAGATGAGTTTAACACTTGCTTTCATCTGTGCCGTCTATACAAATTCCAGCTGTGTTGCTTGTCTGCAGTGGTTTATGTCAGTGATTTTGGAGAGGAACACGAGCTGTGACACGGCAGTGGCAGAGCAGGGCAGGCTGCTCTAGGAGGCTCTCTGGAGAGGATTTTCCCCTTGTTTCTCAGGGTGAATTTTGCTCCTTCTTGTTTTGGGTTTTCACATCTGTTGCACATCTCTGAAATCACCACCCGTAGTCCTCCGTGCCGGGAAGAGGAGGGGTGGCTCTGACCAGGCTGGAGGTGTGAGCGCAAGAGCACACCCATGTAAAACCCTCCAGGCTGCAGGAATTCAGCTGGGTTTCCCCTGACCTGTGTCACAAGTCATGCCTTAATCAGAGCACCCACGAAGTGGACAGGAACAGAGAGAGGCATTGCTTTGTTAAGACGAGAGCTCCAGCGAGTGGATGAGGAAGGGCAAGTGTGTGTGTGGTAGAAGGCAAAGGGGAGTGGAAGAATTATTAAGTTATGAAGATGGATTTTTTTTCCATCTCCCTGAGCAGAGAACTTTTCCACAGATATAAGAGAAAACTTCCAGCGAGCAGCAGAGCCAGTAAAAACAGAGCAGATAACATCAGCTCTGTGCTGAGTGGACTGGCAGCTATATTTAGTGGCTGACAGCGTAAAGAAGAACAATCGTTAATGTTGGGAATTGGCTTTGTTAAGAGCTGGAGACAAGCGAGTGTGATTCCTTAATGAGTGCAGTTGCTAAATGAACTCTCCAGACGCTGCTATCTCCCCAGCAGGGCTGCGAGGTGCGGAAGCGGGGGCTGAGGCCAGGTCCAGCTGCCCCGGTGACTGCACCACCCCTCGGGCTTGCTTCCAGCTGCAGCACCGGGACATCAGGAGTGGGTCAGAGGGGACCAAAGGTCGTCCTGGGCTGGTGGAAGCCTCCAGAGCCCCCAGAGGATCCTTTCCACAAGTAGGATCAACTGGGTGCACCGCACTGCCTCACACCAGTCAGGGATGTGCAGGGAAGGGTCGGGGGCACAGGCTGCGTACCATGGCACGTCTCCCCTCGTACTCCCACCCGGTGTGTACCAGCCCTGCAAGAGGTCATGGTCTGCAGATCTCTCACTGCAGGAAGGTGCTATGTAAGCGCAGGCTGTCACCAAGTGTAAACACAAGCGGCCCCTGCTCCGAGAGTGAGCCCACGGTGTTCCCCCCGCCCCGGCACTGTCAGGCTCCGGCAAGGTGTCGCTGAGCCAGCAGGGATGGTGGTGAGACGTGCACCGACCCGCTGGGGCTGCATCTGCAGCAGGACACAGCGGTGGGTTGACAGTGAAACTCAGGCTGTCCCACACACTCGTCCCGGCCCTGTCGGGGGCGTCCCACACAGCCCCCCCATGCAGTCGGGCAAGGATGTGGCAGGGTGTTGAGGGGCTGTGGGGACATGATGCCTTTGTGCCCCTGTGCCGGGGCAGCAGGCAGAGGGACAGGAGGAGGTGGGGGGGCTGCTGCCTCCATCCATCAGCCCAGCGCCGGCACAGCGTGGCCCCCACCACAGAAGGGACAGGGGCGGCTGGGGTGAGATGGGGTGAAGGCGGCGCAGGCTTCTCATGAGACATCCAAATTTCTTGCCTGCAATGACAAATATGTGGGTGGTTCCCAGCCTCCTGCTTTGTAAAAGCAGGATTTGTCTTGTCCATGTGGTTTTTCTTTGTTTTAGTTAGGGGTTTTCTTTGGTGGTTTTGTTTATTGGGGGTTTTTTATTGGTGTTTTAGCTACGCATCTGGGTGCAGTTTTCGTTCTCATTTTCACTCCCTGTGCCCAGGTTTTGGGGAGATGGGGAGTGGAGGAAAGCCTTTTGACTAGCCGAGGGAGCATTATTTTGCCTGATCTCATCAGCTAGCAACAGCAGAAAAGCCATCATCATCCCGACAGTGCAGCCAGTGGCTGTGCTGGCAGGGCAGTGCAGGGGGGGCGGTCAGATGCCCTTGCTGCTTTCCAAGCCGGGTCCATCCTGCACTGTTTTGTTCTTTCCCTTTGGCATCTTCTGAGCCTGTTGAGGAAGCCTGTGCCCTGTGGCAGAGCAAGCCTGAGCCCCTCGGAAAACTTCCCCAGGGACTCCATCCCCCATGAAGCAGCGGTAAATAAACGTGGTGCAGAGGTGCACCTCTCCCAAGGTCCTTACAGCTGGGGAGGTCTGAGGCATGCGTGCAGGAGGATTAGCGCCCGGCCATTCTCCAGTCGTGGGCGTGAGCACAAACACCAGTGCTCCCCTCCCCGCCCCTGCCCGGGACGTGCGTGCGGCTGCGAGCTGGCAGCGAGGCTCCACACGTTTGAGCACCAGATGTGCACTGCTGGCCTGTCCCGGCATGACCCGGGCAGCAGCGGCGGCGTGCCCCGGCCTCCCAGCACGCTGTGGGTGCAGGAGGGGCTCACCCTGCCTGGGCTGAGCCTGGGCGCTGCGTCCCCCTGCACCCCGGAGGCCGCTGCTTTCCCAGCCCTGGCCGGGTGTGTTGCGTTTGCCTGCGTGAATTCGGGGTCCTGGCTTGCTTGAGCTGCCAAGAGCGTGAGCTTCTCATGTGGAATGTCGCAGCCCACGCCGTTGCAGGAAGTCAGCATGCATCATCGTGCATCATCGTACCCATTCTTCCGTGCTTTAAAAAATAGTAATTAAATGTGAGTCTGTGAATGGGGCACCTAGTGAGAAGTGAGAGCAGGTCTGTGTGCCGAGCACGTTCAGAAAGAGATCTTCCTCCCTGTCTTTGCCATAAGAGTAACAAATGTTTCTCCCTGTAATTTCTTTCCCAGTCTCCTGCAGTAACTTCCTTGGCCATCTGAGATTACGCTCTTCCTCCAATTAGAAACGTGATGAGTTTTGTCACTGCTTGACAACATCTGCCATGCGGAGACAAAACCAGGCGGCTGATCTGGAGAAGGCTAAAAAAAAGAGGGAAAAAAACATTTGTTGATGCCAGAAATAACAGTAATAATAGCGTGCATATGGAATTTGCATTGTGAGCCAGGCAGGCTGATTAATTAAAAGGGAAGAAAAAGGCGCTTTGACACGCGGCTCGGCAAACACCAGGCTGCACGCCCCGCTGGAGCACGCCCCGTACCCGGAGGTGGCCCCGGGACCTGGTGTTGCTCAGCGCTGTACTCTTGCAAGCATGTGTGTTTCTGTTTGTGCGTCTGCATGCCTCCCACCTAGCAACCCTGTTCTGTGTCTCCTCCCCAGGGGCAACCCTCCTGCCAGGGACCGAGCCCACAGTGGACACGGTGTCAGTGCAGCCCATCCCAGCCTACTGGTATTACGTTATTGCCGCCGGAGGTGCTGTTGTGGTGCTGGTCTCCGTCGCGCTGGCCCTTGTGCTCCACTACCACCGGTTCCGCTATGCGGCCAAGAAGAGCGATCACTCCATCACCTACAAAACCTCCCACTATGCCAACGGGGCCCCTGTGGCCGTGGAGCCCACCCTAACCATAAAACTAGAGCAAGACCCCAGCTCACGCTGCTGAGAGCCGAACAGGAACGAGAGCGCAAACAAAACACAAAACAGACAGACAGACAGAAACTAAGACTTCAAATACGTTGCCTCAGTTTTGCACTTTTTTCCTTACCTAGCATACGTGTGAACTCTTAGACATCTCTGTCCCTTCTCCATTCCCCAGCCCCCCCCGAATCTTTTACAAACTTTAAACTAATGCTGCATCTTGGATCGCCAGAAGAGACACACCGCCCCTTCACTTCAGAAGTGAACGCTCCCTTTCGATTCCTTTTCGAGGACTGTTGGGGTGTCGGGTGGAGTTTTTTGTTTTGTTTTGTTTGTTTGGGGAGTATTTTTTTGTTGGTAGGCTTGTTTGGTTTGTTTTTTTCCTCCTCCCAGTAGGCAACCTGCAATGAGACTTGATGGCGAGCCTGGAAGTGTGTGTGCGGCTCGTGCGCGCGTGTGCTCAGTCTGAGTGTGTGTAAGTGTGCATGGGAGTGCATGTGTCTGCCTGACTGACTGAATGTATATTTAGAAACAGCCCCTTTTTAATTTGCTTATTATTGCTTCTACTTGCACAGGGAATGTTTTTTTTTTTTTTAATTTTCTTTTATTTTATATCCCCCCCTTCCCACCTCCCCTTGGAAGGACTGGGACACATTCATGGTTAAAACCCTGATTTGTTTACTTGGGGAAGAGAGCAATGCTTTTTTGTTGCCTTATGTAGCTTTGGCTGGGTTTCTTGTTTGATAGCGTTAATGTCTCGGGTGCAAAATAAGAAGAGAAGGCCAGGCTGGACAGTAGGAATGTCCACCTCAGATGGCTAGAAGAATCCAGAGAGGTTCATAGACGTCCAAACAGTAAGATCTCTCCATCTTATTCTTTCTGCAGCCAATGTGATAACACAGCCATTGTTGGGAAGCAGGGGATGACCCTCCTCTTCCCCCACCCACAAGTGAATCTATTTAAAGTTGCCTTATATCAGAGAAGCTCATATTGAATGTTTAGTTTGTATCTGTTAAAGCCAGCCTTAGGGTAACACATAGACTTCAGCAGGTCTAAGGTGGATGCTAAATACTGTAGTTTATTGAGAGTTGGAGGCTTATTTATTTTGTAAGTATCCTTGCTCTGGGTGCTGATGGTTTTGCTTTTACACGGGGAAGGGGGAGAGGGCTCCTCCTTGTCTTTCTGCTAGAATCGTTGAAGGGACAAGTATAATTCGCCTTTCTGGGTTTTGGCTTTGTTTTTTTCCTCTGCCCAATTCATAGCTGCTGAATCATAAAAGCTGCCAGTTGACTTTCTAGAATGTCAATTAGTTTTGCATTTGCTAATGTTCTGCTTCTTAAAGCGTCGGTAACACCTAGCAAGCAAAGCCTAGCAGGCGCACGGGGGGGGCCGGCCATTGCCGCTGCCTCAGTGTGCCCCGACTGTTGAACGGCCTGGTGAACTGTCATGGAAATGCCTTATGTAAATTACTGAACGATGACATGCAAAAGTGGTTCAAATCGTTAACTAATCCGTTTGCAGGCAAAAAAATGTACCTCCAGTGAGCGAGGTTCTCCCTCTTGTTGGTGTTCCTTTGTGGTGAGCGATCACGTTTCCTCCCTCTCCTAAACTTGCCAGCACTCCCCACACCTCCCCTGCCCTGATTATTGCATAAAGCGAATCCCGGCACACAGCTCCCTTACTGTCCCTGCCGCCTTGAGCTTCCTGTTGGTCTGGGGAAGATGTGGAGACGCAAACAGTGCTGCGTGTCTGTGGCATCGGCCCTCTTGTGGCGGAGCCCTGTCCCCAGGGGACCTCTGCCGAAGGGGGTGTCACACTCCTCTCTCACCCCACGCAGCCTGCGTGAGTCCCTCGTGCTGCTTACCAGGCGGGTTTCAGCAGGACCCCCCTCAGCTGCCTCTAACACAGAGCAGCCCAGGGCCACTTGGGCCAGTGGGTGCTCCCCAAAGTGCGCAGGAGCCCTGCCGGGCGGCAGGGACACCATGCCTGTCCCCACGGAGACGGGAGGGCCCCGGGGAGCACTGCCGCGCAGCTCCCCATGACGGGGTTCCCCAGGCCGGGCCCTTCCCCGTGAGTCCCATCTCCCTCGGCCAGACCATCCCTCGCTCAGAGCAGGTCACCCCATGGACTTTAGCAAGTGTGCCTCGGTGTGTCAGAGGAGAGTGTGGCACTCTGTCTCTAAAACTGAAATCACCAAAGACAAAACAGGTCACTTCAAGGTTTTTACTCCCAGTTCTCCCCCTCTCCTAGAGCCGTGACATCCCCAGCGTTGCCCAGTTGCCTGTGTGTGAAAAATATCTTGTGGAAATTTGAAACTCTTTGAAGATGTATTGTGTGGAATGTAATAAAATGACGATATTTTTATACAAATATCTGGGGTTTTTCTTCCTTCTTCTTTCTTTGCTAATGAGAATGCTGTTGGTCGAAACAAAACGGTGCTGCAGAAGTTGACATTTTCTGTCAGAGCATCGGGGGCCGCTTCCTTTTGCCGAGTGACGCCCCTGTTGCACAGGCCCGTGGCTCCTGGCAGCGCAGCTGCTGCCTGCCCGCCAGCTCGCTGCACTCAGGATCGGGCCATTAACAGTGGCTTTTAGATCCATTACATTTGTAACAGTCCTTGGTGGGAGTTTTGGGCGGCTGGCCTGACACTTAGGATCATCTGGGGATTTCGCTAGCGTTGCCTAAGTGCTAAATAGCTTGATGTGACTGTGCAGCTTCTCCCGGCCGGGGCTCCTGGGGACAGGACATCCTGGGGTGGCTGCGCTGCCGGCTCAGTCGAGCCCTGCGCTCAGCCCCCGAGCACCACAAATGATGGGTTAGCCATCACCAAAACTAATGGTGGTGATTGCAATGCGTTCCTCTTCTGTAAAACCCTTTCTGGGCCTCCACGTGTTTGGTTGGCAGTGTCACGGTGCCAAGGTTTGGAAGGAAGAGTGCCTCATCCCCTGCCTGCCCTCCACCCCCATCCACGGCCCGTTACAGAAACCTCTGCTGCAGCATTTCTCCTTCCCATCTTGAGGAGCACCTTCTGCCCCTTCAGAGGAGGCAGCAGCATCACGTTTCATGTGAAATCTATTTTGCTGCCAGTTTGAGAGGTTATTCTTTCCCTCCTACATTTATTTTCCTTCTCTCCTACTCTTTACCCTGGCACTGAGCATAGCTGTGCAGTGAAACTTTGTGGCTTTACGTGGAATTTGGGCCATCAGCAAAAAAAAAATTCAGCTGTGATCCCTCGCTTTGGCTGTTCAAACACAAAGCAAAGCTGAGGACCCATGCCATTGGGGTGGGGGGGTGTAGAGGGACTAGGTTTGGAAGTTTTTTTTTTGCTCTAATTGTACAGCAAAGCCTGTGCACTTGTAATTTGCATTTCGTACACTTCAGTGACTGTCCAAGCAAAATTCAAAACAAATATGCACATGCGAAAAACAGGGAGGGAGAGAGTGGCTGATGGCTTCCCAACAAGGAGGAAAAAAAATCTGTTAAGTAAACAGACGAAAAGGGAGGAATCATTCAGGGTTTAATTATTCCTTCTGTGCACCACAGCCAGATTGACCGGGGAGCTGGGTGCTGCTCAGACTGCAGTACATCACGGAAAGAAAAGCAGCTAAAATTAGCATGTTTTGTTTAGAAAAATTAAATGCAACTTCATGTGGCTGGGATGCAAGCTCCTCTGCAGGCAGCTTTGGGCATGTAGGGGGTCTGGGCAGGCATTGGCAGGGTGACACGTGCACAGGGCTGCTTCCCCGGTCTGCAAGGGCATGGTTTGCTTTTTGTTGGGCAGGGGGTGGGTTGAAATCCCTATGCTGGTGAAGGCAGGGGAAGGAGGTCGCAACCAGGCTGTGTGGGCTGCACTGGGATTTTCTCCCCTCTAGGAACCCTGTATTAACCCACTGCCTGTCGAGCCCAGTCCTGGCTCAGCCTGTGTTGTCTGAGGCTGGACAGGCGCTGGGCGCTGGGCCATGGCGCTTCCATCAGCAGCTCCGGCGGCCCATGGCAGCAATGCAGGCCTGACCGCCAGCCTGAGGGGCGGTGTTGGCCAGCGCTGCCTGACACACAAACAAGAACAACGGGGAGGGTGACAACAGTGTCAGGACACAGGGGGGCATCTGGCTTTTGCCCAGCCGCCGGCCCCTGGGGGAGGCAGTGGCTGCAGTGAGCGTCAGAGAGGTGCCGGGGCCAGGTTAGGCCGCACCAGGACACCTGTCTTCACGCTCATCGAGGGCAGGGTGCCATGCTTCGAAGGACAGCGCTGGGGCTGGAAATAGCATCCTGCTGGTGTTGGCCACCATGGCAAGCACCCAGCCTGGCTTCACGTCACCAAAGTGCTTTCAGTGGGGTCTTCATCTGCCCAGCCGTGCTTCCCCACCTTCTCTGGGCATGGGAAGCCTGAGGGCAGTGAGGGGCATCTTGGTGCCCCCACAATGAGATCTGAGGATAGGGGCCAGCATTTTTATTGCACTGCGCTGCAGAGGGCCATGGATTGAGGAGGAGAGGGTTCTTGTTTGCTTTCTTGTATGCTGAGCTCTAGCCAAAGTATGCTTTTAATTTGAAATTTGGCAGGGAGTTTTGCAAACCAAAAAACATTCTCTGTTTCTGGAGGGGTGGGGAAGAGAGAAGTGAGGCAGATTTTCAGCTGGAGATGGAGCGGATGGATCTGAAGAGCAGTTCCTGCCCGAGTGCTGGTGCTGCTGTGAGAAGCACGCTGCTGCCCTCCCAGCGCCGTGCTGAGAGGAGCCGTGTCACGGCAAGGCCCTGGTGGCTGCCCTGCTGTGTCAAAACAAAGTGATGTGTGTTGGAATCACACTGCTGCTGTGGGGAGAGAAGGGCTGGAAGTGAGCAGAGGGAGAAGAGCAAGGGTGAAGCTTAGGCTCTCTCCACCTGGACTGGTAGCAGTAGCTTCTGGCTGCGTGGTGGTGGACAGGGCCCTGCCCTAGGATGCAGGGGCCGGCAGGAGGCAGCACTTGGTGCCTGGGGTTAACCCAGGCAAAATTGGTTGAGAAAGAAACAGAAATTTTTTTTCTCAATGGTGGTCATTTGCCTTGGAGGAATGCATCTAAGCTCTTTAAATTGGGACTTGGGTGTCCTTGCCAAAGCACCAACCCAAATAGTTCCTGGCTTGAGGCAAGGGTTTCTGTCTGAGGCTGTGGGCACCACTGGTGCTGGCATCAGTAGGGACGTGCCAGGCTGTGTGATGCACCCACCTCGGCTTCGTAGAGGTGAGCTGGCACGGGCGGGTTTGGAGAGCATGCCAGAGACATGTGTGTGTGGTGGTGGGAGGCCACAGCCCTCCTCCGCTGGTGTGCCTGCGGCCTGCCCTGGCGTCGTGCAGAGCACACAAGCCAGGCCACTAGCCCACCTTGCCCCGTCCCCCCTGCCACTGCTGCTGTTTTCAAAGAGCAGTACATTAAAGCTCCCTAATCTCTGCAAATACTAATTCTCTCCTCTCTCCCCACGTGAGCTTATAGCACTGTGGTACTTAGGACGCGCCTTGTCTTTGATTAGAATCTCATCTTTCTTTTTTCAGGTCCCATAAATTAGCCTGTTAGCTGGCAGTGCTCTCAGATCCAATATATAACGGCCTTTTCTCAGCATCCGGCTGTTGCCAGCAACATCGCTAACATCATCTTTTCGGCATGAAGGGCTAGGTGCCCAGCCATCCTTCAGCACATGCCTTTTGCTCAGGAGAAAGCTCTCCTCAAGTTTAAATACGGATCCCCTTAACTTTCTTGCCTTCCTTTCTCCGGTGTATTTTTTATTTTCATTTCATTTATTCCTCTACATTTAAAATGCAAGGTGAATTATGCCAGAAAGTTGCCCTATAAGAAAGACGCTCTCCACAGCCCAGGGAAATACGTTTCCCATTCAGCCCAGCAGTTTGCAGGGCTTTTCTAGGGACTGCTTTCGGGGGAGGCAGTTTTCATGGCCTGCTGCTTGTGACAATATTGCTGAGATTTGTCACAAAGGAGCCCAATTAATGACAAATACCAAGCTATTTGCTGTGACAGGATATCATCTCCACTAGGAACTGCGCTGCGACCACCGGCTTCAATTCCCACAGACAGCCACGCAGCCAGATCTGATTTTGTTAATGACTCAAGAAACCCCAGGATGAAAAAAGACCAGCCGAGTTATTTTTTTTCCAAGGGCAGTGCAGAGCCCTGCGTGACACAACACACAACCCAATAGCAATAACGTGGCATGCAGCAAATGGAGGAATAAGGGTCTACCAACAGCCTGAGGAGAAAGGAGAAACGGCGAGGGGGAAGATATCTTTTAAGCAGAAATTGGAGTCATATTAGCATAGGGAATTGAGACAATTGCTAGGAGAGCAAATAGATTTGGGGTTGGGTTTTTTGTATAAGCGTTCTCTTTTTTCAAGTTTTCCCAGTGCTCCTTTCTTTCAGGCTTGAAGAATTGGTGTTCTTTCCTTGATTAACTGATACTTTGTTTTTTCTGGCCTTTCCCTCAACACTACCCTGGGAAATAAAAAAGCACCGAATTGCTAGAGTGTTCTCAGACAAAATTTAGAGGAGCTAGAATATGGAAAGGCAAAACACTTCCCACTGCTGCTCCCCTGTATGTGGGCTCCCCTGGCAGACAGCAGTCCAATTTCTGCCTCTGCTGATGTTGACAGGGCCGTGCGGGTGATGCAGTGGGATGGCAAAATGTCACGGCTTGTCCTCCGGCTGAGGACCAGCGAGGCAGACAGCTTTGTGTGTGAACTGCTTTGCAAGTTATTTTCCACATGTTTGGCTCTAAATGTTTGCAAGAGGCCCTCAGGCAGTTCTCCCAGCCCTAAGATGTTGCCATCTGGGCCTGTCAGTTCTGGAAGTGTTGAGAAATCACGTGAAATGGCTGCTAAAGTGAGGGCTTGTTGTGCACCTATGTTTCTTCAACAAACTACCCGCAGCGTAGTCGCTTAATTCCCTGACTCACCAGATGCAAAGCTCAACATCAGGAGGGGCAGGTGCTGTGTTTTGTCTGTTCATGTTTACAGGTTCACTTGAAAATTCAAAGAAATCCCTTAATCCTTTGAGTGAGGAGGGCAAAGGACACTTCTGCAAGAATGGGTATTTGGGAAGCTACCAGTGCAGGGGATTATTGCTGTCAGTCTCTGGTGGGGAGTCCCCAGTGAACCAAGGCTGACATGCTCTGGGTTGCTGCTGCTTGCCACAGCTTCCAGGACAGTACCAATATAAGCTAAGCTTTAGACTTGCAGCTTTAGACTTCCTGGGTAGGGAGCTGGTCAGGGATGGGTGAAATACTAGGTGGTTCAGTGAATGCAATGCATGTTTTTCCCCTCCAGCATGAGATGCTGCCACGCTGAATCAGAGGTGGGGTGGCCACCAGGGTTCCAGAGAGTAAGGTGGCATTTGGGCAGCGTGGCACTCAGCAGAGCTGCCCTGCTCTCAGAGCGAACCTCAAAATGTCGCTGATAGGGATTGGCCCATACCATTGTCCATGACAGCAAAAAAAAATGCATTTGATGATTCAGGAGGCCTTTCCCAGCCCTAAAGCTTTGTGCAAATACATGCAAGTATTCTTTTATATGGTTTCAAATAATTTATTCACATATGGCTTTTTAGGAACAAGTTATGTTCTTTGGGTTTAGTTGTTTTTAAGTAATCTCATAAAACTCTTCTTGCTGTTTCTGTACAAGACACAAAATAGCCTTGGTTTTCAACCACAACTATTTCAAGGATGTGACTTCTACTGCTTTCTAGCAGTCCCTGATTTTCTGCATTCCTGATCTGTTGAAGGTGCCTTCTCAGCTGAGGACCCTGAGTTACAGTCGGCTTTGAAAAATCTAAGCAGATCGAAATGAAAGGGCATTTTCTTTTAGAAAACTGAAAAGAAATGTGGTTGCTATACATAGAGATAATGCTAGGAAGACTACACAAAAAAATAGCTTTTTCT
Organism: Cygnus olor; assembly: GCF_009769625.2. NCBI lineage: Eukaryota > Metazoa > Chordata > Aves > Anseriformes > Anatidae > Cygnus > Cygnus olor. Next base: position 13,479,539 of record NC_049174.1, on the reverse strand, counting down.
CAGATTACAGCATGTGCATTTGGTTACTAGTGCTTGATCTGTGCTGAACAATAAAAAGAAATGTCATCACTAAAAGGAATTTGATCAGAGAGATGTTAACATAAATGCCTAGATGTGGATACCCATTTGCCACTCTCCCCATTTCAACCAGCTTTTGCATTAAAACATGTAATGATGATACATGGCTTCCTCAAATTATTATGAATTTATCTGAAACCCAAAGAGAAACTGGGTCATTGGAGCTCTGTGTCCAGTAAGATGTATGGAGAAAGATGAAAAGTAGAGAGTGCTAAATGGATCTAGCATTAGTGGCAAGTAATGATAGGCACTAAGATCCTATTCAAAGTTATAAGGATAATACCCTTGAGCATGTTAATAGTGAATTATAGCCATTATGTAGGCACCAATGACAATATTTTAGTGCTATTCAAGTTATCTGGTTTCTTTTACTTCATTCTCTTTTTTTTTTCATCTTAAAAGCTGGTCATTTGGCAGTTGTGAAATGTGATGTAGCAGGAAGGTCCTATTCTCTTGAGTGCACAAACATACTCATTGACTTTGGCCAACAGAGGAAAAGGAAGAGCTCTCCCTCCTTCTGTGAGGAAGAGCCTTGCAGTAGTTTAACTATTGTTTTCTTCTGGCCAGCCTTATAGTCCAATGACCGGTGGCGATAATGCCCCCAAAAGGCCTCTTTAAACAAACATTGCTTCCCATTTTGTTGTTCTAGTGAACTTCCCAAGAATGGAGGATGACTTTCCGATCCCTGAGCAAGGCTTTGAAGACAACGATGACACCGGTTGGTACTGAAAAGCCACATGGGCTATTTATCTGGGGGAACTTGTGTTTCAGTATTAGATGCTACAGTTACTCACAAACGTCAGCATTAATGAGGTTTAGGAGCTAGACCATGCTTGAGAACATGCACTGAAGCGGTGGCTTAGTGTCTGGACAAAGACATTAGTTTTCTTTTCTTGTTTTCCTTTTTCAACAGCAAGCAACCTTGCAAAGTCAATATATTGTATTTGTGTTAGGACAAGTGGAACTGATCTTTCAAGCATTAATTGCTGCTTGTGTGGCATTTTGACTTGTAAATGGAGAAAATTAAGTCTGGGATCTGTGACAGGTTGTTGCCATAGTTTTGAACCCATTGTCACTTGAGGGGCCAGAGTTTCAGTGGGTGTAAAATGGTAGCATGCCATTAACATAGCCTGAGGTGTAAAACGGAATTAGGGAGCTTAACTTTCTTGGCATTTAGTTGCTTCATAGTAATTCTGGACCTGGGTTAGAGAGCCCTGCCAAGATATAGCCGTGGGGGAGCATAAGATCTTGTGAGGCCTTCACAGCTCCAAGTGAGAAATGCTTCAAGGTGAAAAAAATTGATCCCTGGATAATAAGTGCCCATTCCACTGCAGATTACTTTGGATCGGATAGGAACGACACACTGTTCTCTACTAACTCTCCAGGAACCCCGAAGCTGGAGAAAGAAAAAAGCTGGCTCTACACCCTGGATCCGATCCTGGTGACCATCATAGCGATGAGCTCCCTCGGCGTCCTCCTTGGGGCCATCTGTGCTGGTCTGCTGCTCTACTGCACGTGCTCGTATGCAGGGCTGTCCTCGCGGAGCTCCACCACGCTGGAGAACTACAACTTTGAGCTGTACGATGGCATCAAGCACAAGGTCAAGATGAACCACCAGAAGTGCTGCTCGGAGGCCTGACAGGTGCCCTGGGGATCACCCTTGGCATTGCGCCTGGTGAGGTGGGCTGGCAGGGGGTTACTTTTTTTGCTGTTTTCTATGGGAACTGAATGCCATAATGGGAAACAAGTGGCGTGGGAAGTGCAAGGGGAAGCACTGCTCCCACCGCCAGGTCCCGTCAGCGGGTCGCGCTCCACCAGGACCGAGCGGGTGTCCCAGCGAACCGGACTGTGCCGGGCGAGGGGGCACCAAGACCCTTGTTTGTTGGTTCATCTTCATTTTCTGCTGATGTGAGTGGCTGAGACGTGGTGAGGGAGGCTGGTTTTACCTTTCGGATGTGAGAAACTAGTTGTCGATCGTTATTTTCCACTTCCTTTCTCTGATGAGTTGCTGAGAAGGCTGAGGGCTTTCTTCAGCCGCCCTGTCTTTAGAAATGACACACACACGCGCACACAGAGACCCCGTCCATTTTAGACCCTGTCCGGATACTGGTTTGGCTGTAGGATTTGTGCACTTCTTACAAAACCCAGGAAGCTGCAGTTTCCAGTCCTGCATGTAAAAGCCTGTTGTTACCTTTCACTTTCCTTCTCCTGGCAGGGGGGAGAGATAGGATGATGGGTTTGGTGTCAATGGTAACAACAGCGCTTTCTAAGTCATTAAGAAATAAAATAGAAAGGAACCCTATGTGTAGAAGCACCTCTTTGAGAGAAGCTGAAGAGCCTTAAAGTGATTTGTGAATAAGAGCCATTTATTAAATCCAAATCTTGGATTGAAACAGCCGAAGCCTTCATGAGGAAGGCCTTTCTTTGAATCTCCCACCCTTCTTGATCCTGCCCTTTTTCCTTTCCTTTTTTCTTTTCCTTTTTTTTTCTTTTATTTTTTTATTTTTTAATTTTTGTTATAATGAGAAAATTGCAGCAAACAAAAGACAGAGTCTGCCAGGTTCCCTGCGCTCAGGCGTTCAGAAGGGAGCTTCGCTGGGGCTTGGACTCGAGGCACGGTGCCAAGGCCTCCCACAGGTGCCAGGGAGGGAAGACGAAGGGTAACAGAGGCTGGAGCCGTGCCTGCCGCCCCAGGGAGCCCCGCCATGTGCCCCCTGCTCCCCGGGGCTGCAGGGCACAAGCTGGCACCGCCAGCACCTATGGACCAAATTGCTGCCATCTTCTCATCCCCTTCAGAGTAGACCGGCACCGCTCCTGGTCAGTAGCAAAAACGTGAAGTTTTATTTCTGAGCTGTGTTTTGTCTTAGTTTAAACAAGTGCCTTAGAAGAAGTATTTTTCCTCCATCTGATGACCAGTGCTGTATCGAACAACAAGTGAGGTCTTCATCCTTCCCCGGCAAGACGCTGTTCTTCATGGCTCGATGCTGGGCGCAGCCCGGCCGAGGAGCCTGGTCCTTCTACTTTCAAGTGGTCTGGCTACATCGTCCACAGCTGACACCTCCCCACCCAGCTGTGCTGTGTAGAGGAGTGCTTGGAAAACAAGTTAATGGAGAAAAAGAGTTCAAATGCTGGGCCCCAAACCAATGCCTTCATTTCCAGGTTAGTACAGATGGATTGCCCGTATCAGCTTGCACATACATAAGGAAGAAACTTTTCCAGAACGCTGGATTTGTTTTTTCAGGAGCTCTTCAAAAATACCTGTAACGTCCTGGTTTTACATTTTGCCTAGCATAATATTATGGGTTGGGGATGGATTTTTTTTCTCCTTACTGACTGCAGAGCACTGTAGGTGTGATGTGCTGCAAAGCTTGGTTTACACAGTCCCTGCAAACACATCCTGCAGCAGGCCAGGTGTTCAGGGAGACGAGCAACATCTGGAGAGGAGATGAACACGGACAGTGCCACAGATGTTCCGTGCTGCTGTGGGAATAGAAACATTTGTCTAGTGTTTCATGAAAAGCTCCGTCAGACAGTAAGTTTTTAGGCGGAAAAAAAGACTTACCCACTCTAAGAAGTACGCATGTTTTACTGGTGAAGCAGATGCTAGCAGCTGTGTCAGCCAGACATCCACATTTCATACACACACACACAGACTCAGACACACACACAGTCCTTTATTTTTTTAATTCACACTGTGTGCCCGACAGGAATGGCAGTAAGCCTATCTCAGATTCTCCTCTTGAGTCACCTTATTTCTTCTGGCATTCTTCATGTACAAATTCCACATGGGTGTTTTCCTATACGGAAGGAAAGTGGGCAGTAAGAGGAAATGTACCAGACCATTTCAAAGCTGGATTACCGCTGCTCGATGGTTTTATCCCCTTCAAATCACAGGAAAGGGGAAGGATGAATGGAAAAGGACCATACAGTAGAAAAGTCAACTTAGGCAAATAGGTGAAAATATATAATTAAAAAGGTAACGTTATGGTGTCTAGTAGGCATACAGAGAGAAGAGTTCGTATATACATATATTCAGAAATAGTGTGTTTGCACACGCACGTGGATTCTCTGTATGTATTGTGTACGTGACTTATTCCGTGGGACTGACTCGTGTTGCTGTATCTCTTGATCCGGGGCAGGAGAGCACGGCTGGTCCTGGCGCTACCTTGGCATGGGCCTGGGGAAGCTGCGCACGGGGCTGGAAGCGGCCGCCCCGCAGGTCCCGCTGGCCCCTGGCAGGTGGTGCAGGGACCACGCGTGCACTTGCTGGGCAGGAGCAGGCCGATAATGCTGCAAAGCCGATACCTCACTTACCTCTGCTGGGTGCTTTACTGTTCTACTACAGAAAACTGTGTTTGATTGTAACTTCAACAGGGAAAAAAAAAAAGGTCATCAGTGCATTCAACTCATTGCATCCTCCTCTGCAAATATATTAGGTTTGCTGATCTCAATTCCCTTTGTGAAATTCAGAAGAAAAAAAAAATCAGTGTTAATGCCTTTGCTGAAATGGGCCATTGCCTCCACACCCTTCTAATGGTGAGGACGTGTGGCCAGCAGGCGGGCTGCAACGCAGAGTGATTTCATTTTGTGGGAAGGTGCTGGGGCTGAGCATGGGAATTAAACCATTAAGAAATTATATGCAGAAATGGAACTTCTCCAAGGTTTGCAGTTCAAGGTGTTTGACCATTCACTGGCTGAGCCAGGACTTATGGACTTAAAGAGCTTTTACTGTGATTCTTCGGTGTAAAAAAAAAAAAAAGAAAGAAAAAAAAAAGAAAAAATCAAACTGTGTTTATATGATTTGTATAAAAACCTTTTAAAATTACTATTTAATAAACATTATGGTAGAGATTATGTCTCAGTGGCTTTTTTTTTTGTTTATGGAAGAAGAACAACAAGAAAATGAAACCAGGAGCTTTGGGCAGCCCAAAATCCCTGGGAAACCGCAGCACAGCTGGAGGTGCATGGCCCTGGGCTGCCTGTCGCCCCACGGCCACACACATCCTCCCCATGACACGGCCTCTCCTCCCCAGAGCCAGGGAGGGCACAGAGGCTGTTGTTTCTGTAGGAAACACCACACTGGATGTGGTGTGGGCTGCATGTGGGGCTGGGGAGGCTCAAAGCACGGCAGCATGTGTGAGGCGCCTGCTCTGTCCCTGTCTCCTTCCTGCCAGCCTCGGGGCACCCAGGAGGCTGGGGCCTCCCAGCTTGGGCACCTGGTGGGGCTGGCACTGGAGCCTGCAAGCCCCCAGCCCATCGCGGGGCGTCAGGAGGGGCCTCCTGCAGCTGGGACCCCGGCACCGGTGGGCGCAGGGCTGCGGGGCCTGGGCTGGAGGCGCGGTGGGGCCAAACACATCTCAGAAAGGCTTTTTGTGTTTGCTTATGGGTGCCCTGGCAGACAGAAGGCGATCTGTTGAGCCCCAGCACCTCCAGAGCAAGTAAAATCTTGCTGCCATCACCCTTATTTCAAAGCGGTGGCTCCCAAAGTGCACACTAAAGTGCACACTAAAGAGGCTCCTTAAGCGACAAAGGACTGCTGGAAGCTTCGATGGAGGTGGCGGTGTAGCTGCAGCCCTGACAGCTCTTCCTTGCCCGGAATAAAGTGCCGGTGTGCGGATCGGTAACTGGGGGAGCGGCTGTCAGGGATGTCAGTGGGATGCAGCTGCAGATAAGTGACTCAATCAGTGTCAGACCTGTCCTGCCCTAACACCGCCTGTAAATCTCCCCGGCAGGAGACGTGCCTCCGCCAACGCAAGGAGCGGGAGAGCAGGCGGCGGGGAGCTGGGTGGCGCGGGGCTGGAGCTGAAGCAGGAGAGCGGGGCCGCAGCTGCTGCCCAGCACCAGGGGCAGGCATGGAGCCACTCCGCACCGATGACATCTCCAGGGGGTTCAGCAGGAGCTGGGATCCTGCGTGGGGCCCCGGCTGGCAGGGTGAGGAGGGGCCAGGGGTGCGTTTTCCACCCACCACGCTTCCAGCACATGTGGGGGTGGCAGGAGGCCAGGGCACTTCTCGTGGCACGAGAGCGATCAGCGGCACAGCAGGCCGAGGACTGTCCCACTACAGGCTCTGGTGATGCAGCCTCACCTTGAGTACTATGTGCAGTTTTGGGCACCACAGTATAAAAAGGACATTAAGTATAAAAGGACATAGTATAAAAAGGAGTGTCCAAGGGTGAAAGAAGATGGTGATAGTTCCAGAGGGAAAGACATATGAGGAGCAGCTGAGGTCCTTTGGTGTGATCAGCCCAGAGATGAGGAAACTCAGGGGAGGCCTCATGGCGGCCTGCAGCTCCCTCACGAGGGGAGCGGAGGGGAAAGCACTGATCTCTTCTCTCTAGTGACCAGCAATAGGACCTGAAGGAATGGCATGAAGTTATGACAGGGAAGGTTCAGGTTGGATGTTAGGAAAAGGTTCTGCACCCAGAGGGTGGCGAGCACTGGAACAGGCTCCCGTTTCACCGTTCTCGGCCTGCTCCAAGAGGGGTCCAGCCGCTGCCACGTGTCCTCCAGCACTGATTGCAGCCTTGTGCACACTCTCACCCCTGCTCTCCCCCTTCTTTTAGCTGTGCCTTTGCTCTCCGTTTTAGCAGAAAGTCTTTTCAAATAATGGCTTGCTGTCTGGACAGCTGGGGGCTTGGCAGTGAGGGGGAGCCATGGGGCTGCACTAATGAGTAGATTCTTAATTAATTAATTGCAGGCAGGTGCAAACAGAGCCTCCTGTTGCCTCGCTCTGCTCTGTCACTCTGAAGAGCTCCTCTGCCTCTCCAAATCTGCTGCTGGCTGTCCAAAGGCACTGAGCAGTACCAGAGGCTGGCTGGGCACTGACCCCCCAGGTACACAGGACCAAGGCTGGAGCTCCCCTCCCTCCTCGCTGCGGCTTCTGGCCTCTGTCCCCCGTTCCTGCCAGGCTCCCAAAACGGCACCAGACAGCTCCCTGGGCAGGGCTCATTGCACCACGACGTGTGCCTGTGTTGCACAAGCGGCCACCTCACACGTGAATGCAGCCGGGGCGGCGGCGAAGGGCCAGCACTGCTCCCTGGCAGCCACCACGCGAGGTCCGCTGCCAGCGCCTGCCACACAGCAACGCGTTCGAGGCAGCAAGCTCGCCATGACTAAAGCAGCTTAATAGGGAAATAACTAATCCTTAATGTGTTGAGAGGGAATGACTCCTCTCGAGGCTCCCGTATCATAACTCGGCTGCACCACTCATATCCGAGATGGAAAGAGCCAAATTAAACACTTGGCCTGGGTGCCAAAAACCAAGGGAAGAAATATTGCCCCGCTGCCTTGCACTGCTGCAGTGGGTGGAGGACAGCACAACACGCCAGCTCCACGCTTGGGCCTGTTTGCTGCAAAAGGCTTTGCGCACATTTCCTTGGTTCACAAAACCAGAGGAAATGGTTCTCCCAGATGCTGCTGGTAATTTCCTATCGGCTCCCTCCCGGCTGGTGGCGCGGGGCTGCTTTGTCACCCCCGCAGACGAGCTGCTCGCCTTCTGCTTAATGACGGTGCTGACTGACTCCTGTACAGAGGCTGTGAAGACTTTCAGTGCTGTTTCTGCCCTCCTGCTCCCTGGGGCTTATCCAGAGAGCAGCCCTGCCCTGGCTTCCAGGCCAGCTCTCTCGGCAGCCCTGGCGGCACGTTCCTGGGCAGAGCAGGACCCCTGGGCACAGCGATCCAGAGGCGGCCTGCCTGCCACAGCCCCCCGGGTGGTCACTGCACCCTCACATTTTCAAGGCGACCTGAAACGTGGTGAAGGTGCCAGGGTGCCCAGGACACTGCAGCAGTGGTAGTCCAGCTCTGCTACAGCCTCACGGCCTTCCCTGCTGGCTGAGGGGCTTTGCTGACTTGGGGTGAGAAAAGTTTCTGAGAGCCAAAGCCTCTCTACCTCAGAGAGAAATAAGGATGATTTAAGTAGTCTGCTTGTGTCTGTGGTGGAGAGTGAGTCCCCAGCTGACACATCAGAGGGAAAAGCTGTAAGCCATGGCTGTGTTTATTACAGAAGGAAGTTGGGATCTGCAAAGCCAGCCTCTTTAAGCACTCTGCGATAGCATTTTAATAAAAAGCACAACAAGTCCACAACAAATCACAGCTTTGAAGAAAAAAAGCATCAATTCCTGTCAAGTTTTGAAGAATTGTCTGAGCTTGTAGAAAAGTGAATTCATGCTACGTTTCCCTCACGCTTTGCACTGAGCAAATCCACAGCACAGCCGGGCATGTGGCAAAGCTGCAAACCGTGCCGGGGGCGGGGGGGTGCAGCTGCCGATCCAGCCTCTGCAAGTCCTCTGGAAGGACTGAGGCTTAAAGAAAATGAAATTTATGGTCCGAGCATTAAAATATTAAAGGACCTTAGGAACAGCCATGAATCTGATTTGGGGGGGAAAGGCAAGTCTGTCATCAGGCAGAGACAAACGGCTGCGGGACTTGACAACTCACATAAATCTGGCAGAGGAAAAGAAATAAAGCCCAATCAGACTCAAAGAGAGAAAAAAAAAAAAAAAAAAAAAAAAAAGGTGATGAAAAGATTTTAGGGCATAAAGAGTGAGAACCAGAGGGAAAGCTAAAGAAGATAAGGACTTGAAAGCAGAGAAGCCATTACAAAAATAGCAGCAGCAGTAGGGCTGGAGGTAGAGGAGGGAAATGATTAAAAATTGCCAAAAGCGCGCAGGTCGCAGGGGTATTTTTGATGATCTTCCCCAGGAGAGTGCAGTATGCGTCTTAGTGCAGAGCATGCCTGAGCAAGGGGACAGACGGACAGACAGACAGACAGATGTTGGGGCGGGTGCCAGCCCATCTCTGGCTCCCCGTGGCCCCAAGCTGGCACGGCCGGGCGGGACTAGGGCTGCACCGAGCAGAGCCCGCAGCTGGGAGCCGGGAAAGGGTGTGAGGAGTGCCGGCGCTAGGGAACACCGCCCGCGAGCCAGACCTCCAAAGGCTGAACAAAAACCAACCTTCATCTACATTTCGGAGGAAAACAAGAAGCATCTGGTTCCCTTCGCTGGTGTACATAGCGAGAGAAAAGTTGGCAGTACATTTGATTACCATAAAAGAGAGAGCTATGCAGAAAAAGCCACATTAGAGTAACGTCGCACAAAACAAAGTTAAATGTCTGCCTTGTTTTGGACGTGCTCATGGTAGAAATGTGAGCAAAGGTCAGCCCCAATTAACGAGAGCTGCAAATGAATTGGCCGGGCTGGGCCTGGCACCCTGCCGCGACGTCTCACCCAGCGATTTTTATTTATCAAGTTATTTATTTCCTTGGACGAGGAGGCATCCTGCAAACAGGGAGGAAGCCAGGCCTGGTGCTTCCAAGGGCCGCCTGCCCTCTCCCTGTCCCACGCCCACCTGGCTGCCCGCTGGCAGGGCAGCTCTTTTGGGGCGAGCAGAGGATGCTTCCCTGTGGGTTTGTGGCACAAAGGGGTTTGTTGCATCCCTTTCTGACACACTGGCAGCGATTTACTGCAGAAGTAGCTAAAAACAGGGTTTGGTTTGGTTTGGGGAGGGAGGAGCAGGAAGAGGAGCCCAGCCCTGGCTCAGTGAGGCTCCTGGAAAGGAGAAGCCGTGCTGGCAGCCCTTGCGTTTCTGAACTCGAGCAGGACACGGCTGCTGGCCCAGCTCCTGCAGCAACGTGCCCCGAGCGGCCGGGGGCTCGGGGGAAGGATGGAGCGCCCACAGGCAGAGGCGGCAGCACCAAGCCCTTCCTGCAGCATGCCCTCGCTGTGCCCTGGGGCACATCTGGCCCCAGCCCTGCAGGGCCAGGCATGGAACATGCCAACGAGGAGCATCCTCACCTGGCCCCAAGCATGATGAGTGAGTGATGTGCCCCACTTGGGCGGTGTTTCAAAAATAACTTTGTTGTTTTCAAAGGAAGAAGTTATCGCCACTGACATTGGGATTAGAAATAGTCAGCTGGGTTCAGCGGGTGGTTCTGGAGGATGGGAAGGGCTGCGGTACCTTGTATTTCTGATACCAGCAGTGTGACAAGCAGGACACTGCTCAGTGACTTAAAAAATGAACACCTCTGCCTGAGGTTATCGGCCTCAGGATAATGACAAGGTGGTGAAGGCAGCAATGCTGCTCAAATTGAAGAGATTCAGGAGCCTGGCCGGGGAATAAGTTGCGATGATTCCCCCAGATACTCGAGCTGAAGTGCAGATAACGCTGATAAACCGCACGGCATGGAGCGAGCCAAGCAGTGACAGTGCCTCATCACAGCTGCCTGGGCAATTTGGCAGGCTAGAAAAACATTTTTGCAAATTTGGCCGATTCCCATCCATGTTTTCCTGCAGCACCTGAGGGATGCCCAGAGGAACTGAGGCTGGATGAGGGCGCAGCCGCTGTGCCCAGCCAGGAAGCCGCCCAATGGCCAGGAATGCCTCTTCCAACACCCCAGTTTCTGCCAGGCTGAGGTCACCAGTTCTTTTTCCAAAATCAGTGTAACCCTGGAGTCAGACCCAACCATAGTTCTGTCCCTGGAAAAAACAAACGTGTCTCTTTTAAATGAGGAGGCTGATTATAAACCACTGCCTCCTGGCTCCCCCATCCAGCCCAGACAGGGTTCATGCCATTTCAGCTGGCAACAGGGACAGCACAGCAAACCCGGGGCTCGTCCCCCTGAGCCTCCTCCCCGTGCACGTACCATCAGGGGCTTTGGCCCACTGCAGGAGCAAAGCCTCCACAGAGGCTCCTTTTTAGTGCCCCTTTGTTGCATCACTTTATGGTGGAAATTAATTTAGAAAAAAGCCTTATTAAAAAAAAAACAAAAAACTAACTCATACCTCTTTCTCTTCCACCACCCTCCCCAAGCAGTGACGGGGGATAATGAACTGCTGGGACTGTCATCCAAAGAGCTCTTGATGACAGTATTCGCCATGTGTGTGTGTAGCATTGGCTGTTCTCAAAGCTCTCATTATGAATAGTTTTCAAGCTGTTTTGACTATTATCTGCTACAAAGAGAAACTCACTGCTAGCTGTTTGTTTCCCTCGCTGAAGCTGCCCAATGTGAGCTGCGTGGAGCATCAACACAGCTCCCCTTCCTCGCCCACACCCACGTGGCACCAAAGAGATGGACAAACACAAAGGGGACAGACCCACTCCCTTCCCCATCCTTCGCCCTCTTCTCACTGCCAGGCTCCTTTTTCAGGCTTGAGCTGCCCATCCCTGCAGGCGGCCCAGCCCAGCCACCGAGGTGCAGAGGCTCCTCCAGGAAGGTCAGGAGTCCCAGCCCCAGAGTGACAAGGCTCTGGGCAAATCCCTGGGGCATCCAGAGCCTACCACTATGGCAGCTCTGTTTTGGGGACTGTCCACTTTGCAGGCTGGAAGTCCCCACCACAGGCTCGGCAAGTGGAGAGGGACCCAGCCCAGGCTTTGTCTGCGCTACAGAGATGCCACAGAGATGCCACAAAGATGCACTAACCCATCTGTTTTCCCATCTTTCCCTGGACCCTTTGCCATGAGATGCAGTACTTTGGAGGGGCAGCTGGAATTTTTCTGGCATTAATTTAGTTTCGGTCTGCTCACTGTTAACTTTGGGCTTGCTGTGTTCTTTGTGGCTTCTTTTCTTATAGAAAGCTTATTTTCTCTTAAAGCAGAGCGAGAAGCAGCTTGACACCACCGACACTTTAAAGATGTTTGAACATTTGCGAGAGGAACCAAACACATTTTCTGAATGCTATGAAAACCACCTTGACCACTGATGTCTCTGCAAGAGCCCTCCTCCAACTCAAGGTCACAAAATGCTTCTGTGGTGTCAAGCGACCAGTGCTCCAGCTCCGTAACACCACCCGAGGCCATGCAGGGACGTGGGATGGCTGGGAGATGCCAGCACCCACCACCACTGACCCCGTCCCTGGCAGGGGTCCGGACACACTGGTCCCAGCAGTGGGTGGCTGTGCGTCCCCCCGGGCACCAGCTGGGTTTACCCGGTGAAGCACGCTGCGATGTGTGCCGCTCTGCTCCATGACAAGCAGCTGAAACAAACCTGCGGGAGGCCGAGTCTGTCCGAGAGGCTTTTATTACATCAGCCCTGCCCGTCTCCACACCGGTAACAGCTACCTTGGCAGAAAATTGCAAGCTGTTCCCCTGCGTGGGGCCAAGCCCGAGACGAGTTTCCCAGCCACACTTTGGGACTGTGCTCAGATATTAAGGGGACCAGAGAGTGTCATTACTGCCAGGTGATAAAAACAGCTACTGTTTGTGAAGACTGATGGCCTTTCTAAGAGCTCCCAACAAAAGCTCTGCTCTGCACAGTGGATAATAACAGCCATCGTGGGCTGACATCCCAAAGCAGCTGCATTTTCCAAGGCTACAGAAGTGACTTCAGGATTCCTGGCGCCACGTTTCTCAAGCATCATTTTTTGGCAGTTGCAAAGCCAGGATCAGTTAATATTCTTAGACGATCACAGCTTTAGGATGTCGCCTGCTTTCCCCCCACTCACAGCTCTGCTTTCTGGATTTCCTCCCTGGCCCAGCAAGGCTGAGGTCTCACCATGAGCAGCGGCTGCTCTGCGTGGGAGTCCATCCAGCAGCCAGCAAGCAGTGCTCCCTCTCTACCTTCCCCTGTGACACGCAGAGGAAGGTTTAAGCCTCCTTCTCTGACAGTAACATAACTACCAGATCACATCATGAAGTCATAAAGGCATCGCAGCATCACGCTGCAAAAGTCACCCTGCAGCAGTGACGCCTGCGCTCCTGGAGGAGGCTGCACCCTCACTGCTCTCCCAGCCCCTTTTCACCACCTCTGGACACTGCAGTGCCCCGGCCGCATGGGGACCATCCCCGGTCATGTCACCCTCAGCCACCACACACCTCCCCGGCCCTGGGCACACCCAGCAGGGACAGAGGTCAGCCAGCTCAGGAGGTGAGGGCTGTGCACAGCACCACACAGAGCCCCACGCACCAGGTCCTGCCCACGCCAGGGACAGCTTCGGCTCACGCTCACCACAGGCACCCCGCTGCCGGCATCCAGCCCTGACACCTTTTCATCCAGCTCAAGCGCTTTCTTCTGCGCGGGTTTCCTTGGCTGAGATGAAGACTTTGTGAAGACTGCTGGTTCCTTTCTAACCTTTCAAGGTTCCTTTCGGTATGAAGTTCTCTTCACATCATCCCCAGCAGATGCAGGTAATAAAATCACAGCAGATTTATGACTTTGAGAATCTCATTATGTCTATCTATCCATCAGGAAAAGGAGCTGGTTTTGAAAGAGGCAGGAGATGGATTTTGCTGTTTTTATTTATTGTTTAAAAATAAAAAAAAAAAGAGAGAAAGAGAGAAAAAAACTTAAATCCTTCCCAGCCCCAATTGTAGAAAAGCATTTTCTTAACTTACCAAGAGCAGCTCCTGCTCGTGCTGATGCAGGACATGGCACCTTGACTCTTCGTTGAGACAGGAGCCCCACGTCTGTGCTCCTTGGCTGAAGTGTCTCCCAGGACCAGCTTGAGCCCCAGCAATGGTGTTGCCGTGGATGGCAATCAGTCCAGGAGGGTTGTGCTGCTGGAGATCCACTAGAGACAAGCCAGGACTGCTTGAGGAAGGAACATGCAGGCCAGTCACTGCTGCTGCCTGCCTGCCTGTGAAGATGAATGTGCTCACATCACAGTGGGGTGGGCAGAGAGAGCCTCATGTGTTGCCTTTGTCCTTGAGGAACCCCAGGGCCACGTTGGCATGCCCAGGTTTGGCTGTGGGGCCCAGGCAGGACCTCATCTCATGTCCCTCCATGCCAGCACAGACACCATGGCACAACCCCCCACGCCCCCCCCCACCCCACCCCGGGCAGTGCTTTGCCACAAAGGGCCAAAGGCTGCAAATGGAGGATTGGGTGGCAAGAAAAGACCAGGAGGGACCACGAGCCTTCAGAAGCTGTCACACACCAGGGACGAGGTGACACCCCCAGCAGCACTGGTGCCACTGTCCTGGCCAGCGGGCGCAGCCTCGCACCGAGCAGCCGCCCTCGGCTCTCTGCAGGACGGCGCGGGAGGCTGCTTGCCCTGTTCCCATGCTCTCCACCGCTGCTTTCCCAGCTCTCCTCCAGGCATATCCCATCTGCCCCTGCCCATAGGGATTTGGGATTTTGCGCCACAATGCTGGCTGCCTCGCTGCTCAGCAGCAGAAGCTTCTGGGTGGTGTCAGAGAGGGTTAAATAAGTATTTTAGAAGGATCCAGGCCGATGGAGCATGGTAACGGGTCATGTGTTTGCCATGTCCTCTGACCACATCAATAAGGGATTCATCACTACTAAAGTCCCCACTTGGGAAATACATTTTCCAAGTGTCGTTCCAGCCAAAAGAAGGCTTTGCAGACCTATTGTCAACATGATTTGGCAGCTTGCTTGCAAATGCTTGAAGACAAGCAAAGCCCATTCCCAAAGCCCTCAGCAGCCCCTGGTTTTCCAGCTGAGGGGAACAGGAGCACAAAGGGCCCAGTACAGTTCTGGGTTATATAGACCCGGGCAGATCAGAGACAGGGACTGAGTGGGACTGGGACATGATAGACACCTGGCACAAAATTGTGGTGTCTGCAAAGTCAACAGGAATTTGGTCATCAGCTTGCTGCCTTGCTTTCAGCTCCAAAATAATACTGGGGACTATGGTCTTCAGTCACTCCCTGCTCTGTTTTGTGATGCAGAGCCCCTTTCTCTGAAAACATAACAAATCAGTTTTGATCTTTCCCATCAGCCGCTTTTGCAAATACACACCCTGCTCGACGTCTCTGTTCATACATCAAAACACTTGGCGAAACAAAGCAGAAACCTGCTCTTCCTGTCAACTAAAAAATTAATTAGGAAAGAGCCCTGATTCTGTGGAAAATAAAATAAAAAATAAAAAATAAAAAAATAAAAAAAGACCTCCCTTAGCTCTTTAAGCAAAAACGGCCATGCAAAGATTAACCGCTGTTGAACAACCATGGCCATTTTATTTGAAAGGTGACGTGTCTGTGGCTAAAGCTTGAGAGCCTGCTTTGAGAACCCTTTCTGTTTCTTACAAAAAAAAAAAAAAATCTCTGATTGTTAGGTCTGATTCAGAAAGGAGAGAAAAAATAATCCAAGAGAAAGAGATAGCAGCTTTGGACAAGACACCGTGGGCTCCATTAAACAAAAACAACCTGTCATTTGCATTCACTTGGCAAGTGACTAGACCTGAAATTGGCTGCACACTTGGTGCCCCACCATCACTTTCCAGGGAGAAGGCTGAAATATTCTTATCCCTATTCATTAGGCCAAAGCAATTCTCTTAATGCTACTGAACCAGTCGGGGACCAGATCCCGCACGTAGTGTCATTGGCCGTGTCGCTACATGGGCTCCCCCTGCAAGCAGCCAGGAGAATTGATCCTTGCTGCACCCTGTCCTTCCACAGCCCCCTCCCACGCCACCCCACTCCCATGTGGCACACAGCCCTGCCGGCTCCTTCGGCCTCAGCCGCATGAGGGACAAGGATGTCCAGGTGCAGACCGGAGCTGAACTCCCTGCCATGGCCTAGCAGAATGAAGGGTGGGCTCTGTACCACACAGCAAAGAGGAATCACGGTTTTTTCCAGTAATTGGAAATATGATGAACCCTTCATTAAATTATTCTCCAGAAACTCGACTTCCGTTAGGTGAGGCTGCCACTCTGCGGCAAGCACTCGAGGCCGTCGGCCAGCACAGCGCCCTGAGCTCCTTGCGCATCAGCTGAGTAAGTCCTTACTGCTTCCCGGCCTGTGCTTTGGGCCACATTAAGCAGCAATATCGCAGCACTCAGCATCGCCCGATAGCACAGCAAATCATTAGCAGAGGGTGAATCATTGTGAAAAGGCTGGCAGCTCCCTCATGCTGTGTGAATGCGCTGCTACTGCTGCAGCTGCTGGCAGCTTGAGGCCAGGCTGTGCATCCCTGCCCGTGGCCAGCAGCGTGTGGCCACAGCAGGGTGGCAGGAGGAGGGTGGCCCCAGGTAGACAGTGAGGTGTGCCCAAGCTGTACACCCATCCCAAACACCATAGCCAGCAGCCCTGCATCCCACCCATGCAGGGAGCAGAGGAAGGAGCCCCTTCCAGCTCCCCCATGCATTTCCCTTTAGTGTTCTGGCCAGTCATGAAGAAATATATTTCTTCATATATTTTCTTCAGTATTACCAAGTCCAAATCCTTGTGTTTGTCTTCTGCTGGCACAATAACTTAGAAATGTGTTGCTGCAGAGAGCCTCGCCTGCCTGCCAGCAGCTCCCGCAGTGGCGCGCCAGCAGCAGGCAGGACTCCTCACAGCTCCTTCGCAAGCTGCTGGACCTCACCGAGCTTTCCTAGAGACACAGAGGGGACAGAGCCCCAGCTGAAGTAAACTGCTGTAATCGCATTGCTATTCCTTTGTTGTTGGTTTGTTTTTTTTTTTTATACTGGCTACCAATTGAGCCTGCTCATTCAGCAGCAATGCACAGCCGGTGGCTCCACTGTCTGGAAAAGCTGCCACTTTCTCCCACCAAGGCAGAAATTGGAGTTACCTCCTCTGCCAACAGGGACGGGAGGCGGTGGCGGACTGACCCTGCAACCTGGGAGGGACTGATAGAAAAACAGAAGTGTGTGAGCAAAAACCTTTCACTGACACAACAGATCTCCTTACTGGGTCGGCCTGATGCTGCATCAGCATGGTCAGATGGTGCATATAAAGAGATCCCACAGCTGGTTTGGGGTAACAGCCTCACCAGGTGGGTTTCGGGCTGCTCTTCTCACCCAGCTGCAGAAGGCCAGCACCAGACATGTCAGCGAGCACCGCAGGCAGGGCTGCGCTTCCCAGCGCCAGGAGAAGACTCCCATTTCAGAAAGCACCTCATGGCCTCCACGCTCATTTTCCCTGCTGCCAGAGATAAAGGCTGTCACAGATGTGCTTACAACTTTGATATTTTTTTTTTCAAATCATTTGAGAAAGCATCTTGCCAGTTGGAAATGATTGTCCTAAGCACAGTTGGCTCAGGTGGCAGTCTTAAAAATACAGCCATTGTACCAAGAGTTTAACATGGAAAAGTTAATGGTCTGGCAGCGAGGCAGTAGAGGGAAAGCTGATGCTGTCCTGGCGTCTTGTGGTCTGAGGTAACCCCACTCACCACAGGACGAGGGCACGGCGCACACCTCCACACTGCCAGCCAGCACCACCCCGCTGCTTCCCCCTGCTGACCCCAGCCCCTTCAGTGAGCACCACGACACCAGCACCTCTCCCACATGGAGCAGGAGAACATCCCTGTCAGAGGATTGGGGGTCTCCAGCCATGCAGCAGAAGCTGGATCCCAACTCCGCTATTTCTCAGCTGTACCCCAACTCCCATTATTTTGTGTGTGCGTGCTGTGCTGGCTGCAGGCATGGGGAGCCAAGCGGTGGGGCAGTGGCCGGGGGCAGCCCACAGGGGACAGCTTCTTCCCTTCCTTTAGTTCCTCACAGAGAGACAGGAAGTCGAGTGCAATCAGTTTGGCGCGTATCTATTTACTATGAGCACATACGAAAGACTCACAACAGATCTCCTCCCCCACCTTTGGCAGGCAGCCTACGTGTTGGCAAGCAAAAGATGTTATCTTAAGGATACGCTGTAATACCCTGAGTCATGCTGGAAGCCTGAATCCGTGAGGAAGCCTGCTGAAGCCAAGGGCCTAGCACAGGGAGGCCATCTTCTTACCTGCTGCTGGTGGGGCACACACCATGCCAGAGCACCACGGGGCTGACAGACAGCAACACCTCAACACCAGCGGCTGGGAGATACGAGACCTGGGCCCGAGGTCAAGATGACAATAGCATAGCTCCACTGGAGCCCTTTCGCTGACATCCCTGGCTAAACCACACCATCCCAGCAGGGCCGCAGTCGTGTGAGGCAGCTGCGGGGTCAGCCTCAGGCGCTGGGTTTGTGGGCCGGGCCCCACACAGAGGGGCGAGGCAGCAGAGCTCAGCCGAAGTACATCAGTCAGGGAACTACCGCGTGGTTGGGCAACAGAGCATAGCAAGCCAACTGAGGAATATCAAATGCAAAGCCCAGCATTAGCACAGCACTCAGCTTAGCAACTCCAGGACTCCAAGGAGGGGAAATTCAAGCCCTGAAGCAGCCTTAAATGAGGAGAACTTGGCAGCCAAGAGCTTTAGGGGCATGCCCCCATCAGGCAAATCTGGACATGACCATCAGAAACCTGAATATTTCCTGGGGGCAAGAGAGGACTCCCTCTCCTGGACTGTCAAGTTTTCTAGACAAGCAGGTATTGGCTCCTACTGTTTCAGTGAGGGTCACATTTAGTAGTAGCCAGAGAACAGCACACGCAGAGCCTCTGCAGGTGATGCTGCATACTGCAAGAGTCCTCAGCAAGCAGCAGAGCCCAGACCACAGAACATGCTTTCATCAAATAGTGCAGCAGCAAGTCCTCATGCATCCCTGGGCAGACAACTGGAGAAATGGTGCACCACTGAAATGCGTTGAGGGGAAAAGGGGGGGCTTTAGGGGCACCCTGATGTGTGCAATGATAAAGCAGTCCCAATGGGGCAGCATTTTGGGGTGAGATGGACACAAAATATATCATATCACTGTCATCTACAAACTGCCAGATGGAATTAACAGGTTTGTGGCAGCTGCTAGCTACTGCACATAGATGTATAGATCTTCAGGCCAAAGGATCAAATGAAATCATTTAATATGAACTCCTGCAAGAACCAGGCCACACAATCATGAGTCCATAATTTCTGCCTGATGCTGGGCATATCTTTTAGGAAGATCTTGAATCTGGATGTAAAGTTATTGAAGGATGCAGACTCTACAGTCCCTGAATACATTAGCAGATAACCTTAAGCAGTAACAAGGGAGATGTCACTTTTTTGCCTGTCTTCAGCTTTCAGGCATTGTGTGTTGTTATGCCTTTGTCCTCCAAATTAAACAGCCCTCCGCCCCCATAAATCTCATTCCTAAATAAGTATTTCGAGATGATGATCAAGCTGCCTCCTAACCTTTCCTTTGTTACACTAAATTAGTTTAAACTTCCTTCACGACTCCCTCCAGGGACAGTTTTCCAGGCTCTGAACCTTCTGCTCCCTGCAGCAGCCTCCCCGTGGCTGCCTCCCCTCGCTGCCTCTGTGGCGGGGCAGCCAGCGGCACGGTGATGAGGCAGGAAGCCGGGGCTGATGAAGTAAATCACACTGCTGGGTCAGGAAGCGACTCCTGGTCATATCACTGGTGTTCAGAGGTCTCCAGAAACCACCTTGGCCCAGCACGGACAGGCTAATACCCGGCCTCCGCTCCTCCGGCCCTGGCCTCTGCCCCCTCACCGCCGCCGTTACCCTCACGCCAGCCAGCACCAGGCAGCGCTGTGTGCAATCGAGTCTGCAAAGCAAATAATTAACAGCGGTAATTAACCTCTCTGCTTGCTTTTATGCAGTCCCATCAAAACTCTGGGGTGCTTTTGTTTACTTGCTGTGTGACAACAGCTTGATGGATTTATATGAAGAAAATTAATAAATAGGCAGTACCCGCGGCAAGAAATAATTGGAAGGACTTAATGCCACTGATTAAATTACCCATTCAGAAACCAAGAGCTCTAGCTAAGCTCCCCTCCTTTCCCCTGCCTTTTCTCCTACACCTCTGCACCAGGAGCCCTCAAAGCAGCCCTGCTCGCCCCTCAGCTCAGCACAGCCCTCTCCCTGACCCCCATCTCTGTGTGCCCCATCTCTGTGTGTCCCCATTTCCCTGTCCCCCCAGCTCTGTCCCCCATCTCCGTGTCCCCCAGCCCCGTCCCCCCACTCCATGACCCCACGCTCGGTGCCGCTCCCGTGAGCCCCGAGCTCCCCCTAGCGGGGCCGGCCCCGCCGCTGAACCCCCCGGGATGCCCCGGCCGGGCTGCGGTCCCCGGGCACCCCCGGGCAGCTCCTCCCGGCACCGCCACAGGTTGCTCGGAACCTGCTGGCTGTGCAGGTGTGGTTCCCACAACTTGTCTGTGTTTTGTTTTCTCTGTATGCCTGGAAAAGGGAAGCACACGGATTCAAGGCGCAGGTGATGCTTTCAGGCACTGTTCTGAAACGGCAAGTTTCGAGCTTTGCACCCCATTGCCCACGGAGAATTAACACGTCCCTCCCTTCAGAAAAGGAAGGCTAGTTACTTCTGCCAGCACTCCATCCCAAGGGCCACAATATTTGCTGTTCCTATGGGGTCCTGAGTGCACATTTTGCATTTACCCCAAAGGGCAAGAGGAGCTGCCTGGGCACTGCTCCAAGCCCATGTTCCAGGTGGCTGCTAACAGGGGTGGGTCCGGTCTCCTTCCCCCACCATCTGATCCATGGTCTGGCTCCTTCCTCCATCCAGAGCTTCAAGAAAACAAGGTTCCGACCTAGAACATGATGAGATTGGTACTAAAAGTTAAAGAAAGCAAAGAGACTTGGGTTTACTTACCCTAAGCCTATAGGGCAAGAGTTTTGTTTTTTCTCTCCCGCCACAAGATCAGCCCCTTTTTTCCTCCCTATGAGAGAGCAGAATTTCTCTCTGGGACCTCAGTGAAGGTCCAGCTGCTGGAAGGACTGACAGCAGAGAAGCCTTCCTCACTGTATGATGGAGAAGAAATGCAACCACCCTCTGTGCTTCTCCAGTTTTGTGTTGACATTTCTGTTCCGCGTTGCTCCTTATCAGCTCAGGGCCAGCCTGGCCCACAGGCAGCTGATGACATTTTCAGTCATCGGCATTTTTCCAGTTGAGCTGAGATTAAGCCAGAGTCTTCTCATATGGTGGATGGCTGAAAAAGCGCTAACAAGGGCCTCGTCCACAGCCGAGACTGTGTCGTGGTCTCGCAGTGCTCTCGCTGCCACACGTGTCGCATTACAGAGCTGCAGCCACACACAGCACCTGCACCTGGGAAGGGCACAGGGGTCTGGTGGCTGTGCTAGTGGGGGCAGCACCAGCACACAGACCTCCAGCAAGGCAGAGACCTCAACATGCCGCTTCCATCGGTGAGTCGGCTGGATCCGGGCATCCCCAGGACGTGGCTGTGGTGGCTGCCCATCTCTGAGGGATGCGTGGGGATCCTCCAGGTCCTCAGCAAGAAGGGAAGCACAGAGAGCTGTTCCCAAAGCCACTGGAGGGCAGGGTGAGAGCAAGAGCTGCTTTTTCGGCAGGGACCACGACACCGGGTGTTTGCACGGTATGCATGATGTCCATGGCCAGCACATCTGCTGAGCGGATTGCAGCTGCTGGTGTGCTTACGATACGCACATGCATGAGGGCACAGGCCTGCGATCCCCAAATACCCGACTGTACTTGCAGATGGAGCCGCACGGTATGTAAGTGCACGTAATTTGCAGGTGCTGTTAATTTTCTCCACAGTCTGGTTTTAACTGCAGGCAAAAGAGTTGTCAACAGGAGAGCGCACCTGCAGGTTTGGAGGCTGGCTGAAAAAGCAGCAACAAAGCAGCAAACAAAGCCAGGACCAAGCAAGGCAGCCTGACAGAGCACATGGGAGAGCTGCATCAGCAGGACAGAGCTGATGCTGCTGGCAGAGCCGGACAGGCACAGTGCCTTGTCCCCAGAACAACCATGGCAGCTGCTTACTTGACAGCCTAATGACACTGGAAGTGCTGCTGGGGGGTTTGTCTTCTCACCTGAAGGAAAGCCAAGGTGACAAATACCAAACAGGAGCTTTTTCGTCACAAAGGAGGAAAAGAAATCTATCAGAAAGCAACACACTCATCCGGCAAAGCCTCACTCCCATCAGACTGTCATGGGGAAGTGCCAAGATATGTCCAAAGTGGAAAATGAGACAAGAAGCAGCTTGGAGAGGTTTGTGGCGCCTGAAAATGAGCTGCACACTCAGAACAGCGGCTGGGAAGGGAGGAGAACCCAGTGCCACCAGTGGGACCGGTTAAAAAAGGAAAGCTGAAACTTTGTCCCAAGTTCTTGGAGCGTGAAGGAAGGGGAGTAGCTGGGGTACCTGTTTCAAACTCATCTTCTAGAGCTGACTGAAAACAAGGGGAAGGCTTCCTCTACTTGCAAATGGGATTTTGGCAACCACAGACAATCGCCTGCATCAGGGCAGCCGCTGCGAAAGGTAAGGATCTGCAGCCATGCTTCACAGGCTTGTGGAGTGAAACAGTTCTGAAGGAAAAATGGGCGGTGGGGGAACCTCGGACTGCAAAGGCCACGTCAGCTCCCTGGGTCTCAGGGTGTTGGGAGGGGACCCCGTCTTTCCCTACACACTATAATATTGCAGAGGAGGGAGGAAAGCAGCATGCAGACCTTGGATTTTTGGACTGTAAATGAAAGCCCTTGTAAGAGTGCTCTGCAAGATAATCCATGGGCTGTCCTCCAGGCAGGTTAGGCGGTTCTTGGATTAGGCAGTGCTGAGGAGGGTTCCCCTGCAGTTCACCTTTGATAATGCTCTCTTTAAGATCCCGTTCTTTTCATAAAACTTGGCCATAAAAGTAACCTTAGTGCAGGAATGGGCAATACAAGTCCACCCGTGGAGATCTCTTTCAGCCTGAGAACCAACACTGCACCTTTCTGCAGAGGAGAGACAATGAAATAGCTTTTTGCAAATATTCAGAATCAGCATCGTAAATCATGTCCTGACACCAAATCTCCATTGGCAGAGGTAAGAAACATCCCAAATAAGAGGTTCTCTCTGGGCAGGACATGATGGATGACAGACAGGGAAGTCTCAAGGAAAAAAATGTGTTTGTGGGGACAGCAGGAGCCTTACCCAGTGAGTCTGGAGCTGTCAAAACCCAGGCTGTCAGGATAATTGAAGAAAAGCAATTTCCTAAAGCGTAACGAGCTAGAGCGAAGGAAATGTATTTCCTCAGCACTGGAAACAGGATATACTGAATTATCACATAGTGGAAGAACCTAGTGAGACATTTTGACACACGTCACTCAGGCATTATAGAGCCGCAGCCTCTTTAGGAAATTAAGTAATGAGGGTGAATAGGAATAAAGGAAAGTGCCTGTTTGGAGAGGATGAAAGGCATCCAGATGTGCATGCGGCTGTGACTGCTTCATATTGTTTAAGACTTTCAGCCCCAGAAACAAGAGACAATCCTGATGAAATACGTAAGCCTTCACTTGAATGCTATCAAGACAGAATCAAACCTAATGTTAAAGCACAAATACAAAAAGGAAACGCAAGAGGAAATGAAAAGTGAAAGAGAATCTCCCCTTGAAAAAAATAATAAAGATATTCCACTTCCCTGCGCTTCCCGTTATCTGCTCTTGCTTGGGGAGCATCAGTTCTGCATGTGGCAGCCTCCGCACAGACCACAGGGAATTTTGTGGGGTGCTGTCTCTGGGTGCAGAAAGAACAGCCAGCTCTGGCACCCCGTCCTGGCCCTTAGCAGCCCCGTCCTGCCCCTCAGCAGCCCTGCCGTGCCCAGGCTTTGCAGGGCGCGCACTGGCAGACCCAGCACAGCCACTCCGGAGCAAACCCAGAGCAGGTCAGAAATGGCTTTGCCTTGGTTATTAAAAACTCAGGCAGTATATAATTGTATCTTAAAGGGTATTCTAGAAATATATTCTTTGAAATGGGGCTCTGCTGAGCGCCTGACTGCTGCCCTCATCTAACTGGTGCCTCCCTCCTCTGCTGCCACCCCAGAGCAGTGTTTCCCTCAAGCATGGACCATGACAGTAAGGTTACTATAAGTGGAGTCCAGTACATCAATGGATAGGAACAATCCCTACATAAATCATTAGCGAATTACCTGCTTGAAAATAGAAGTAGAAAAATTAATTCTATATTGTTAGCAGCGTGACATCCTTCACACAAAAATAACAGCCACAAACTGATTTTACAATGCAGGCCTTGTACAATAATACTTTCCTTTGCCAAGCCATTTTCCCAGAGTAAACAAAAACCTCTGTGAATGCTTATCTTGGTATATAACCTTGCAAGAAAAATAAACAGAATGATGTCCAAAATGAAAAATAAAACAGGACGTGTTGGTTTTATCTCGCTAGAAAACCCATAAAACTTAATAGTCCGAGTGTGAGAGGTTGATGCCATTTGCTCTGATCAGTGTATCCCTTCCATCAAACAGCACCTTCCACAGCAAGTCAGGTCCCAAACAGCTGCAGGAAAAACAGAGAAAACGAGGCTGAATTATGAGTGATATGAATGAGTAGATTTATTTTCATGGCATTCATGACCAAAGTAAAAATATATTTTTTTCTATTGTTTTGATGTATTTAAGAATTACACACCACAGGTACAAATCTCAGCCACCGAGTAACATGGAGGGGAGCTAATTAAAAATGCACCTGTTCTCCTGCCAGGGGGTCTCACAGCCTGCTGGCTGCCTATACAGGACAGGGTGGGCAAGGTGGGATGGGAGGACTGATAAGGCAGCAAGAGGGTCAAAAATTCTGTCTGTGCTAGCTCCAGAGACTGCAAAGCAAAGCTTCGGACATGAGGCCAAAGCAAGCAGAGAACACTGTTAGCAAGAGCCGGGCTGCACTGAAGCAGGCTCAGGGGAGCAGTGCAAAACCTGCAGGGTGCCCGTGCCAGGGGCAGCCGGTGGGCAAGGAGGAGGATGCCAAGTACAGTCACTATGAAGGGTGCTGCTCGCTGCAGCACGATGCCTGCGTGAATGCAGCAAGACATGGATTGATGCTAGCAGGACTGCTAGCTTTAAAAGTATTTGTAATGGGAAACAGCGTCTGATAAAGGCATCATCATTTTTGGCATGTCATGACAGGAAATTTGCTACAGGCAGCCAGCTTTGCAAGGCATGCAAAATATCACAGAGGCTTGGGTTAATTTTTCTAAAAGTGCGGGAAAGATGACTTGTCAAGATCCTCATCTCCATCGTCATTGAAGGGGTCTAGTCAGACAACATACTTATGTACTAGACTGTGACTGATTCTGATTTCATAATTACGGGTACTAAGAGTAGCTGTGCCAGGCATGGCCATGTACCTGGGCAGAACTGACAGAAACAACAGAGCTGCATGAGGAGGATAAGGTCTGGCAAGGAACAGCTCTGAGCTCTAAGAATCTAATTTTACTCACCAGAATCTCCACAGCAGCAATTTTAGTTGTAATCTGAGGGAGTGGAGGAAACAAAACAAAAACATTATATTGAACGGGCAAAACATTGGGAAACAAAGGAGGAAAAAAATCAAAAGCTATATTAAACAGCAGGACCCAAGGGAGAGCAGAAGAATGAGATTAATAACAAAGGTAGCTGGCTGGCTCCACTGAGCAAATGCTGGTTAACAGAAAAATAATTTCTGCAGGACTAAACAAGGCATTAAACTGGTTGGGGCAGAAAAAAAAAAAAAGCCAAGTGCTCTCAGATATAAGTCAAGTGGCTTTACTGACTTCGAACACTCAGCTGGACTGAAAAAGCTCTTTACTAAAGCAGCCGTTGCAAATGCATGCAAATTGCTAAGAGTAAAAATTATAGAAGCCTACACACTTGGGGAAACAGCCTCTGCTGATGCTAATACATGTTGCTCTGGATTCAGGCAGCAAGTTCAAACATCTGCACCAACAGGCAGCAGGAATGTGCACAGAGGAACCCAGATGCCTCACGTACCCCGTATTTAATCTGTTTGCATGCATCCAGAAAGCAGCACCCCTCAAACCTTTCTCCCCATCCCACTTCAGTTCTTCCTAATACGGTGGTGGCAAAGCATATTTTTTATTAGCAAATGGAAAATAAAATCTGGCAAAGGCATGATTTTGAAGACCTACTCAAAACTGGTTGGAAGACCTTCAAGGCCCCCAGCCTCAGCCAGGTCTCCCAGCACAGGGAAGGACCAGCACCACCATCCTGGCCCTGGAGAGATAATGGGGAGTTGTCACTGGATACCACAGGCTTGGTGTAGAAATGATGACAATATTTGCTTTGCAAAATACTCGTGAAGACTTCTAGCATCCTTTTCTTCACAAATTCCACTTTCACGGCTGTGGACCAACTCTGCTGATGTGGCAGTATTGTAATTGAGACCCACAGTTCAAAATCAAACTTTGGCAGAGTACTGGCCCGTATCTGACATAAATAAGTATCTGTGTCGTTGTTGATGCTTTAGCAGCAGCTGAGGGAAGCAGGGTTGCTCCTACTCCTTCAGCTGGAGTTTGGGCCCAGTACATCTCCTAATGAGCACTGCCACTCAGTGCATGCAAAGCCACAGCGCAAGAACGGCACAGCTTGGAAAGAAATGCTCCAACACTTCAAGGTACGAAGAAATGCTGGAAAAATAGTCTTTATGAAGAGTAGAAGAGCTTTGTAAAGCTACAGGGAAACAGTCATGGTGCTTTAGACAACTTCCTGCTTGGCACCATTTTACCTGGTATAAGGTCACTGCCAGGAATAAGACAACAAACTGTGTGGGCTCTGAAACCAAGGTTTTTGTGCAGCCATGAAGCAGGTGTATGTATTCTTATGGCATGAGCAGTACAACAGGTAACTTTAACAGGGAAATGCTGGGATGCGTTGACGAAGGATTATAGTTCTGAGACAGCGAAGGGAGAGTACCTCAGACAGAGGTTAGCTCCACCCCCCCCAAGGGCCTTCTCTCTGTTGTCGGAGGCCTTTGCATGCAAAGGAGGTGCAAAAGGTGAGTGGAAATGGAGTTGCTAAGACCATTACACCCTCACAGGAAACACAAGGGAGCTATGAGAAAATACTGGTCAGCATGACAGCATTTTTGCCTGTATCAGCAGCCTAAGCCCTGTCCGTGTCCTAGGAGGTGTCACAGTACAGAAAGCCCTGAAGATCAGATTTGCAAGAGGCCCTGGAACAGCCGCTTGTATGGGGGTGTGTGATGGGGTGTATGTATTCTTCCACCAAGCGTTGCACAGCTTTAAGTTGTACGTTTGAACAAGCAAGGACCTGAAGCCGGTGTATAAGCTGAGCAGAAGCAGATAGCAGAGCCAGACTAAGCTCGGGTGACAGGACTCCCCCCCACCGGTGGCTGTCAGCCTCCACCAGTGAGATGTGAGGGGCAAAAAGGACCCAGGGCCCCTTTTCCTTCAGGGACATTTTAACACAACACTTCAGTTTTACCAAGTCTATTCATTGACACCTTCTACAAGCCATAAATTAGCAATAGCAGTAAAACAAGGCAGCCATTCCTGGGCTGAAGTTCATGGCAGTAAACAAAACAATCACCTCCTAGCCCTTTAAATAAGCATCATACATCTCCAGTTCACATTTGACAGCTGTAGAACACCAGCCCTGTCTTTGGGCAGGAGGACCCAGGAGGGAGCGTGGAAGATCGGTCCCATTATTTTCTGCAGATGGGACAATTGCCGTGGCCATGTGGGAAGAGAGAGAGGCTGTCTTCACCTCTGCAGGAAGCCAGCTCCCACATTTAGTCAAGGTTTCTCCTTCCAATCACTTCACTGAACATGAGAGCAACACTTGCTCTTGTAACAAAACTTGTCACCTGCTTTTCCAGCACAAACTAAATGAGCTTTCCTGAGAAAATAACTGCCAGCTATTGTAAGGCTACTGTTAGAGCTCAAGAAGACTGGCACAACACAATGAAAGATGTACCACATTCTTCCTGAACTGATACTTCAAATAAAATCTATTTGTGTTTTGAAATGCGGCACTAGAGAAACGACTGCTTTTGTAAAGTTGCAGGCTGAGAGTCATGCAACCATTTTCTAAGAGCATTTCTTTGTTGCTCATGGAAATGCTGGAAGAAAAAAAGAAGAAAAAAACCCACTCAGGTGATTCAGTTGGTTTCTGCCTTACTCAGTACAGGAGCATTTCTCCCCAAGCCCGTGCTGGAGCACACCTGACGCAAGCACAGGCAGCTCTTTCTGCTGGGAAGTCTTTCCCCATGAAAAGACTGCATTTTCCTAACTTCCTCCTTACTTCTCATTGTGGCCCTAAATCTTACACCAAATAGCAACTTTTGCTGTCCTGTTAGAAGCACATTTTTAGTAACTATTTTTTCCCCCGTAAGAATCAATTATTCCACTTTTCACCATTTTGTTGTCTTTTCAAGGGCTACTCCTGTCTTCCACGAAGGTAAGATATTACAGCATAAACCCATATAGCCTTTGCTGCAAGACCTTCGCAGTGTATGTTCACATGGGAGACCACATCATTCACTGTCACCACTTAACCCTCAGCCTGAATTACAATCAGACACTGCAAAATGCAGCTCTAATTGCACTGTCTTGAATGGCTGGGCCACTTTTTTTGAAAACACTTTTTTTTCTAAAAAGAAAAGTCACATTACTGAATCCTCTCATCATCAGTCTCTGTTAATAGTTATTCTAATGATCGGAGCAGCACTAATGGAGACTGCCTATGAAAATCAGAACCTGGAGCATGGTCACACTGAGGACGTGACTGCTTCTCCCTTGCAAGACAAGTCCAAATGCACTAGGGAAGGAGACTAGGAAAGCAAACATCAGTGGCAGCACATACCCTCATGGCAGAAGGAAAAAGGGGAAGACTTCACAAAACAAATACTGTAAGGAAGATGCAGCAACCATCTACTTAACTGCAAAGTGTCCAGAGCACAGTTCTGGTTAAAAGAGCACATCCTTCATGCTCCCGTGGAAAAGCTGCTCTCAGAGAGCGGCCACTGCTCTGTAAGTTTTGTACAGCCAAGGTGGCCAAGCTCACAACGGCCTCGGCAGCATGGCAGGAGCTGCAGCTTTTTCTTCATGCAGAGCCCTGTCAGAAACGTGGCAGCAAGGGCTCCCCATGCTATGCATCCAGCAGCCACCACATGCACCCCTGCCCAGCCATCCTGCCTGGGGCTGAGGCAGCCCCAGTGGCATCCTCAGCATCAAACTGCAACTTACCAGTTTCAGTGATGAAACAGATATATATCTAAGTCCCCGAAAACATAACATTATGTGATAGAATTTTGTCTTATATACCCCTTAAATAATATTTCAAGTACAGCTCTGCAGCTCACAACAGAAAACAAGATGAAGAGGACCTGCTCCCTGGGTCAGTAATCCAGAGCTAGAAAGCACTATAATTAGAATCAGGAGTGAGACTGAAGACCCCAGTTTGTTTGCAAAACTAATTAGCTAATGTTATTAAAAAGCAATATAGAATAACCAGAGCACAATCAGACTCTACTGCTACCCAAAGGACATTTGTACTTAGGATATTTTTTTAAAAAAAATACAACAACAGCAACAAAAAACCCACAACAGTTTATGGATTAGATTTCAGCCTGGGCAATATTCATACAATTTGGGAGTTAGCAAAATGGCTTGGAGAAGAGGGTTTCATCATAGAAAACACAGCTACTTCACAGCAAGTTTTATTAATACATCCAAAAGAAAGAAAGAAAATCATTTTGTCACACTATATACAGATAATACATACAGTGTTTTATACACATATTACATCAGTTTTTACACAAGAAAAATATACATAAAAATGTAAACTTTTGTATACAAAAACCCTTAAACAAATTAAACAAGGACCAGATAACAAAAGGAGACCAATCTATTATCATTTCATTGATTTTTTTTTTTTTTTATGGTAATACAGTACATTCATTGAGAAGTATGAGGAACACGTGAGCCAACTTTTCCTATTTAAAGGGAAAGTACAAACAGGAGCTCTCCTGCCCGCCCCTGGAGTGCTGTTGGCGAGCGCTCTGGCACCAGGAGCAGCGCCAGGAGCTGCTGTCGCTGCTGGGACTGCACCGAGTGACCGCTCTCCTCAGACACCCCCATGCTCTGCTCTCTCCAAAAGCGGCACACGTCCACAGAAGCAGACACAACTGGGCTTTCTGTGCCCATTAGCTGGTCTTCCAGCTAACACCGCGGTACGGGATGCGGCCATGCAAGTTTGTATGTTCCCTTTAAGCAGTCATTAGGTGGATTTAGCTTTGCTGTAGCAAGTTGTTTATTTTTCCCAATGTACGGTATGCTGAACACATGTCAGGGATGAAAGGGAACAAAGAAGGGGTGTAAGAGACTGCTAATCCTTGCTACCATGCAGTTACTTCAAAATCAGTTACGTTTGCAAGCTACAATTCACTGGTTCAATTACACTGCCTCACCTTTGCTTTCCCACTGCAACTTTATGCTTTTAACTCTAGTGGCCAAACAACTGTACGAGGCTCTTTGTTACAAGGCTGTTTCTGATATCGAAGTGTGATCAAGCTACCTTTAAAATGACACCAAACACAAACTTCTCTGAGACAGCCTTAAAAAGAGTGACCATTCCCTCTAAAGCACTTCAGATTGTCCATTTGCCACCTTCTCTTTCATTAAACCTAGGACAAAGATATTTATTGTTAATTGCAAAAAGGATATTGGTTGGGACTCTGACATCTGTTTTTCTCCACTTGCAGATAAATATTTTGGGGAATTTAAAAACAAAGCAAAGCAAATTAAAAAAAAACATACACAATGATAAAACCCAAACCCTAAAACCTCAGGCATCAAATAAGAAGGGAATAACTACCTAGTATGATGGTGAAAAAACAGTTGCAGAAACTCTTTGGAAACAAACAACAGATTCCAATGAAGGCTTCTCACATTAAATAAGTTAAAGACTTGTTACAGACATCTTCATAAAAACATCCATCCTCCACAAAGTATGTTAAAATGTAACACAATAGTGATGCACTAGTATTTTTCCTGGAAAGGACAGAAGAAATAAGATCTCCTTAGTTCTATCAGTACTACTAAATTTAGTAGGTGAACAATGATTTAAGAAGTAATGGGGAAAAGTAATGGGGAAAGCTGTGTAAAAGACACCATGAATCATTAATTCTATTTGAACAAAAGGGGGATGGGGCAGAATGTGATTATAGTATGCCTCAGAAAACCCTGAATGAAATAAATACTTAGGAATTTGTTTTTCCATTTCTTTCTTATGACCATCTAAGTGATGGTGGGAGTAAGGGCTTGTCTGCTTGTTTTTGTTCTTTTCCTTTTTCTTTTTTTTTTTCTTCTTTTTTAATAACAACCCTCCTAGTAAAAATTCAAAAGACAATTACAAATGGCTTTAGATAATTAAGTCTCCTTTTTAAAATAAAACTTTGATAACACATTTCTCCATTTCTTCTATATAATGCAGCCTCAGTGAAAATATTTCATAAGGGCCAGCAACTTGTAAAAAGTAAAAAAATAAAAAATAAAAATAAAAAAAATTGCCAACCAAGGTTCATAACATATACACATGTATATGCAGGACATCTACACTCTATATACATATTTAATATACGTATGCATGAGTATATATCAGGAGAGAACCAATGAGTATGTTCTCCACATACATAAACTGAAATAGCGTAATATATGTGTGCATATAAATATGTATTATACACACACAGTACACAGACATACCCATACACACGCCCAAACATATGTATCATAGAAATTGTCATGTATGATTGCATGAAAGCTCAGATGGAACAGTACATCAGTTACCTTTTTCTAATGGAAATGCAAGGAAGACAAAAATTCCATGGCTGAATTGTGGCCAAGAAAATAGTGCCATACCCAGACTGAAAGTGTGGAATGCAGGAAGGGCTCGATGACAGAACTGGAACAGCGCTCTCCATTGAAACTGAAACGTAAGCTAGCTATGAGTTTCAACAGTGCTTACATGTGACTGAGCAGGTTTCTGACAGCTGCTTTCTGCTAAAAGGATATGGGAACTCAATTTAGCCAGAAAACAGAAAATAAAATACTTAACACAATTTTCTTGCATAAGCAAAATCATTCAATACACATGAGATGCAAAGTACTAGCATGCTAATGGTCAACTCCGCAGCTCATTTTAAAATGTTTAATGATAAAATGTAACGAGCTGTGTTTCTCTTGATATGTTTGATGACACCACCACTGCTCGGAACACAGCACAAGGCTGCCTTCTGATTGCTGCTTTCCTTACGGGAAACACATACTGAGCTCCCTTTTCTCCCTGGGGCTGAAAATTTAAGACCTTTTTCAGATGATTTGTTTTTCTAGTTTTGAGTATTCACCTCTAAATTATGGTGCTGGGTTAACCTTTTAATATGCTAGGTAGCTTTGCATCAGTTTTCTAAGAAAAGCTCGTGTTCATCTGCAAATCAATCACAGCCATGGTCAAGCACTATTGAGTGTCTGGAAAAATCTGCCTAAGATCAAGCAAGTGCTCAGGGCCCAATTCAGCTGCCACTACAGTCACCAAGAGAATTTCCCTAACGCATAAGAAGAGCTGGATTGGGCCATTAAAGCCAATTACTGCCAGCAAGATAAGCTTTAGGGATACTGGGGCAAAGAGGAGCTGAAATGGAGGCAATGAAGCAGCGAAGCAGAAGAGGTCAGCATTGCGAGAGGCCTCAACACGTATTAATATAAAGAGAAGCAAAAGCGTATCAAGGAAATTCGACTTCGAGGGCTGAGGTAACAAAAAACCAATGGTGACCAAGATCAGACCCATCACTGATGTCATCCAAATCCTTCAGAAGAATTAAAACCACCTTGTTTGGCACAAGTGCTTACCTCTTACACATAGGCTACACAGATAGTCTCTCTCTCTAGCTCACACACTTATTCATGTTACAACTAGTGTGTGTGATACTACATATATTCCATCTACATATCTGTATGCTTGTATATATAGACTTAGATCGATTGCATTCACATGTATTTATTGTACATCATGAGGGCAAGTCCACATTCAGCAAAGTGCTACCAACATCTCATATACAGATATCTCTCTCTGTACAGGTATACACAAAAATGGGCCTATTTTTCCCCATAAAGGCATAAAGATTTATGCTGCTGACTCTCATATTACCACCAAACGATGAGAAGGCCTCTGACAACTTCCACCTCCCTGCCTGTTCACTCATACATGCACATGCGCAAGAAAGAAATTGTAGGGGGGAGAGCTGTGTCTGGGGGCACCAACATACTGGGAGGGAGGGGGATGTACAAAAACATTGACATTCAATTTGCAAATGCACTTCAAAAAAAAACTTCAAAAAAAAAGTCTGTGCCATATTGGAAGCTCTGTTTTTCTAAACAGATTTTAAAGTCACCAGGATCACCATCACTATAAGTGATACTGTATGAATGAATAACAATTAGGTTTTTATTTTCTCCAGCCTAAATATTGTAACTGATGAACAGTATGAAGAGTAAGCAAAAGCATGAGTGTTTCTGATTCCTCACAGTTTTGAGTGAGAACTCCCATAAAGAAATTTTGCTTCTCCAATTATGAGAAAAGCTAAGTGGCCAAAATTAAATTCAGAATTTCACAGCACAAGTGAAATTCCCTGGATTGTAAGTATATATTGCTCTGCAATCCACAACAGCAATTTTTTTTTTGGCAAAAATCAATACATACAAAGACCTTCAGGAGAGAAAAGAATCTACTTTGAAAACAAGACACTTTTACAGAATGGAGATCAGTCCATAAACAGTACCCCTTACAACCTAATTTGAAAACACAAGTACAACTGATTGACCACATTTTCTACGTCAGACCATGGGAAATTCGGGTATTAATTTGCAAAAATAAAGTAATTCCTCTGTCACACCATCCCACCAAATACAGACCTTCCCATTTGAATTTCTTCTGAAAAATAACACTCAATTCTCCCATCCCTTTTCCTCCCCCATTTATTTTATTTAAAGGCTGTCTTTGGGAACTTGGTATTTTCATGGCATTTTAAACAGGGCTCAATGCAACTCATTTAAAAAACAGTAAAATTGACATGATATCAGAGTTAGCCTTATAACAGAAGATTATGTAGTAGAGAGTTTGAGTTATTTATACAACAGTGAGGACATAATAACCCCCTACTAAATAATCACATTTCTACAATACATTCCATCACCTCTCAACTACTTCTCTCTATACAAAACTATGACCTACATACAATATACACATTCGTATCGCACATACATCCCCCCCAATGCATATTTTTTGTGTGTATATATAATACATACATGCACACAAGCAGTCTAATTCTATTTATAAGTCACAGTGGGAATTCCTTTTGTGAGGAAAGGAGGGGGAAAAATTCCTGAATAAGACACTGTAGATTCCTAATGTTCTGACTTTTCAAATTCCAACTCACAGAGCTAACTGGAAATAAATACATTTACAAAAAAAAAAAAAAAAGGTCTTACAAACTTGGTTCACAACTTCCAGCTACAGTAGTTGGATTTTTTTAATTTGATCTATTTACCCTGTAACTAAATTTCTAATCATAGGTACAAACCACAGATAAATTATTGCAGAATGTAACACTCAAATAAAATTTAAAAAGAATTATAGGAACAGTAATATAAGGGTTAAAAAGAGTTCTATGCTTTGTTGATACAGGATACCATTTTATTTTATTTATATATATATATCTATATATAGATATAGATATAGATATCTGCAAGGTAGCAAAGAATAGCTGTACACCTTGACACGGCAAAGATCCAGTGTAAAAAGGTGCTTCACTAGTTTGTTTTTCCAAAAAAGCTTGTATATAATTTTATAGCTATTAAAAACACATATGCAACATAATTCATTACACTCAATACAGCTTTAGTATAAAACTTATAATTTATGAGGTGATGTTAATAGCATAAATTAATATACCATTTCTCTTAAAATCTACAATAAGTATTCTGAAAGCTCATTGGGGAAGGGTATCTTTAAATAAAAAGTTTAAAGCTGAGCGTGATGAAAAGATTCTGTATGTTGAACTTGAGATGAGAGCCCCGAGAAGAGAAAGAGTCCCTAAGCCAGACACTGGACTAGAAAACTGAACAAGGATTTCTCTTTCTTGTGCTCTCACTTAGATGACGCTCTACCTTAAATTATTATTTACTTTTAAAACTATTTATTTATTTTTTTTTTTGTTAACTGCCCTTATTTCCACAAGGAATCCCTGAGACATACCCAAAATTGTACAGTGAAGGTAATCACTGTCAGAGAAACTGGTTCAACCCCTTCTGGTAGGATGTAGGTATTTGCATGAGAACCGAACTGTCTGTCACTTCAGAATGAATCTGTTTTCACTGGAACCAACTACGCTTTGAGACGCAGGTTAGAGTCATTTCAGGGTAAATCAGTCCACTCCAAAGTAGAAGCAAATGACATAGCAGTCAGCTACATTAGAGCAATCTGCACCAAAGTTAAAGTTTTCCAGAGGATATCTGGGGATACCACCTATCCAGAGTTCACTTCAGTGGGCACCGGCTGACAAAGACAGAAATTGGGTAAAACAATAGCGTTGCTGGACCAAGTTCAACATGCGCATGAAGTTCATACGCATGTATTCTGTATAACTCACTGTGTGTTTGGGGGCCTAGCAAGGGAAAGGAGTATGAAGAATGCATTTTTCTACATCGTCTATGTACAGTTTTAAGGTCAAAAGCCTGAATTTCGTCCTGTTCACTTCCAAACTGAATTCTGTGAGCCAGGGAAGACTGAAAACTTACTTTAAGGAGATGGAAAAAGAAAGACATCTCCAACTACTGATGTCCATCTACAGCCAAACCCAATGTCTTCTCTCATGCTTCCACTATGTCACCTTATTCCAAGGTAGCCAGAGAACAAGTATGTGGAAGCAGAATAAAACAGGGAAAAGCAAAGAACTAAACAAGCATGAGACAAGTAGCAGAACAGCAAAGGAAAAAGTTCCCAAAACCAAGTCACTGTTTTTGTGTTGTTTTTTTTTTTTTTTTTTTAAAGTGGCTGAAGACATAAGTGAGAAAATTGTTCCAAGACACTTCTTCTGCAATTCCTCTTTCTTCCCCAAACTTTTCTTTTCCAACAACATTATTGTCTAGTTGTAAAGACAAAAACAAAATACAGCTGATAGAACTAAGGTCTCTGATGACCATGACCTCACCTGAAGTCCAGGTTTAAGCATAGTAAACACAAATATAGATTTTTTTCTCCACCAACTGTCCTTACTTCTAGTTGGACTTCTTCATGCAGGTTATTAAAAAGAATCACCTAAAATTTTTCTTCATTATTTTCTACTGATGCACTTCACAAAACAAGAGGAATCTGTGAAAAGGTAGATGCTCGCTAAAAATGCCTACACGTTCACGGCTAACGTGTGCACTCCTGGGATCAAGGTGGCAGCACAGCATCTAATTCATGACATATCACTCACTGTGTTATGAAAAAAAGATCTTACTCACTGCTCTGAGAAATATTTCAGGTCGTTCTAGCACCCAAAACGCGTGCTATGAATTGCTGGAATCTCTCCTCCTTTTCGTTTTACAGTCACATTCGCTCAAGACCAAGCCACAGAAGACTTACCGGTTGGCATTACTTATATTGGAGAAGTATCTGAGAATGGGAGAATAAAAAAAAAGAATGGTGAAGAATGCAGAGGGGAAGGAAACAAAGGACTGGGGAGAGGGGAGATAAGAGAAGCAGCCCACAACACCCCACTACTAAATGTCACCCAAAAGATCAGAACAACTGTATGATCAGATCAGAAAGACCTAAAGATATGGTCGGTGCATTAGCCCAAACTTATTCCTTCATTTAGTATTTCCATCACCATAGGGCCTTGCAAAAGACCTACACTAGGAGGAGACTGCCCTTCACATGTAATGGCAAAAATATAAAAGCAAAAAGAAATATCCCATCAGGAAAGCTGCCCAGACACCCACACAAACACCTTACTGTAGGTTAAGCTGTCCGAAAACTCCTCCTGCCACTGTCCCTGCCCTCCAGAGTCTGCAAAAAGTCGACACCAGGACCTGGCTCTTCTGCTGATGAGCTGGTGTTCATCAGCGCTGCCGAGGCCTACAGTGAAATGCAACAGCCATGCTGCTGCAGCAACAGGTGGAGTAGCTGGAGTTTTGGATGCGGACCAACTCCACATGTTTTTAACCACTAGGGCCAACTTCTCAGTGAAGACACCTTTACAGGCTTTATTTTACTTCTTCTTGAGACCCTGGCAAGCCAATTCAATTCTAGACTGCATTTAGATGTGGTTACAGCAAAATGAAGCTCCAAAATGAATTTGGCTACTAGTCTGCATGTTCAGCTGCAGGCCCTTTGCCTGTGCCGTGTCCTGGAGCCAGCTGCATCAGACTGTACCTAACAGCTTACATCAGGGCTTCCAAATTTCTGAACTAACAGCTCCTCCCTCTTCAAAAAAGCAGCAACTTCCCTTGGCTTCTCCTTCCAGTTATGGATGGTTGTTAGTATCTTTTTCCTTGCATTTGTATTTGTGACACCATCTCTGATTTTTACCTAACAGGCTGTAACCTTCAAGGCATTTTTCAATGTCTGCAAATGAGAGGTATGATTCCTCATTCGCTAGCCTGCTGGGTGAAGTGGGACATCTAGCTGTTGCAGTCTTCTCCACAGGGCCAGAGGCAGACCTACACCTGTGCTACCCCTCAGCATTATCAGCTCAAATGTTTCACTAACTTCTCTGCCCAAAGATACAGAGAAGCTTGCTACCAACAAGAGAACTAAGCAAGAACCTGGGAGGGACTGGAAGGCAGGAGAGGACAACACAAAGCATCTTTTCCATCTTCTTGCATCACAGCCATTACAAAGCCCAAGAACAAATCAGCCTTGAGGTATCAAAGTACATACAGCTCCCCTCAAAGCTGGCATGAAATCTTCCTAAGTGAAAGGAAACATCAAAGCATGTCTAACAATGTCTTAGACACCAGGCCAACATGAGGCTGCTTCTGACCAGCCTCCATACACCATTACGTGTCATTCTGTCAGTACTTACACTTTTGTACAAAGATTAATTGAGGAGCTGCTATTAACCAAAACCAATCTTACTGGCATTTTTTTCTAGGCCTCTTTTTTTCCCCCTCTATTCTTTAAAACTGAAATCTTATGTAAGGAAATTAACTTTTAAGTTAAACTATCTTTATTCAATTTGTTAACAGGTAAAGGACGAGATAGATATTGACCATCTCAAATGAATGGACTGAATTGCTACACTGACTCTTTGGTGAAAGGGTGATTAGAGTGCTAATTGCTGTATGAGGAGATGATATTCAAAAACCTCTGCAAGAGAGCATGGACTCTATTAGGGAACCACATAAATAGCAACCGTAAGGACTACCTTAACTAGACCTGCAGTACATCCCAGAGGAAGAGGTGTGAAACATCTCTGGCTGCACAAACTCTCAAATTGGGTCTCTCATACCCAACATTAAGACGCTGATTCACTGAACTCAATGAGTTGTGTTGGTGTAGAAGCCCACCTGCAGAATTCGCCCTGTAAACCTAAGATCAAAACCCCCTAACTGCTTGGTAGGCTGTATTGTTGGCCGTGAAAAAATGGGAGGTGAACCAGGAAAAGGCAAGAGTGGTGGCCCATTTCAGAACTCTGTATCAGACCGGACAGAGGGATTCCTATTTAAAATGTATACAAACAGAAGTTTATTTTTAATAGTGCAGCTTTATTGCAAACTTAGTTTGCTCATTGAAAAATGTTACGTAGTCACTTTTCAGGGAAAAGACATCTAGGGATATACAAAACTGAAGTCTAAGTGGGGGAAGAGAGTTGATATCCTAGGCTGCCTTAAAGGAATACAGGTACATAATGGCCATTGATTTCAAATGGGAATTATGAACCTGCGTAGCTTTGACAATTTTTAAAATTTCCTGACTAAATCAATGCTTAGGTTAGGAGCTGAATTTTGTTCTGAGTTACACCAGTACAAACACACAGTGACCTTAAACCAAAGAGCTCCTCGGAAATTTATACCGATGTGAGCAAGCAGAACTTGACTTCAGGCTCCTCTCCTTCCTTCCCACCCAGCACTTGCTAAGAAAGAGAAATCTAATGTGGGGCAAATTAATCTGCACTAGCTGCAGCTTCATTGGAGAGTTTGATGGGCACAAGAATAATTTCAAGACCAAAGTCCTGAAACCAATTTAAGAAATTAACATCCTCTAAAATGACATGAATACACAAGCAGATTAAAGAATTAACCATTTGGTATACTAGTTCTCCACTCTTTTTCAGCCAGTCATCCAGAACACATTGAAGAAGGTATATGGACACAAGGAAAATCATTTGCAAATCAAACAGTTGTCTCCTGAACAAAGTGTGGGGAACATAATACAAAAATAAATAAATGCCTTGTCAGATTTGCCTCATTTCACAATACCACTGGGCATTCCTCAATCAGCAGGACAATCACAAGCAGGATTTCATAGGCTTCAATTCAACTTTTTACATGATTTAAAAACATTTAAATGTTACAAACATATTTAAATCACCACTTAAAAATATTCGGCTTATATTATTAAGATCTATTTTACCAAGTATGAAATAAGGACTTCATAACAACAGAAGCATCAAAATCATTTTTGTTTCCTCCACCCACATACACTTGCAATTTCAGACAGGACATACACATCATCCATACTCCTTTATGTTTAAGGAGGACAGATCTTTCAAGAAATGGGATAGTATGATTGCTATGATAGTGAAAAGACAAGACCTGTCCCATTTACACTCCGTTCCTTAACAAGACGAAAGGAGAGGTTTGGGTCAGAGATTTTGGTGTGGGTCTGACTGCTAAAAATGTATTTCTATACTAATTAAACTTAGTTCAATGATCCCTTGCTCAAACAATGTATTAGGCCTCCCTATAACATGTGCTTGGTATCTCCATTTCCTGGATTAGACTAGAATACATGCAGGTAGGATGTTTTATTGTAAGGTAGAAGGAAATGTCTTCTACAGTCAGAGACTGAAATGTGGGTTTTTCTGTTCTCTCTCATCTGCATCTCAGAAACAAACCAAGAAGACTAGAGACTTATACTAATTAAACAGAAGCTACTTTTACAGTCCAAGTCAGAGTACAGTAGCAAGTTTGAGCCCTATAAAGTCACAAGCAAATTTCTTTTCTCACTTCCTGATAAAGAGATACAAGTAAACACCTCAGGATTTCTGTTGCTGTTATCCCTTGGATTAATAAAATAAATCTAAAAGCTAGTGGACTCCATTCTTTAAGAACTGAAATTACTACCAAAGAGTCTTAATACTATCTTCAGCAGGTAGGCAGTAAAAGCAGAACTGTCCTGCAGACAAGAGGAATTCTTATCTCCCTCTTTTGCTTTAGAGCTTTCTCTTTTGGTTAGCCATGACTACTGATAGTTACCTGCTAGTTCCTTACATACATTCAGCTTCACGTACAGAGCATCAAATCCCACAAGTGTCTCAAAAACTATATGGCTCCCAGGGGAAAAAAAGCTAACCAAGAAAGTCTCAGTAGCTAGTAATAATTTGAGAAATGCATCCATTTGGAACTTACCAAAGGGTCTGAA
The DNA here is from genome assembly GCF_009769625.2 of Cygnus olor. Taxonomy (NCBI): domain Eukaryota; kingdom Metazoa; phylum Chordata; class Aves; order Anseriformes; family Anatidae; genus Cygnus; species Cygnus olor. The sequence goes on along the minus strand of NC_049174.1, from coordinate 13,439,286 downwards.
CTAGACTTGTGTGGATGGGCAGAATACCAACCGAATTCTTCCAGTTTCAGCTGGGAAATACCTGTCAGCCTGTCAGGCAAGGAGTCTGGGACAAAGCCACACTTGAAAAGGCAAATCATCAATGCTACAAGGCCACAGTAATTCAGCAAGGGAGGGAATTTCTGCACAGGAATCCTCACTTGTACCATGATTCTGTTTCAATCTTTCTGGTTTTCTTTTTTTTTTTTTTTTTTTTTTTTCTTTTTCCCTGGGCTAACTTTGCATCAGCCTTCAGATTTCTGGGCAACCAGTCAATTGGTCCCCTTGCTGCTCAATGAATTAAAAATCGTCATCATAAAAAACAAAAGTCAGCATGCAGTAAGAACAGTGACCAGTTCTGGAAGGGAATAACTCCCACTTCTTCACCAAAAGAAAAGGAACTGCTGCTCCCTGCACCCCAAACACACACACGCACACGGAGGAGGTCAAGACACTATTTTAAGAAACTGTCAAACTCATCCCGGAACCATGGTCTTGTTTTAGGACTTCAGTGCACCATTCTCAAATCAATGTGTGCAGCCAAGTTTTCAATGCCAGATGCTACCTTTGGAAAAAAAAAAAAAACTTTGTTTGTTTGTTTTTTAAAAAAAGAGAGAAAATCAAAAATTAAAAAATAAAAATCAAGACTTCTGCCCACAGGAAAACTTTATAGCAGATGCTAATGGGATGGCAAGCACTGATCCGAACCCTAGGAAACAGTAACATGCATCAGTAATCTGAGGTATCTTCCCATTTCTAGGTCTTACTGCTAAGATCAATTACATCCAGTAACTGTGCTGTATCCTTAAGGAATTATTGGGGAACGGTGAACCTGCCTGCAATAAATGAGCACCGGTGCATAACAAGCACATGTGAACGCTACAGCAAGGTTCACAGGGGGCTAACCCTGGTCAGTACTGAAGCAGGGGTTTTCTTCTTAACCCCCTCTTAAGAAAAAAAAAAAGAAAAAAAAAGAGAGGACAGAAAAAATAAAGAAAAGGAAGGAAGGAGAAAGGAAAGATAGAAAACACAGGTCCCCCATCTACCTGCACAGAGCCAGGCAGACAAGCTCAGTTGGAGGTGGTGAAGGGCGCAGATGCATTATTGGTACTGGTAGCGGTGGCACCGGTCACTGCGAAGCCCGTGGGAGGAGCTATGGAGCTGTGGCTGGGCTGCAGGTCCTTGGGGATGCCACTGTGGGAGCTCAGCTGGTGCCCAAAGGCTGCGCTGAACTGAGGGAGCTGTTGCTTAGGGGAGGTGGAGGCCATGAGTTCAGCGGAGGCAGGACCCATGCCACTGAAACTGGTCTGTGGTAACCCCGGAAGCACACTGGAGCTGTTGGGGGTCACAGTGGCGAAGGCAGGCTGTGTGGTCTCTGAGTGCGAGGTGGTAGGTGGTGTGGACAGGGAGGTGGACAGGAGGTGTCCATCTGCACCAAGAAGGTTGCTAAACGGAGAGGGGTCCCCAAGATTGACAGGAAGATTTCCCCAGTGAGTTCTGGGGTTGACCACCCCGCTAAGTGGCACATCCAGCTGAGTTGGGAGCAAGTGCTGTGCCATCATGGGCATCTCTGCTGAGAAGGTAGCTGCCAAGTTATCACCAGGAAAGGATGTGGTGTGAGGGGATGTGATATGGTCACTGTAGGGAGACGGCACATGCTCACTATCATAATGGCTTCCATGGGGTGAGGAGTGTGAATGGTCACTGCTGTATTGCTGTCGTGAGGTGATCAGGTCATCTGCCTTGCTCAGCAGCTGGGCAGGGTGGGGCCTCTGGGAGGCATGGCTGCCATCATGAAGTCCATGAAACTGTCCTGGGAAGGCTCTCTCCCCAAGGCCACTCTGGCTTATCAGAGTGGCAGAAGTAAGGCCGACGTTGGCTGGGGCTGAGAATTGCCCTGGATCTGCCCTGCCAGGGGCGTAGGTGGGTTGGACAAGGTAGCAGAACGGAGCAAGTTCTCATCCAGCTCCAGACCGGAGAAATTATCATGTACTATACGCCCATTCAACAGCTCCCCCAGATCCGTGTTAACCTCTCGACTCAAGGACTGCATTCCTGGAGCTCCAGCACCTGTAGAGAACACCCCTATCCCTCTATCTGACAGCTCCTGAACTGGCACACCATCTGTCTGTGTAAGTACTCCAATGGTACTCAGGCACTCAAGAGAAGTTACAGCCTGTAGGGCCCGTTCCAGTTCTTCAGCCTCTTCTGTAGTCGGAAGGAGATCTCCATTTTTACCTGCAGAAACAGAGCAACCAGAAATTAGAAAACTCATCTCAGGTAAGCCCAACACTGGTACTCTAAGGATGCAAAGGCGAAGAGAGCTCAGTACAGAGCCGCAGTGTATGATAAGCTTCCAGAATGGCTTTGCAGTACAGAGAAAGTTTCCTTCACGAGCATTGACTAGGTAAGCAGTGTAAGAAAAACTAGAAATTACACCTCCATCTCCTGTGGAATTCTCCCCTTCCTCTTCCACATACTGCAGTGCAAGATACCCCCTGAACTCACTAGATTAAAAAATCAATGCTGCAATAACACAAGCAGTCCCTTCTGTTTACCATACAGCCTCAAATGTACACGATCAGTACAATTTGTACAAATCAGTACAAAAATAATCAGTACAATTAATTTCAAGTCAAACACACACTGATGTCATATCAGATCTGAAAACGAGCAAAGAAATCACATCCCCCAAGTCTGGGCTGTTCTTATTTCTTTGTTACCTGTGATAGGTACTGAGCTTTAGAATCCAGGAATTCATGCACAGTTCTGATCAAAAGCTACTTTCAAAAATGCATTTAAAGACTTTATTTTCACTCGCTTCTCCTTTGATAAAAGGCCAATATTGACTGTGATTCCAGCCCCACTCAATGGCAGAAAGATGCCATTACTGTGAATATGCTTGATTAAACTGCAAGGCTGACGGGCAATAAAAATGCAAAATGAATTATTAAAAAGCTAAACCAATTAGGATTTACAGAGCAGTAATTGTAAAAGCAAGCAGTGAACTACACACACCAGCCTTTTTAAAGTCTGGTTTATTTCAGAGCTCACAAACAAACAATAAGGCAGATGCATTCTCCCTTGTCTAGAAGTTATTACCTTTCTGGGAAAGCAAGCAATCCCTCAAAACATACGTTTCAGAAATACTTGCTTCTTCAGTTCACAGACTGTGTTCACACTAGTATAGAATAAAGTAAAATAAAATGGTACCTTCAAAGAAATCAAAATCTTGCAAGTCATCAGGCAGCCGTGGCAGGACATCAGAGAAGTCCTCCTGATTCAATTCCAAGTCATGTGGAATGTCTGTAATTTCATTGGCGATATCATCAGGCAGCTCATCGGCACTCAGCTCTGGGGTGGAGGGGCTCCTGTACAGAAAGTACCATTAGTCCTTGGTTTTCAACTTTGATTCCTCCAAATGAAAACTATGAATGCATAGCCAACTATAACAGATGTTTCCCCATATAATTAAAAAAAAAACATCCAGAAAAAAATGCTTTTAGGAAGTTTACACAGTCTACCAATTAAATACACAAGATGTGGCATTAGAAGCAAGGTACTTCATCCATCAAATTTAACATTTGTTCAGATCTAAAATTACCCACTCTAAGGTTTTTTCAACAGTCACATGGAGATGTAGTTTCTAGTCCTGAAGCATCTCACTGCTCCAGATGTTGATCAGCACAGCAACATCACACCTTTCTAAGCTCCTTTACAGTGTTCGAGCTAACAGTGAGCAGAGTGGGGAAGGGCTGCCACTGACCGTATGTGGGGCATCTCTACTGGCAGTGAGACACTGGCAGGCATGGTGAGGTTCCCTTGGGGCACTGCAGGAGGAATAGGTTTCTGGGGCCGGCGTGGGCCTCGCCTTCTCTTCTTCTTATGTTTTTTGGTAAGTGCAGGTGGCTTTGTTTTTTTCCTGGGTTTCCTCTGCTGCTGGTGCTGAACTTTACGGGAGCTGTCCCCTCTCAAGAAATTGTCCTTTGGGAATAAAACAATAGCAACGGGAGAAAATTAAGAACAAATATTACCTTCCTTGCCCCGGTCATTCCACATGCATTTACACATAATGCAAGAGAGATTGCTCAGTTAAACCCAGGCAAGATACACAAAATAAACTGTTTCCTTCCTCACTGATCCCAATGGCAAAAATCACATAGACCAAAACATGAGGTATGGTAAATAGTGTGTAATGTCACTTAACAAAATCATCATAGCAAACCCTAACCAAATCGAGCAAAAACTGTAACCTTTGGGAGCATTCCTGTGGTGAGGTGACAAATAATGGGGTTAGCGTGCAGCAGCTGAAGCCACCATCCTCAAGCACCCACTGCCATAAAAGAGGGACACCACACTAGGGCTAGGGACTTGTACAGGGTGCGGGTGAGCAACTGAAGCCTCATTTCTTTTGAAGAGCAACCCACTGGCCGATTACAAAATGAAACAAAACAACATTAATTTACAGTTGCCATTATACTGGGAATGGCAGAGGATTTTATCTGCTGCAGAAGTAAGTCTTGAGAGACACAATAAAGATTGCCTGGGAGAGGGGGAACCAGCCCATACAAACCTTTTTGTGCAGCAGAAGCCCTCACATTTCAACCCAGAAAACTCAATAATTCACTATTATTGGAGATTAGGGGACAAAAACCATCAACAACAACAACAACAACAAAAAATGCAATCCAAAAATAGAACAAATGAAAAGGGCAGTTTTATGCCTACTGCCTTGAAGAAAAGGCAAGACAGTAGTGAGTGTGTGAATTATCTGAAAAATTTTGTTCAGTAAGACTGAGAGCATAAAAGGTGAGTAGAGGACATCATCTTAATTTGTGTATTCTCTCAACTTGTTGTAGGCCACTGCTTTTCCTCTGGGATGCACAGACCCCTGAAGGGAATCAAAGAAAACTTTTCTAGTCACCAAAAGGTAAATGGAGAAGCAAAACCATTATCTTTATTCTTGTAATTGTTAACTACATTTCCTCTAGAAAATATTTCGGGCCCTGTGTAGTAATGTTGTTTGAGAAGTAGTGCTCTGACCAGAACACACTCATGCTACATTCAGATCCAAGAGCCAGGAATTAGTCCACATAAAATGACCACAGGATCTCTCACAAAGATTTCTTATTTCTTGATTCAGGAGAGGAGTCAAATGTCTTTCAGTGAAGGATATTCTCATGTGGACTTCATTATATAATCAAAAGTATATAAAAGATTTTTACAGCATACTTTACGCTAATTGGGAATGTCTTATCCTGTTAAGAAAATAAAAGGGAATGAACTCCTAAGTTTGTAAACTTGCTGTCTGTCAGGCGAGAGTTCACCCTATACAAAGAAATAATTACATTTTTGGTTTTGTTCTTACCATTTTTTTGGCATGTTCTTCACACAGAGGAGTCTGATGTGTAATGTCAAAAACTGGCACAGAGCACTGTTGACCATCTGCAAACTTGGCTGTGCAACTTGAGAAGAGCTGCTGAGAACGGTTCAATAAGATATCTGTGCATTTCTGCATCAGGAATAACACACAAGGCAATGATGGAGAAACGCCCTTTGATTTATCAATCTGATAAAGATCAGAGCCTTCAACTCTATCTGTCCATAGATGCTATTTTTAATGAGTATCTTAACTTTGTTATTCAAGTTCAAAGCTAGGTAAGGCTCAAACCCAACTTTTAAAGTGAAAAACTGCATTCATGCAGAATCTCTAATGATTTTATTATATATTGTGATAGTTTTATGGAAGCAGCTATTTCACTAATGAGTTCTTAGCAAAAAGAAGCCTTTTCCTGGAGTCTTAATCAATAGATCAATAGTACCAGTTGAAGCAGTGTAGTCAACAGGACTATTTCCTTACAGACTAATGACAATCCTTACTGAAACATTAAAGAAAGACTATTTCTTAATTCAATCTTTTGAGGTACATTCTTGGCATTTATCTTTAGAGCACAGACAAAGAAGTTTCAAAATTCTTCCTGCTACTCTGAAAAAAGATGTGCAATCAGACAGAAAGGTCAAGTAAATCTAAACGTAAGCTCGCTGAGATTTCCTTCAGAAAAATCCCCTGCAGGAATAAAAATGTTTCTAGTCTTAAAGCAAATCAAACAGATATTTCATTGTGTTTTTTCAAACATTAGAAGTATTCTTTCCACCTTGGAACAGTTCTCAGACTGATTCTAACCTCAACATCACTATGTATGTTCAGAAAATGTTAAGATGTTAAAATGCAAAAAAGAAAGGACAAAGACAATGGAAAATGCCTGGAGAAGGCAGTCTGGATTGCAGACTTTGACAGGAGGGCCAGAACCAAAAGCTTCCTAATTTTAGGAGAGGAAATTGGAAATTTCTTCTTAGTGAAGAAAGTGCAGAGGGAACAAAATGGGAATGAATGCAAAATTGAGTATTCTTGACTTCTCTACACTACATACACCCACAAACAAGACCTCTTGACCTTAGAAATAAAATAAAATAAAATTCTAAATCACAAGGAAAATCCCCAACACAGCTGCACACCATGATACTCCCTCAGAGAGGTTTTTGAACTATTCTGCAGACAACTTTTTTTTTTTTAAGACCTGCAAAAATCAACCAAGAAAAACAAGGCATTTGTAACCTAAAAACTGAAAAGGTGCTGCTGTCTGATGGCAACTGGAACAGATAAGCACTAGTCACTTAAAATACCAAAAACAAAAACACCAAACAAAAGGAATTACTACAACAAAAACCTCCAACAAGTATTCATCTATAAAAAGACAAAGTCTGCAGAATTCTTAAGTATTCCAGGTCAGAGGCAAGCCTGTTTATAGCCTTCAGACTCAAACCTCATATCTAGTGTGCCTCCTCCTTTCTGTGGGCTTCATGCATAGGACAGGACTGATTCCACCCCTGAATACAACTCTCAAACTTAGTTAAGAGGATACGCTGAAAACAATGCCTGGTGAATGGAAGGGCCTTGTTAGTGCACTGTTCTCCCTTCGAAGTCCCACTACAGGTTGTCGGTTCTGCATCTCTCTGCCTCGCTTGGCTTGTGCTGAAACAAAAGCATAAAAGAGTTTGAAGTCAAATACGCAGCCTCAGATGGTAATTTAGCATGACTATTCCACTGACTGTGGCACAGTAGAATGAAACTTACAGCACACGTGTGTGTATGTCATGATCCAGATGGGTGCACACTACTACCACACTCTGAACAGGGATACAGAATAGATGTCAATGACAGGTGAGGGTATGATGCAGTTAACGGGATTATTGTTTATTTCATGGGGCATTAATTGTAATGAGAGGTGCTATGTGCTGCTACCATGTAAATACTACTATACCCTGCAACAGAGCCCAGAACAGCAGTAGGTGAGTGTCACCACAGGCGACCCTTAAAATGAGGTCAACCTTCAGAATACGATGTATTGGGTATGCCCACACAGGCAGTCGAGTGCACTTTCAAGCCTGTTCATAAATCAAAACATGCCGAGCATCCCCAGAGCTTACATGCAAGCACGTGCTCAGACAAACTTAGACTGAGCTCTGGAGTGGCAGAGCCTGAGTGTGCTCAACATGGGTAAAAGCTCTCCTCCATCAATGTGCTACAGCCCAATCCACCAGCAGGTGCCCGGAGCTGAGCGTTTCTTCAGCACAGCCTCAGTGCTTTGAGCCTGAACTGCAAGCAGGCGACCAGGCAGCAGTGTGGATGAGTACTGCAAGCGTTACACAGCTCGCTTGGTGTTAGCCTGCTCTCAAGGCATTTGTCACCTTCATGTAGGTAAAGCTGGCGGTTCCAGGGCTGAATTTCACCTCTGTACACGCTGTTTTCTAGGTTGACAAAAAGCTGTCTGTAGCCTGACTGTTTTCATTCAGCCTTTACTGTCATCAACTGCACTTTGACTGAGCAAAGTTTTAGTTAGCAATATTACCTCTGTGAAACATTTCATAACTGATAAGACTGTGGTTACTTAATTCAACCAGAGCAGTGATGACAGACATACCTGGCTTTGCTAGTCTACCCAGAACAATTTAATCTTCTGTGCAATAAAAGGCCTTAATAATGAAAAACCCAGCAAGCGTTGTCAGTTATGGCAAGGTTTTTACTGTAGTTTAAGTTTGGAGACTTATGCATCTTCATAAACTAGTCATGTACCTCTACATTACACCTCTGAGCAGCTCTCCCAGCATCACTCCACTTCCCCAGCAATAAACCCTCCACCTGCCACGAACTACAGCCCACTGTTCAGGAATGAGAGCATCCCATGATCAGAATATACTCTCGGCACCCTGCCTGCCTCTCATGTCAGCTCTCCCCACCCCCATAGTCACACACTCTGTAAAGCAAAACCAGAAAAACAAAGGAAACTGCTGGCACCCAAGACATAACACCAGAGTTCAGACTTACTCTGTCTCTGTACACATATGAATCAACCAACTCTCAGTATGCCGAGAGCTGGAGGGATGTTGACATTATCTAGAAAGAATTCCCACAGAAGGTAACCTTCAGAGTTGTTAGAAGATATTTATTTTGTTGCCGAGTTTCATTTAATGTTAGATTGAGTTAAATCTAACAAAAACCATCAGCTTAAGTTTGATTTGCTGGGAAGAGAATTAATAGGAGATATTGACTTTATAAAAAACAAAAACAAACACAAAAAAACAATGCTGTCTGAAAAAAGAAATCTATTGAAGCAGGGAACTAAAGAACCAGACTGGTCACGCTCTAAAGAACTGGACTTATTAAAGTACCAGATATTTGTAGCTAGCCAAAATACATAGATTAACTAACAACAATAAATTTTCGCAGGCCACTAACTTCTCTCATGACATTTCACAAGTCAGGCCCAGCTACAACTGAACAAATGATCCACATTTTAGAACAAAAAGCTGAAAAATGCCTGTCTGCATGGAAAATACTGTATGCCACGTTTATTTTACCCTGCAGGCACTCATTTATATGCCATGGCTGTTCTGCCTTGTGCATGCCTAACAGTTTCACAGTTCAGCATTTCAGCTGTAGCTGCTAGATACTCTTCCCATCTTCACCCTGCCCTGACCCTCGGTTACTGCAGTTGCACAGGAAGGTCTAACCTGGTACGAGCACAGGCCGCTCTCCGGAGCTCTTGTATCAGTTGCCCAGCACGCTCCGGCTCTCTGCTGGCCGCCTGCAGCAAGGCTTTCCGGAGTGTGTGCCGGCATTTCTTCTGACGGGATTCTGCCCGCTCCAGGCGGCAGAGGTGCTTGTATTTCTGCTGAAAGTAAGTGCAAAGTCTGGTCACCCTGGAACTCCTGTCATCTGCATTGTCATCATCGGACCTAGAGGAGGGAAAATAAAAACAAATGGGCTTTAAGCATATTTTTTTAAGGAAGTAAATTTGTCAGTTTAATAGAACTTTAAGTTGGTGTCCATCTTCTAGTCCCACAGACATACGAAGGCTGGTATCAGGCAGGGATGCTCTAGAAAGGGTAAGAATAAGATCCTTTTTGAATTCTAAAGGTACTTACCCTTCTTAGTATGTCATTATTAGAGATTACATCAATTTATCATCAAGTCTGACACATTTAAATGTCTGGAGCCTGCTGTTCAAAAAAAAAAAATCTATACTGTTAACCTTTATTTACTGTAAATGTCTCAGCAAATGAGACAAACTCTTAAATCAAAGTGCAATTAATGGAGAAGACAAGGGTGGGGAACTATGTAGCGGAAATTTATTGAAGAAAGGTCATGTGGAGAAGATAGTCAAATTCTAATAAGTACCAAAACTGCTGACCTTTACCTTTTCCAATTCCTCTTACTTTGCCAGGCAGTGTTTTCCTTTCTAAACCAAAATACACTCATACAGCCAGCATGAGGCTCTACACACTCACTCCCTCTTGCACTAGATATATACCAATGACATGCCCACAGCTGTAATGGAGTTATTTCAGCCTTCTTCTTAAGAAGTGTTCAGAAAGCATCTCTTGATTTTTATCATCCAAACTCAACCCTGAAACTTTCATAGTCAAATGAACCTGGACTGATATCCCAGTCCCGTCACAGTCAACTGCAAAAATGATGTAGGGGACAACACCCACATGGGACCAAAGTCCCCATAATTCCACCAAACTGTTTCTGAGACAGTTAAAAAAAAAAAAAAAAAAAAAAAAAAAGAAGAAGTGGGGGGAGAGTGATTTAAGTACCAGTGATTACTTTCTAAGGCGATTTTAAGACAGTTGATGCAGCTTCCCCCTTGCTCCAAGGTTAAACTTGAGTTATCCTACAGCCACAGAGAAGAAATTAATGTTTAATTCCAAAGTCACTGAGGAAAAAATCAGACCAGTGCTAAGCAATGATCAGAAGGAGGACTGATCCCACTCTTTGTTTGCTTCAGAAAGCCTTTTCCCATTTATCTTGGCTTTCTGAATGTCCAGGCACGTACCAACAAGGCTATCAAAACCACATCAACATGTTCATAAAAAAAAATATCACCAAAAAGAATGAAATTATCACCGGGACTTGTTAAAACAATAGGGTCCCTGAAGCTGCCAAGCAGTCCTACACACCAAGCACTCGTTTGCAGAAGGATGCTCTTGTTCCCACAGCAACAGAGTGAGCTGAGGCTAAGCGAGGCAGACTTTGTTCAGCTTTCCTTTAAGTTTTTCCTTATAGAAATGAGGAACGTTTTGTTAACTTTCCCACCTGTAAAACAACGGAAGGGCAGGGGCGAGAAAACAAATCCAAACAAACGAAACAAATCCAATCCTCATAAGGTTCATACTGCAGGGCTTGGCTGGTGTGACTGAGTGAACTGACATCCAAACCTGCACACGGCAAGGCAGACCACAACTGGCTGATAGCAGAAGGATGCGAAATACCAGCTGCGATATTTAGTAAATAAACTAAGATCCAGAAAAGCAGGCAAAACAGCTGTCCCTGAAAGGCAATATGACTAAGACCTACTTTCCTTTGTGGAAAATCTTATTCCATACACATGCAGGCTAAATTTAAGAGACGATTTAAAAAAGGCATCCGTCTTCACAAAGACTGCCCACAAAAACTCCACGTGAGCAAACACTGCCTGGGCATAAACACACATTTTTAAAAGTTTCATGTAAAGCCAACCATACGATGTATTTTGCCTGTTAAAACAGATTACAGATTATTTTCAAAAAACGTAAATTGCAAGTAATTAACCTCTGGAATAAAATGCTAAGCAGTAAACATAACCTGTTAAAAGTATTTAATGTATGTAATATTTAAAATATTTAAGAAGAAAAGAAAATACACTTTTAAGCTCTCTTAGGAAATAATACCTACTGGGAAAAAAAAAAAAGAAAAAACACCCACAGCCTGATTAGAAAAGTTAAATTATGTACTATTTAATAAAGATTTTCCTTCTTTTAATGTATTAAAAGGAAGCAAAAATATGGATGGGGTCAGTTACACATAGGTAGGTAGGTCTAGGGTCTTAAATGTTTTGCTATCTGCTATAGGACAAATTACTTAAAGAACTTTGCAGACATATTAATTTAAAATATGGTTATAAAAGTTAATTTGTAATTAAGAAAGGAATGTTCCTTAGGAAAAAAGTGTTTCCTTTTTTGAGGGAAAAGTGTTTTTTAATGCAAATTTGAGATCTCTGACCTGACTCCCATTGAAATAGACAGAAGTCACGGTATTTTAATGCATTTTGAACTGAAATTTATGAGATCATTTTAAAAAGCAAGATTAAGATATATATACAAGACAGAAAAAAAGTCATGCTTGCAACAAACAATGATTTATTTCAAGGCTAACAGCTTCTAAAAACCTATTCTGAATTTTGTTTCCAGGCCAGTTAGGTTAACCAAAACATATTTATTTGCAGGTTCAAAGAGACCTAAAAATAGCACGACACTTTTTTTTTTTTTTAAATCCTAGGCGAGTATTGAAACCGAAAGATACTTTTTACTGCTGTCTGTTTATAAACAAGTTTACCAACTTCTATTTAGCCTATTCTCTTAAGGTGCATATATAATTTTTGAAGTACAGTTTAACGTGTGGCATTTCATTTTTTAAAAGAAAACTGAAAATGCATGCAAATGATCTGATAAATAATCCAAAAAGCTCCTTCACAACCCGTCCCTTTAAGGCTGTCGTGTGTAAACATCAAGGGAATTCTTGCTGATTTCACGAAGAAAACAAAGGCGGCACAACTTAGCAAAAGGGTAGAGCGAGCAGGCGGGCACGGCGACAGCGCCGTCAGGGGAGCACTAGAGCAGGCTTTCCTTTAAAGCTGTTTGTTTTCCAGTACTTTCTAAGCTACAAGACCCAGTGCTGGAATCACCTGGGGGGCACCCTCCTCTCTGGCTGCAGGGAACAAGTCTCATTCCCCCACCGATGCCAGCGTCCCCGCCAGCCCACTGCCTGCGGCCAGCCCCGCACTGTCGCTCCCACTGAAACACCCGCACATGCCTCCAAGCGCTGCCACGTGGAGCCCTGCCTCCACTGGAACCCTTTTTAAAAAATAAAATATTGGAGGAAAGAATAACGAAAGCAAACGTTTGTCCTGTGTTTCCACAGATGATGGCAACAGTATGACTTTTATAGATTAAAAGGGTCAGAAGGCAAGCATACTCAAAAGGTATTGCTGTTTGTTTAAACATTAATTTTAAACCAATCTGGTGATTTTCTGAGAGTTTAGGAGCCACTACGGTATCGTATAAGAAGTCCAACAAGAAGTCAGAGGATTCTGCCCATTATCACCCAACCAGAAATGCTGAAAACAAGCTGTCCGATAATGCAGAAATGAGCTGTTCGCTTTCTTCTTCTAATCTGCTCTGAGAAGCATTCCTCCTGCTATCTTCCGCGGAGTCAAATGGAAAAGGACCGCAAGAGCAGACACAAAGGAAAAAACAACTATCTTTTAACCAGCTTTGCTATGGAAAACAGTAAGCAAGTATCCAAAGAAATAGTTTGAACTAATTCATCTTCAGCAGCAGACAGACTATAGTGCAAAAATGTTGAAGTAAAATATTTCAGGTAATAACATCCTCTACAGAAGCTTGTAGAATAGAAATAAAAGTTTTAAAAGGCTGGTGTCAAGTGAACATGTCTGTGTTTATTCATAAACAAAATTAGAAAGCTGCTGAAGAGCTAATACTGGGCAGACTGATTGAAGTACAAAAGCAGCTGGTACTATACAAAAATATATCCATCGTGATCAGTTAATAAAGTGTTTCATTGAAGTGCATAAAATGCTAGAATGGAACAGAAAATGTCAAGACAAGGTATCAGTATGTGAAAACAAGGAAGAATTCAAAGGAAGTTAAGACAAACAGAAGACAAAACACACACAGACGACCTTTAGAAGTTGATGAAAAAAGAGGGATCTATGGAAGAACCAGATCAAATGTCAAAGAGAAAAGAGTGTAAGGGAGTCATTTGATAGATATATCTGCTTTGAAAATTATCTGTGATTTAAAGGATGAACTGAAAGTTTGTTCGTATTTTCCCAAAACATTTTGGTTCAAAAGCTACCTTTTAAGTAAAAATAATATTTGTGGAAGTTCACTCTCTGACTACTGATTCCCTAAAACCAGTGGTTTTTCATAACTGCAGAAATCCTTTCTTTTAAAAAAGGAAAGTAAAAATCTACACCCTGCTACTAAGCTTTGATTCACTAAAGGCTCTCAGTACTTACTATCTTGGTACCTGTCTTGTTAACTGAGATACAGCTCTCTTGTTCACCTTGTGGACAACCTTTAGAGATGGTTATAAGTTCTGGTGAGTTTCAGGATTTCCAGTTAATCATGAGAATAATGATGTTAAATGTTACTTAACTGTGATATTTAAAGATTCAACAAATGGAAGAGAGTTGTAGTATCAGAAAGTCCATTTACACAGTGAAAGAGAACCCTCTTATAGAAACGACAGTCAAACCTTACTGAGACCCCAATTACCTTTTGTTATCAGTTTCTTTACAATACCATGCTTGGGATGCTTTGCTTTAACTTTGCACCTTAAAATTTACATTAATAGAGATATGAATTATCATATCCTGGTGTAAGTCCAGACTCATGGTTTATCAGAATAATTACAACACTGCAAGCCTTTCCACATCAGCTGCTAATACCTGCTCTGTTTATCCCTTCAGTCACATCACTTCCTCGCCGTGCTCCAAACTATTTGACAAAGGTTTATTCAGCACTTTTTAATTAATAAAAGAAATACTATGCCCTTTAAAAAGACACATTAAAGCAAATATCCTATGCAATTACCATAAGGAGTAATAAGTAAAATGCAGCAGGTTTACTACAAACCACACACAACTCCCTCCACTTGGTTACAATTCAGGAAATATCTCTACTCAGCAAGGCACACAAGTTCATGAATAAACTTCACTAAACTCAATTAAATTTAGGCAAATAACCTTGAAATTCTTTCCTGGTGTATCCTTCTAATAGCAGACTGCATAAAGGTCTCTAAGTTAGGTGAAAGCTGGGACTGAAGGTAGAAAGCTGTTTTGCAGCTCTTACAAACAAATGATTCAAACAATCCTTTGTTTCAGCAAAGCACTTAAACAAGTGCTTAGGGTCCAGTGTCTCCACATAAAGTAAAGCTCACATTTACATGATTTACTGCATCAAGGCCAACATGAATACGGAAGAATCATACTCACTCATGTCTTTCATAGCCGAGGCTTTCTCGGATAGACCACGCGACCTGGTAAGGGGAGGCTTGCTCTGAATCCTCGAACTCCTCTCCACTGTCTTCAGACCAATCCAGCCCTAAGAGAATTGAAAACATGAAAGCTGGGTGAAAAGTGTATCCACCTCACACAACTCTCTGAGCAACCCACGGCACAAAGGACAAACGTGTGGTATAGATGCAATCAAAATTATGCTTGATTAAATATATAACTTTGTCAATTACACTGGAAAGTTATTGTAGCAGCTTCATTGTGGTATGCAAATAGCATGCACTGATTTTTTTTTTTTTTTTTCCAAATTTGAGTCTTCCATTTAAAATTCTTATTGGCCTTTTTATCCATAAGCAGTGAAAGCAAAATCACTAGCTTTCTTACCTACAGAAAATATTACAGCTTCTGTACCAAGCACATGAAATCTTTAGAGATGAGGTAAGAGAAGTCCCTGCCACAAAGAACTGACTGCCTGGTAATTTTTAACGCTATATGATCTAAATAGGTCAATTCCGTTTCTGTTTATATTCTGACCACTGCTCTGTGCCAAAACACGCAGAGAATAGGAAAACTGTAAGACAGCAGCATGGACAGAGAGAGATAAGGAGCTACGCAGGACATTCCTCTGCTCAGTCTTTGTAATTGCCTGCAAATGCATATATTAGCAGGAAAAGAGAACTATAAAGGTATGTGAACACTCAGGCACTTTTACAGAGCAGCATGCTTTTGCTTAATGATGATACAGTAGGATCAACTCATTGTATGCACCAGCAACCTCTGTTAGACAAACTAACTGGACTCTGTTTCTGGCTTTCCTGTTAAGTTCTCAGGTGAAAAATTTTAGCTGAAGCATCATCTTTTACATTTTTTCCTACTTTCTCTCCCCCACATCCAATGATACTCTTGGCAATCTCTTGCCGTTGGTGGGATAAAAATCCTGTAGCCACTTTTACAAGCCATCGTTATTGCTTTTTCACTTTCTTGTGTGCTCCTTTAAAACGGAGCAGCAAGTTGGACAGAATTAAGAAGAATTTTTGCTGAAAATAAACCAAACAACTGTATCTGAGATGATTCTGAAGTCAGATGCTTTCAATTTGGGAAACACACCAGTACTTGGTCACCTACTTTCCAAGTTAGAGACATACATACACATTTGCAATACAATCATCAGGAGCCCCTCCAACATTTAGACATTTAGAAGCAACACTAACACTAATCAGAAATATCAGAAACTCTATTTTGCAGTAACATCAGCATCCTGAAAATACCTTCTTAGTTCTTTTTTTTTTTTTTTAATTATTTTTAAGATATGCATATGAACTAAATTATTTCAACACATTTGATAAAATGCTAGAATTATACTAGCAACTTAAATGTTTTCTACTCTACTCCCATCCATAAAGGGAGGGAAAAAAAACTTCATCAGTGGATAAAGACTGCGCACAATAGATACCATGTAATAAATCATTTACCCAAAGTTTAAAAACAAAAATCAGAGGTTGGGTTCTTTTGCTTCCAATGGGCACTGCAGAAATGAAGGAATAAAATCTAATCCAGACTCAGCAATACTTACACTGAGGACTGGAGCTACATTAATATCCAGTAACATGCCTCTAATAGAAAGTACATATAAAACTGAGTGCATCTCTTTAAAGATTCTGTGCAGCCATCTCTAGTGCTACTCTATCATTAAACAAATCCTAAAATTTTCTGAACTGCCTAACTACTCTTTAATATTAAGGCATATTGTGAAGAAGTAACACATACATTTTCCTGGTCTGCCTTGTTTAATACATGAATTCTGTTACTTTGTCAGATATGAAGTGTTCCAAGTGTATATATTCATTTTCACATTTATTGTAGCATGGTATTTGCATAACTCTACATTTTTAGGTCTAATCCATTTTTCTAGTAAGCCTCATTTTTTTTTTTTGGAAAACATATTCCCTTCAGTGCAAACATCACTTGAGAATGTAAAACATTAAACACAGAAAGTGATCTTTCTCAAGACACAGGTCACTTTTTAAGCTATTTGGGTCTGTAACACTTGAAAGTGCCTCTAGAGTTGCCATTCCGCAGAAGACCTGCATTACACAGAGGACCATCAAACAGGATTTCTGAAGAACAATGTCCTTTAGAGAATGCTATGGGATGCTAATTATCTTCTAAACAAATAGTCAAGCTATCCCGTGAGTGCCAAAGTGCAGATCTTAACTGCAAATTAAAAAAGGTTAATTGAAATGGCAAAAATTACAGATGTTTGCAATGAAATAAGATATTATATGAAGTACTTCCAATTTTTTGAAGTCTTAAAAAAAATATATCAACACCCACAAACGCATCATAAATGGCATTCCTGCTCTAATATCACACACTGACCTCTATTTCCCTTTTTCCTATCAGCATTTAACTTGTTTGGAAAATACAATCTAAAACTAAGCAGAAAAGTATGGTAACTTTGGAGAGTGAGGGAGATGCAAGGACTGCTAGGTGTACCTAAGTCTGCATTCATAATCAGACAAATAAGCCCTAAGGTCTGCTGCCTTTTTAGAAGCTTCATAGAGCACTACAGCCATAGCAGCAGGTTGGCTATTTCCACTTACATTTTTGCAAGCAGCAATTGATTAGCATGGTTTCTAGATAATAAGGAAGGAGGAGACTATTTCTGCACTGATATGCAGACAAGTCTCCACCTCTCTAATTACCTGTATAATGGCACTGCTTTCCTGCCTGGCACAAAGACAGCCTTGGGCTTTTGTTAGCCAAGTTCCACATATGAACAGGCCCAGTCAAGAAAAACTCTCTCTTGTGCTCCAATTTTCCTAGCCACGTTAACCAGAAATTTAGATCTGCACAGAATGATGGGCCAATCTCCAAACTTTAACTTGCACTTATTTTGTAATCTGCACTTGTCATATATTTAACATTCAATCTAACCTTGTCCACTCATGTAGGTACAGTTTGCAATACACCTTTACTACTGCAGTTGCAAACTGTCCATACAGTGCCTATGTCATCAAGCAATGTTCTTCTATACCTCAGCTTGGTTTCTCAAATGGTTAACGGGACATTAAGAAGAATAAACAATTAAAATGCCATAAATCATATATGATAGGTCTAGGCATTCCCTTCATTGAGAACAGGGCTAAAGAAAACATCAAGAGTTCAGGTCTCTTTCATAAGGACCACACGTGCAAGCAGAACGGAGCTAGGGAGACATTCCTCTTTTGTGTTCTGGTCTCAGGTTAAAAAAAAAATGAGAGGCAGTGCATTTATTATCTACCCACCTAGATGTGGAAACAGATCAGTGTCCAGCTGCTGTTTTCGAGTGCACAGTTTCACCAGTCTCTGTAGCCGGCTCATGCAGGATGAGTGCGGAGAGAAGGCTGTGGCTTTCATTAGGACCCGATCAGTCCTCGGAGGGTCCGTGACCGGAGCCCTAGCAGGTGGCAGGAGGGGCAGAGGTCTCTTGTTAGACAACTGCCGGGCTTGTGCTATAGTGTGTGTGGTGGGTGCCACTCCCTGCATTGGTAGGCTGGTGTTCGGAGGTTGAGGTGACTTGCAGACTAAGCCCTGCGGTAGCCCTGTCGGCTTTAACGAAGCTGATGAAGGTGGCAGATGGGAGTGCTGCTGCTGCAGAGGCTGCTGCTGCAAAGGTGCAGGAAGGGGGCTAAAGTGCTCTTGGCGAACTTTTAAAATCTCTGTCTCTCTCTGGCGCTGCCGGTTTTGAGCCAACTTGCTCTGCAACTTTTTCCTCACCGTTGCCCCTTTCTTTAGGTCATCATCCTCCTCGTTGAAAGCAAAGGGGTCTTCTAGTTCTGCCTCCAGGTAGTGGAGAGGAAGCCTAGCCCCGGGAGGGGAGAGGGACATCCCATCCAGCCCATTGGGCATCTTCAAGGCCAAGGTGGGCACTGTCAGACTGAAGGCCATAGTATCCATCTGATGCCTGACCTTTACCTCCTCTATGGGATCATTCTTTTTCTTCCTCTCCTTTTTCGGTATAAAGCCAAGCACCTGCAGGTGGCTGTTGCAGTACCTTTGAAAAGTAAAAGCAGACAGTTCTTAATTCAGCTCTTGTAACACCTGAAGAAAACAGTCCACTAAGGGGAAATCCACATACAACATGAAAAATTAATCAAAACACAAGGGATTTTATAAAAAGTATACACAATCACAATCACTTCTAATACAACAGCTAATTGTGGTGTTCCTGACCTATAGCAGAAAATAAACTTTTACGAGTGACAATTTGAAATCTTAAGATACAGAAGTATTCACTGGTTATTCGTAAGAGGAGATTCACATACTGTATTCAAAATATTTACTCTCTAATAGGGTAAATACTCACAAACCAAAGTGGACAAAACAAATGGCCTGATAAAAACACAGTAAGAACTCAAGCCATTAATTCTGATCATAAAGAACCATTTCAAAAGCTCCCAAGAAAGAGTACAGGAAAGAATACTTCTTTCATTTGGCTGTCCTTTCACTGGAAGTAGTTAGCATTTTCATCAACAGCCACATCGTTCTCATGAATCCCAATTGTAGTAGGGAGCAGTTTCTCACAGGGACAATCTCACTGGAGAAATACCTTCTTGAGAATGGTCACTACTTGCTCTTCATGAACAAGAAGCTTAAATATTAAGTCCTGTTATAATAATTTAACATAACAATTTTGTAGCCAGAGGATTAGCTGAATGTTCTTCAAATAAAAATTCAGTTTAAAAGAAATTCTCTGTTCTTGGAAAATGTTTACACAATGCCAGGAATATGTATACATACAATCCACAAACACAGACTCCAAGCTTCTCTAATGTAAAATCTTTTAATATAATATTTAAAAAAAAAAGGAAAGCCTTTAAAAGTTTGTTACAATTTATAGACTTAGATAACATACTAAGAAGTAAACAATTATTTTTTGTCTGGTTAAAACAAGCAGGTGTTAGAAATACAAGAATCACAATCTGATCCTTCTCCTGCCTCTGTAGAATGCCTCCAGCAATCAGGCTTCTGCCCTTGCAGGATCCTATTTACAACCTGCATGAAAAGGTAATTAGTTTATCATCCTTCTCTGAGTTTTAGGCTGTTATGTGTTTTGTTTGTTTGTTCAACTCTAACAGGATCATTTTTATATGACAGATCATAAAGCTTTGGTTCTTACAACTGACCGTGCTGCATTACTGAAAGCCAACAATATCTTACACAGGCATCACCTCTGGACACAAATCCATAGATACCAGACTACAGCATAAGGAAAATACAGATCACACACTTGCAGACTCCAGTACCCACTGACTTGGCTCTGCATCAATTCCTTATTTTCCAGCATAATCGAGGCTGATACGCTTTGCCCACCGGACTAAAAGGAGCAAGAAGAAATGGGGACTAAGTCTTCTCTGGGTAGCTCTACATGCAAGCAACTTTGGCTAGGCATAATTTACGGGGACCAACTCCACCTTGGCCTTGCCAGACTCTGGCTGGTCCCACATGGAGCCAGGTGGGCATGCACACTGAATTACTTCCCTGCCCTGCAGGCTCCAAGGCGGTTCTTTAGCTGGCCCTGGCCCAAACTGGCTCTGGCTTTACGTGGTGCTGCAGAGCCTGGTGCAGATGTCAAGTGGCTCTGCTGGAAGCAGCCGAGAGCCAGCTGAGTTGAGGCAGGAAGTTCTTTGGATCAGAGGTAATGCCAGGTAAACAGCTCATGCTCTGTAGAAAACAGACTATCAGGAAGACTGACTAGCTCCTGGAAGTAGCACAGTGCCTTCCACGTGGCTCTGAGCTGGAAGCCCAGGAGGGCAAAGCTGGCCCTGCACAGAGCCAGTGCTGGTGAGCCTGCTGTAGTGGCACAGTTTGTCCTTTCTGTAACCTGCCGGAGAGTTATTCTCAGCTGACAGCACCATGCTGAGTACCTAATACAGTTTCTTCCCCTTCCTTATTCAGCACTAAAGGCACCTATTCTGGAGCAGGTAAGGTCAAATGCAGCCAACAGGTACTGCGAGAGCAGTGGGTTGATATCCATTAAAACCATCATAACACAAAGCTCACAAAAGGTGATGGGCCACAAAGGTAGCAGCTGGACAGTTTCCCACGTTATGGGGAAGTTAAGAATCCAGAAAGCAAGGTTTTCTACCTACACCTGCATCATGCTTCACAATACATCCCAGGTTTGCGTTGGGTTTGGTCACTTATGTCGAGGAAGATCTAATTAAACTGCAGAGTAGCTTGCATATTAACAAAATATTTACAGACTCGCTTGAAAGAAGATAGATAAAATTATGTTTAACCTACCTGAAGTATAACAACTCTATAATAAAAAAATAAACTGAACTTTATTATCTATGCGTGTATTTGAACAAGAAAAAATGAGGAAACGTATTCAAGAGGAAATGCAGATTCATAGCCCATGTTAGTGTATGTTCTTTCAAAGCAAAATGGTGAATATAGAAACTAGACTTCAAATAAGGCAATGAAGTCATGCACTATTAATAGATTTAATTTGTAGAATGTTAATGGTTAATAAGAAATTTAATAATATAACAGAATATTAAACATCATCGTGGCTAGTGGCATCTCATTTGTCCGGGGTCAAGGGATAATTATTTTTAATTATCTGTGGAAAGACTATGAGGCTTTTGGCATATAATGCATGAAACCTGTTAAGACTTTTTACTTTTCATAATCTTTAAAGATATATAGGAAGATAGCTGTCAGAGCATCCTACAGTCTGCTTCTGATCATGTAGTTACATGTCTGAAACTGACAAAATGACCATCTGACAGAAAATTTGTACACAGAAAATTAAAAGCTGAGAGTGAAGAACTCAGACAGAGCAAACATTTTTATATTGAACAGAGTGTGAAAAAAGTCTCCTAAGAAACACATACAGGTTCGCCTGCCAAAAATAAAATAAAAAAAAAAATGTTTGGAGCAGGCGCAGTCTTATCACTAGCATTCATCAAGTTTTATTGTTAAAACTAAACTCTGCCCTGAGAAACAGTCTTTTAAAATATTCTTTCAAACTATCACATCCTCTCATTTGAAATTAAAAGTTTATTTTCTCCTTCAGACACCTGCTGTCCTCTTCAAGTACTGTAACGTGACACTCAACATGCAGTTGAATTATTCTAATATAACATACACCAGATGTCATGACCACACTTCACTTTAACTTGAGAAAAATCAAAAAGAACAAAGTGTGAACTCGATTCAAGGTGTAAAGAAAAATCTCAAATTCCATGGGAACATATGAGACCTAAGAAGTGTCATTAAGTATTATCATTTCTATTGTTTTTAAGTATGAATCCTTGTAAACAGCAACTCTGGCTGAGTTCATCCTTACATCAGAAATTACAGCATATCATTTGCTCTAACAATTTCTATGATCATTTTTACAAGCTTATTTCCAAAGTGCCTCAATTGTACAGCAGCAAAGAAACAGTCGCCGACTGTCAAATTACAGCTTAAAGTTATTCATCTTGTGCCATTTGAGCATTTGCCCTACAGCTTTTGACAAACATTCATGTTTTTTTCTCACTTCATCAGTCTCCTCAACTGAAATGGCAGGTGAAGTGCAAGTTAATTTAGAGCACAGTCCAACTGTTATTTCAGACAAGAGAGGGAGCTGTGAGCCGAGAAGGAAGTTATATGTAGGGCACAGTGGGAACACTGCTAATAATGCAAAAGGTTAGTGAATGGCAGCTAATAATGTGAAAGGTCAGTGAAGAGTTGTTTGGTTCTTTTTTGGCATATTTTGTTTATGTTTTAGTTTAAAAAAAATGTTTCTAACAGAACAAACGTCAGGTAGTTAACAAACACATTAATTAAATACTGTGGTACTGGCAAAACCTGCAGCAATGACTGAAAATTTAGTCATATTTACCAGCCAAGATCAGAAAAAATCTGCTATTTCATCCCAAGCAGCACCAATGAGATTTGCCTTCAAAAAGTCTTAAAGAGCAAAAAAAAAAAAAAAAAAAGCCCTCGTGGTTACACTATAGACTGCAATTCAGGAAAACTTGTTTGAACTCCCAGCTCTCCAACAACTTCAAGCATTATCTCTCGCAAGCCATTTAATACGTGGGCACGTCAGGCATCTTCATTTGGGCAGGGAGAGGGAGAGAAAGAGAGGAAGCAGAGAAGAAAGGGAGTGAACAGCACTTTTGCAGCTGGCTGACTGTTATCAAGCAGTATGTATTTTATTCCAGTAATACACCACCACAGATCAGTACTAAAGCAAGATCGCTGAACTGTAATTCTGCATTTGTCCCTGTGTGTCACTGCTCCCTAAGCCCTGAAGGTATGCGCTTTTCAACTGTTTATCCTGAAAAAGTAGATGAAAGTGTGCTTTTTCCACAGCTGGCCAAACAAGTGGGCCCTTTTAAGAGCACATACTGTGAGTGACATGGCAAATCAGTTAGATCAGCAGATATTGTGTAGCAGGTTTGATCCACAATTTATAGTGAATTTGAGCGAAGCAATGAACTCTTCTGAAAACTTGGGAGTAAGTTCCTTGGGAGTAAGTTACTGCCCCCTTTGTGTACTTGACACCCACTGAAAATAAAATAAATTTACTGGTCTTACAACAAAACCCTCAAAGAAACATCCTGGAATTCAATTCACTCAGGCCAGTTCCTCCCTTATCCTGAAACCATGCACAGTCTTAAAAGGAAGCTCATGCCTACGTCCCAGCCACTTCCCACATCGCAGACAGGCAACCGCCACTCACCTACGATCCTCAGATTTGGGGATGGGGTTGGTGCAGCGTTGGCTGTTATACTTGGCCACATATTCACATTGCTTGAAGGGGGCAGTCTTGTCCTCCAGAACGTGTCTGATACAGAAGGCGTAGCCGTTAAGTCGCCTCTGCTTGCACAGTTTGGGGCTATACGAGCACAAGGGCTTATTGTCAACCTCAGAGAAGTGTATGTGTTTGCCTTCATACATCACGTGACTCTATTCCTTGTGAACATCAGCTGAAAGAACAAAAATATTAAGAAAAATCACATAAGGAAGAGAAAATGCATTCAGTTATACATTGCGTGTTTCATGTTGGTGGGAAGGAGGAACCCAAAACAATACCTGATTTTAAATCTTCTGTATCATATCAATGTTAAGAGAGAGCCCCAAGGACACCACTATCCTGGAATGATGATGAATCAAGATGAAGCAGATTGTCTACGGAAAACATCAAAAAGGTCAAAGTCAGTCAGAATACAACAGATAGGATCATCCTGCTTAACAAGTAAGTGGCCAGAAGCAGCCACTTAACCTGTGATTCAGGTAGCATCCAATAAACCAAATTCAGTAGCACAATAGTTTTCAACTAGCAGTCACAGATCTCTGGAAACCGTAAAGGGAAATTATTGAGGAAAAAAGGTTTACCGTCACCTTGCTTAAACCTGCCAAAAAAATTCCACTCATCTACCAGTAAATTATTAGGAGCTACAAGTTGAAAAAGGTTAAGCAACAAATTAGATCACCTGTTTTCAGGAATCATGTTGAATGCTGGTGTAACATTAACCCATTTGATCACAGAAAGGTTTTCCTTCAAGTATCTTTGCCTACGAAAATGCTGGAGACTATCTTTGCTCTACCAAATATTAATTTTATCATGCAGTGCAGGATTTTTTTCTTTTTAAGCTGTCTTAAACCAGCTATCACACCTGGTGAACAAACTTCATATCTTAAATTTGCACAAGCTTTTGCAAGCATCAGTATGAAGTCCTTCCTAAGGTCACCACAGTCCTTCAGAGCTTCACCTACCTTATTGTGCTTGTTTTAGGTAAATGCTGCCCTTAATGATTACCCCCATTGACCCCAGGAAGGCTGAAATGTCATTTCAGCAGGAGGCCATTTTCTTCCCCATTGCCCCAAAACAGATTCCCACAGTGCAATGAAATACCAAATTCATGAAAACTTAAGGTACTCTTCACAGGGATCTCCTGGAAAGAGTCCAGCGGAGGGCCACAAAGATGATACAGGGCCTGGAGCATCTTCCCTATGAGGAAAGGCTGAGAGACCTGGGTCTGTTCAGCCTGGAGAAAAGAAGACAGAGGGGAAATTGATAAGATATCAATGTTTATAAATACCTGAAGTGTGGCAAACAGAAGGATACGGCCAACCTCTTTTCAGTGGTTTATAGGGA
The DNA here is from genome assembly GCF_009769625.2 of Cygnus olor. Taxonomy (NCBI): domain Eukaryota; kingdom Metazoa; phylum Chordata; class Aves; order Anseriformes; family Anatidae; genus Cygnus; species Cygnus olor. The sequence goes on along the minus strand of NC_049174.1, from coordinate 13,414,482 downwards.
CAAGACAAGGGGCAATGGCCGCAAAATGTATCACAGGAAGTTCCGCACCAACATGCGAAAGAACTTCTTCACAGTGACGGTGACGGAGCACTGGAACAGGCTGCCCAGGGAGGTTGTGGGGTCTCCTTCTCTGGAGATATTTAAGGCCCATCTGGATGCCTACCTGGGCAGCCTGCTCTAAGGAACCTGCTTTGGCAGGGGGGTTGGACCCGATGATCTCTTGAGGTCCCTTCCAACCCCTACAGTTCTGTGATTCTATGATTTTCTACCACTATGCAGTCTTTAGCAACCATTTTTTTTAAAAACACACACACATAAAAAAACAACGAAGCAGCATCAAGTAATATTTAACAGTACACACAACTTGCAGCTCCTCTGCTACAGCCAGCTTAGCCTGCATAAGGCAGCTCTTATTCAGAAAGGCTATCCTGAAGCACAGGAATAAACTCCTGAAGATGGTGTGTTCAGTACAGTTCAGTTTCATACGCATTATGTACCAAGCAAAGGAACGTACATAGAGGTGATATTCAGGAAGTATGTAGTAAATGAAAGACATGGGACAAATGTACAGATTACCACCTCAACCGACTTAGTTATTCCCAAGGCCCCATATGGCAAGGGAAGGGAACCTACGGCCTTTACAGAAAAGATCCCACTTTCTCTGGTGAAGGAACAAGCCTTCTCTCCCCACTGCATAAAAACACCTTGAGAAAACAAGAAGTACCATGACATTTGGGGATCCAGGAAAGTAACTTTAAGTCACTATGGTAAAACCAAACACCCTAATGTACCTCTAGCAGTAAACGGCATAAACCAGACACTTCCATTAGCATGCATCTAGCTGTACAGCCAGGACAGAAGCACTAAAAATTCAAAGATACACTTAACAATTACTTAAATAGTTTTACAAGTACACATGCAGCACACACAGCATGCAGGTTGGAGACTTGCCACAAAACGTAGGTGGCACAAATGCCAGCGACCTGATTAATCATTTGACAATAACGAGGATCGTCCCGTATTTCCTCTTCATACACACAGTTCCCTTTCCACACTCTGGGGCAGGGGCCTGGCACTTTGTTTACCCCAAACAGCCAAAACACAAGCACAGATACCAAAAACAGTTCCCATCACCTTTCCCTTGATGCATGGGAGCACAGGAAGGAGCAGACTGCATAAATTTGAAACTGATCATTGGAGTATGGGCCCTTCACAACACATTCACCCTACAAGCAACTATGTGAAAGAAAAGAAATCCCACAGCCTAGAAATAGGCGGTGACCTGGGTTTGGGTCCCAAACACTTGACAAACAGCTCTCTCCATTACTATGGTAGAAAGAGTAATCAAATGGGTCTTAACTAATTGCATCTCTTACACAGAGTGAAACTGACAAAGTCTTTTGCTCTGGAGTTTGCTGCTCTCAACAGCTACCCAAAGCTTGTATTTGTGACATACTGCACAGGATGAAAAATTGGAAAGAACACCTGAATCTTGCAAAGATGGGCTGACCCACATGCTGCTCTCTTTCTCTTGTATTTACCAGCACCTTTTAAGCTACTGCTATTATGCTTTGTAGAGTTTTTGATTGATCAATGACCTCCTTCTCTTTTGCACAGTCCAGCAATATTTCTTGCCTAAAGGTTATCAAGCAACAGAAAAAAAGAGTTTTTCAGAGCAGTTCCAAAGTAAACAACAAGAAACACGTATCTGGGGATCCCAAGTTAGGTTTCTGTAAGAAAAATACACTGCAGTTCCCAGCCACTATAATCCTGGATTTATTCTTGTGCCCCCAGTCTTATTTTTGGATTTAACTCACAATTAAGTCTTATTTTTACACTTAACTTGACTGTGTCAAGGAAGGTGCAGTATTTTCCATCTCACTTGTCAGAAAGATACAGGACACAAGTATGATGCCATATGAAACATTTAAGCAAAAATACTAACAGTAATCCTCAGGGAAGCTAATGAGCTCAAACATGTATTTGGGGTCTATATATACACTAAGAGAAGCTCATAAAAATATAACCATGTTAAAAATCCTGATAGGAATCGAACAGTGCAACTCCAGAGTAATGAACAGAAAGAGAGCTAATACACCTGGCAGCCAGTGTTATACAGAAGAACTATAGCAATTCTCTCAAACTGCAATATCTTTACTGGCAGACTCCTATACAGACCTCCAAAACACAGCAGCACTGTGCGGACACACTGCCGGAGACTGAACTCATGCTATGCCTAAAACAAGCCTTTCCTTTTAGTTCCATGCTACATACATATACACACACATACACACACACAAATACAACAAAGACTTTTTAATCTATCAATTCTGATTTAATCTGATGTAGTATTTTATTTCGAGCAAAACAGACAGGAGTTCTTAACAGAGCTTTTTGCTGCTACACAAAAGTAGCACAAGCATGGAACAGGCACAAGTCGCCTAACTGAACAGAACTGAAACTACACTTAGCTAAATAGTGGGTGGGGGAGAAATTATTTTTGTCCCACAGGATTCAGTAAGAGATGACGGAAACATGGACTTCCCCTGGAAAAATCAAAAGGTTAAGCAGCTGTACTTTGCTGCAAATATATCAGGGTAGAAAACCTTTTGGAAGTTATTTTGGGGTTTGCAGTTACACTCCACACTGAAGCTGTAGACAGGTTCAAAACAAACACAATTCATGCCTGCATGTGCTCACACTGGCTTTAGCCACAATTCATGAATGAGAAACCAGAGGCTACTTCTTGAGGAACCTACATTTTCCTTAAACTGCTTCTAAACAAGTGATTTAGAGAGTCTGAAGCAACAATGCAAAGAACAGAAGAGAACCCAGAAATCTGTCATTGCCATTTGTCATTGCCAGATGATGTAGGTAAGACATGAGTGACGCTGAAAAAAATGACAGTGGTAAGGGATAAGGTGAATACAGAGCAGTCATGTACCAAATCACACAACATTAGAACTAGGGGTACTTGAGAAAGCTGGATTGACTCAAAACATATTAAAGAAATATTTCTTTATTTTTGCTACTCGCAAGTGGTGAGCTGCTGAATTTGCTGTCACGGGAAGCTATGGAAGCAGACAGCATCAGCAGGTTCAGAAAGTTCACAGACGATGGGGACAAACAGATACTATAGGAAATGGGCAGTGACATACCTGCCAGCATGCCTAATTTAATAAATAAGGATGTTGGAGGAGCAAGAATAAAAAAATAAAAAAAAAAACACTAAAAAGCAGCTGGGCTTTCATACTGTCCCTAAATAGCATCAGTTAGTCCCACTGTCCAAGACAGAATAGTGGGCTGGATCGACCCCTGATCTTACCCAGCAGGGTACTCCTTATGTTCTTATAAGCTTACCTCTAACATTTGTAATTTGATAATATTAATTTCTCCCCTTCTCCCACTCTTTATACCCGAACAGATGACTGGAAGATAATCTACTTGCCATGGTAAAAGCCTTATCTGGACATGTGAAGAGCAACAAATTGAGTGTCCTAGCAAGGCTTTCCAGCAAGGACAGGCAGGACCCAGAGCAGAGTCACACTCTGTGACAGCACCACTTTGAGCAGAGCTACTTGTTCCTGCTGAGTGCAGCCACTGGTGGCCTGTAAGACAACAGGGAGTGGTTTGCAAAGTGACTGTGAAAGAGAAATAAAAGACTTAAACACACACATGCACACACCTGTGCAACTGTCAGTGCCTGCTGCCAGGCATTGGAAGAAGCCAGCTCCCAGCTGCTTTTATCACTTGCAAAAAGGCATAATAGGTTTCCTTGCAGCGCACATCAACTCCAAGACAACTAAGCTGTAGCTCTGCACTCCACATACCCTCTCCTCAAACAGTTAAACAGTCCTTTGGAGAGGTCAGGAAATGCTGTCACAGCAAACTTTGGGGAAAAATCTTTGCTAGATCATACAGAGTATCAGCATCACGTCACACAGAAATTTGGTACCTTGCATCATCAGTATTTTACAGAGAAGTTAATGGCTATTAGAAAGCCTGAAATTTTTTTTTACAGTCCCAAGACCCAATCAGTAATCCCAAGAAAACCCTGTGCAGAAAATAATTTAAACCATGTGGGTTAGACACACTCTTAAATGTATGCTCAGAATTTGACATTCAACCTAAACAAGACCAAATTTAGGCAATGGAATCCCCAAATGCGTTGTAAATTGCAACACAATTACACATTCGTGGTTAAAAGATGTATAATTAAGAGGAGAACTTAGAGGTTCACAGACTGCATCCAAATAAAAGTCATGACTAAAGACATCTTAACTGTGTTGGTTTGAATTTTCTAACACCAGCGCAGATTTAATGCTGTATTGCTTGGTGTGTTCATGAGATTTCACAGACAAGGTACAATAGTCTACACACGCTTCCAAAACCATCAACCTGAGGCTAGAAAGCAGAACTCAGATCTCCCTGAACCTCAGCTTTTCCACAAAAACAGGCACCATAAATAGTAGCTTTACCAATTCTTCAATTTGACCAAGAATGAATTCCCTGTGTTCCACTTGCCTGACCCTTTTGCTGGGACCAACAGTAAATACATGGATTTTAAGGTGTTTTGGCAACATGCAATCTAATCCACTCAGAGATGAGCCGAGACCATAAAAAACCATGACAAAAAGACACACATTTAAAGCTACCTTACCGTAAAACCTTCCCATCAGTACTAGTAAAAAATATAAGAAAGAAAGAAAGCAAAAATACTCCTTTGTCTTTCCATTTCATACTAGGCAATGAGCATCTCTCTGGGAAGTGCTCTGTTCTATCAAGAGAAGCTACACCACATCTAATTGTGGTCAACATCAATGCCACAAAGCTGTAACTTCTGTCCCCATCCTATGATCTAACCATAACTTTGGCTTAGCTCTGGTCATTTAACAGTTCAGACCTCTACCATGTTCAGCTACCAAACCGAACCTGCTGTAATTCTAGAAACTAGAGTCTTATTAGTAAAAACATCCAAAATGAGACAAAAAACACTTGGAAGCAACCAAAGTCAGCTACGTGAATGTTTATAAGGGACAATTTTATTAACCAGAGGAAAATCCTTGTTCAGTAAGACCTCTGAAGAGCCCCACACAAGTACAGACATTGCATACGTGTGCCTGTACCCAAATAGATCTACCTGCAAGACCAAGGCACTTAACATATAAGATAGTACAAGATATTTTTAGTTACCACCTAGAATCATATTTTGGACTAATTTTGCATGTGAAAATCTACCTAGGAAGACAGAAGCAGCAACAATTGTCCTCATTCTGCCTTTTCAGAAAGCTTCTACTCTGCAAAAAGACAATTTATATTGCATAAGAATGTCCAATATATTAACAGAAAAGCAGTAGTACATTTTAAGCAACACCGGCAATATGAATTATGCTTCATAATATAATACAATAAATACAAAACTAAATTTTAGTATTATTCCTAATAGTAACTAAATAACATATAGACTTGTAACAAGTTCCAATCAACAGCAGAAAACATAGCTAAGGAGAGGGGGGAAAAGGCACTTTCTATTCCAAACTGACCAGGTTGTTGTTTTTGTTTTCCTATACAAAATGACCTTCAGCAGGCAATTTAATTTTACCTGATTCACCCATCTGATAAATAGTACCTTAAATAAAACATGACAAAGACAGCCCAAAATCTGAAGACCAACAAGCTTTTAAGACTGCAGGAATTTAAGAAACTTCAAAGGATTTCTTAAGAGGAAAAATGCTCAGTAGGAAGATTTGTAACTGCAAACCATAGCTACGAGCACGCTCCTATAGATTTCAATAAAACACTTCCTAAATATGGTTATTCCTGATCTAAGTAAGGCTCCAGACTGGTTCCATATCACTGGAAGTCTTTTGAACAAGGATTTCTCTATTTGACCTGACGGTCTAAGGCCCCAGTCCTGCAGTCCTATCCACACAGGCAGATTTTCATGCTTGCACAGAAACACAGTTATTTCAACATGGCCATAAACAAGACCAGGGTTTGCCAGGGAGACTGGGGCTGCAGAAAGAAGGCCTTCAGACACAGCAATAAATGGAACATTTAGGCAATTGCAACATCACAAAAAATGCACTTTAAAATGTTATCTCAAAATATCAAAACCATGATCCAGAGAGAAATCAGAGACTAAAACATACCACAGTATACCTTGCATCTGTACTTGAATTTACAAAAAAAAAAAAAAAAAAGCCATAAGTCCAAGTCTTTTATTTATTCAAATAACAGCTAACCTGCACTTGCATATGAAGTTAAACAAAATGCCTTAGCCTTATTTCTAGTCCCAATGGTGCAAAGACAAACAAACTTATTTTCGCACAATACCAGAGTATCATTCTTGCTTCAGTGGGAATACTCAATAAATAAAATAAAGCAGCAGAGCTCCTCACAGAGCAGCCTTTTAGCAGTTGTAAGCTATCAAAGTTTCAATACATTACAATAAATTTGTACCTCCTGAGGGTCTACCATACTGCGAGAGCATGGTACATGCAACTCTGTAGGACCAGGCCCTACACAAAACTCATTCATTCATCATAAAAGTATTGAAACATCAAAATTACTCCTACTAAGTAAATTTGGGGTTGCTTTCTGTAGACAATTTAGCTTTACAATTAAATTTATCTTACATGCGTATACATTACAAACAAATCACATAAAAGGCTGAAGATAGCTGCAAAAATGTCACTAGACTGCAAGTGACAGCTTCACACGGAACATTAGTGTTAGGGTTTATCTATCACCAGCACTACCCGGTCAGTAAGGTCTTACTTAGTACGACACTCTGACAGTACAACGGTGCCCACAGGATAGGACGCTCAGCTGTAAGGGAATGATGCATTGCCCTAAATTTGCCAATTTTAAGTATACCAATCCTCAAAAATTGAGAGCATCCTTAAAATAAACCCTCATCATATGTTGTTAAGTAACAAAGTTAGAACTAACTATAGATCTACATATTTTAATCAGATGGTGTAATATAAGGCTTTAAGCTAAGTGTTACTGTCATTCCCCAAATTTATTCAAGGTTACTTGTACAAAGCAATTAGCCTTCTAAACTAAAAGTCATTTTAAGGAACATTTAAACCAAAGTACACATCTCCAGCATTAGAAACGAGAGCTATTTCACCTGTGCTGGGTGAAGCGTGTTGGCTGGCTTTCCAGTGGGCTCACTTCACAACTACCAGACGTTCCTTTCCCTGAAAAAAAGCATCCTTTCATTCCCAGCTCCCAGCAACAGCACCAAGTAGGCAACTCCTGCCCCACACCTTGCCCCGAGGACCGACGGGGCCCCAACCCATGCTGGGACCCCTTGCCACGTTTGGGGATGCGGGACGGGGATGGAGTCCGAGTTCTACTGTGCCCTGGTTGTTGAGGGGCCTCGAGGGGAGCCCCTTCCCCTGGCTGGGGGGCCGTCACCCCAGCCCACTCACACCCACCGGCCATGGCAGGGCTGGGGGTGACCGGGGTCCCCGGGCAGGCCTGGGGCAGCCACCAGCCCTGGCACATGGCAGGGCAGGGAGGCGAGGCTGAGCTGGCCCCTCGCCCCCCACCCTCGCCCCCGGTTTGGGGGGCACCCCCGTGCGGGGGCACAGCACTGAGGGAGGGCACTGTAGGCACTCTGACGACCTCCCTGCAACCCCAAAAAGCCCCCTCAACCACCCCAAAAAAAAGTTGCGGGGCGAAACCACCCCCGGCGAGGGGACACAACGGGGAGGGGTGCAGGGGGGGGGTCGCGGGCAGGGGGGGCGGCGGCCGCGTCCCGGGGCACCCCCGGCCCATCCCCGCGGCCACCGAGGCGGGGGCGGCGAGGGGGGCGAGCACCCTAAAAACGCCGAGAAACTTTCCAGGCCGCGGCCGGCGCGGCCCCGGACGCCCCGCGGGACCGGCACCGCCTCCGCCGCGGCGGCCCCGGACCGGGCTGGGGGCAGGGGTGCCCCCCACCCTCCCGCACCGCCGCCGCCGCCGCTCATTAAAAGTCATTTTGGGAAATTAATGCCGCCCCCGGCCCCCCCGGCCCGCGCCCCTCCCGCCACCCCCCCCCCCCTTCGCCGCCCCGCGGAGGTGGGGGGGTGGAAGCGGCCCCGCCGCAGCGCCCCCGCCGCCTTCCCCCCGGCCGCCCGGCTCCGGCGGCGGCGGGGCTCGGCCCGCTTTGGGCCCGGGGCCCGGCGCGGGGGGCCCGGCCCGGCGGGGCGGGGAGCGGAGCGGCCAGGCCGCGCCGCGCCGCGCTGAGGCCTAGCGCCCCCCCGCCCCCGTTCTCCCCCGCCGCCCTTCACCTCCCGGGCAAAGGCGCCGCAGCGCCGCGCCCCGACCCTCCCGCTGGGTCCCGGCCACCGTCTCACCCCCCTCCGGGGCTCCTCTGGGCGCCCGAAAGCCGCAAACCCCCCCCGGCTCCCCGCAGCCCCCCCTGCTGCGGCCTACCCCGCCCCGGCCGATCCCCGGCCTCGCGTAGCCCGCCTCTCCGCCCGCCCTGTACCCTTCGCACCGCCTGCCGCGCTACGCGAGCCCGGGGATGCAGGCCGGGCCTGGCTTACCTTTCCAGCTGCTTTTTTTTTCTCCTCTCTCTCCTCTCCCCCCTTTCCCTCTGTTGGGCTGACAGATCAGAGTTTCCTCCCCAGCAGAGGGACTGGGAATGGGCTCGGGCTCTGTGCTGAGGAGCTGCTGCCCCCCTGGCTCTGAGAAGATCCTGATTTTTGTGGGGAGGAAGCTTTGGGGGCTCTTTATTATTTTAAAACTACAAAGTGCTCAGAGGGTAGGTGATTATTAAGGGGAATCCCTGAATATATTCTCCAGCAAAGAAGGCAGGGCTGCTGGGGCTGCTCAAGAAGAGAGCCAGCAGCCTCCTACAGCACCACTACAGGCACCGAGAGGACATAACATCAGAGAGCGGTTCCTCTGCCCTCCAAAACAACAACTTTCCTACCATCTTGGAGGTAGTAGAGGGAGAGAGGGAGGGGGAAAATAGTACAGAAGGTTTTTATAAAGTGCCAATTTGGGGGAGGGAGCCAAATGGCTAAAAACAAATTTTTAAAAATCATTTATATGACTTTTTATTTTAAATAAAAATAAAATACAAAGGCATGATGCTTAAGAGATAATTTTCTTTATAATGAAATAAGATCAGCTTTCTGGGGAAAAAAAAAAATTAAAAGAAGGTATGGTCATTTTTTAAAAAAAATTATTTTTATTTAAAAATTTATTTAAAAATTTTAAAAATGTATTTTTTTCCTATAATTTAAAACGTAGATAAGTTTTTATTGCTGTTGTTTGATAGTTCTAAAATTTTATGTACAATTGTGAAAGTTGGTGTAACTTTTTTGGTGCTGCTGCTCTCAGTAGAACAACTGAAATTGATGTGGGACTGTTTGGTAGAACTGTATCGTTATGTCTTCTCTCTCAAGGCATTGTAAATAAAACTGAATGTACAGGTAGGAAAAAAAGCTCTTTTAATATTTTTTATTTTGGGGGGGGGGGCGGGGGGGTCCTGTAAAAAAGCCATGGGGGATTTAATGCAAGTGAGTGGAGCCTGTGATATGTATCTGAAAAATTCTGCTTATCTGTCATAAATTTAGCATTGTCTGCCCTTCAGTATGGAATGTGAAAAATAAAGCTCATAGAAAAAAAATTGAGGTAATAATTGAATTTTCTTTTTAATATTTTCAAAGCAGTTTATAGCTTTCTAAAAATCTGTTTTGGTTCTTTTTAAGTTACTGTTTTGATTTGGGGGCTTTGTTCCTGATATTTATGAATAGCGTTATTCCTGACTTCTTTCTTACAGAGTTGAGAAATGTTATTAATTTATACTATAATACCTTGTAATGCAGAATGGTCGTTGTGTTTTTCTTTTTTGCATAAGCTTTTATTAAATTGTTTAAAATGTATGGAAAGCTGTCAAAATAATGTGAGATGCTACTGTGTATCTATAGGTGAAGACACTGATCACTGTGTTCAGCAGACCTATGATAATACTGCTTGTGATAGGGTTATACTCAGCCCTGTACAGGGATGAACTGCTAAAATATGTATTTATTTCTCCTGAAGGAAGATGAAATAATTAGAAATTATTTAGAAATAATTAGAAAACTAATGAGCTATATATAAAAAAAAATGCGTTTAAGTTTTTTCCATTGTAAAAATTAGTCAGGTGGTATAGACTAATTGAACTGCAATCAGACTGAAGTCATGTGAATGAAGGTATTGAATTGTTAGTATGTTATCACCCCCTCCCTTGCCTCTGTCAGATCTGAAATACATTGCATTATCTCAATTACGGTAAACTTTTATTTATATATGTATTTTTCTGAATTTAGATACATTCCCTTATGAAAATATACACTGTGAGTTGCCTTGCTAGTATCGTGAGTGTAGTTTGTGTGTTTATAGTGGCATTTTCGTTTAGATAAATTAGTTTGAATTAAAGTATAATTAAAAGTCAGTTGGTCTGTGCATCGAACTGCATATTTTTGCTCGACTGGATTATTTTTTTTTAAGATTATGGTTGGTCCAACTAGCATACTTAAATAATGTTGAGTTTTGCTTTCTGTGGAGTTACTGCAAAGCTTTTTTTTATCAGATTATTAATTTATTAAATGCATTATTCTGCTCTGACATTAGGAAAAAATAATAATAATCAAATGCGTTGCTCCTACATCTTGTTTTAAAAGTTTGTGTAGAAGTCATGGCATAAGTAGGGCACGTCATAATCTTATCAGTCATGATTGTGTTGTTTGAAGCATGAAATGTAATGATTATTTTTGTAGGATATTTAAACAAAAATACTTTTAAATTTTATATTTAAAATTCACTACAGGAGTGACAGGGATTACAAATGTTGTTTATGATCGGGATGATTTAAAAAAAAAAAAAAACTTTTGAAATACTACAAATAATTGATCTCCTGTGCCAATGGATTCAAAAATTCAACAAATGCAGCATAAGCTAATATTTCCTTTTATTCTAAAAAAAGTAAAGGACCAAATTCTCAGACCCCAGTTTTTCAAATGCTTGGAGGCCTGATTAATAATTGAAAAGTGTTTGAAGAATCACTCAATACTTACTTGCGTAAAACCCTTACGAAGTCATTAGGGTTTGCTAGAGTACAGAATTCAAGTTTCTGCACTAAGTGTTTTCTTACATATAGCTATGTGTTGAAAAGAATTGACACTTCTAACTAGATCAGTAGTTTAGTGTAACTCAGATGTAAGTTTGTTCTCTTTATTGCACAGTTAAGAAAATTTTAGTGTTTTAGAGAGGGAGGCATAACACAAACAACCAACCGATCTGTACTGAGACTTTCTGTGGCACTCTTGAGAATGACCATACAGCACACTGAGGACTTTTTAAAAATGGGACATAGATGATACAACGTGTTAGAGAAGAGGCTATGAAAGCACTTGAGAACCCAACTACAGAGACAATATTAAACCCTTTCTTTGGCTTATGCACTTAACTTCGCGGGTACTGACTTTAATCGGATTACATGCATGCCTAAATTTAAATATGTATCATAGTAGTATTACACATTTTGGTGACATCCTGAGATCTGTTTGATGTGTGTTAATTGCAAAACCAGAAGCATAATGCTAAAGAAAAAGAGAAACATTTTGAATCTAATTTGTAATAGGAAAACTGGAAAGGGATATTTTTGAGTGTCTTTTTCTAGGAAAAACAAAACAAAACACACAACTTTTTAAGGAGGATAAAGTAAAGAGGAAAAAATCACTAGATCTTAGATACATGGACTGTTGTGTAATTATTCAACAGAGGAATGAGTACCTCAACGCTATGTACAGAGGAATTTATTTAACACAACTTTATTTGCCTGAGAGAATTCAAAATATTTACTTTTTAGCTACTTGCTAAAAATTGCAAATATTATTTTATTTGTTTTGCTCACAACGAAATGTTACACTAACACTTCAAAGGAGCAAATTCTGTTAGGTTTAGTAATGTAGAATCTTAAATATATAAAACATTCTTTATGGACAAGACTCGTAACTTGTGAGTCGCATCATTTTGACAGAGTGGTTCAGCACTCTGGAATTATTTTAGAGAAAAATTCGGTGTCTATGACTACTGTACGAGGATGGCGTGTGACCCCAAAGCAAGAAACATCCCCTGTGCAAAATGCAGATGCGAATTCTGGAGGTTCCATTTCCTCATTACAGAATAGGTCTGTGTGGCCAAACCCCTGAACCAACCGCTCCAGCCAGTAGACATGCTCTGTGCTTGAGCACAGGGTGGTCAAAGAAAATTAATGTTCCCTAAATCACTAGTTCCTAGCTAATGAAGCATACTTTGCAGATGTGCCTCACTAGTATTAATACTGAGACAGAGGGCAGCAACATAGCAAATAAGCTTTGTGAGTCTAATAACAGAAATGAAATAAATGCTTTAGGTTGTACACCAGTTATTGGAGGAGGCTGCTTCAAAAAGCAAGCTTTGACTCTCTCCCAAGGTCATATGCATCCCAAATGCAGACCTCAAGCACCCCTGGAGCATGACTTAGATTTGGTGCACATAGTGAAGGTCTCGGCTTTTCAGCAACAAGTGTTGTGATGTTGGTGCTGTGGTATTACTCCTTGACAGACACACAGGTTCTGAGGAAACAGTTCCAGTGTCTTTAAATGCTTGTGAAAGTGATCAGCAATGTATTTAAAATACATGAGAGTATTGGAAAGGGGAGGAACAACTGTGTGTGCAGATTGTTAGAGATTTTCATGCGTAGAGCCACATTTATGTATAAGATCTTCTCTTTAGGAGTTTAAACACTGATGAGAAAAAAAAATTCTGATAAGATCAATTCATCTTAGTAAGACCTCGAGCAGCAGTTTTATGTAGTGTTGGTTTATTTAATTGTGATGAGTTCTGGAGTCAAGATATCCACAGGACAAACCATTCATAGAGCTAAGTCATTTTGCTTTACTTCATTTAGTCATAAATGCTAGCAAAGCCACGCAAAGTACAAATGACTATCCTTGTTTTTCAAAGTCTTAGGATCCACATTAAGGCTTATTGGAGCAATGGGAATTTTACTGTGGATTTCAGTAGGAGTAAGGTTGCAGAAGTATTTAACCAGTTGGGAGCAGACGTGCTAGCATGGTAATGTAATTAACTGATAGTGAACTGAACTGAAAATAGTAATTAACTAAGACTTTACTAATCTGTTCGTTATCAATGTGTATCTTAATCTGCATTAAATAAATGGTATTGTCTCCTAAATCTCAGCAAAGACAAAATAACATGACTATCAGTTGTAGGAATGTTGTCCAGAGTACATTGCAGGCATCTGTGGAGATTTCTTTAAATAGAAGACAAATTAATGGAATAAACTGTCCCAGCAGAATGCTCTAATAGAGTCCTATTTGACTAGGAAGCCCACTGTTGATTGAAAGTATACTACTGTATTTTTACTTATCTATCAATATTTCATTAACTGGAATCGTGGCGGTTAAGAAGCTACATGTTTTGTTAGCAGACCTTCTTTCAGTTATTCACTTACATTCAGGTTATGGCAGGTCTTGGTCATCTCTGCAAATTGGACAGAGGAGAATTCCCACTCCGTACTAAATCAGTGATCTGTTAGTCTTCTGACAGTGACCTGTATAAGATGCTTCAAAAAAGCTGTGGAATATCCCATGATGGATAACTCGGAAATGAAAAGCCTGTAGGACAGGATTTTTCAAACAGTTTAGCTAACATCAAAGCATGAGGCTTAATTAGTTCCTAGGGTCATGAGATCCCAGTGGATTTTGAAAAAAATTATACGTTAAGCTCTTTGGTTTTAGTATGTTTCTTTTTGATGTTTGTTTCTCATCTCTGATCCCTTTCAAACATAGACACAGATGTAACAGAAAGTGACAAGAAAGAATAAAAGTGTTTCTTTGAGATACTGGTTGTATTTATTCAAAATGTTGAATTAGCATTAGAGTGCTGGGATGTCTCTACCAACTAGTATTTCTCAGTAGACCAGGAGGCCTGACCGGGTAAATATGGCACAGTGTTAGGTGCTGTGGTAGAATGGATGTTTGCATGTAGCCAGAGAAAAATGTTTATTAACAGCATTTAGCATAGGAGGCTTTGCAGATTATGGGGTCACTCATAAAGAGTTTTAATTTGCAAGGTTTTATGTACATCTCATGACTGCATGTGAAGCCCCTCTACTGTGGGGAGTTCTGGATACCCAGACACTTTAGGACACGTTGCTGACAACATCCCCTCAGTTAACATGCATCACAGTAAAGCTTCTTCTGGATAAAACATTACACAATGAAGAGGACCATGATTTGTACTTGTCCTCAGTGTTTTGTTTCTGGACAAGAAATTTCCTTGTGACTGTAAATTTAATTGCTTCTTTCCCCATGGTACCTTGCCTCATTGACATTATGTGCAGATAGCTGCAGGAGATAAATTACATATGTATTAGTGGTTTGTTTGTTTTTGTTCCTAAACAGGAATTACTTTATTAGGCAAGACAACTTTTCTGTTATCTCTGAGAGCTTACCCCATAGAAAGTGTTCTTGTACTCCTGATAACAGCTTGTTAGTTGTCATTGAAGTCAACTTCCAGGTGCTCTCCCTTAATCACTTCTTACTTTTTTATATATATACATATATGTATCCTACATGGTAGTCACAGTTAAGCTTTCTTCTATCAGCTTGCTTGTTAACACTTTTTCTGTTCATGTCTTATTTGTGCTTTGACAGAGTCAATCTTTCTGCCCTTCATCACTGAAGGAAATACCTATTTAAATGAGATCACAAGAACAAAACATGGTTATTAAGGGACTGTTGTGTTTTAGGAGAGGACGTTTTGGCTTAGCCCTTCGTTGGAGTATTTTATGAGGTGAAGTGTCTGGGGACAGGGATGGAGGTGAGGTTTTATTACTTTTCTCTTTGGATTAAGGCTGATGTTAGGCTGCTGCTCTGTATGGTTTCAACAGTAACACAGAGCACATCCCCAGACCAAACATATTCTTGCAAGACAGTGGCTGCTGTTGGTCTCAGAAGAGGCACTGATGCCAAATCTTTCACTTCCTGGGGAAATGCTACAGACATTTCCATCTCTGCCTTGAAAATACATTTGAAAATGAGGCAGTTACAACTATTTTTATGAACGGCCTAGTTTTGTTGGCTGTTTCAAAGTCTTGCTGAGAGCACACCTCAGTTTGACTTGACTTTCCATTTGGGACAACTTTTTTTTTTTTTTTTTTTCTTTCAGTCAAAGCAGCTCAGTGAATTGCCTAGAATGTAAAGTGTCCCTCTGGAATTACAGGGATGTACCTAGGGGCTGCTGGTGCTTCTGGGAAGGTGGATATTGAATGTTTGGTTGGTGTGGTGTTTTTTTTGTTTGTTTTAAATCACACTTTAGACTTGTGCTTAATAGGGCTTCACCTTGAATTAACACACCCTTTTCCTTTTTCTGTCTCTCTACAACCCTCTACTGAAGACAGGGCTACGTAAAGGCAAGGTTTAATTAAATTGGGGTTAATTGCATGAATATAAGAGTTATGTTTACATAGCGCTACATTAAAAGAAGAGGGGGCTTAGTGATTAAACCCATCCATCTCTCCCAGACATGTAATTGTTCTTTCTCATGCTGTCTATGCAGGCAACAGAGTACGGGAAAAAGAAAAAAAATTCAAAGACAGAAATTAGAAAGTTAAGAATTCTATAGCAGCATTCTCATACACTTAGTATTATTCTACACTGGAAAAAATGTAGGTTTTCCTCTTTAAAAGGAAAAAAATAAAGTTATTTTTTCTTAAAGTTGGAAATGATGGCCTCATGAGTGTTCCAGTCTGCATGATTTCTGGAAGGATTACTCTAAACCTATTACACTAGTAACTCATTGAGGGAGTAGCTAGTTTTCTTTCAAGCTTACATTATCCAACATTACAGAGCAGAGACTCACTGTTCTGTAGTCATTCTAACCTTTCAAAAAGAAAGCCCACAGCCCCCTCCCCCACTTTGCTATAAAAAGATCAGTGCACACAGAAAACATACTGAGATCTTTCTTCCCTGTACTTGTACCGGTGTATCTGAAGGCCTTTATCTTTTGCTAAATTTTAAAAACAGTTTAGTATTACAAAGCTGTGTGAAAACCACTTGCTCTTTTTCATGACATAAAAATAAACTGTATTCTCCAGTAGTTTCTCAACGGCAACTAAACAGAGAAACATACAAATATCTAGAGCAGTGGGAGGTGAACACTGACACAAACCAGGTATGTTTGACTCAAAAGAGGGACAACTTGTTCTGAAAGTGCATGACAAAAATAGCATGTTCACACCCTCAGCAGTGTTTAAGATAACTGAATGCTCTGGAAGAAGAATACTGATTCTCAGTTGCTTACTGAGTTCTTCTCCTGCAAGAAGCATGAGCTATATGAATTACATAGGTAACAAACTGTTTAATATTATAATTTATTTGTATACAATCATGATGTATTCTGCCTCTAGGTACAGTATGTTGAATGCTGCATGTTGTCTCCAGCCACAACAACAGTCCTATATTAATGGGACTACTTGAACTGATGAAAATATGAAAAGAGAAATACCACTGCCTAACAAATAGATTTTTGGGGGAAAAAAAAGTATCAGTCACAGTTGTTAACTGCAGTAAATACTTGGATGAAGTTGGTAGCAGTTTAATAGTAACTAACTAGCAGCTGGCTGGCTCTTCCACTGCATGAGCACCTTCAACAACAGCTTTCACACACTTGGCCATAGTCTGGGATGCTCTACTGATTGAATCTGGAAAGGAAAAAAATAAAACACTTTTGTGTAAACTGTTAATTTTCAGCATATACCGATACACACAGAATATAAGAGATTTAGTACAGGACTGCATACACATACAATATAGAGAAACACTTAGCTGAAAGTACAGCCTTATGGTTTATGGAAATTCCATATAATTTTATCAGAAAATCATGTTTGAAGAAAAAGACAAATCCTACATATCTTAGTGGAAAGCTTAAAATGCCTCAAAAATCACACTGTAGAGCAAAGTAAAATGTATTGCTGATTTTGGATT
Source organism: Cygnus olor (assembly GCF_009769625.2). Classification (NCBI taxonomy): domain Eukaryota; kingdom Metazoa; phylum Chordata; class Aves; order Anseriformes; family Anatidae; genus Cygnus; species Cygnus olor. The sequence goes on along the minus strand of NC_049174.1, from coordinate 13,397,437 downwards.
GGAAAGGCCTTACTATACATACCTGTCATATAGAAATCTTTTATTGTGAGCTGTGGTGGAACAAGAGGATCAGCAAGAAGCTGCTGCTTCACTAACTGTGGCAGGAAAGTTTAAAAAAAGAAAAAGAAAAACGTCAGCCAGCTGTATGATAGGAACTTGGTACAAAAGTATCTGTTTAGTGAAGTCTGCATTCACTATTCAGTGCAGACCAAGGTATGTTTACAATACTATATGTATGAAGAAGGCCCATTTCTTTGAAAAGCATCAGGCTACATAGATCAAGCTTAAATGCTTTGCTTTTGGTTACCTTTGATAATTCATTTGCCTGCTTGAAGTAGTTAGCCTCTTCCACATCATCGTATCGGACCAGATTAGGAGATACTTCTTCTAAACGCTTCCGTATTTGATCAAGGTTCTCATAAGGCAAGGTCATACCAGCCATCTAAGAGATTCACAGAAAGAAATGCTGTCAAGTCTAGGTGTTTAATACATAGTATTTTCAGTTACCAATCCATTAACACACCTAAAGTGAAAATCAGGAAAAATCTACACTTCTGAAAACATAAGCAATTATAATGTACAAAATAAAGCAAAGTTGCAATATTCTGTTGGGCTTTTGATGCCAATGGTTAAAACTACCCTCTTAAAAAAAAAAAAAGTTAGGCTTGTCTGTTATACAAAGGGAAAAAAAAAAGTACTTTTCTCCTTCCATATAGATAATCTCATTTGTACTTTCCCTTGCTTACTACCAGATGTGATAAATTGATGCAATTATCAATGCATCATGTTTCCAGTGACTTGTAAGCATGTATTTGATCTTATCTGATACCAGATCCCGTCCTAAGCATTTTCTTTCTAAAAAGCAAGAAACTATCCTCCCACCAGTTTGCTCTAAAGCGCTTTGTGAAGACCAGCAGAATTTGCAGACAAAGCTTCAGCCATTATGCATTCTAATAGCAAGCAGCAGCTACAACATTAGTGCTAGCTCCAAAAGGTAAACAGTATCATTTAACTCACAGAATTACGACAGGATTCGATACAAAACACTACTACTTAAGACTACAAGCGTGCATTTCCCTGAAAATGTACCTCGTTTTGGAAACACTTTCCAATATGAACGGAACTTAACCATTCACTATGCTTTTATTAGAAGCAATTTATAGCAGAAATGGTACCTCAGAGACAGCTCTAATAATTCTCCAGTCTTCCCTTGCCATCCCAGGTGGTGTTACTGCTACTCTTGTCTGCTGGGCCCTGCCTTCAGTGTTCACATATGTGGCTGCCTTCTCTGTATATGCTGCTCCTGGGAGGATAACATCAGCCATGGGAGCTCCCACATCCCCATGATGTCCTAAATAGATGGACAAAGGAAACAGTAAACAGCCATGTAAGACATAAGTAAGTCAAACTAAAGAGGAATGCTTTACTAAGGCAATACAGAATTTCTATGTTCCCAGAAAAAAAAAAAAGTTTGAGGTTCACTTAAACTGCGACATAAAGCCTATTAGGCTGATTGCTCTGAGTTTTTTACATGCCAACTGGGGAAAATGAACAGCCTGCAAGCAGTGGTTAAATGGTGGTTCAGCCTCTGTAGTCATTCAGCATTGGGGGAACTTCTGGAACAAGGATATTTAGTGAATTAACGTAAGACCATGTTTTGGTAAGATAGGACAGCTGGGAACCAACGCACTTTTGTCTGCCAGGTTTGAAGTTATGCTCCAGAAGGCCAAATTGGTCTATATTCTCATATTAGTCATCAACATTTTCTTATTTTTACCTAAGAAAACAGATAGCCAGTATCTCAGTTGTTAGTTGGAAGTTTCATTTCATGGCAGAAAATAAAGGCCATAATTTATCAAAGGGTCAGATATGATTGTAAGCGTGTGACACTGTAAAGGCGTTCTCTCCAGCTTTTAGATGGTAACATTTCTAAAGTTACATCTACTAATTACCTTGATAGATGATAAAGCAATCCTTCGGCAAATCCTGCCGTGTTATACAACCCGAATCTGCTCCCAAGAGGTACAATACTTTAGGAGGATTCTTCCTAATTGCTTCCACTCCTGGTTTGAAACCCAGATCCAAAGCAGCTACCTGGCTTGCAACCCTGTAGGAACAAACATATTGTAACTGCAGGTTATTTCAGAATTCTCCCTCTCCCATCAGAACAGGCCTAACTTTTTTTGACCAAATTTTTTTTTGGAGTGACATAAGATGTCTCTAACAGTAATAAGACAAAAATGAAGCATAAAGGCAGCTGAGAATTTTGAAAAAAAATATTTGATAGAATATTAGGTTCGTTTTGCTTTTTGACAAACTGATGCTGTCTTCTTTGGGGAATCTCACCCATTTATGACGGGATAGCAAAATAAAGGTAAGCATTACGGGTGAGGTCCTAGAGGCAGACAGCTCACTTGTCATTTAGAACACTGAGGTTCACATTTCGGCCATGAACTGAGCTCAGCAGGATTTTAATTTAGGGCACTCACGTGGTAGATGAAAGACTAATTACTAGTCCATCAGCCACTCTGAAGCATCTTAAGTCCACCATTTCATTGCTATTCATTTATTCACACACACAAAACATTTTAAAAGAATTAAATCATCATTCTTGTTTTCCAGCAGTCTCTTTCTTTTCCAAAGAAACAGCTTTGCATAATCCTACATAATCAGGTACCAAGTTTGTGATTATATGTAAAAGAAAAAAATACCAGTACAGATCTTCCAATGTTAATGTTGTAATAAGTAAATTGAAAAAAAAATGTTTATCCTTTCATACAGAATAAGGATTTATTTTTTTTTTTACCTATTAGTGTCCCTCAATCAGTTTTGAGTTTGGCTCCTAAAAACAACCAAATGTGACTTTTACACCTTTTTAGTCCTTTGCTCATTATGTTTTTCTGATACAATCAATAATACAGGTTCTATTACGTTAAATTCCTTTTTACACTTAAAGCAGAGAGATAGCACACCAAGAGCATAAAAGTCTTGATATTATGGAAGACTGGCAAGCCACATGTGAAAAAGGTAGCGTGGGTGTTCTTTAACAAACCAACACCTTGATATTAAATGTTCCAGTTTCAACAGTAGGGTTTTACATTCAAGTTTTCTTCAGAGGACCAAACCTTCCTCTAGCTATACTAGTTTTACATCAACAAAGCAGCTTTTGGCAGGACTTTGTTGTGTCTCCAAATCTGAGAGCAACTGTATTTGCTGCAATCATTTTTCCTTTACAGAAGTTGTCAACTTGAGTTTTAGAAAGAGTGGGGAAGGATTGTCACGAGATAAGCTTGTCTATCAAAAGGAGTAATAGCCCTTGAAAAGCTTTAAAGCACACCAACCACTCAGTTAAGATGCTGCACAATAAAAGGAATATTATAAAAAAAACATATTACTTAAATACAATTGCCATTTTGTTTTTCTTCCTCTAGATAAAAAAATCAATTACTTAGCAAGTGATGCTGGTGTCGCTTTCTGTTACTGGGCACTGTGGTATGATATTAAGCTCTCTTGTATTCTGAACCTCTAAATTTAAGCATTTAATTCTGCATTTAAAAATAATAGAATAAGAATCTAATATAATCTCATTAAGACCCTGAAAAGTTTGCCAGGTCAAGAAACCCATTTTTACTAATAAGTTTCTGCTAATTATATTCCCTGCAGGTTCTAACCTGATAAGGCACTCATGTATACATACAGAAAAATATATGCACATCTGTTATGGTAACTTGTGTAGGTCCAGCATTAAGTGAATGAAAATGGCTCCCAAAAAAGCTTTAAAAGCAAACCTGTGAAGGATGTTCATGACTTTCCAATCGGAACCAACACTGCTTTTAGTCCTGGCATTTTGTGCAATGGTGGAAACTGCAGCATGGATAGCTGCTCCATCGCTGCGCTGCAATGCTGCACTACCTACCACCACCACTGGCTTTTTGGCCTGGTCGAGTACCTGTTAAGAATCAAGACGTGAATTCCAAGGCTCTGAAGACAACTCTTGGTGCAGATAATGTAATAAATCCCTTAATTTCTACAGAAGTCTGCAATTGTCATTGTTTCATGTAGAAATAAACCCAAGAGAAATGACTGTAACAGTAAGCTACTTTGTCAGTACTGAACTATACTCTTTATAACCAGACACCTAAGTGGAAACAGCAGTGAGTGAAGCAGCCTGTTCCACATCAAGAAACATTTCAGGAGTTTCCTGCACTGGAAAGTTTTATAAACTTGAATATATTAAACAGTTCACACACACTTGGTGCTCACCAATCATTACCTCATCTCTGCATTTGTTTAAAAGCAAATAGCCCCATATACAATATGGTACTTCTGATCAAATCTGTCTCTGTAAGGAATTTAGGTTATTATTAAATTTACCCGAACTCTAACAGTCACATTCTTAAGTTGTGCATACCTTGCAGAACGCATGTTTTCCAGAAGCAATGTCCTGTAGTATCTGCGGAGACTCTCCTAGATGATCGTATGTGTAGGTCAAATTCACAGGAGAGCCAACAAGGGCCACGTGCAAGTCATTGTGAAGCCAGCTGAAAACACAGCAAACATTTTATAACATCAAAAGGAATACAGATTTAGTCAACCAAGCCTGCTAATGTAATTTCCCCAAATAGGACAAATTCTTTCAAAGCAGTTTAAATGTCATTTACTGTTTTTGTAACACATAGCTTAGCATTATTTTGACTGTTAGGCAAGCTCATGGTTTTTAGAGCTATTTCTCTGTGTACATTCTGGGACCAGTGCTGCAGTACACCTTATAGAAGTATATGACTCAGTCCCCTTCTCCCTCAAACTTTTGCCAGTTCAGTGGAAAAAGGATGCACAAAATGAGATGCTACACCTTTAAGCCATCTTTTACAGTGTTAGGCAAACACAAACAAACAGAACAAACACCTACAGTTAATATTAAGTTTATTCTCTTGTTTAAGTCCTGATTACCTTAGAATTTAAATTGATTTGTACAAGGAAAGCATTTTGAGTTTGACAATGCTCACAGTTTTAGAAATCCACTTATTTCTCTGATACACAGAAAAATCTAGCTGGTTATAAATTTCTCGTTTATTGCTGCTTCTCATAGTAGTTTCATAAAAGACACAAGTCTTTCATAAATCTAATTGCATCTTTCTTTTCCCCTCAACATTTTAAGGTTGTCATTGTTTAAAATTATGTATTTTGGAAAATCCCTGAACATTTGGTAGGACAGCATTTTTTCTAAACTCAGTTACCTCCTGCTGACGTATCTTGTTAAAGATGAATTAGCAGTGTTCAAAAGTTTGGAAAGCGGCCACATTACTTATCAGAGAAAACATTAAACTTGAATTACTGCTTCTAAATCAGCAAGTCTGATGTGTTATAACAACAATACAAAAAGACAGCAAACTGATACTGAAAACTGTTCTTTAAAAATATGCTTTAACAAATGTCTGTGAGATGGAAAGTCTGAAGTGTCTGCATTACCTAACAAAGGAATAAATAAGTGTATGGACCTGTGTAAAATGTCAGTGAGAATGAACAAAATACAGCTTACACACTACGGGGAGAAGAGCTGTGCTTTGTCTACACGTCACCATCCCCCTTTACTAAAAGGGTGAACAAAATTCTCTGAGTCCACCTGGATGAATGCTCTCAATGTACTGCCTACGGCTCCAACCAAGCATTGTGCCAAATCCAGACGCATTTGCATGCTCATTCACCACTAAGGGATACATACCTCTTTCGAATTCTAGCATTAAAAAGCGGTGCCTCAAAGCGTGGATTGGTGCCAACCAGGAGCAGGACATCTGCCTCCTCCACTCCAGCAATCTTGGTATTAAGCAGGTAGTTAGAGCGTAAATCTGTGCTGTAGCAAAGTGATAAAAGAATGAAAGAAGCAAGGCAATGAAAATGCAGTACAGGGAAGGAAAGAAGAACTAAATGAGAAATAAAGATTCTAGATCACAAAATATTTTTTCATGTCAAGAAGAGAAAGAAAATATTTTTTGATTTGAATTACTAATCCAAATACAATCAAAAGCTTCTCTCTTTCCTGAATATGAGACAACAAAACATTAAAAGAATTACAACATAGATATTTTCTACGTTTACAGTTATTAATAAGCCTTCACAAACTCCCATCTGTTATTACACAGCTTACAAGACTGCTATTGTCCTATGGTTTCCACAAAACTAACTAGAACTAAAATGACTGAATTATCAAACTTCTTATAAGAGTATAAAACTAGCCTGCAGTAGCCTACTGTTGAACTGGAGCAGCCTCTCTATATATAAAGCAAACAAATCTTGCTGTAGTGGAGACTTTTGCCTCCATTCACAATCAATAAATACTCTATAAATGAACATTGCAAACTCATACAAAACTTGCTAATACATCAGAAGTTACTATCCTTGGCCCTTTCAACATCTTACCATAAACTTTCCAGTCTGTGAGTCAGTTCATTAATGCAGTAATTACAGACGAACTTTCCCGGCATTCTTACCCAGCTCCATCAGTAGGGAAGATCTCTTCAGTGCAGAGCGTATCGCAATTTACTCTATTCAGCAAGTCTTTTAGAGCTATTAGTGCTTCTGCATCCACCAGTCCTCCTACAATTGCTGCTACATCCTTACCTTCAACAGCCTGTAGCTAGAAAGGCAAAAGGTATAAATGTGAACAAAGGAAACCACTGAAATAAATTCCCTTTGGATTTGGGTAAATGTTTGTTACCTTAGGATGAGCCAAAGCCAGCAGTGCAATTTGCTAGCCTGGAGTAACACCAAGTAATCAGCAGTATCTGACTTCCGCAAGGCAGCAATTCCAGCTCCTTCAGAACTCACAGCTAAAGCAAACAACAGCTCCTTATTCTATGCAGATCTCCGTTAGTTGAATTATTGCTCAGATGTGGCTGATTTTTATTTGGTGTGGCGAGGTTAGGAAGACTGGTTAATGCTTTTATTTTAATGAAGCCACAGAATAGACAGAAAACAAACTTCCAAACGACAAGCTCAGGTAGTAAACTCAACTCAAAGATATTGTCTGAGAAGCAATAGCTTTCATAACAAACCCTGCTACTGTACCACTGGGAAAAATATCCTTGAGGAAAGTTCAATTACAGTTATTCAATTCTACTTTATCCCACATAAAATTTTTAATCAAAATCCAGAGCAGTCATGCAGCACTTCATTTGAGCACCAGAATCAATCACTGCTGAGAGAAAGCAATGAGGCAAGCACAATTAAGATAAGTAATACAGAATTAATGGCTTTGATGGCGAAAGAGTTGATAGCACAATTTCAATAAATTTAAAGATTCTAATAGATCAAGAGTAATTCAAGAAAGTCACTTTCTCCTGGATTTCTGAAGTAGTTTAGCTTCTTATTTAAATAAAAGTAATTTCTCTCCCAATGCCTTAAATTATGCACTGCCTGCATGTTCTTGAAATAATAAGACAAAGTTCTTCAGATGGTCTAATCCACAAAATAATAAACCATATTCAAAAGATAAGACTTTTAACTGGAAACAAAATAGAAGCCAAATTCTCCCTACTAACCTTAAAGAAAAAAGCCCTTTCCTATATGGCTGTTTTCCTATTAATCATTTTAATATGCCCAGCTTTAGAAATGAATTTTGCAATACATATATTGAAAATTATTCTTACCACACCAGCAACACGAGTTAACACATCCTCCCATGAGGCATAAACAAATAGTCCTTTCTCGTTTTTGATCATTGGCTGAGTAAGCCTCTGACGCTTCAGACCATCATAAGCAAACCTGAGTGAACACCACTAATATTAGTAAAGAGCAAAGACAAGGATAACTGTGTATACTAAATATTTTGTAGGATTGTGCTTTTTTAAAGAGCTTGCAACAATTAGAAAAAGCACGAGAAATATTTCCTCCAAAAATTCAATTTTCTCAAAAACATGCAAAAAATCTGACAAATAATTATTGGGAAAAAAAGAGGCTACAAAAATGAAAATATTACAAAAGCCAATAGCTTCAATTATCATATTAAAGCTATGTTTTACCAATTACACTTCATTGTACCTTCACAATAGTAATAATGGAACTCAGAAATCAGCACTACTGTCCACGTTTATGATTCTGTGCATCTCCCACACACCTCCCACACACCTTGTTTTGTCAGATATCCATTCCTCATTGATATCTTCATGCAGCCTTGGCAAAATTCGCATCACTTCTCCAGTCCTTGTGCTTACTACAATGTTGCTTCCAAGTGCATCAAGAACATCAATTGACTCTACCTTCCTGTTTAGGAGAATAAGTAAACCATTTGCAGTTTTCTATATGCCAGCAGCAGCAGACTGCTCAACAAACATTTAGAAAAAAAAGTGGTATAGGTTTATCTTTAGATACAGTTAAGAGTTTAGTTTCACAGATATTTAATTTAATATCGTCAACAACTACCAAGTTAATGAATTTGAATTTTACTTTATACACATTTTTTCTAAAAAGCAATCAGCATAACCTACAAGATTAGCACTATATTTTACAGACTATACTTCACAAATTATAACATCTTTCCTTTTCAGAATGATTTTTGAGTCAATAACAGAATTTGTGTTAGATTCAATCTACTAAAAAGTCTACAACAAAAAGGCAGAGAATAAAAATCTGAGAAAGCTCTTGGTATCAGGGATGGAGGGATGGACGCATTCTTAAATAAAAGTATGTAAGAAAAACAGAGAAAGCTGCATCTTCAGCGTGAGTTGAGATACACACCTTGTCTCCCATGGGCGTGCAGTAAAGGCATATGGCTTGGAGGTCAGAGCACCAACTGGGCAGATGTCAATAATATTTCCTGATAACTCAGACATGAACATTTTTTCAACATAGGTACCAACTTGCATATCATTTCCTCTTCCGGTTGTTCCCAAGTCATCTACCCCTGCAACCTCACTAGCAAATCTGGTAGACACAGAAGGAATGAAAAACAAATCTGGAATGTACAACAGCAATGTGGCACATTTTTCAACTCTTATTTTCTGAAGATAAAAGATTAGCATAATCTTAGTCCATATGCCCGAAAGAAGAAAACAACTATTTAGATATATTAGTCAGTGCCATCACATGCAGGACTATACATCTGCTTAATTTCATTTAGATGAGGCTACAAAAAACAGGTGTAGTTAAATTAAAAAAAAAGAAAAAAAACTGTGGTTCAGTAGTCATTCAATTTCACAGTTTAAGTCCAAGACCAGCCATAACTAAAAACTTTCTAGCACTAGGTGGGTACACTGTATTATTTTCCATCAGGCTAAAGTTAGCTGGTACTGAATCTCAGGACTACAGAACAGCATAAATACAGCTACCAGAGGCTGTCAAGAATAAACAAATCTTGCAGCTACGGCTGAGGACATCACCAGTTCTGCCTCACAGAATCCTGACTTTGTTTTCATGTTTTGGCCATCTCTCTCTACTTCCTGTATGACAGCTGTCTGGTAGCTCTGGGAAACAAGTCATCAGTCCCTAGCAGAATAAAATTCTTAAGCACAATCAGAAAATAAATTAAGTTTGACTACCCCTCATGTTACTTTCACAAGTAATAAATTAATACATATATCCTTGCTCAGTATCCTTCTCCAGTGAAAAATAAAGGACATTACCTGATACATCGAGTGCACTGTATACACCGAGTCATGATCGTTTTGACTAATGGACCAATGTTCTTGTCCTCAACAGCACGTTTACCCTCTCTAAATCTACTCCTATCACTGCCAAACATCATCGATTGATCCTAGAACAGACAACAGAAAACAAATGTATCCAGGCTGCTGGACAGCACCTAAGGCAAGAATATAAATGCATGTCTACACAATTTAATTGGATGTTTTACCTGTAAGTCACATTCTCCACCCTGATCACAGATAGGACAGTCCAATGGGTGATTTGCCAGCAGGAACTCCATTACACCCTCCCTGTTGAGTTCAGGAATACAGTTAATGTTAGTTTTATACCCTTTAGCAGATAGTACAAATAATCAGCTACAGGAGGCTAAAAGAAAGGTACCTGGCTTTCCTGGACTTCTCAGAATTTGTTAGTATGTTCCAGCCCTTCATAACTGGCATGGCACAAGCAGCTACTGGCTGCAATCATCATAAAAAGCAAGAGTGAGCACAACATATTTCTTCCCGGTATGGGCAGAAATCCCTGCCTCCCCCCCAAAACTCTTACATAGGCATCTGTTATTAGTTTAACACGTTGCAGAAATAAAAAGGTATCTGCAAGGAAAATAAAAGAGAAGCAAACCAATTCACAGTCACTAGAAATCATACGTAGTAAATAGTTGATGTAAGTTGATGATTTTGAAAACCCTTAGTAGTGAAGTTTGCAGCATGCATCATTTGTTTACTGGGTATTTATTTGTACACAGCATTTCTCAAGAGTCTTAGTGCAAGTTTTTTCCCAAGATTACTGCAAGATTAATAAAAACTCATGCTCAGAAAATGAATCCCTCCTACTTTTCTCTCACTTCATGACATGGACTATCATGACTTCAATCTTTAGTGATGATCCAACATTTCCAGAAATGCAAAGCTCACACTATTGAATTCAAGTTGAGGTGAGCTAGAAAGCCTTACGTATGGTAAGCGTGTATTTAAAGGTGTAATCCAATACTATCTCTAAAAGAATGCCTTAACTATCCAAATAGATTTCTTAGAACAATACTGCTGAAGACAGTATACAATCATAAAGTTAATTCTATTTTACAGCAGACTTCAGTGATACAAATTGCATTAAAATACTGAGTAATAAGTAGCTGCAACCTCCACTTAGCTAGAATAAAGCTGCAAACGCTAATCTCACAGCTGAATTCAAACATTATCTGAAATTTACTACTTGTGTAACATCAACTGAAAATCTACAATTGAAGCCTTAACTACAGAACATAAAAACATATCCGACTAAAAATACACAGCTATCAAATGCTCATCTCCAGTAGCAGGATAAGCCATAAGAAACTGAGTGACTTTGATCCATAGGTCTAAAAGTAGACAATTGCTACAGTCCAGCGTCATACTTCACCTTAATACATATAAAACACAGAGATGAACTTAAATGCAGAAGGGAAAGACCTGCTTGCAGCAGTTGAATTACAGCAATTTGTGTGCTAATAGCGCAGAAAATTATTTATATGATAAAAGCAGGCCCTAAGCACAGCAGAAAACTGTAATTCCTATGAAACACATACAATACCTTTGGAGCTTTCTCTATTTCCACAAGACACATCCTGCAATTTCCAGCAACAGAGAGACGATCATGGTAACAAAACCGAGGTATCTGTATTCCAGCCTTTTCACAGGCCTACAAAGAGTAAGAAACAACGGAAAATTCAATTTGAGTTCGATCTTTCAGTTCCACCTCATAAAACATGATGGAATTTTTCAAGGAATACCAGTTTTAGTGCTCAGGAATATAGTGCATTCAACCTTTCAACTTAAGTTGACTAAACTTTTAACTTTTGTAGGAACAAATTCTAAAAACTGTAGTCAAGCAGAAATATGTAAGGTTATTAACTATATTTTTTCAAAAATGCGTAATTGAGGAAATGCGAATTGACCTTTCTTCATTCTTTCCTTTCCTCAAAGAACAGCGAGAATTATTTTTAGTAAATAGGACACCAAAAGTAAAAATAATTTTTAAAGAAAGCATGCAGTATTTGAACAAAAGCACATAAAAGAGAAAGTTTTGAAAAATATAAAAGAAACAATGGGCATAATGACTTCAGATAATTCAACAACACAGACACTCTGCACAAAGGTCAATCTTCAACCTTAGTAGAACCCCAAGCCCAAAGAAACATTCCTCCATGCCGTGTCTGAAGAGGGGACAGGAGGACAGACAGAAGAGATATCCAGAGAACAGAGGAAGGCCTTTCTTGTGTAGAAGCACCCTGTCTAATGGGATTGATGCTACAGCACTAGCTTCACCTGCCTGGTGAAACACCACTGGTACGGGCTACCACTTCAAGATCAGCATCAAAGCGCACTCAGGTTAAAAAAACTAAAAAGATCTAATTTTTCTGATGATTTCTACCAAAAAAATTACCATGTGTAAGCACAAACAAAAAGCTAACAAAAAACATAATTTAAGAAAACATTACACTAGACTCCAGCTGGGGGCATCCTAAAACCCAACTGAATTAGTAACTTGTAACCAAAGATGCAATTATCTAAGTCTGCTATTATATTGCTTAAGCTTTGCAGTTTGGATTCAAGCTGTATGGATCTTCTTTCAAGCAGCTATGACAGACGCTTCTTTATCAAATTCTGAACTCCTCCTGAAGGATCTCTACCCACATGAAATGTCACCACAGCCAGTGAAAACACCCCTACACAATTTCAAGAAACAATACAAAGAGGATCTTTGCTACTGAGAATCTGAGACACCACAAAGAAGTGAGATGGGGGAGTCCAAGAAAAATTTAGGCATGCCATTGCCCACACCTGAAGTACTGTGGTGCCCGGATTCACCAACACAGGCTGACCGTCCACAAACACCTCTATTTGGTTGCTGGCTGCCGTGGCAGTTGTACGTCCTGAAAAACATGGAAAAGGCAAATAAATAAACGTCTGTCAAATGCCGCTAGAGACAAACTGACAGACCCCGTGCTCCTCATCTTACAGTTATGCATCACTGATGTAATTCCAAGTGTAAAATGCACTATATAAAAACCCAGTTCTGCAGACGAAATACCCATACATGCCCTCCAGTAAGCCCACTGAACATACGTGTGTTTTACCACCGCGCACCCGCACGCAGACACTTACCACATACTCTGGAGGACTGGGCAGCCCCGGCCAGGGCCCTGCGGACGGCGGGCAGCCGGAACATGGCGCTGGGAAGAGATGAAGGCACCTCGGTCTCTGTCCCTTCAGTCGCTGCCCGACGGGCTCTAAACAACCAGAGCAGAAGGGCCGCCGAGCCCGGGGTCACCTTGGGGCCGCCCCCGCCGCGGCTCCCGCCCGCAGCCCCCGGCTGCCCGTCAGGTGAGGGGAGGGGAGGCAGGGCCGGGCCGGGCCGGCCCCGTTCCCGTTCCCCCCCGTGAGGCGGCGCCGCTGCCCCCGCCGGGCCCCGGCCGTTACCTGCTCGGAGGCCGCCGGCCCTTCCCCCGCAGCCGCTATGGCGGCCGCTTCGGCTCTTTCCGCCGCCCCCTCGGCTCTTTCCGCCAACGCCTCGGCAATCTCCGGGACCGCCGCCCTGCGGCGCGCACGCTCGGCGATCTCCGGAGCCGGCGGCTTCGGCTATTTCCGCCGCCCCCGCCGAGCCCTCTCGGCCGCCGTCACGCATGCGCGCGCCGCCTTCGGCCGTGCTCGCCCCCTTCCGCTGTCGCCCGGGAGGCGGGGGGGGGAGGGGGACAGGACGTGGAAGGGCGAATTTCTTGTTTAAGGCCGCAAAGCGCCCCGGGCCCGCCCGTAGCTTTAAGCTCCTTGCTGCGATCCCCCCTCCGCTCTGAGGTTCAGCCCCTGCGCGCCCCGCGCCACGGCGGCGCAAACCCCGCCAGGGACTCTTTTCTGTGCCGCCGTGCGGAACGATACGCGCGCGTTCGACGCGGCGGAGGGATACCGCCGCTATATAACGCGGGCGCAGGGGGCGCTGGTCCTCTTTGCGCGGCGGCGGGGCACAGGGAGCGGCCGTGGGGAGCGCCGCTGCCGCCATGGGCTTCGGGGACCTCAAGTCCGCTGCCGGCCTCCGGGTCCTCAACGATTTCCTGGCCGATAAGAGCTACATCGAGGGGTGAGGGCGGCCGGGCTGCCGGGGGCCTGGCAGGGACTGGGGAGGCCTCGAGCCGCGGGGGGGCGCTGGGCCTGCGGGTCCCGGCCTGCTGGGGCTGCCCCGGCGCCGTCTTGCCGGCGGCCAGCGGCTGGTGTTCGCCGTCCTCCGGCGTGCCGTGAGGAGAGGAGCTAATTGCGGCTTGTTTTTCGCAGGTATGTTCCATCCCAGGCCGACATAGCCGTCTTTGAAGCCATTGGTGCCCCGCCTCCCGCAGAACTGTACCATGCTCTTCGGTGGTACAACCACATCAAGTCATACGAAAAGCAAAAGGCAAGGTATGGTTAAAGCACGAAACGAATCCATGCACAAACAGGCCTAGGAAGTGTTGCGTTTGCTTTTGAGGGGCTAAACAAAATTGCACTTTTCGCCAGTACCACGTGGGTTTTCTTGCTAGCATTTGAGCAGGAACAGCTCTAGGAGCAGAGCAGACCTCTTCTGTCAGGATGTTACACGGGTCACCTCGAATTTCAGGAAACTGAATCTGCCTTTGCTTGCTGACACTTTCAGTTTCTGAGACTTGAAGTTTTAGGAAAGGCTCGAGTTGTGTTGCTGCCTATTACACAGATAACTGCTGAAAGCTTAAATTTCTTACCAGTAATTTTCCTTGGGTCTCAGGACAAACATACAAGAAGTAGACGACAAAGCGTTTTTTAATCCCAGAAAATAAAACTAAATCAAAGATTTACAATGCAGAAGCCCATATGAAGAAGGGAAACTATAAAAGCAAATGTTATCTTTTTTCTTTTTTAGTGATTTTAGTGTTCATGAAAGGTGCTGTATTGACATCCATGGAGACTGCAGGCCTCTCTAAAAAGGTACAGCATAGGTAGTGTCAGTTGCTACACTGCCTCCTTTATGTGCCTCAGTCCTGTTGTTGAGGGAGTTCTTGTAAAATTGGGTAGCTTGATCACTAGTGGATTTTTGAAGCTCTCGTAACTCTAAATGGGACTGAGATTATAAAGTTGCTTGAAAAAGTCTATTCTATGGAAAACACTGCAAGTTACTGAAAACTAAAGCTGGTTTTATGACATTTGTAACAACAGTTCACAGTAACAATAGACTACAGGCTTAGAATGAGACTACAACACTATGAGCTATATTTAATTCATGGGATTTTTTAAATGAAAATATTTTTAGGTAAAGAAGTTTATAGCTTTCTACACAGAATACATAGCAGATAAATTATTCCATTACGAAAGGTTTCTCTATCCATACACTCACACAGGGCAGTAGAATTGTGCAGGATCCATCACTGCTTAGACATGTAATATTTTGACTGTAGGATTTGCTGTAGTTTCAACTAATGTGTTTTCAGGAGTATTGGCAATTGTTTAGGGGGAATTTCTGTTTTCAAGAAGCAGGATTAATGTGTTTTTAGTTCTTAACATGTTTTTGCTATGAATGTGCTTGTAGGTTCACTGATAAATTGGTAGTACTTGAACTGACATGTGAGAAGCTTCTTAACACCTGCTGTTTTCCTTCAGTTTGCCAGGAGTAAAGAAGGCTTTGGGGAAATATGGTCCTGCTGATGTTGAGGACACAACAGGTGCAGCCACAGACAGCAAAGATGATGATGACATTGATCTTTTTGGATCTGATGATGAAGAGGTACTGGTGACTTGTGGTGTGTGTTTTTTTTTTTTTTTTTTTTTTAAGAATTTCCTGGATATGCAAATTCTTGCCTTAGTAGTTTTGGTCACCGTAATTTGTGACCTTAATAGCAAATCCTGCTCAGGATCCTTCTATCCTTGAATTCTTCTGGATCAGGATTCTTCTATCTTTGCATAATACAGAATTTTAAAAGATACAAAATCTGGGTTAGAAGGGAATGTGATGGGATGAAATGTTTGACTGGTTACATGATGAATAAAACAAAATCACCATCTTTCGGCTGACAGTTGTGATGATTTGTTTTTTTTTCCTGAGTAGATGCCAGTCAATCTGGTAGTGATTTAAAGATCCAGGGTTTTGGTGCTTTTCTATGACTTTGTATTTCTCTTTATCAGGAAAGTGAAGAAGCAAAGAAACTGAGGGAAGAACGTCTGGCCCAGTATGAATCGAAGAAATCCAAAAGTACGTCTGTGAAGAACTTTTTAACTCTTTATGTTGGGGTTTTTATGCATTTGAACAGGATGGCTAAAAACATTAGTTGTAATAGATAAACTTGACTGTAGTGAGACAAAAGTAATTGGCTGTACTTGAGTTGTCTGAGCTTCGCATTTCGCATAGCAAATCACTGAACCTTAGCATATTTTTTGTCCTGCCTATCATACTTCTGTTTGTCTTACTAAGAGACTGAGCTTTCTCTATAAAAAGAGAACCCCAGGATTTTCTCTGATTACAACAGATGTAGAACTGGTATAAAATGTCTGCATGGGAGTCTCTGCAGTTTACTGTAAGAAAGGTGGTCAATAGTTACTGAGGTTTTTAAAGGAAAGGCTGTAAGTTGCAAGTCCTCCACAGTTACTGGTCTGAAACTGTTCAGTACTGTAGCAGTTGCAGTATTCCCTCTGTGGAAAATAAACCGTTACCTAGTATTAAGCTCCTTCTCAGACTCTCTGAGAAGGACTTCCTATGTAACAAACAGTGTTAGCTTACTAATGTTTATTTTCTTTTGAGTATTTCTTAAAAGTATACACCTACATCTTAAACATTGGGATATGCATGTTTTAAGTTCCCCTTAAATGTACGTTGGTGCAGGAGGCCTGCCTGATGAAACAGGAAGTTACTCTTTTAAAGCTAGTTTTGCAAGTATATTCATGAGTTTTTTAGAAATTTCCTAGCTGTTCATGGTGATTCTCTTCTCTTTTTCTCCCAGAGCCAGCTGTTGTTGCCAAATCATCAATCTTGCTTGATGTGAAACCCTGGGATGATGAGACAGACATGGCCAAACTAGAGGAGTGTGTTCGAAGTATTCAAGCAGATGGCTTGGTCTGGGGATCTTGTAAGTAGGACAAAATTCAACACAGGGAGAGGGAGATAATGTGGTTTGTTATGATACTGTATGAATATGTAGCAGTGTGGTCACTGTTTGCCAATCTGTGAAAATGGAGGTGGTTAAAACGGTGAACGAATTGCCATACTACAGTACGTGTAGCACAAGCTGTGCATGTGTGTGGTGTTTGAACTAGCACCCTCCAAATAGCAAACTGATGTTTCTCTGCAGAATCTCACTTCAGTGATAACACAAATGGGGTAGTCAAAAAGGTGTAGTAGTGCAGCAGCCAGGTTAAGATTCAAATACTAATTACACCTTTTGAAGCAGCTTGGGATCAGTGCTATTAGCCAGTTAAATCTTTGGTTTGCAATTTAAGGAGTTCTACCAATCCAAGAGTATTAAATGTTTTCTTTTTTTTCAGCCAAGCTTGTACCAGTTGGCTACGGTATCAAAAAGCTTCAGATTCAATGTGTTGTTGAAGATGATAAGGTTGGAACAGATATGCTGGAAGAAAGAATAACAGCTTTTGAAGATTATGTACAATCAATGGATGTAGCTGCTTTCAATAAGATTTAAATCTGATATATCTAGAATAAACGTAATTGCAAAAACTGGGCTGTGTCTGTGGTTAATTCAAAATCATAGAACTATAGAAAGCTTTGGGTTGGGAGAGACCTTAGAGATCATCTAAATTCCAACCCACTGCCATGGGCAGGGACACCTTGCACTAGAGCAGGCTGCCCAAAGCCTTGAACACTTCCAGGGATGGGCATCCACAGCTTCTCTGGGCAAACTGTTCCAGTGCCTCGCCACTCTTCATAGTAAAGAATTTCTTCCTAATACCTAAATCTACCTTTTAGTAATCCAGATTGTTAATGTAAAACTTGGTTGACAGGTAAAATAGAAGGTAAAATTGAATTTCAAGATTGTTCCAGCACCATAGTACCCTAGACCAAGAGTAGAGGATATAGGAAGCTTACGTTCACCATTAATCTAGACTTAATTTTTTATTTAGCACTTTAGACAGGAGTATAAATTTTGTTTCGAGATGTTGGTAAATAACCAAATAGTTGTATAGTGGGTTTTTTTTTTTTTAAAGCTAAAATTTAGCTTTCACTAAAGGAATGGAGATAAGTTGAAGGAAACAGGGAGGACTTCAATGCACTGGAGGTGATGTGAAATTGAAAATAGATTGTTTATCTGAACTGAGACTGCAACAGCAACTTTCTACCATCTGTTGTTTGAACTTGGGACTTCTTTCCTCTGGTGTTTTTTAAAAAAACATCAATTATTTCAAGTTTTGCATCATTTTCCGGGCTTCTTAATTAGTACAGCAAATAATGGTGTTGATTAAAAAAAAAAAAAAGCGGTAACTTCCTGTTTTCATATTCCAAGGTGTATCTGCACCTTACACATCGCAGGCAAGCACTTTGTTAGCCTGAGGAGCAGGGCTGAGATCCGTGGAAGGTGCTATTAACTTACTGGCGACTAGGGGGCAGTGCATCCCTTCCAGAAGGCCTTCTGAAAGCACTGGCTGTCCAACCCCACAATGTGCTTGAGGGAGGACTAAGGGGGTACAATAAATTACATGCCACAGCAACTGCAGGTGGATCGTGGTTTGATTTATTGACTGATTTTGCTAAAACAGTGTTGCAAGCTGTCCATCTGACCTACACTGGAATCCTTCATGCGTGCTTAGCGTGCATGTACAAACTCCAGTTGCTCTGTATCTGTCTACTCTAGGGGAGGCTTTTGCTCACAGTGGTGGTTAATCTTGTCACTGTAGTTTTTATCTAAGGAGCTGGTCCTAGCAAAGCACTGTGAAACATTTTCTGACTGTTCTCCCATTTGAAAACCAAGCTTTTCTCTGTATATCTTGGTATCTGTGCTCATGTGGCTGACATGCAAGAAGAAAATTGAAATAAACCTTAATTCCTTCAGTAGAAAAGGTCAGGGTTTGCTTTCATCTAAAACTGTTAGGAAGGTGTGGTTCTAAGAATGGACAGTCACTGCAAATCGCTGCTGAGAAAAGTAATGAACACGCTCTTTGGAAACAACCATTTTATTACTCCACTTGGAGTACAGTCAGGAAAGGAGTGTTAACACATCACTCTTAGAAAGATGTCAGGGAATATGTGAAGAAAAACTGCAAACAGTTGATGTAGGCACATTCAGCTGCATGGTACCAAAACATTATGATGAGTCACTATGTACCAGGCAGCGAATGACTCACAGGGAAGAATGCTGCTTACCAACTTTCCAGCCCCAAGTTAAACACATTGAAATTCCACTGATCCTGCCTCATTCTCCCAAATTCAGACCAGAGCCCAAAGAAACAGTTACAGACCACAATCAGACAGTTTCTATTTGTACAGCTACCAATTCTGGATGTGCTCATCCATGCACATACATATGCTTTTGTATAAAATACATTCACATATAAGACCTCATTTAAAGTATGAATGCTACTTATGTGTGTTGGCATGTAGATGATCTGAAAGGCAGTTTTACTCTAGATACTTAGGTCAGGAACAAGGAAAAACTAGTTGGCATTTACCTAAAGCTTTATGCTTTTACTTTTAGCAGAGTTTTATCCTATGTACAGCTTCTTAGTTAAGTGGTATTGCCTCACAAATTGATTCACTCAGCATGTATATTTGCATTGGTGCATGTGTGATTCTACAGCAGGCAACAGGTTGGAACAGAATATAATACAACTAGGACTGCTGCCTCTTTCTTACGGGAGTGGACAGATTACAGACTTGTCAAATAATATTGTTGAATTCACTTAACGTCACTGAATTCAATTCACTGATTTTTTTTTTAGAAGATTAGCATTAAGACAAAATGTTATACAACTTCTTAAACTCTGTTTGCAAGACCAGTAGAGAGCAACTAATAATTGTAAACCTCTCTAAACCTGAAAGCTTAAACATAGAAAAAGAACATGTGATAGGGACATCCCAAATTCTTTGGGAACCATTTCTACTAACTGCACATTTCAAGTGAGCCAAAATCCTATATGAAACAGTTACTCAGTATTTTGTACCCAACCGGTATTAAGAGCACAAGACTAAGGGACCAGAAACCACAGCCTCCTTGTATAACTTTGAGTATAAGACAAAGAACAATGGGACAACACATTTTATTTTCATGTTTCTCTTGACAAGAGAAGGCAGCAAGTTAGTCTTCTCCATCCTAGGACACTTCTCTGATTGCACAGTGGAACTATTGGCAACTTCGCTGGGCTGGCGTGTAGCCAGGTGATTCCTACTTTAAACAATACTAGATCATCGGAACACTCACAAGCCACTGATGTATGGCATGACCTCTTGGAGGAGGATGCCTAGATCAAAAGTGTTATCAGTGAGGATGAGGGGAATTTTTTTTGTGTTATTTTAATATCAATAAGCTACAGAACCCCAAAACAACAGGATTACAACAATATTCCTCATCAAAAACCCAGTTAAAGCAATTCCACTTATGCTGACAACTTTCAGTTCAGGGTGTCCACATTGCAACCACACCACACCCAAATGATGTGTCCTTTAAAAACATTTAAAGGAAAGCAGCAAGCACAGTTAAGCCAGCTGTTTATATAAAACTGTATTTGCAAAGATGCACATCTGACTGGCAGATGTGAAGTCAACTACACCTCCAAATCTGTCAGCTATTTTAGAGATGGATGGTGACAAGCTGTCACTGAGCAGTTTCGCAATAGTGCACAGGTGCATGGGTGTTGTCTGAGCTCCACAGCTGCTCGCTGACAGTTCCTGAGCGGCTCACCTCCCACAGTGCCAATTTTAGCACCTCAGAGACTGTTGTCTTGACCTGGGCCTGGAACTTCTTGCTGATGAGAACGTAGAGGATTGGATTGAGGCAACTATTGATGAAAGCAAGGCCAGTGGAGAGGGGAATGCCGTCCTGCAATAAGTCATGCAAGTTTTCATCATGGTGAGCAGAAAGCTCCACAATGCTGAATATGTGATATGGTGTCCAGCAAAGAAAGAAAGCTACAACTACAGCAATAATGGTCCAGAAAAGCCTGCTCGAAGTCAATACAGTTCTCTTCTTCACTTTAACGATCAGCAATGAGTAGCAAATGACCATGGTCACTAGAGGAAAGAGGTAACCAAATGCAAGCCTCACCCAAATTAGAATGTGATGTCTCAGCATAACGAGTTCTCTATCATGCACGTGGAAGTTGTTGTAGCAAATGGTGACATTGTTGAGAACTGTAGCTGTGTCCCTAAAGTATAAGGCAGGGCCACCAATAACTGCAGCTGATATCCAAATGATCCCACTGAGAATGAGGGTGTTCCTTATAGTCCGATACTTGTAGGAAAAAACTGGGTGGACTAGGCGGATGTAGCGGTCAAGGCTGATGAACGTCAGGAAGAAAACACTGGCAAACATATTAAGTAGTGCAATGAATGAGTTCATTTTACACAGCCACTTCCCAAAAGGCCAGTGGAAGCCCATTGCTACGTACGTGATATAAAGGGGCAAAAAGAGAACAAAAATGAAATCTGCAATGGCCAGATTGAGGAACCAGAGTGTAGAGACCGATTTATCCCACTTGAAGCCCATAAACCAGATGACAATGGCATTACCTGGGACTCCCAAAAGAAATGCCACACTGTAAAAGGAAAGGGAAATCATATGGGCAATGCTGAGGGTGGACTGGGGTGATTCTTCTTCTTCAGGTAGGTCATAGAAATAAGAGTAGTTCTCAAAATCTTCAAATGTCATGTTGCACAGCTGCTTTCTGGAAAAGAAAAGAAATAGAACAATCAAAGGACAACTGTCCTATTGCATTGTAAATAATAACCTGCAATTCCTTTGAGTTCAGTTTCACATACCTATCACTCCTTAGCTGTCAACTGCTAGTACAAAGCTTGTGGAATATTCTGGCTGCAGACATTTCAAAAAAATACTCAAATCAAGACAAGTATCACTTGAAGTCTTCAGGAACTGTTTTCCTTGCATTCATTTCTTAAGAGGGTGCTGACCACAATATCAGTGGCAGATTTCTGTGAGACCAGCTGCAAAGTTTCACTGAAAGTGTGATTTGTATACTTTTCTAGTTGGGTTTGGTATTTTACTTCTCTGATCCTGTTTGAAACAAGTTTTATGGACAGTATCTTTGCCAGAAATCAGAGAAGCACCAGGAAACTATATAGGCGAAAAAATGCCAGAAAGAAAATGTTTTTTTCAAATTGATGTCCATCCCCACACAGCTAAAATAATAGTTAACAAAATATGGACGCCGTTTTCTCCAGCAACTGAAAGTTCCTGTCTATCATGTATCTGTCTTTGTATCAAGGAGCGACGATTCTGAGCCCCACTCAAGGTATTAGATTCCCTAAGGCTGGGTGCTGTTCTTGTCACCTAGCAGTGTTGCTGACTTCAGGATGACTTATTTGGGACACAGCCCAGTTATAATATAGCAAAGGATGTAGAGAAGGAAACATAAGGAATGCATTTAAGGGCAATGCATACAACTGTGGTACTCTTCCATTATGATGAAAGAAAAGTTTCTTAGGAGAATAACACACCCTGTAAGAGCTATAGCTGGAAATGTGTTGTGGTGTTTAGTTTGTGTATTTTATTGATTTATTTAGGACAAAGACAGACAGTCTGTTTTCTTCTGTTGCAAAGCTTCTGGAACTTACAAGTACAACACAATTTTTCAAATAGGAATTTTCCTCTAAAACCAAAGCAGAAGAGTGTAGGAGGGCAAAGAGTGGTAAAAAGGAAAATACAAACCACCAGTAAAATCAAGAAGAGAGAAAAAGACAGGAAAACATCAAACAATGGTTGAACAGGAAAAAGCACTTAGAAGTTCTGTATTCATTCTACAGCATAGATAAAGAATAGCACAGATGACCACAGTCTGACAGAAGTATCTGCCGTACTCAAAAGAAATATTCTGCTAAATTCTGTTTTCATTTAAAGCTATGTTGTTTGACTGGACTCAGCTGCGCTGAGAGCAGGATATGACCAACCTATTGGCCGTACGATGGATAAGCTCAGTGGTACATTTCTCAGCACTAGCTCAGTTCCGAAATGGAGATTCAGCCTGCACTTTTGGAACCCAGCTCTGCATTCTCGTAATTCCATTAATTTTAGTATGCTAAAGGACAACAGGAGCAGGATGTTGGGAGTGTGCTGCCTGCAGAAGCACATCTGCAAGTTTGTATTCATGTATATAACTTTCCTCCAAAAAAGTAGTTTGCTTACTTTGAAAGGATTACTCACATATGCTACATATGTGCACATGCATTGGTAGAATTAAATTTCTTATTTGTAAATGAAAGGAACAAGGTTAAAAATAAATACAAAAATTGTGTAATTTTATATCTCTTTAAAAAAAATTTAATAAAAGTCAATACAGTCTGTTCTATCAAGAGGCTATGATAACATTTGCCCTTTGCAATTTACATCAGGCTTGAGGAATGTTATTTGGTTTGCTGTCCTGATAAAATGAAGTTTACTGGCCTGCATTTATGTAATTACTTGCCCGATGGGGATAGATTCTGCATCAAATACTGGTACCACCCTCCTGAGTAATTTTTTTCAAACAGCATAACTTCTGAGAAATAGTATAAACAAGAAGCAGTACCATTAACATCTGGAACAACACTGTATTTGGATAGCTTCAGAGGACACTGAGATTAATAATCCAATTTTTAAGGGTCTTTGCCTGCATACAGAATTATGCCTTCAAACTGAATTTATTCAACTAAATAAATCAATGCAATTTTTCAGTCTCTTGCTGATTAGCATCCTGTATCCTAGTCACTAGTCAGGTCTGCTTCTAAGTTTCTCAGTAGCTAGCACAATGCAACAATACTAGGATTCAAGCATTTCCTCCACATGTGTAACCCCAAAACTTTTATTTCCCCCCTAAGTGCTAACAATAATGACAATAACAATTGTTTGCCTACCGCCCAACAACGTTCCTTTAATATTTAGAATTTCCAAAGATGATGTATAGCAGGAGAAAGAAAACATTGGATAACATTGCTCCCGAGGTACAGATACTGAGACTAGGCTCTATGGCTAAGGCTCGGCAAAAAATGCCAATTACACTTGCAAAGTCCAGAAACTTCTACATTTAACACATACACAAAGTACTCCTACAACAAGATTCATCACGTTAGGTGCTGGTCTGAAAAAGATATGCCATAGGGGATATTCAGTGGAGCTATGTTGGTTTACTGCAGCAAGGACACGGATTTCTTTTCTTCTGGGCTGTTAGCCATCATTTAACGGGGCCATTTCTTTATATTACACATAGTCCCAAATACGAGCTTATTTATTAATAAACATTTAGAAGCACAATTGTCTTGCAATTCAAGTCCAGATCTTGAAAGTGAAGAAATTTAATTGTATTCCTTATTTTGTTTCTTATTTTCTGCATGTTCTTTGACAAATGGCCTAATTTCCAGGCTGGGAAGACACTTTGATGAACCTGTCTGCAAACTGAGGTCCAGCAGAGAATACAGACTTTCTGCAAATGGTTCCCATTTGGCTTTCAGGCCTACTGCTAGAAAGTGTAAGGGAGATGATGCAGTTCACTGTCTCAGTCCCTGATGGTCCAGGGTTGTAAAAAGGGGCCAAGGTAGGAAAACATTTTTCAATAAACAGGAAAGTGTGGTCAGAGGCCTGGCAGTAGGATTTGGGGGCAGCTACAGGTTACAGAACAGTGTTGTACTGCATTTGTATGAATATAACCAAGTTTAGACTTCATCCTGTCTTCTTTTTAAATACACAGTCTGTGTAAAATGTATGCTTAGCAGTCGTCCTTTGACTGGAGTCTTTTCCTGTTTGCTGAGGTCACAACCAGCTCTAAAAACTGAGCCTCAGTTGCCTTGACTCAGTTGCTTAATTATGAATACAGTTGTTTAATTTTAAGTAAATAGGTTTCAGAATGTTTGACCAGAAGGTTTCATTTCCTGTCCTCTACGGCAAAATTGAAATTAATTACTAAATGACTTCATAAGAATATGTAAGAAATATCCCTGCCCCACCCCTGGAAGTGTTCAAGGCCAGGTTGGATGAGGCCCTGGTGGCGTCCCTGCCCATGGCAGGGGGAGTGGAACTGGGTGATCTTTAAGGTCCCTTCCAACCCAACCCATTCTATGAATATCACAGGCTGGCGCTCAGTGCTAGTGCTTTTCAGATCCTAGGACAGAACGGCCTAAAGAAACACATATTATTAATAAATATATCTAAAATATAAGGTCACCGTACTTCTGGGAAGAGATTTTACCACGTACAATGCCTTTCTCTGCATTTCAGTGTGGGAATGCAGAATCAGATCTCAATTGACAGATTCACAGCTTTTTAATTGCAAGTACCTGGAGTTTTTCTCTGCAACAATTATAGTATTTTAGAAAGTTGAGCCATAAAGACAACTCAGACAAATGACTGAAACTGCTTATAACAGAACAGCTTTTGTCACAGTAAGAATGGCCTTGCAGTTATGACATGGGACCAGGGCTATCTATGGACTCTATTCCTGGCTATGCCACATGCATCCTGTTTGACCAGGGGAAGTCTTTTGACCTCTCTGTGCCTCAGCCTTGAGGTCAGTGGAATGGCTTTGGAATGAAATTAGAATGGGTTTTCAGTCTAAAATAGGAGAAGACAAACAAAACATTTGCAATTTCCTTTCACCTCACTCAATGTAAAGTCTTCCTGGGGGTTCAAAGTTCTCTGGGCACCATGCAAGTTAGGGTTACGGCACATGTTTGGGCTGCAGCCCATGCAGCCTCTACCTCACATTTGGCCCTTACTATTTTAGACATTTACAGAGCGGTCCAAGGGAAGAACTTATTTGTTGTCTGTGTTAGTTAAAAGTTAACACAAATGTTTGAATGGCAGTCTCTAAATCTATTTGTTCAGTGTGATGAACAGTGCTTGGAGCCTTTGGGCAGCTAAACTGATTTCACAGTTCACAATGGTGGACCCTAATTAATATGAAAATTATGGAACATGGAGTTGGCTGTCTCAACAGTTAGTTTCAGAGAGGGCATATAATGTACAATCCCTCCTTTTAACATCTTCATGAATAATTCTGAGCATATCACATTCCACATGTATGATCTATGGCTAAAGGAAAGCTTATTTGATTAACTCACTTCAACATTTGCCATTTGCACAAGTCAGATGTTGGAGAACAACTAGCTTTTCAAAAGGTCACCCAAAGCCTGCTCGTCATGCTGTGTCTCAGAAAGTTCATCTGGGTATCAAGTTCATTTGAGAGCCCTCAGAAGAAAAACCATGGGACTTTTGAGGTGCTAAATTTTGAATGTATGTAGCTTCAAAAACATAAACTACTGGGTGAATTTCATGTTTATCTGTGAAGTTCAAAACACAGATGGCTGAGCAAGCTTGTTAGAAGTATATACGTATTTCTGGAAAGTATTCTACAAACACGTAAGATCCTAAAACTCACAGGGAATACTGATGAGATTACAAACTGTCAGGGTCCTATGTATGTATTTCTCTCTCAAAGGCACAAAACCAAGATGACCGTTCGCCCCCATTCTTACAGCAAGAAGTGCCTGGTACACCCATACTACTAAATTAAATCATAGCTATGCTACAATTAAGCCTAAAGCTAACCCTGCAGACAAAACTACTAGGAAACTGGCATTTTAATCTAGTTTACAAAAAAAAAAAGAAGCAGAATCAAGGCTTGTGTGCATGTTTCACTTCCACAGAAATGCTCAATTGTTCTAATGGTCAGTACGCATATGGTAACAAAATGACTTTGTAAGCTGTTCTGAATTCAACAACTACAATGGATCATGATAGATATGATATGGGATTTGAAACCTTTTCAAGACACAATATAGATGTATTTGTTCTAGCAGACAAGACAAGAATGCAAATAACCATCACTCACCGTTATGTCTCTCAGTGAAGCAGTGCTAGAAATGCATATGCAATGTGCTAGCCAGATATCTCCTAAAGTGTATGCCAGAAGAAACTGTCTTTGAGCAAGGCTAAACATGACCTTATTAGTCAAAACACACCACTTCATCTGTGGTATTGAAGTCACCAGACCAGATAATAGCCTCATAACATTTTACACAGACAAAGTGGGTGTTAGAGCAGGATTAACAAACTCTCATAGAGCAGACACAGTTAATACCGGTAAAGCAATGATTTCAGACCAGGATTTTTGCTGCCACAGAAATGTTAAACAACAAATGGAAAACCCAACTTCATATCTAAATCATGCTGCTGTAATAGGAAAAATATCTACTGTAGGTCTGGCCTGAATATAAAAATCACCCAGACAACTGCTGCAATTGAGCAGCTTACAATTTCCACAATCAGGTAACTCATAAATGCCTAGAATGAGCAACTGCATTTGGTAAAAAGTGATTTATTTCATGCAGATCCCAAGCACCAAGATTTTCCATCCCCAAAGAAAACATAGAAACTCTGATGTCCCTGGGATATGCACTGGGGGGAGGGGGGAACCTGGTAACCATGTAGTTGGCACTGTCTCCTACTCTCATTTTTTTTCTGTTAATACAGCTAAAAGTACATCTCTCTTAGTAACCTTTTGAGCGTAAGGGTTTGCTGTAATCTCTGCAAGTCCATGACGTGACCATAACAAATTAAAAAGTAAAAACAGAAGTTTACAGAAACACCGCCCCTTGAGATTTAAAATATGGTCTTATATCCTATATGTCAGCACTGACTAAGTATTTACATAACCAGTCATAACACCTAAGCATTCGCAGGCTGTAGTGAAACTGTACTCACATGGAAGTATCATTGGTCTGGTTTACAGACAAACGAGGTTGAGAATGACCTACAGGAAGTATCTGATCAAACCAGGTGCTAAACCTAGAATCCCTGCCTAGTTCCTGAACCACAGTCCAATCCTCCTTTCTTAAACATAACACTGTTCCCTCACTCATGATGAAGTAGAGAAACCACAGCTTCACCTCTGGGAAACCTTCATCCTCCTGAAGGAAGGCCCTGCCCTGTGCTGGTGGGAGCCAGCACCTACCTGGGCAGCCCTTGCAGATTCTGGTTGGCTTTCTTGTTTTCTTCTCTGGAAAGGAACCTGGATCTCTGCCATTTGTCTCTCATATGCATTAATTTGACTCTGTAAATCCACGATATAGCTCAGAGCCACTCAGCACATCCCAGATGACCAAGCCCAGCAGGGACTGTGGGCTTGTGGGCTACCAGATACTGTATTGGCTGTGCCCTCAGTATGTGGCATGTGCACACCAATGAGATATTGTTCCAGAGAAGTTTTGTATGTATCCTGTTCCTCTCCAAATGCCATCAGTATTTTCTTTAGCTATAAGACACCACAATAGTTACATATGTAGAGTAACGGAGACACCCACTTTAATTTTTTTGAGGTGCCTCAGCTTCACAGTGACTGGATTTCTAAGGTAATAAATGCTTGCATTTCTAATCGAGTATGACTTTTTATGTTTTTTATGTAAAGGTTATATGCAACTTTTACTTTGCAACTGTTGCATATGCTTGGAACAGAAGAAGATTTTGATTAGCTTTCCTATGATCATTATATAATCATGCAATTCTGAGCATGTTTTTTAAATGGTTGAATTCCTTCAGCAAACAAATGCATTAATCACAGTTCCCTCCTAACAGGAAATAGCAAATGAGAACAGAGAATAAAGTGAAAAGTTCAGACTATGAACTGTTGTCTCAGCAGACTGATTAAGGCCAATTAAATGTACGTTAGACAACAGCCATTCTGAAGTTACTGAAGGGTGACAACAGGTCTCTTCAGAAAAATAAAAATAACCTTCTCCAGCAAGATACAAAACCTCTATCAAATAACATAAAAACAACTTACAATCTACTATACTTATAGTCCTTTTAACAAGAAGAATTATGAGCTACTCCCAGGAAAAATTAGTAACACAGCTGATGAGATAACATACTTTATTTTGCCCTCACAGTTAATATACTAGAATCACTGTGTCCAGGAGATTAAGGGCTGTCTATATCTGTATCAGTGTACCTCTAATATTCATATAATTCTTTTACTGACTTCAAGCTCAAGTCTAAAATAAGCATGGCCACTATTCTTGCAAAACTGGAAAAATCATATCAAAACAATTTCAGGAGGACTGGATTTTTATGTGTCCCAAATATGGCACAGGGAACACTCCCTAGCAGTGATAAGAACAGACGATGCCTATGACTTAGGAGCTTGGAAATACTGGTTTTACAAGCTTCCCATATTACCTTTTCAAATCACTTCTATGTCATGTTGAATTTGATGCCACCAGATATGGTACAACACCCTCCAGTAAGAATTTAGGACACCAACATGCCACTCAGTTTTCTTAAATGGACAACAGTTCTTAATATTTCTGAAATGTCTCACTAGAATGATCTGATCTGTTTAAAAGAAGATCACCAGAAAGACGAAATGGGAATGCAGAAAATGGTATTACATTGATGCTTCAGGGCTTACTACTCACCATCTTCTTCTCTCTCACCTAGGTGGCTTCAAAAGTGAACAAAACTTGCTGTGCCAGGCTCATACTTGCTGAAAGAGGCAAGTATTTCATGTTGGGAAAATACCCAAAGGCCCTAGCCTTTGAGATCAAAGCTTCACTGGGTCTAGGCACAGTAAGCACATAATGAGAGAGAATTCCTGCCTTGTTTATAATTACATGAGAATAAACACCCACAAGAATAACAGGGAAAGGAACAGAAGCATCTTGCCCAAAGCCAAACAGTAAATTCAAACGTAGAGTTTGAGGCAGAATGGCCTGGCCAGAACAATGAAGAGGCAAATATCTTTTGTGGATAAAGAGAAAAGGTGCTGGTTCTTCATACTTTTGTCTTATCACTCTTGAAATATATTCTCTGAGAAGTGTCAGAAAGTAAGATAGGAGAAGTCAGGAGAAAGATATTCGGGTAGGGAAGAAAGGAAGAAAGGAAGAAAGGAAGAAAGGAAGAAAGGAAGAAAGGAAGAAAGGAAGAAAGGAAGAAAGGAAGAAAGGAAGAAAGGAAGAAAGGAAGAAAGGAAGAAAGGAAGAAAGGAAGAAAGGAAGAAAGGAAGAAAGGAAGAAAGGAAGAAAGGAAGAAAGGAAGAAAAATATGGGGGAAGACAAACGAGGTTAATGGAGACAGGAATACATTGACCCCTGTCTCCCAGATAACCATTCTGTGATTTAATCATGAATTCCAAAAGTGAAATTAAAAATATTAATTCACTTCCCATTAGATTGTGCATGTTTTTCTCCCCCACATATAGACCTTCAAGAAACCCCCAGTGATGCCTCCTTTCTCTGTAAGTGGTGTCCAGAAGTTTTCTATGCACCTTTGACTGGCTGACCTGCCAAAAGGGAAAAAAAAAACAACCAAAAAAAAAAAATTAAGCCAAAAGAAGTTAGCAGATGATGAAACTTTGGGGCCCACCATGGGAAACCTAATTGGTTTGGCTTCCATTCTTGTACAAGTAAAGCTAGGTACTAGATGGTCTATAGCAGTGAATATGTTATAATTGCATCTACAGCAACTCTCAATAGCTTTAGGGTTAGACAAATATAAAAATTAATATACTAGTCTTTTCTTCTCTTGCACTGATAACTGATGAAATGCTACTTTGACCAAAGAAACAAACAGAGAAGAATCCCACAGAAGAGAAGGAATGACTAACTTTGTCTGTGTGTGTTTAAGTCATCTCTAAAATGACCTGGATTTTTATAAAGAGATGCCAGAAAAATAACAACAGTGGTAAATACTGGGAGCTGAGGGAAGAATAATGGTTTTGACAAATAACTTTGAGGAAAGACCTAGTAGTCATGCTGATGTACTGAGTGATCACATCTGGGGAAGGAGTAGGAAAGAGATGGATAAAACAGACAGAAGGACACTGAATCTTGGCTGGTAAGCAGAGGTAGGAGAAGGCTGCATACTATTTGGGAACTAAGGTTTCTGTCAAGGACTAGAGAATTCTGGAGTGCTGGCCCTTGCAGATACCCTTGAAATGAAACCTGACTTGTAGTGATGCATTTGGTTAGCTTGCCTTTAAGCCCGCTGATGGAAAAGTATCATATCTGAAGCAGGCCTGCTCATTTCCTTTAAAGAATTGTAGTACAGTAAAATGGTGGGCCAGGTGAAAAAGACCTGCAACAAGCCAGCAAAAATGTTCTCTCTGGAAGAGAGCAGCCATGGGCTCACACAAAGCTTTTTGGTCCTGCCTCCAAGCCCACAACCTCTGGAACATACTGAAGATACAAAGAGCATATTCTGTGAGGACACAATTTTTCTTTTTGTCTCAGGAACTTCAAGCGTACAGTAAAAGTAGCAGTGAGTCTTGGAGAGTTGTTCTGTGCATGATAGTATCTTCCCTTCTAAAAGCAAATGTCTCTTGGTCACTGCTCACCCCAGCCTCAGCAGTTTCTTCTGGTACAGTGCCATGAGAACTGTTCCTCCCACTCAGTTCTCTTTTGCAAAGCCATCAAAACAGAGCCCTGCACTGTTATGAAACTAGTAGTTTCGGACTGAAAGAACTCAAATCAAGCCATTATCAGAAATAATGAGTGAAAATTAGCCTGACAACCAGCCACCACAGTGAGAGAGACAGCTGAACTGTTGGCACATTCCTGAGACAAAATGAATAAACAAGCTGATAACAAAAGCAATCATCAGATTGTAATCTTCTGCAAAACTAGTTCCTTACTGTTTGGAATAGCAAAGTTATTCATAAAAAAGTAGTATCTAAGAACAGATCACAAACTTTTAAATCTAAATGTAAAATTATTCAATAATACAATTTTATTCAGCTGGAACAAGTTTTAATTCTTAGAGAATGTATACATCTTCTGTAAATCTACAAACATAATTCTGGGATATTGCTTCATTTTGCAAGATTGCATTTATAAAGGCTACAGGGGACAATGACATGGTTATCACTAAGTCTGAATACGAGGCAGAATCCAGCCCTATCTCATTACACTGCGATAAATGAAGTTTCAAAACAATTTGTTTCCTAGAAAACACCGTTCTATGGACTCAGTGACAGCTAGATCGACAACCTTCTACTTATTTCATGATGGTTAGGGGAAACACACACAACTTACATCTCAATCATAGAAACCTTTTTTAATTCTGCATGACTAATTATTCAAAATGATTTTATTAGACTGTTCATAATTAAAGATTTGTTGATTGATAATTAATTTTTTACTTGAAATTGAAATGATTTCCAGTTTCTGTTCTAGAAACTGTTCAGATCAGAACCAATGTACTTATTTTAAATAATACTGCAATTGTGATAGCTGTAGGAGACATACTACCACTAAGCAGAGCAAACGAATTAAAACCAACAGGGTGAGGGGAAGATATTTCAGCCAAGGTCAGCTGGCATTCTCTGGCAGGATAAAAGACTTCTTGAATTTTGTTTAAACACATCCAAAAGTTATTAAAAATTAAATTCACACATACTTTCATATTGTTTCTTGCTGCAGAGTTCGTTCAAAATAACCTTTGAAACAAATGAGAATCACATTCTTCATTTTAAGAAGTTCTTTTAGCCAGCATATGCTACACTACCTTACAGAATTTGTTTTGTTGATTTGTCACACATTATTCAGAACGAAGTGAGAGAAAGATTTAAAACATTAACAGAAAGATCAACCTACCTTCTTTATTCTTCAGAAGAAAGCACACTGTAATTCAGAGATGTGTGCTCTGTAGCAGAAGGAAGAATGAAGTGATCTGTAGAGTTCAGAGTGACTTCAGTGTGATTCCAGCTGCTTCACTTGGCTACTGCCTTCCTTCTAATAAAGCTGCAGAATGATATAATGACGTGTTTGTTTTCAGCTGTGAGGAAGTTGTTTCCAACTTCCCTTGGTTTCCTAAACCCAGTTTTGAAATATTGCCCTTCTGTATAATCCCACTATTTCACCAAAATAAATGTTAGACGTGAATGAATCATTTTGGCCAGTGTCCAAGCAAGCAACAGATGTGGTGGCTGATGAATGGAAATGGACCTTACAGTCGCAGGCTGCTTTTTGTTATGCAGAGAAGAAGCTGAACAGTATTTCTCTGTTTCTGACAACTCTGGTTTATAGAAAATAATGTTGAATGAGCAGAAAGATGCTTAAAAAGCTACACCAAAAGCATCGCTTTGTAACTGCATGGTGAGATACGTTCATTTATGTATTTATGATTAGTAGCTTCATCTCCTTTTGGACGTAAGAGAGAAGTGAGCTTCTCAAACCACCAGTCGTAGCCCCCTTGCCCATCAGTCAGTGCAACTCTGTGGTCAGACATTTGAACTGCATTTTAGGAGACTTGGCTTGAATCCCAGTTCTGTCAAGAGCCTACTGAGTGTTTGTGGTCAGGCCTCATGATCTCCATGAACCTTAGTTTCTCAGTAAGTAAAATGTGAATATTATTCGACTAGTATGTACATACCATAGCTTCACCTGACTCTGATGGTACTACGCTCATCATACCATTCACTCCTTCCAGCAAAACTACCCTGTTTTGTCTTTCCTCCATGCCAGCTCTTCCTGTCCCGCCAATATAACTTAAAATGCTGATAGCTTGTATGTGAAGGGGAAAAGTATGAATGAAAGGAGGATGGAGATTATGCTATAGTGGGACACAAGTGTCCCTGGACCAGGACGAAATGACAACAGGGGGACATGATGTCTGTGAATACGTAACACAGGAGACAGACTACAGGATTGCTTGAAGAAAGAGCACAGAACGACTTGAGGACCTCGTGGTATGGCACCTAACTTGTCTATTTCTTTCTGTTTAAAGATTTCCTCTTTTTTCTAGGTAAAAGATAGGTGAAACTTTGCTGATAAAAACTAATAGCAGTTTAATAGCAGTTCTCTCTCTCTCTCTGGTAAATATTGGGATAGGGTAAACGTAGGCACTGTTTAACTGCAGATGTGCAGAGAATTTTGCTTGTAATGGCACATGAGTCTGTCTCTAGGTACTTTGCCAAATGCAGTTAATGTAAGGCAGTTAATTCAAGGGCTCGTTCAGCACTATTTCAGTAAGACAAAAGCGAAAATTACTGGGTAGAAATGCCCACATATGATCTGCACTAAAAGAAAAACCTCAGCAAGCAAAGTAGAATTACATACATGCCAATTACTCTTCACCTTCTCAGTGCAGGGAGCACTCTGGAGAGTGCAATGGATTCTAGCAGTTTTTGGGTGGTGATGAATTGTCTCTAAGGGGCTGTTTCCTTCTCCATAAAGTAAAGCACATTGGAACTGCTCTATAAAGGTACTGGGATGATAGGTCAACTCCTTCATTCTTCTGAAGCAAGGGAAGATAGCAATTTCCTTCACCCTTCCTACCACTGTGGCAAAAATAAAATCAGAGCTGCTAAGGATCCAGAAGAAATTTTGTGGAGACAAGTTTTCTTTGTAAAAGAGTTTGTATCCCATCCACCCCACCCCAAACAGCAGGTCACTACATTTCAAAGAGATCTTTCTGCCAGTGTGTTCTACCTAGATTTTTTTTGTTTTAAATTGAAAGGGATTTCTGATCTGATGAGCAAATTACCAAATTTCTACAGTATAATCAGCATATGCAATGTATCTAGGAGGAAAAAAAGAACAGAATTTTACAGACAAAATTTCACTTAATCTGAAAGGATTTTGTTCTGCTTGTTTTCTGTTCAGAGCTAAATATATCACTTTATTCTTCTACAGTTTTGATCAGTCACAGTGGGAATTTTAAGTCCCTGAAAAATGTAAGGTTGGGCCCTAAAACTTTTTATTTCCTTCTATGCTCAGACATAGTAAAAACTTGAATGATGAATCCAAAATTACATAGTTTAATATATACTTGCATGCAACTCATTAACCATGGATCTTTTTACTAGTGGGATCTTTTTACATATTTTTGAATGTTATAAGCTTGGAAGAAAGTTAATGAAAAAAAAAGCACCTTATTTGCTTTTATGTCTTCTCATTTTTCTACTTGATTGTATTTTATTTTGCCATGTCATTTGTGTTTTTCAACAGGGTATGTTAATGTGGTTTGGGAGTTTTAACTCTATACATTGGGTAAGTGTGACAATATGCCAGTGTTGTTCTGAAGTGGGACATGCATTCATGAACCTACAATGCATGTAGGACTTGCAGAGCAGAGAGACAGTAATTTATACCTGGTGAAAAAAGAACAAGGAAGAATATTTTCATACAAATAACAGATTTTGGGTTGCCCAGCAGTGAATAAACTAGGTTTATTGAAAAGCAAACGAGTTTTAAAAATACTTCTGATTCTTTATTGTTAAACCCTATAAAACAAACCAAAAGCAGAGAATACACGGCCTTCAGAAAAAAAACTTTACTAGTATTAAACTAAAGCACAAATTACAAACCAACTAACAAAACCAGCTTTAATTTACCAGGATTACAAACAACTGTCTGATAGTTCTGATAATTATTTCCCTCTGTAGGACCACTGGGTTTTATCAAGCTGCATATTAGTATGTGCAGATAATCTGAAGAATACTGAAGAATACTCCAGACTAAACCCAATTTGCATTAATTCAGCTAAGTCATATCAACCACGAATTTCTAAATTAAGTCTAACAAAATATATTTAGTTTTTCACACTTTCAATTAAACTGAACAAGAGAAGAAAGAAAGAAACTACTTACCCTTTGAGGATTCAGCTATTTGCAGTTGTTTGTTTGTTTTAATTCTTCCCTGTTCCTTTGTCATTACTTTTTCAATTAACACCTCATCGATTAAAATCCACTTTGGAAAGACAGAGTTTAACTGCCTGACAATCAGGATCAGGAAAAGAGTAATTTCCTCCCTTCCTGTGAAACTAGTGACTATTCATGCCTATCCTTTTGGTAAAGCTGTAATGTTTACTTGTGGCTTAACTGTGCACTATGTACCATAGTCAGAAACTATGACAACATTCTCCAACGACACATTTAAACCAAACTACCTGGTGAAGGGAGGTTTGGCTCATTTAGGAAGGTCTGTATCCTTTTTCTATGCAGATGTTAGAAACCTGAAGATTTTCATGCATAATGTGTGAAAGAAATTCAACAATTGTGCAAAAGGCAAAATTCCTCATTTAGCTGTTACTTTGGTCTGGTAAAAACACACAAGCATAGAAATGAATTACTATACGTGGCTGTATATATATAAAATGTATATACATACAAGTTTGAGAAGCATCTGTAGAAGCAGCACTCAATGCAACTCCTGCAAACAAAAAGAACGAGGTGTTTCATTCTACAAAATCATTAATATTAGATACTAATTTACAAAGAAGTGAATGAAAAACATATATTTTGATGATTAAGAATGATACCTTGAAAAAAATACTATTAGAAATAGACCGTTTCTCATAGTTTGCTTTTATACTTGCACTTTTTCCTCCCTTTCTACAAATACATAGGAATGGTTTTCTACATAACTTTTAGACCATAGCTATCCAGATTTTGTATTCATATGACAATAAAGTAAGAGATTATATCTGCCACTTAGATAATACTTGAAATTAATGGAATTTTCAGAGTGCATCAACATGAACATTTTGATATGTCATTGAGCACTAAAGGTAAGCTGCTGTTATTCAATGACTATAAGTAGCCAACTTGACAACAATATTTTTCCATTTTAGCCGAAGCTCTGTCTCCTTCCATACAAAGGAATGCTGTTTGGAATAATTTCAGAGACAACTACAGAGATTACAGAAACAAAACTAAAGGCAAAGCAAACTATAGTTGTTTCACTATGTATTTCACAATCTTCAGTACTACTGTAGGAATGAATCAACTTGCACTTTTTCACCTTACATAAATTAACAGGAACTACAGAGAGAGGAGACAAATGCTCAGAAAGGAACCTAGAGTTTACTGTTATGCATCTAAGGCACCCTGGATTTATATCCTTTATGGATTGAGTCACATGTCTCAAAAACTGCCCAAAACCAAACCAGGCTAGGTTAGAAAAAACCCAAAGCAGAGATGAACCTGAGCCACACCAGAATTTTAGCTACCTCCATCTATTCAAGATCTGAGTCACCAGTATAGTTGCCTATACCTATTCTTCCAAAGAACTTAAGTCTTATTTTCCATTTAAAATATAAGTTCTGAAGGTTCAGTTATCCATCTTTTATATAACATGTCTTTTGATTAAATACCCAAATCCAAAACTCAATTTGGGATTGCATGGGTATTGTATTATTAATGGGATTATATCCTGGTGATGCACACAACAGACATGACTCTCACCTAGAAGGAAATTAAATTTAATGTTCTGCAATCATCCCTTAACAATTCACAGCTAAGTTGTTGAAGTTTGTCGTGATGAATAACAATGCAGAAAATAAGCAGGTTCATAGGGAGGAGAGGATAACAAGTACTAGTCCCTCACTAGTCTGCAGTTAGACTGTTGCTCCTAGCTGCTCTGCTAGCTGTGACAAAACTGCTCTGAAACACTAACAAACTGTAAGCAGCAAAATTGAAGAGGAGTTCTCATCACCTGCAAAAAAAAAAAAAAAAAAAAACACACAGCAAAGCTAAGGTTCAGTACAAAATAAAAAACAGCCCCCTGAAAAAAATATGCTAACAGGCTGGGTGCCTACGTAGCACACATGGGTGATCAAGCAAGGTCGCTGCTTTGCAGCATTACTACTCAAAATCTTAACAAAAAGAAACATCTACACGTGGAATTGTGGAGCCTGCTGTTTACCCTCTACAATACTGTCTAACCATTGACATTCCTTAGGATTTATGGAGATGCAAAGGCTTTAAACTGGACAGTAGCTCCTTGCATATAAATGGAAGATGGTTCCTGAACACTAGTGCAAAGCTGGTGCAAATCAAGTCCAAATCAAGCTCAATCAACTATGGATGCTCTGAGAAGCTGTGGTCAGTGGTTTAAGCACATATTCATTTGTATTTTTAAAGTTGCTTTTTATAGTCAGCTACATTTGTCAGATTGTTTTTCTGCTTAGTGGATGTAAACGCCTTTTGTGAAAGGTGCCAGGTGACCTTGACTCCTCGGGTATTTAAGTTATTTATCCATAGCAATGAATGTGAGAAAGGGAGAAGCAATGTGAGCTCTGCTTACTGCTCTGCATTTGCCCTCTCTTTTGATCACTCCCCAGGGAGAGCGCATAGTTTTACTTCTACAGCCTACCCAGCCCTCAGCCTCTCTAATGAGAAGGGAGCTGATAAATCCCAATAAGCATGCTGCTTGTGATACAGGTAAAGCAAATTATTAGAAGCTCTGAAAAACACTTTGGTAATTAAGGGCTTAGTTCTGTGTATGAATTCCATATTAACTCTTCTACTGCGTTCAGTGAAAGCAAAATTAGCATCATCTCTAATAAATTAACAGTGGGCTCAGGGAAGGAAGCACAGGAAATCAATTCAACCAATGAGGCAGCTAAAAACCCAGCATTTATTTGTCCATTCTAGTTCCTTAAGCTGCATCAAGATGCACAAATGTTAATTTTAACTCCTTATTAATTCACAATTATTATTTTTTAAGAAGACTATGAGCACCAAATTCAGCACTTAGCATGAACTTGAAAGTAGAATTTACAGGAATATACAGACTAGAATTGCCGCATTTTCTGTAAAGGCTATTTAAGTAGCTATTTGTCTTTTCAAGCTTATTAATTGCAGCTATAACTGGGGGCATATCGCAGATCTTCTGCAAAGATGAAAAATATCTGAAAATTTTCTGAAGATACTACTGGAATCATTTGAGGAAGAGAGGAACAATTTTTAAAACGTTTAGAAGCCTACAGCTCTGCTGTCTGTCATTCAAGAACAAAAGAACCCAGTACTGCCTTGCCATGAGAAAGCAGAGTTTGGTACAACATGGCTCAGAGGCTACTGGCTGAATACTTTGCTGTAAGAACATTTCCTTGCTGTGCATCACACATCCCACAAGATGGGAAAATAGGCAAAAGGCATAGCTTGGGTCCAAACCAGAAACTGAACCCCAATTACTTCAGTATTACAAACATAGACCATCCAACAACGTGGAAGAGACTTCTGTTTTTATTGATGGACCAGAAAACAGATACTAAACTCTGATCCAAAGAATTACTACAGTTCCAGTAATAGCATGCAAAATGCTGCAGAAACACAAACCCTACAAAAAAGCTTTTTGTTCAAAAGGTCTTTTTCTTTCTCCATGTTCAAAATTTTCCATGAAAACATCTCTATATTTTCCAACCATAAGAGAAAGAGGTTTCTTTCAAAGGCTGCTGTTTTTGCTTATCAGCATCGCTAGACTAAAAGTAAGTTTTGTCCTTGGAGGAAAACAGAACTTCTCTATTCTACCTCATTTAACTTCCTGCTTTTTTTCCTGAATAGGATAAAGAAATCTTTCTTCAAATTATTCCTGAGGTAAAGCAAGGCTGAGAGTCTGCTTGCTCTCAGATGTAAGAAAGTACTTTATGTGGTTTATTGTGGGAACAGAAAAAATATATATATATTTTAGAGCAGCCAATGTGGGGGGAAAAAATGCTCATTTAACTATCTTGGGAATGTATTTTGACCCCATCTTAAATTGGCTGCAGAACATCCACTGACTCAACATAATAGGATATACTATTTACAATTCCTTGACTCCTATAAATTACACTATGGACAAAGAAGCTGCAGAGGTATTTTACACTCAGGGTCATCTTACATTCATCTGCATCTATTTAAAACTGGAACAGATCCATTAAAACTGATGGATATAAACATTTAATTCAGAATATTCAAAGGAGGCAAGGCAAGTAGTCAACTTCTGGGAGTCTGAAAACTGAACATTCTTGAAAAAGAGAATTAATAAAACTCCAAGAAGCTTTGAGAAAATTACCTCTATTGGAAATACCTTATTCCCTGCCTGTATAATGGGAATTAATATTTATTTTTGTGAAAATGCCTTGGAGTTCCTACTGGGATAAAAGGTGAGGTGAGCTAGAATTCATCTACCATTAGTCATCTACCATTCTTATTTAAAATATCTCAAGACACTCACATTAGCTCCTCCTATAAAACCTGCATTAAGTCAGTGCCATACCTATATTAGAAAAGAGGACGGTTTCAAACATGCCAATCAAAACATTTTGCCACGCAGATGAGAATAACTCTGTTCTAAGTGTGTTTCACTGCCCGTATCTGGCTGTGGTTAATACTAGAACCTATTGTTCTGTTTCCTTCATAGCTGAAGGCTGTCAAGTTGTATAGCTCCCTTCAGCGTGGGGGAATGAAGTCACGTTTCTACTTTCCACGGCATTCGCTAGCATGTACCTTTCCAAAATTACTCTATATTTCAGAGTAATTTGGT
This sequence comes from Cygnus olor, assembly GCF_009769625.2. Taxonomy (NCBI): domain Eukaryota; kingdom Metazoa; phylum Chordata; class Aves; order Anseriformes; family Anatidae; genus Cygnus; species Cygnus olor. The sequence continues at coordinate 13,357,378 of NC_049174.1, read as the reverse complement.
AATGAACAACCATACTTGAAAATGCTGTCAGTTCTCAAGGGCTGATCTGACTATATCAATCAGGGAATTTTATACTGTGTTATCGCTGAAAATAAATATAAAACAAAAGGAGAATAGAATCAAGAAATTAAAATTTAGGGACCATTAACATAGTCCCTTAGCATTAAGGGACTATTATTTCTGAAGCTAAAAATACTTCCATGCACAAGCTGAAGGTGAAAGAATATCCTGTAATTCATGATCAGTCACCACTGGTGGCCCCCAACCTACTTCCTGACCTAGTCCTGTTCTTTGTGTCACATTTCTAAAAACAAAGGCACAGTTATTTCAGAGGGATGAACTGGCTGAACAATTATTAGCAGAAAGCAGAAATAACTGTGGATGCAATACTAAACTATTTAGCATTTTACGATGAACAATGCGTTCTCTGAAAGCAAACATTCTTTCAGGTTACAAATGGGAAAAGGATCCAGAGGTGAAAGTTTCCCCTTTACTTTAACTCCAGTGAATTTTATTTGGTTCCACAAGGGGGCTGCCTGGACACCTAGACAACATTTTCCCCGTGTTCTCCTAGGTAATGTGGTTATTTGGGTCCAGTAAAGAACAAATTCCATGCAGTGCCAGAGAAATGCATACAAACCTCTCAACTGCTGCTTTAATTTCTTAGCAGAAATTCTCTTCTGAATTTCTGCTTTAGGACAGAGTGTCCTAAAAACATGTTCAGCTAAGCTATTGGAAATATTTAAAACAATTGAGCAGTGTTAGGGTATGGTTTTGAAAAGTAAACTAAAAAATAATAATCAAGAACATTAGCAGACCATTATGCAGAAATTTTCTGAAAATGCTGAATTCTAATAAATTCTATAGCCTCACGGTTTAGTGACACATTTTGAGTTGTCTCATCAGCTGTTCCTTCTGGATAACTTGCCAGCAAACAAGCAGCAACAGCAGCTGTAACAGCAACAATAATAGGCTCTGGAATGAGTGCGAATACCACAGAATGTTGCTCAGCATTATTATAATCAAGATCTCTGTATTCTCTAAAGTACATACGTACAAAAATACGTTATTCAGAGCAATTTTAGTGCAAGAAATGAGGAGTTAATCTAATACCCCAGATATTTGGGAAGTTCTTATCATTAACTCTGATAAAGTTGTTAGTTTAAAATTTATGGAACCTTTGCTTTTTACACTGAAGAAGAATTATTCTGTTTTACATAACTGAAGTGATTACAAAAGAGATAAAATACCACAGGATATCAGATCACTCCTCTGTTTAGTCTGGTATCTGATATTGAACAGTAGCCAGCAGCAGATTCTTCAAAGATACCAAAATTACTTTAAGAGAATTTTGCACTTGTTAGTAATTTAAGGTTTCAGTATAATGCCTTGTATTATCAAACATTCTGCTACAGAGTTGAAGAGATCCTCCTTTCCCAAGCCTACTCAGAATTGAAGTGCCCTACAATCTATACATGTTCTTGGACTGTCTTGAAATTTGCCATACTTTTTACAATCTGGGCTAGGTCTAGCAATCCACAATTGTGGACATTTGGCAGAAATACTCTCTGCATTCCTCAAAGCCCAGCCCTCAAATGCTGTTGAGTCATTCAACCTTTTGCTCAGATCCTCTGAACAATTTTACCAAAACAACAATTCAAGAATAAATTAGGCTTTTAAAATCGGCATGGAAAGCAGATATACAACAAACTAAAAATCTAGGCAAGTTTCCTTCCTGATAGTTTTATCAACCTTGATTTTCATTTGTCATATTCTTACTTTACTAGCTGAAGCATACTGCTAGAAGAAATTTGAGACTCTAATTTTTAGGAAAAATATCTATTGTTTATCTATTGATTGTCAGAAGTTACTTTTTCTTAATGTTTTTTTCAGAGGTATAACCTTGACATGCATTTGGCTAACAGGAGCAGAAAAGCATATCAAATCAAAGCAAAAGTAAAAAGCAAAGCATTGAAAGCTGTATGGGACAGTTTATGGAAACTTGATAGATGATACCAGGAAAGGGAAAAGAGTGGGATGCTTGGATCAAAAGAGTGTAATTTTTAAAAGGCAAAAGGAAGTTTCTCAGCCCTGCTTTAATGTTCATGCACGTATGTGAGGAGGAGGTTAGCTGTTCCTATAGTTAAGAGGAGAATAGAGGGATCTCTCCCAATACCTTACCTGAGCTTAAATCAGATTGCAACCTCAAGTCGATAAATACAAAAAGAGTTGGAAGGCAAGAAATGGCAGAATTTAGGCTTGCGATGTCAGGTATCTTTGGTCAATCAAATAGAATATTCCAGTCTATCCTTGCAAAAAATATACAGGAACATTCCAAGGGCAAGATAGACGGCACTGTGGGATGGACTCTACAACCTTCTCTTTGTCAGAACTTGAGCTACACTGAAACCTCTGACAGGTATCTGACCTTACTTTGTTTCAACAAGTCATGAAGGGTTGGTTAGTGATCCACATTAACTCACAAAGCTTGCTGCAAACCCATCACAAAGGCAAACTATTTTAGCCTGAGATAACATGTTTCAAAGTGTCTTTGCCACAGCAGGAGTACACACCTTCAAACAAGGCAACTCTGCAGACACGAAGTAATTTGGGCATGTGCCTGAGCTTTCACATATGCAAATCTTCTCCACAGAAATACTGCATCTGCAAGATTTTATGACTGCTTTTTACAAATCTCCACTCCTACCCACAGGATTCTATCTAAAACTAGGCTTTCACTTGTCCATCACTGAAATCAAAAATTATTTCCATGTTACTGAAGTGACTGATTCTCCCCACATATGTTTGTATCGCAGTCTTATGTCTTTCAAGATGCCTCAGCTAATCATCTTATTCAGTTATGCCCAACAAAATAAATGTAGCTAGAATGAGTAAATAATGATTAACGGATCCTGTCAGCCTTAAGAGGCATAAACACTATGCTATACGTACCTCAATGTTGTATCCCCCACCTTTTTAATCAGTTTGAGCTTTGCCAAGTTCTATATTAAACCAGGCAACAAAATATCACCAGGCAACTTAAATTCTGCGCTAGCTTCTTTGTTGGCAATGAAAATATCTCTATATCCATTCACATATCAAAATAATTCAACAGCAGTTAAGGTAGTTTCCCTCCTAAAGAAAAGCCTTCTCCTGCTGTTCTTCCATTTGTGACTTTTTGTGTTCAATTACTCGTTCAGCGTGGGTGGACACTTCTAAGCTATGGTTTCATAATCACACAACAGCAGCCCTTTTTTACAGCAACCTCTGTTTAAATATTCCTTATTATGGTGAAGTCAACTTCTTCCCCGCCCCCATTGTACAATCCAAGCCTGCATCTGCACCTGTCTTCACACGTAAGTGGTGATAATCTTTGCATCTGCCCAGATTGCTCAAAAAAATCCTGCTTCTTCAGCATAATATGAGAGAAATGTGCAATAGCTGCTTTCCCACAGGAGATTAGATAAAACACTGAATGCCTACAACTGAAAACAAAAGATAACATGAGCTATGGTCGCATTCGTAATCCCATTCCTGAGGAAAACAAAAGCTTTTTCATTTGTATGGAAAGAGAGCAGATCTGGCATTAGGTCAATCAAAAAGTCAAACCAAGACTTTTGCTCTGTGGTAAGAGCCAGCTACAGAAGGCTCATCACGGAAAGCAAGCTGTTTTGTAATGGTAAAGGTATAAACCCTACGGTCACCTCTCCAGTATGTGAAACAGCGTGCTTTGAAGGACAAAACAACCAGTACGTTTGGCAAAATAAAGCCTGTCAAGGCCACTACCTCCCAGAACTGGAAAACCACGACTTGAGCTCGCGAAAAGCCGCGAAGCTCCAGCTTGCTGGAGCAGGTTTTGGAGGCACCAAGGTTTTTCGGGGTCGTGTCACGGTGCGATCGCGACTCCCCCGCCAGAAGCCCGCCGGGGCCGAAGTTCAGGCGGGCGGCGCCTCGGGGCCGGGCCGGGGGCCGGCGGGAGCCCGAGCGGGCGGAGCGAAGCGCTGAGGGGAAGGCGCTCAGGGGCAGGCACCGCCCGCCGCCCCGCGCCGCCCCGGAGCAGGAAGCGGGGGATGGCGGCCCCTGACCCCGGCGCGGCACGGAAGAGCTTGCGGGGAAGGGACGGAGGTGAGGCGGTGCCGGGGAGCGAGCCGGGCGGCGGGCGGGCAGGGGAGGGGCCGTTGGGGCCAGCCCGGGCGGGCGTTAACGGGCGTGGTGGCGGCGGCGGCGCCGGCGCCCCCTCAGCCCCCCGCGAGGGGCGGGCGGAGCGCTCCGAAGGCGGCGGGGCCCAGCCCGCCTCGGCTCGCTGCCGGCCCCGGCGCTGCCCGCCGGGACCGGGTGGTGACGGGGCGCGGAGCCTGAGGCAGCTCCGCAGGGAGCGGCCGCCTCCCGGGGCGCGCTGCCACTGCCAGGCGGGGAGCTGCGGCTGGCGGGGCTCTTCCCCCGTGCTCCGTCAGTGACCCCGGGTAACGGAGGTGCTGGGGAGGAGCAGTGCTGGTCGGCCTCTCTGTTCCTTTATAACTTGTTGCAGGACGAGGGTGGCACTAGACTTGCTCTGAGGCCTTCGACGCTTGTGTACGCTATCAAAATGCACTACTGATTTTTCTTTGTGGACGTTTTGTGCCTTTTGTTGGCTTCGTTATGGATTTCTCATTCAACACGCTTGTTTGAAGCTTTTTGTGCTCTGGCTGCTGTACACAAGTCATTTGATAACCCAAAACCAGCATTGGTATTCAGATACAAGAGATATAAACCAAACTTCTGTCTAGGGATCTATGAAATCAAATGTTTCTGTGTGGAGCCTGTGCTTACGTTCACAGTTTACATTTTTTTTCCCACTGGTAAAATGCTTAAATGAAAGCTTATGCAGATCTAATTTATTTTTGTAATCCATAACTTTAAGATATTTACAGTTGGAATACTCTTAGCAAAGACTGCAAATCTGAAAAATCCTTTCTGCATTTATAGATGTAGCGTCTGCTTTGATAAAGTAGGGATTGCAGTCAGGCTTGCCAGATTTTATTAGTATAAATAAGGCATCTACATAGAACACTTCCTTTATGTTACTAGACCGTGATTTGAGCTTGACCTCAGATGCCACGTAGGATCTATGTCGCTTCAGTTCAGATTTGCAGCTTGTTCTGCTCATCAGGGTTCTCATAAAACACTGAGACAAGGAGAATTGTTTTTTGTCTCTCATCAGCTTTGCAGGAAAGTATGTCTGAAAGGCTTTCCTCAGATGTTCACCTCTCTGTTACTTAGTGGTAGCATAGGCTTTTACAAGTTTTCCCTAGCATGACCCCCTCCAAAGTGAGAAAATCTGGTCCATCAAATCTTCTTGAACTGTAGAAAGTTGCCAAGGAGATGTAGACTGGAGTAACTCAGCTATTTTAATAGTCCTGCACAGTTTGAAGTTACTGCACTTGTAACTCAGTTTAAATGTGCGTCTGCATGACTCGACTTGGAGGTTGTTGCTTACAGAGTTGTGCTTGCAGATAAGTAATCTCTCAGTAGAGCACCAAAACCACGTAAATTATTCCTTGAAATAAGAAAGTAATGAACCACTGTAGTAGTTATCCTCCAGCATACTGTAGTTGCCGCTTTCTGGCATTTTCTGAGATGAAACTAGGTATTTTTATGTTGAGGTGTCGTAATCCAGTTTTGGGGCAGCAGATAAATGTTTGCGGTGCCCTCTGCTGACTCTGGAACGAGCGAGCACTTTCCTGTTTCTCATCCGTTGGAGTGAATGGGCTGGCCTCCTCTGTGGCCACTGCACTCTTACTTCATTACATAGTTGCAACTATAGCTTACGAATATATGGATAGTAAGACCTTAGATTTGCAGTAAGTTGATTTATTTACAAACACAAGGAACAAGTTATTTTCCATGATGCATTATTCATGAAAGATAGTGTTGTGGGCTTTTTCTTCACATTCTTCTGGGTCCCAGCTGCGTATAGGGCACTGAACAGGGTGACTTAGACTTGTTGATATATCAAGAAAGCCTTTTTCTTGGTTGACAGATGAGCTTGTTTTGCCCACTTGCAGGATCAGATTGATTATCAGTAAGTAGTTTCTCGTGGATCAGATTTTCATGGCCACAAGGGATTTTTTATATTCTCCTGAACTCTTGGATATTGTTTGCTTCCAAGTATTGTCCCATCTCATGATTTCCATATTGTTCCTGGAGCTGTGGGCACTACATGTTCTTGCTGTCTGACAGTGATATGCATCAACTTTACTGAAACCCCTGATGCTGTTTTCAGTTTATTACTTTCAGGTATAAAATGGCAATGCTAAAGTGTTCGATCTTCTTGTGGCTATGTAATGTATGTCCACCCTGTGCTGGAGTAAACACCTTTTATTAAAAACAAACAAAACCAGAAAAAACAAATACAAATTGAGATCAAAGATCAAAAGCACAATAACAGTTGTACATACAGTTGAATTTGACTCCTGCTCTGAACTCTGATTTGGAAGAGACAATTTCCTGACCACATGCAAGAACACAGGCTTGTTGTTGCTCTTCATTAAGGATCCTAATGTTGGTGGTGTAAATGTTCCTTATATGCAAACTTGGTAGTGGCAATAATAACAGTCAGAGCAAGGTTTCTAAGAACAATTATTTTTTTTATTACATGAGCTAGTACACTATACTACAGGAATAGTATGGGGGGGTTCTTGGAATTGACATTTTAAGGTATTCCTTTCTAACGATAACTGCTCTAGCAGCCCTACTATTTTATAATGTACAGTGTGTAGTGAGGAAAGAGCCAAACAATTAACGACAACAAAAACATAGTCGTAAAAAGCAAAAGTCACTGACTTGAAGCTCTAGGTTTGTCATTTCACAATCACATAAATGGTAAGCTAAGGGTGGGTCTAGGAATTACGAAGTCCTGAGTTTTAAGACAGGATGTGGTACTTTCACTGTGATGCTAGTAACAGGGGTTGTGGAAATTATTGTGGCCTTTCCCTGTCTGTAATATGGAAATTATGATACTTCACTGAGTATGTAATGATTAATTCATAAAATGCTTTGAATATCCAGGGTACCGTAAGAGTTTAATTTAGTGTTTTGCTGCAATATCTAGTGGATTTACATAACCTAAACAAAAGAAAACGTTTTTCTGAGTAGGTTCATGAATGATGCTCAAAATATGTTCATTTCAATTTGGTTAATATTGATGAATTTATTTTCTGTTACTGTAGAAACGTACTTAACTTCATGAACAATAGCATCAACAAAATTTAATATGTAGGGACTATGAGGAGAAAAGAAGGAACAAAGTTATTCCAGAAGGAACAGTTAACATTTAGGGAGGAAATGCTGTCAGAACTACTTCCATAATAAAAAAAGAAAGATGTACTGCAGACTTCAGAAAGAGGTTCATTAATTTTACTGTTTGTAAAGTGGTACAGAAAAATTTACATGCCCGAGGAAAACATACATTATTAGTTCTATTTTAAAAGTCTCTTTAACTTAATTGTTGACAGATGGGATGAGAAGAGATAAGTGTCCTGCACTGCAAATGGCCTCCCGTTTGGCATTTACTGGGTGCTAGCCTGGAATCATCTTTGGAAGAAGAAGAAGGTTGATGACACTAAGGTTTGTACAAGAAGGTTGACTTCTTTTATTTTTTTTATTTTATTCTGTAACGTGAAAGGACTGTGTGAATCTTGGAAGCTTTTTGTGTTTGGGAACCCTAGAGTATGTTGCTGCAGTCGGGTTTTACTTAAAAATTGTGGGGTTCAATGTTGGTTTGCAGGTATTCTGAACAATAAGGATTACTTTTCCAGCCTTGATGATTATTTTGTTTGGTGTAGATCTTGTATGGTTTTTATTAGCATACCTCTTCCATCTTTAATTTAAAGACAAGAAATTAAGCAATTAAATGAATTTAATAAGGTTACTGCTTAATAACCTAACACAGTCTAAGCTGTATTCATAAGTATAGTATTTGATTTAATTAATTAGATCATAAATTGTCCCATTCTCCTGTCAAAACTAGCATGAATACTTAAATATAGTGTTTGGGTAACCTAGTAAAGCAGAAATTGTTTTTTACAGTGTAGATTAAATTAAGTCAAGGTCTATAGTTGAAACAATATAGTGCATTTAAACAGCTTGGAGCTTGGACTGAAGGATGAACTTGAGGATGGGTGTGGGTTTTTTGTTTTTTATTCTCAGTTTCATTTTTGATTTCCAGATGTTTGACAGAATCAAACGATCTGATGAAGTTTCTGCTTCTTCAGCACAAGGTGAGGAGATTAAAGTACATATTTTTTGTTGCAGTTTTTTATTAACATAATAGTAGTAGACACATTGGTTTACTTTAAATTCAGTTGTATAATTCAATTTTCTAAATTTCAATATGGAGCTTAGATGGAAAAAGTGGTTTCTGAATTATCCACAGGTTTCCATGCAGACATAATTTTCTTGTCTTTTAATAACCTGTTTAAGACATTGTGCATTTTGTCTCAGTGATCATGGATGTATGAGTGTATCAGTACACATTGCTGAAACTTGATCCCAGACAAATCAGAAAAATACCCGCTCACCTCAGCCATGAAAGCGTAAAGTTTATTTTATGAACCTCACAGAGCATCCTTGAGGATGAAAGGGTCTCTCTAAATGTTTTTTTTAATTTCTAAACTTTTTAACTTCCTTTAAAATAATAGTTTTGACAAGTACAATTTAAGGGAGTTAACTGACTTCCTCCTCTTTGCTTTTCTGTGTTTTTTTTTTTTTTACTGTAGGAATAGAAAGACATGGTGTTGAAGGTTCGCTACAACAGGACAGCAATAGCAGGTGAGTTAGGTGATAATCTAACTGGCATCCAGTTTACTGCTTGCAAAAAGTAAAACAGGAATAATCCGTTTTTCGGTCTTAACTGTCATCTTGTGTAATGGATGACAATGATGTGATAGAGATCAAATATATCGTGGAGGTCTTTTGTCTTGTATCCACACTTCTTAAAACTAGGGGTGAGGGGCACTGCGACTTTTTCTGGAGAGACAGTTCTCTTCAGACTACAGTCAACTCAAATTAGAATTTGTGTTAGCTGCGCCTTCAACCTGTTATCCTTGGTTCTGCATTTAAGAAAAAGTTTTCTTTAGTTAAATTTGCTTGGGAATAGCTTAAAATACGTATTCCTACTTGGCATTATAATTCTGAAACAGAAATGTTTATCTTGCAAGTTTGTTGCACCTCTGTAGTAAGATAGATATTCAGAATTTCTATGTTAAGAACTTGAAGTAACAAACCAATGTTGGTTTTTGTACTGAAATGTCTTGGTAATATTACCTGCTTCTTTCAGTTTGCATACGAGAGGGCAAGAACATCCTCGGCCTGGAGTATCCACCATGCAAAACAGGCAAGGATACTGCAACTGCTGCCATGTACACTACAGTAATCTGGAACAGGTAAGAAGCCTACGGCATAACACAGCAGTAGATAGCAAGAAGTACAAATAGGCTTTATCAGCTTCCAAAATGTCATTCTCTACACTGAACAACCAACACTGAATGGAAAATTACCAATTTGTGAATTGTACTGAGTGTGCACAGAGAAGAGGAATCATTTTTTACCTGTTAAAAGAAGCTGGTGGAACAGCATGCTTACTGCAGTTTGCTTTTCTGAAGTGTCACCCTGCTGTGCATTACACTCATTAGGTTTATTTCAGTGGTTTTTAACTTTAAGATTTGTATAGACTGTGTCAAATATTAGGGTTAATATGTTAGATATGAAAGCCGAAGACATTTGATCAACTACTTCTCTATTTTTAACTCTGTTGGTCTCTTGTCTTTTAGACTTTTGTAACTAGAGAGTGGAACCCTATTTAATCTTCTATGCTGTGAAAAGTCTCCACAGTTTGAATGAATTTTGGGATGTTTGCTCATATGAAGTTCAAAAATATCTTTAGTCATTGTTTATAGATATGTTTAGAGTATTTGTACCAGTCACAAGACATTTGTGAGCATCTCTCAGATCTGCTGATTTACGTTCCATTTCAGGAGGGGTTTTAACACATTTTAGTATATTATTTGTGACTCCCTAAGCATTCTTATGGCCTTGATGCGATGAGATTTTTATAGGAGAAAAGACTGAAGATTTTCCTTTCTACTTAAACATTTTCATTGTAAGGAGAAATGTTTAACCTGGGAAGTAACTTTTCTGAACGTGGGAAGTAACTTTTCTGAACAGGTCTGTGCGTCAACAGTGATATTAAACTAGCAATATGTTTTGTCTTTCCATCAGCATATTTTCAGCTCTCAGCACAGACATTTTACCACTTACTGCAGGAATCGTATGGGTACCAGTAGCTTGATGGAGCGTTTCCTGCAAGATGTTTTGCAGCATCATCCCCACCGATACCATGACAACAGGTATAATACAGTTCATTTGTTTTTAAATATATCCTAGTAGAATGCATGTATTGTGAATTCTTATTTCTGTTCCATTTCTGAACAGTAAATTTTGCCCATTTGAAGTGAAATGTTCATATTGAAGGCAATTTGGAAAAGAGTGTATTTATGTAATCGTTGTCTAAGTGTATTCCTTTTGTGTTATCTCTGCACTTTCAAACTTGATTTCACTGCTTAAGGATTTGATATAACACCATTGACAGCAATTAAATATGAAGACCTAATAAAAAGAAGGAATATACGGGTCAGCTAGAATATATACACTGTGGGCTTAATATATATATTTCACAGTATATTTTATGGTATGTATCTAGTTCATAATTTTGGCTTACTGAATGTGGTGCTTGTCAGGTGAATATGTATGGTTATTTATTCATTATTCTTGGAGTTTGTTATCTTTAGAGTTACTACTTGCATGAATTAAGTTAATTGGCCAGTTCATCATTGCTCAGATTTTGAAAAGTGTTCTCTTTATTTATCACGTGCACATTTAAGAGTGATAAGAGGGCATATAAACTTTTTTCTGTACAAAGGCCAGCTGAAAGGAGATCTGTGAAGTCTCATTCCTTGTTATGTTCTGCAAGGCAGTCAAAAATCCCAATCTGAACCCAGTACATTGTATTTTGATAAATAACTTTTTTTTCGCTACTTTTTCTATATCTCTCATAGAGGAAAATACAGGATATACTTTAAGGCAACACCCAAATTAAAAAGGTAGATATCTCTTGAGGTGTTGCTAATACAAGCTTATTTCATTTGGTGAATAAAATCCGCTAATTAGTAAAAACAAGCTATCCGTTTTCCTCTAAGTTGGTAGAATGAATAGAATAAGCAAAATAATGTACAAGGCCTAGATAAAATAGGATGGCAAGTGGGGGAGGAATAATTCCAAATCTATACAGAGTTTGGAGGAAGAAAGCCAAAGATGGAAGAGAGCGTGAATAGACTTGTGATTCTGCTCTGAAAAAGACTGAGTCAGAAAGTCATTTTTTAAAGTAGCATCTGGGGTAAGAATAGGATTCTCTTCTTTCTTACATAAAATCTCTTGGATTGATGCATAGTTTCACAAAGTAAATGCTTATACAAACCATGCAGAAGCTGAATTCACACAAGGGATCTTAAGACTGTCATTTAAAATGATTATACAAATATTTGTGAGCCTTGATTTATTTTGCAGAACCAACCAGTATCACTAGTAGTGGTGTGGCAGAAGGAAAAAAATTCATCTAAGCTTTGCCTTTTGCTGAATTTCAGAGGATATTGGTGTTCTGCCTTTCCTCATGGTCAAAAAAAGGAAAAAAAAAAAAAAAAGCGGGAGGGGGTTGGGGGGAGAGGACAAACCATCCTTTCCTCCAAACTCTTGATATAATTGTTTTTTCAGTAAAGAAATAATATTGAAATATTGAGCATTTAAGAGAGTAAATCTCTTTGATTTTTGGTGTATTTTGTTGTAAAACTGCCAAAAGCACCTAACTTCAGAACTGAAGTTTTATTTCACCCCCCAGAAACATTTGCTTGTAAATAATTTCTGAAAATCACATGGTATGCTAAGTGAGCGAGGATCCTGAGAACTTCCTAGTTTATCCATATCAAAATCCACTTAGTGCTATATACAGTCTTCTAGTAGCATCCAGATGCTGAGTGTTTCACGCAAAGATGGAAGAACTCTGAGAAAGTTAAAAGATTATTTGTACTGGTTTTGTCTTGTCCTTTAGATTTAATTCTGATCTATAAGATTTTGAAGTTAAGACAAAGATTTTTTACCTCAGAGCTTAGGTGCCTGCACCAGTAGGGCACAGCAGTTCAGCTGACGGGCATAATTTGGTCATCTGATGTATTTCATTACATTGCATTCAAATGATAATAATCCTCTTTTTTAATGCCTCCAAGAAGTTTCTTCTTGTGCTTAGTCAGTCCTAATAACTTATCTGTACTCCTATGAATTCTATCCCCACCTTTTAAATTTTTTAAACCAGAATTCCACTGTATTCTATATAACGTCTCCTCAGCCAGTGGCGTATAGTCATGTATTTGGAGTTACAGAAGGAATATTACAGATTGTGTCATAATTTGTATTCATTCCTTTTAAAGTAACACTGCATCTTGAGCAGGGAGGAGTTGTGTACTGCTGTTGGTAAATTGTTGTGGCTTGTTAGGCTCATGCAAAGTGTGTTTTAAGTTGTATCCATTGTTGTTTATCAAAATTGAACTAAGCCTCTCCATTGCATTCCTTTATTTGTTCACAGGATTCTTACAGCGTTTCTTTGTCATCCGCAGATATTAATACTTTACAAAAATTTTGAAAGGGCAAGTGAGTCATAAAACTTAGCCTGAACCAGAGGGTATTCTGCTTCTGATCTTTTTGTCATGGTGAAGATTGTTTAACCTATTTGATACTAGCAATCAGTTTCTGTTTTTTGATTGCTTTTTTTCCTCCACCAATAATTTTTTAGATTTTTAATAGACTCTAAAGGATATTAATGAAAGACTTTTGCATATCTAAACAGTCCATCTTCTTTATCCACTCCTTTATCACTGCCTAATGCATCTAGTGTTTGGACTTGAGAAAAATCTGAAATGAACTTTATCCATGGAGCTGTAGGTAGTGAGTCTGTAATAACAAACTTCTTTTCTTTGGGTGTGTTAATGCAATTTGCACTATTAGTTCAAAACAAATATTGACAGCCAATAGTTGATATGTACATCACTCAACTGAATGAAGAATAATATGCCAGTTGCCAAAGTATAATACTCTTCAAATTACCTCGTTATAAATAGCATACAGTGCTTTATCACTTTTTTATATAGCCAGTGTGGTTTTTTTTGTTGTTGTTGTGAGTTGAAATGATAGGAGGAGACTTTGATCAATAAGACGTTCATGTGAATGCTGTTGTGTTTCCTTGGAAGGCTTTTTATGTTTGATGGATTTTGCTTCAGTCCCTGCTCTGTGAGATACCATAGGTCTTGGTCTTCTAATAACTTCAATTTCAATACTGTTTTGCATTAAAATGTTGTTTTGTTTATGGCTATTAGTGACTCTCTAGTTCTCCTCACATGAGTTAATTAATAGAGATTTCAGCACTCTGTGAAGGAGTCTCGGAGCTGTTAGTAATTATTTTTGAGAGGCCACAGAGACTGTGTGGGATGTTTCAGAAGGACTGGGGGAAAAAAACAAAAACAAAAAACAAAAACGCAGAGATTGTCAGTTGTAAGTAAGGGCACAGAGGACCTACTTGGAGACTTCTTTGCTTAGATTATGGTATTTCCCTGGCAGTTGAATAAATGAGCTCTTCATAAAAGTCCAGAAGACAGTGAATTGATGAGTAATGGTTACTGCTGATTTAGTCAAGAAAAATCACATCAGGTCATCTTCAACGAGGTAACAGACCTCGTGAATAGAAGAGAATCATCCATTTCGGCACCATCTGTCCTGTTGCATCTATCATGCCATCTATCAAAACCCCATATTTTGGCATGTTCTTGCATGAGACTTATAAGCAAGCAAGGAAAATGTGATAGGAGATTAAACAGTGATTAAATGAGTAATTGGCTGGAAAAAAGTGTTTGTAATTACTTCTGGCTTGGGGGGGGAGTGGGAGAGAGACCATGAAAGATCCAACAAAATCTCATGTTGGGTCATAAATGAGCCCTATCCTGAGGCTTGAAGTATGTGGTTTCAAGTATGAATTATTGGTGCTTTTTTTTTCTATTTGTTTTGCTTTACTTTTTGTTTCTGTTTTGGTGATAATCCTGTGAAGTATGTTTTTAATGCGCTAAGTCTTGTCATCTCTATAGAGGCCAAGTCACCTTTACTTTCAAATAAAAATATTTTTTTAAAAAGTAGCCAAACCTGTTATTTTTTAATTTTCAACCATAAAACAGTAGTTCTAATGTGAGAATTCTTTTTCTTCTATTTCTCACAATAAAAGACTGAGACATAGCTATATTCAGAAAAATTCTGTGATTGTTTTTCGGTATGAAGTAGCTAGTTGGAAATACTTGCTATAGGCTTACTTGGTATCAGCTGGCTTAATTAATAACTTCAGTAAACTCAGACATATTAGTGTCTGAGTCTTTCAAGGACTTCTACATGTTGACTACTGAATGCTTATAATCAAGGAAATTACTATACAGTAGAATTTATTCACGGTACTTCCTTAGCAGACGAATGCACCACAAAAGGTACATGGCATGTATTAAAGCAAGCATCTTTTTTGGCTCTTACAAGGTCTGGTCAAAACTTTCAGGGGAAGCATTGTATTCTCCCTTCAGCTGTATTTGCTACATTTCAAAACTATTTTCTTATTTTAATTTATTTTCAGCTGTTCCAATATGTGTAACCTTGGGGGTTCCTGTGGTATATAAGAGAAATTGTCCATATCTGTCTGTTCTGTTAATTCTGCAAGAAATTTTATTTGAGGCAGTCCTAAAAACAGAGTGGCCAGTCCTAGGATATATAAAAGTGTGCTGTTGTCACAGTGAGCCTGAACAATCATAACTTGGCTTCTTATAGAAGTGAGTTAGAGCTGTGGTATGTCTGTGAGAAGCAATAAGCATGGAAATCCTCGGTGGGAATGTGTACGGAGTTCCTATCAGGCAGACATGTTTTGCAGGGAAAGGGGCATTCATACTCAATAGTATTTTTAATGCTGTGCCTTATTATAACGTTCCGTTTCTTTACAAAAGCTCATTATTTAATTAATTATAGTTTTACCAAGGAAAGACCATCTTTCTAAGCTCACAGCTTTGAACAAACGAAAACTCTTTAGTTTTCTTGCTTTATTTTATTTATAAAATTATTGTAACGTAAGCTTGGCAATTCTTAATGGATAGTTGCATGGAGAGGGTAACCAACCAATGTCCAGGTTGTTGTCTTTTGCTTTGTGGAACATTTCTGGTTCCACTTTCTAATGGAATTTCTCTGTTAAAGTAGTAGAGCTGGAATCCTGTGTTTGTTCATTAAGTGTGATGCACTCTAGGTAATTACTTTTTAAAAGCTATTGTTAAAAAAAATCTTAAGCATATTTACAGTGTTTATATAGTTGGCTTTTTTTAATCCCTTTTAGGCCAACCTATGATGACATGCCACTCCAAATCACTCCAGCATCTGCTAGGATTGCTTGCCTGTCTTCAGAAGAGACCGAGAAAAAGAAGAATAGAGGCACACAGGAGATTTCTAGCAAAGACCAGGAGTCCACTGATGACATGTGCTCTTCTGCTCCATGCCTGTCTCATGAGGGCCCAAAGGAAACTTCTGTAACACAAACACTTACTCAGAAATTAAAAACTGAGGAGGACCGTGTTATAGGAATATCCCAGCAGTCTACTGGCATTTGTAGCAATGAGAAATGGAATGTCCTGAAAGATGCTCAAACTGCAAATCATAGCCATGAAGACCAGTTTACGGCTGTGAGCTCCATACCTCAGCACTTGTCTGTCAATCCTTTAACACATAATTCTTCTGTTAATCCTAAAATAGAAAAAAATGTTAAGAATTTGTCATCATCAAATAAGATTCCACATAGTGGATGTGATGAAACAGAAACTGAGATAGGCAATAGGGATGTGTTATTGAAACCATGCTTGAATCCTGCTGTGGCACTGGCTCACCCTAAATACCCTTCAGTTTCACAACAGAATCCTGTGTATAGGCACAGGGATTCTTTACGTATTACCTCAGGTCAATCTCTTTTAAAACAAGATAGTTTACAAACTCAGGACGAAACTTTGGTGTCTGATTTCCATCTCAGGGATACTGTGGGTATTAACAGCTCCCTAGATCTTGGGACTTCCCCACAACTAGCAAGATGCAAAAATGTGAAGACAAACAGGGGTGATGAAAGTTCAGTGGATGAAACTATTGAAAATGTTATTCTGAAGTACTGCCATGGAACCACATATGAAGAACTTCATTTCAAAGAGGAGAACAATCTCTGTTTAACTGTTTCATCGCTTCTGGATCGTACTCATTTAGAGGGTTCTGAAATGAGTTTTGACTGTGATGCACCTATTCAATCAGGAACAGACTTACCCAGGGCAGCTGTAAAAGACATAGAGTTGCTAAAAGAGGTCCAAATAAGTTTGCAAGATAAAGACTATGGAACACAGCTCTCTTCTGTTTTAAAAAGTGAGTCATTGCAGCAAATAGAAACAGTGAAACGGGATGTAGTAGCTCATACTGAAGAACCAGTTCTTCCAGCTCTGCCTCATGTGCCTCCTTCTTTTGTGGGAAAGACTTGGTCTCAAATAATGTATGAAGATGATATAAAAATTGAAGAACTTGTGCGTGATTTCAGGGAAGGTCGTTTTCGCTGCTACTTTGACAGCGAATCCTCAGCCAACTTTACGGGGAGGAGAATGAAGAAAAAAAAGCAGAAAGATGAGAAAAAGAATGATACTGCTGAGGGTAACAGAACAGAAAGTGCATCAGTTAAAGTACTGCCAGAATTTAATGATGCTTTAAGTGGTGGCTCTGATTTTGATAACCAATCTGTAGCTTCAAGTATGCTATGCAACCAACAAATTCTTAAAATGCCTAGGAAAAGGACATGGCGCCTAGCTTCAAGATGCCAGGTGGTTAAAGTTAGCCATGGCACACAAACGAGTCTATTGAATTACCCTGTAACAAAAAGAAAAATGGCTAGAAGGGAGTCTGATCAAGCTGATCAGAAAGAAAGCATCATGTGGCCAGAAGGTGAAAAGACTCCAAACATGAAAACTAGACTATGTGCCCTTAAACTTCCCGAGTCCTATAGCAAGATTATGAGCCCTGTGCAACCCAAGACAACGGTGTATGTACTTTCATGTCCAGAGATTAAACAGTGTAAAGGTAAACCTGTAGACATTCCCCAAATGAGGAAAAGTCGTAACTCCACAGATAGCAAGGACTCTATAAGGTATAAATACAAACAGTGTTCTTTGAAGTATTATGACCCACTGACAAATAGAATTCTGAAAATGCCTCCCAAGAGTTCTGTTGGAGAAAAGGTCAAAAAGCCCTCCCATGTTAGACAGCTTTTCAGAAGTCTCAGCTTTGATGCAAACATGAGGAAACTAGCTGATGCACAGAGAGAAGGCATACCATCAAAGTCCTTGAATTGGTCAGACCTCTATAGCTCATCTTCAGCAACTCTTCTGCCAGACCCAGGTAAAGGGAACGATACAGCATCAAGTCAAAAAGCAGATGGATCTTCCATGATTTCCATGGAAAGAACAGATTGTCTTGTATCTGGTCACTGTGAGAACTCTTCGAAACACCAGTCTGTGGTAGAAGGAGACAGTAGATTAACTCCTTTGAACAGCAGAGTTACCAAAACTCCTCTGACCTCCATCAGGAGTGAGCGATTAGAGAGGGAGAATCCAAAAGCAATGTGGAAGAGAAAAGAAGGCACTAGCATAGAACCACTTTTTTCCAAAAAGGCTGCAGGAGCTATGTCTGTCAGATGCACTGTTGGGAGAAGAGGAAACAGAGTGAACACAGGCAAACAAACTTCCAGAACTATAAAACAGCAAAAAGAGGGAATGAGAAGGAAACTTTCTCCTTGTGCACAGAAATCTTCTGCTTTCTCCATACACAGGCACCAGACAAGGAAAACTACAGTGGGAAAGCACCTTAACAAAGAAAAGCCTGATGCTAAAAAATTAAAGGTGAGGAGGAAACCAAAAAGGACTTTTCTGAACACAACAGTCGTCACAGGGATTCCTGAAAAGGGGCAGAAAGTCACGCCAGGATCTTTTCCTAAAAAGCCAGAGAGCTTCTTCCAAAGTCAGAAGCTGGGAAGTAAGTGGAGATTGGGGTCACCCTAGCACTGTGAACCAACCCTCAAGAAGAACTTCTGCTGTACCATTACTTCGATACTGTCTCGTTCTACCAGGTGAGAGCTAGCCACCAAAACATGTTTTTTTTTTTTTTTTTCTTTATAGCCAGCACCTGGAAAAGAAGGGAACAAAAGGAGGTCATAGACAAAGCAGTTGAAGTGTTAGAGCTGCAGAAAGTGCAAAGCCAGTCTAATGTGAAACAGGTACAACTTTAAACTGAGTTCTTGTTCCTGATATATGGGACATTATATATGGGGCATATATTGCACTGTTCTACTGTGTAAAGCTGCAAAAGTTGTGCATTTGAGTTAAAAGCACTTAAAACCCTATTTACTAGACTTCACTTGTGCATCAAAACAAATGAGCTTGAATAGTATCATATTGTTTTTATGGTATTATCAGTGCGTAATAGTGCACTACAATAGGGTAAATTAGAAGCTGTACTAATTGTGCCTATTCTAATTTTTTTCCACATAATTTTAAAGTGCAAAAAATGACTCATGCTAAAAATTAATTTAAGATATCTTAATCTGGGGTGAATTCTGTGTATGTATTTTGTGTTTGTATATATGCACACCTTGTTCAACACGTAATATGGTATATACTTGCCTATGGAGTGGTATTGAAATTAATACAGTATGATGCAGTTCAGATCAATTCAGTGTTTTCTTGAAATGAAATACAATTATGCGTGTTTTTATACCAACGTTTTCTTGAAACCATGTCCAAATCAGTTATTTTGGGCAACAAGTCACTGTGGGCTGTTATCAAGCAATAATGGACCATGCTGGTAAGGAAATATGTCTCCCTTGAGTACTGTTCCAATGGTGGTGGCTATATTGAAACCTCAAATTCCAAAAGAGAATACAGGTTTAGGGTTACTTTATTCTGCTTTTTTTTTAATAGCTTATTGATAAAGTTTATAGGTTAATTTTACATTCCTTAGTGAGGGTATGGAAAAGTTAGAGACAAGTAGCAGTGAGTTGTTCTAATCTTAAATTTGAGATCCAGTGGGTTTTTTTTTGGATTTTAATTGGGCATACTGTTGGTTAAGTTTTTGTGTACTGTAGTTGAAACTATTAAATATTCAGTAAAACATTTAAATAAAACAAACCTAAAGCGGCATCTATCTAAATGTATTAAAATTAAAATATCTGTTTAAAACGGATATTTAAATAAGCTGAATTTAATAAATAAATAAATTATATTCCATTAGTGATTTTTGTTAGGCCATTGATGCTCTATGATTTTGTCTATGGCAAAAAAAAAAAAAGACCATAGCGTTCTGTGGCTTTCGGTTATATTTGTTTCTGGCTTTTGTTTTGGTTTCTTTGGGTATGTTTTTGTTTGTCTTTTGTTTTGCTTTTGTTTTAGTTGTTATGATGGCAGCTTATTTAATTAAAGTGTGTTTAGGAGACAAACCCTAGTCTTGAAGATGTTTCTACACTTTAAAATCAAAATTAATTGTTCACTTGTATTAAATTAAGCACAGAGTTAAACGTCGTCATAGGCAGGGCTCTGGTTTGCAAATTTGCAATTTGGTATGTTATCTAATCTATCCTGTTGTAAAGTTATTTGTAAATTCTATACTTGTACAATACATCTTTCTTATATGCTATAAGAAAGCATATATAAAAGACCAAGACCCTGCTCTCTCTGCCATTACACACTATATGTGTGCTTCCCCCCCAAAAAAAAATTCAAAACACGTTCTTGATTCGCTTTCTGAAGTGTCAAGGGTCACTAGTTTGTATTGAGATAAAGCTGTGCTATGAAATGTTGTATTTTGAAATACAGCATCTGAATGAAATGTAAAAGCTGTCATCATAAGCCACTCATTGTTAAAAAAAAAAAAAATCAAAAAAAGAAAAAAAATCCAACTATATAAATGTGCATATTTCCCAGGATAAGTCAATGACGTGCATGTACTTAAACCAGCTGGAAACTAAATTACAAGTCAAATATCATCTGACGCTTCTTTTTTTTTTTCTTTTAGTTTTGAAATAAAAGTCTGTTTCTATGGATGAGTTTTCCTATGTTTGTCAGTTGACAAAGAATCTTATGACTGGATTACAAGTCACTGGAAAAAAAAAAAAGGGGGTTATGAGTTCTTATAGCCCTAACTAATTGTGCCTGTATAATTTAATATTTTGTCTAATATAAAACTGATTTTTTAAAGAAAAATTTAATGGAATGGTTTTTATAGAAAAGCCTAATTTTTAGATTAAAGTTTTAAAGCCAAAAAAAAAAAAGATTTTTAAGATAAAGTTTGTTTTAAAGCAAAGCTTTAAATTAACTCTTAAGTCCCATTCTAACATATTTTTATGATACAAGAATGTTTCCCTATCTAATTTCTTCAGTCTAATTTTTCACGATATTGTACATATGAAAAGTATATATTGTTCTGTTTGAGTAAGGTTTAATGCACATTCTATTTTGATTGCTAGTGTGTATTTGTTTACACTCAAAAATACTGTTTTCCATACTCATTTATTGCAAGCTTGTTTCTGCAGCACAGAAATTTCCTTGAAACATTGAGAGTAATAAAGTATATTGTGGACTATACAATGACTAACTTTTTTAGCATCTTTTTTTTGGGTGGCGGGGTACATAATAGACCCCTTTATCTAGGTGTTGAGTTGTTTTACTTTTTTTTTTTTAACAGAGAAAAGTTATTTAATTAAAAGTGTAAGTAGCTATATATTTACCTTTAAAAAAAGAAGATGAACTCTAACAACTTTTATTAAAGAAGAAGACTTGAGGTCCAAGTCTGGAAACAATTCTGTGGTTGAAAATGTAAAAGTGAGATTTAATGTATGCTCAGATTTTATTCTATGCATCTCTTATGACTGTTTAAAAACCTCTTCTGTGCATGCTCATTGACTACTAGGAAAGAGGGGAGATTGTGGTATGAGAGAAGCAAATGTAGAATCTGCCTTGGAAGAAGAGTTGATGAAAATATGTATTAAAAAAAAAAAGGCAGATATAATACCATGTGCATGAAGGACAAAGGAGTTTTTTGGGGATCTTGAGGAATTGTTATACTAATTCCTCATTAATGTTATATATTCTGCTGCTGTTATTGAGTAGCACGCTGTTCATTGACATCTTGGCTGAAACTTCAAAACATGGTTGTAGAGGCTACAGCAATGAAAAACTTGAATGCTGAAATACTTTCTCACTGAAATTGGAAGGATTTTGTTTTTTTGCATCATTGGACAAAGGTGCTTACCAGTATATTTGCATGTCTTAATGTGCAAAAGCAAGAAAAGATAACTTGACTGAAGAGGAACAAAGTCATGCTTTTAGAATCTAACTGGCAGCAGTTAGATGCAGAATAGCTTGCATAGAAGAGAAAATAGAATAGAATAGAAAAATGTTACTATTTCTTCTGTGCATGTCATTTTTGACCTTCCATAAGTTCATACTTGTAATTTTAATACAGTTAATAATTTTAAATAAGTCCCTCTCTGTAAAGTACTCATTCAAATTTTTAAACCTCATTATAAGTAGATCGATCTTTATCTTTAGTATTGTGATCATTGAGTGTGATCTAAACTCTTACCGTGCTAGATGCTAAGCAAACAGAATAATAAGTCCCCCAAAATTTAGATGTCTGATGTTTGCACCTAGCAGTTCTTCAGTTTTTTTTTCTGATTGGCTTTTTCATTTTCTAGTTCTTTTTGTGCTTGTAGTATCAAAGTACTCCTCTCTGGGACTTGCATGCAATGAGATATTTAGTTGTCTTTATAATGTGATTATGACTTAATCCAAAGATTCATGCTAAATTCGTGCCTAAATGAGAACACATCTTTGTGGTTTTCACATTCTTACAATTGGTAATGTATTTTGAAACATTTTTGCTTGATGTAGGTTTTTTTTAACCTTTTTTTAATCTGCTTCTTTATCTCTGTCTGCGGTCATTTGACATAGTATGTGTTTGTAATAACATAGTGATGTCACAGACTTTTCCAGTGATATTGCTGGATGTTCTTTGTATTGTTGGCTCTCAGACATGCAATTGAATTTTTTTTTCTTAATGTTATGAAGAGCTAGAGGACAGGATATAGTATCTGGAAATAAATTAGTGACAGGTAACAGAAGTGGATGGTGTCCTGATCTGAAGTGTAGAGGAGAGGTTCATGTTTGTGTTTCAGTGCTTCGGAGTCTGCTTACTTCACTGACCAATGCTAAAAGGATGTGGGATGACAAATCTTAATTTATTTAGTTGTTTTCCCTTCTCTTTCACCTAGGGTAAATCTGCCTCACAACGGAGCAGTCTGAATTCATACAGAACAGTGTGTCAACTCTTGATGTTATGGGGATAAGAAAAGTAAAACATACCTCACTTGCTTAATGCAATTAAAGTCCAGCAATTTTTGTTGTCAGTGACTTACTTGCTGTGATTTACAGCATTCCAGATGATAATTTTCTGAAAACTCTGTACTCACATAAGTTTGAGCATGCCCAGAAGCAAAGGTTTTGTTCCTTGTTTGCTTATATTGTTTTACAGTTATGAATATATTCATTCCTTCAGCAGAACCAATCTTGTTTTAATAAAATAAAAACCAAATTTGTGTTTTTGTAGTCTTTTTTTTTTTTTTTAAATTCTGGATGTATTAATTAAGTTGAAAATAGTTACCTATAATTTGTTGTGGAGAGAACACCACAAAGTGTCATTCAGTAAGCTATGTTTCTGAAGAAAACTAATCATAATTTAAACAGCTGTTCACAACTACAATATCTTGATCCAGTGACGTCTTCTGTTTACTTCAATGAAGCCAGGATTCATCCCATCCTGTGGTAACTGAAGCAATGACATCCAAGGATAGCACTGAAAAAGCATTGGAGCTATTTTAGATGTCTTCAATTGCATTTTGGCAGCAGGAAACCAAGAAAACCAACCAATTGGCAAGGTGCCCACAGAACTTCATGAACATTGTTGGCTTTTTGTTGTTTTGTTTTTGAGGGCATGTTTATTAAAGAGGGCAGTGCCTGAAAGTATCATAATATTATGTAGTTTTCTACTTCACAGAGAGGCCAATCGATTCTGCATAACTGTAGACCAAATAAATCCTGATTATGATGATCTTGCAATGCATGCAGAAGAACTGCCTTTAAAACTGTGTGTAAAAATAGTTTAAATGTTTTCTGGTAAATAGAATACCAGAATTGTACTCCATACAATTTTATTGAACAATAGACTAGCTTGCATAGAACACCTTGTTCTTTAAATTTAGTAGACATTTTCTGTTTGTAACAGTGCCTGTTTAAAACAGCATAATCTCTTGCAGGAGTGATGCATGCAAATGTGTCAGCTTGAATTGACAAATGGCTGAAAAGCATAGACATATTGTTTCTTGAGGCTTTAATATGTCATAAAATTTCAGGATATGCTTTGCAATTTTCAATCCATCCTTAAAGATTATTATGTATTATGTTATCTGAGTGTAATTATCTACTTCAGCACTGTTGTGCTGTCAAAAAGTGCCTCATTAAATGCATTAGATATAGTTCTACCTTCTAAACCTGGAGTTACAAATATCATACTGTAACCAAATTTTTGATCTGGTGATTGCATCTTTCCTGGGAGATGTGAGCAATTCATAACATGTTTATAGAGTGTCAAGTATAGTAGAGGTCTAGTTTAAATTGGAATATTTGAGAGTTATGATGAAATTTATGTTTTAAGTTGGTTTTAGATTCATTGGAGTCATTAGTGGTTTAATGCTTGAAATTACTGTATTTGTGTGACACTGGAAGTTGTAATGATTTCTCTGAAGTCCAGAACTGTTTTTGATTTTTTGATGAGACACGAACACAAGTCATTATTATACATTATTATAGCTCGTATTATTTGTCAGGCTTTCTC
This sequence comes from Cygnus olor, assembly GCF_009769625.2. Classification (NCBI taxonomy): domain Eukaryota; kingdom Metazoa; phylum Chordata; class Aves; order Anseriformes; family Anatidae; genus Cygnus; species Cygnus olor. The sequence continues at coordinate 13,333,264 of NC_049174.1, read as the reverse complement.
TGTCAATGTTCCTTCTTTAAGGAATACTGAAAAACAGTTTTTCACAAATACTAGCATTTGTAAATAGCTTTTTTGATCTCTTGCATCCTCAAAAATGTATTTTAATGTATTAAAGCTGGTCAGCTTTTCCTATTTGCTGTGTCATATTGCATTGACATTGGCACTAGTGCAACTGAAAATGTTGATTATAGTCTACTTAGTTATTAATATTGCAGAAAAAAGTTGTAGAATCAAAACAATGAAAATATGTCTTTTCTAGCTCATGCAGAAAGCTGTCTGCTGGTCTGAAGATTATGCTGAGAGAATTAACAGTGAAGGGGATAGGTTTAATCCTCAGAATGCGTGTTGCTTCCCTTGTGGATACAATGCACATGCGTGACGTGCCTTTTAATACACTAAAGTGCTAAGAAGACACGTAGAAATGAGGAGTAGTAAGACTTACAGTTGTAGCAAGGATAGAATGAAACAAAACCAATGAATACTCAGTTTTCTGTCTTTGTCTTTCTTATACGTTAATCTCTGTTTTGCCTGAACCTTTGCAAACAGTTATCAAAATCCTTTTAC